>NW_026596046.1:16888511-17180423 GCF_907164565.1 Psammomys obesus
TGGTACCTAAACCTCACAAAGACTCAACAAAGAAAGAGAATTTCAGGCCAATCTCCCTTATGAACATTGATGCAAAAATACTTAACAAAATACTTGCAAACCGGATCCAAGAACACATCAAAGATATTATCCACTATGACCAAGTAGGCTTCATCCCAGGTATGCAGGGGTGGTTCAATATACGGAAATCCATCAATGTGATCCACCATATTAACAAACTGAAAGAAAAAAACCACATGATAATCTCCCTAGATGCTGAAAAAGCATTTGACAAAATCCAACATCCATTCATGTTTAAAGTACTGGAGAGATCAGGGATACAAGGCACATATCTAAACATAGTAAAGGCGATATACAGCAAGCCTATAGCCAACATCAAACTGAACGGAGAGAAACTTAAAGCAATCCCTCTGAAATCAGGGACAAGACAAGGCTGCCCACTGTCTCCATATTTCTTCAACATAGTGCTGGAAGTCCTTGCTAGAGCAATAAGACAGTCGAAGGAGATCAAGGGGATACAGATGGGAAAAGAAGAAGTCAAATTATCACTATTTGCAGATGATATGATAGTATATATGAGTGACCCCAAAAACTCTACCAGGGAACTCCTACAGCTGATAAACACCTTCAGCAAAGTGGCCGGATATAAAATTAACTCAAAAAAATCAGTAGCACTCCTGTATACAAAAGACAAAAGAGCTGAGAAAGAAATTAGAGAAACAACACCATTCACAATAGCCACAAATGACATAAAGTACCTTGGCGTAACCCTAACCAAGCAAGTCAAAGACTTGTATGAAAAAAATTTCAAGTCTGTGAAGAAAGAATTAGAGGAAGATATGAGAAGATGGAAAGATCTCCCACGCTCATGGCTTGGCAGGATTAACATAGTAAAAATGGCCATCTTACCAAAAGCAATCTACAGATTTAATGCAATTCCCATCAAATTGCCAACACAATTCTTTACAGACCTGGAAAGAAAAATTCTCAACTTTGTATGGAATAACAAGAAACCGAGAATTGCTAAAACAATCCTCTACAATAAAAGATCTTCTGGAGGTATCTCCATCCCTGATCTCAAGCTGTACTATAGAGCAACAGTTATAAAAACTGCATGGTACTGGCATAGAAACAGAATGGTGGATCAATGGAATCGAACAGAAGACCCAGAAATAAACACTTACGGACACCTGATTTTTGACAAAGATGCCAAAACCATACAATGGAAAAAAGATAGCATCTTTAACAAATGGTGCTGGTCCAACTGGATGTCTACATGTAGAAAAATGCAAATAGATCCATACTTATCACCCTGCACAAAACTGAAGTCCAAGTGGATCAAAGACCTCAACATAAAACCAGACACATTAAATCGGCTAGAAAAAAAAGTGGGGAATACCCTAGAACTCATTGGTACAGGAGAAAACTTCCTGAACAGAACACCAACAGCACAGGCTCTAAGAGCAACAATCAATAAATGGGACCTCATGAAATTGAAAAGCTTCTGTAAAGCAAAGGACACCGTCATCAAAACAAAGCGACTGCCTACAGATTGGGAAAGAATCATCACCAACCCTCTATCTGACAGAGGACTCATATCCAATATATATAAAGAACTAAACAAGCTGAAAAGCAACAAACCAAGTAATCCACTTAAAAAATGGGGAACAGAGCTAAAGAGAGAATTCTCTGCAGAGGAATATCGAATGGCAGAGAAGCACTTAAAGAAATGCTCAACCTCATTAGCCATTAGGGAAATGCAAATCAAAACAACCCTGAGATTTCACCTTACACCCATCAGAATGGCCAAGATGAAAATCTCAAGGGACAACACATGCTGGAGAGGTTGTGGAGAAAGGGGAACCCTTCTCCACTGCTGGTGGGAATGTAAACTGGTACAACCACTCTGGAAATCAATCTGGCGCTTTCTCAGACAACTAGGAATAGCGCTTCCTCAAGATCCAGCCATACCACTCCTAGGCATATACCCAAAAGAGGCGCAAGTACACAACAAGGACATTTGTTCAACCATGTTTGTAGCAGCTTTATTTGTAATAGCCAGAAGCTGGAAACAACCCAGATGCCCCTCAACTGAAGAATGGATGCAGAAACTGTGGTACATCTATACAATGGAGTATTACTCAGCAATGAAAAATAAGGAAATCATGAAATTTGCAGGTAAATGGTGGGACCTGGAAAGGATCATCCTGAGTGAGTTGACCCAGAAGCAAAAAGACACTCACGGTATATACTCACTCATATAAACATACAATATAGAATAAACCCACTAAAAGCTGTACATCTAAACAAACTAAGCAAAAGAGAGGACCCTGACTAAAATGTTCAATCCCCATCCTGAAAGGCAAAGAGGATGTACATCAGAAGAAAACGAAAATAGGAAACAACCTCGGAACCCGCTACAGAGGGCCTCTGAAAGCCAGAAGAAAACAGGAAACAACCTTGAAACCTGCCACAGAGGGCCTCTGAAAGCTTCTGCAGTATAGACTGTCAAAGCAGATGCTGAGCCTGATGGCCAACTGATGGGCAGAGTGAATGGAATTTTATGTAAGAAGTGGGAAATAGTAAGAGCTGGAGGGAACGGGAACTCCACAAGCAGAGCAACAGAACAAGATAATTTGAACACAGGGAACTTCCCAGAGACTCATACTCCAACCAAGGACTATTTGTGGAGATGACCTGGAACCCCTGCACAGGTGTAGCCCACGGCAGTTCAGTGTCCAAGTGGGTTCCATAGTAATGGGAAGAGGGACTGCCTCTGACATAATCTGATTGGCCTGCTCGTTGATCACTTCCCCCTGAGGGGGGAGCAGCCTTACCAGGCCACAGTAGAGGACAATGCAGCCACTTTTGATGAGAACTGATAGACTAAGATCAGAAAGAAGGAGAGGAGGACCTCCCCTATCAGTGGACTTGGGGAGTGGCATGCATGCAGAAAGGGGAGGGAGGGTGGGATCGGCAGGGGAGGAGGGAGGGGCTCATGGGGGGATACAAAATGAATAAAGTGTAATTAATAAAAAAAAATAAAAGATTTAAAAAAAAAGTAATGAAAAATGTAAAAAAAAAAAAGAGAAGAAAAAGAGAGTTGGATGGTATTCCAAAATGAAAAAAAAAATTTTTTTTAATATCTTAACTTTATATTTCCCACATTATCATCTCCAGTACTGACCTGTAGACCTGAGTTTCCACCTGCCGCCAATGCTCTTGAACCTCAAGAATTTCATTTAGCATGTTGGATAGCTTTAATGCGATATATTCATTTTAAATGTCAGTCCAGTCTCTTCTAAAACCTTAAGTAGTCAGTTGTTAACCTTATCATTATTCCTTTTTATGCTTACCTTTTTATTCTTTTACTTGGATACTTGTGAAACTTTCCTCTATATGATTTTTTTTTTCTCGCTAGATTGACCTTATATTATTTTCTTTGTATTTATATTCCTGGAAGTTTACTTTACTTTTTAGATCAGCAAACTGCTAGTTTGTATATAGCTAGAATAATTTTGGCTGGTGTTCGTTCAAATAATTCTCCTACCAGATTTTTTTTCTGTAACTCCATTTCTGTATATTCTGGACTCCCTCATATTCCTTTTTATGGTTTCTGATACTCTGTTTTTAAAGTATCTTCTCTGTCTTTGTGAGTATGTGTGTTTAAATCTGTTCAGATAATTTCATTAAACTGACTTATTCTCTCCTTCACGAGATTCATTCTTTCCACTACATTTTTAATATATTCATTGCAATTATTTTAAGGTATTTGTTTGCTAACATTGGGATCCGAACCATTGTGGGCTTTTTCTATGGACTGATTTTTCTAACTTTCCTTTCTTCTTATTGTAATAATAACATTTTAATTACGTCTTGGGTATTGTGAATGATACCCTCTAGAGAATGATGCTGTTAACAATCAATAAATGGGACCTCATGAAACTGAAAAGGTTCTGTAAAGCAAAGGACACTGTTGTCAGAACAAAACAACAGCCTACAGACTGGGAAAGGATCTTCACCAACCCTATATCTGACAGAGGGCTGATATCCACAATATATAAAGAACTAAAGAAGTTAAAAGGCAATAAATCAATCCAATTAAAAAATGTGGTACGGAGCTAAACAGAGAATTCTCTGTAGAGGAATATAGAATGGCAGAGAAACACTTAAAGAGACATTCAACATCCTTAGCCATCAGAGAGATGCAAATCAAAACGACCCTGAGATTTCACCTTACAGCCATCAGAATGGCTAAGATCAAAAACTCAAGTGACAACACATGCTGGAGAGGTTGTGGAGAAAGGGGAACCCTCCTCCATTGCTGGTGGGACTGTAAACTTGTACAACCACTTTGGAAATCAATCTGGCACTTTCTCAGGCAATTAGGAATAGTGCTTCCTCAAGATCCAGCTATACCACTCCTAGGCATATATCCAAAAGATGCTCAAGTACACAACGAGGACATTTACTCAACCATGTTTTTAGCAGCTTTATTCGTAAATAGCCAGAACCTGTAAACAGCCCAAATGTCCAGCAATGCAGGAATGGATACAGAAATTGTGGTACTTTTACACAACAGAATACTACTCAGCAATTAAGAACAAGGAAATCATGAAATTTGCAGGCAAATGGTGGGATCTAAAAAAGATCATCCTGAGTGAGGTATCCAGGAGCAGAAAGACACACATGGTATAAACTCACTTATACGTGGGCACTAGATTTATAAGATAGGATAAACGTACTAAAATCTGTACACCTAAAGAAGATAAAGAAGAAAGAGGACCCAGAGTAAGATGATGGAGCCTCACTTAGGAAGACAAATGTGATGGACATTGGAAGTAGGAGAAAACAAATAACAGGACAGGAGCCTCTGAAAGACTCTACCTAGCAGTATATCAAAGCAGATGCTGAGACTCAGCATCTTCAGCAGAGTGCAGGGAATCATATGAAAGAAGGGGGAGTTAGTATGACCTGGAGAGGACAGGAGCTCCACAGGGACCAAATACATCAGGGCACAGGGGTCATCTATGAGACTGTTTCTCCAACCAAGGACCATGTATGGATATAACCCAGAACCCCTGCACAAATGTAGCCCATGGCAGGTCAGTATCCAAGTGTTTCCCTAGTAAAGGGAACAAGGACTATTTCTGAACTCAATGCCTGGCTCTTTGACCTCCCCCCCACCAAGGGAGGAGCAGCCTTGCTAGGCCACAGAGGAGGACATTGCAGCCAGTCCTGAAGATACCTGATAAGGTAGGGTCAGATGGAAGGGGAGGAGGACCTCCCCTATCAGTGGACTTGGAAAGGGGCAGAGAGGAAATGAGGGAGAGAGGGTGGGATTGGGAGGGAATGAGGAAGGGGTTTATGGCTGGGATACAAAGTAAATAACCTGTGATTAATATAAAAAATAAAAATTATTTTAAAAAAAGAGAATAAGAGAATGATGCTGTTATCTTCCTTTGAAGGATACGGAATTTTGTTCTTACAAGCAGTTAAATAAGAAGATAGCCTCCACCATGTGGAGCCTTTAAGCTTTCTGTTTCCCCTTAGCTTGTTGTAGCTCCTATAACCGGTCTCTACTCCCAGACATTGGCGCCTCCTGAATATTATTGGAAGGTTTTATCACGCCTGCTGATTTTGCCAGACTCTGAACTGTAAATTGTGTATCCACGGCCCTGGAGAGTCTTCCCTGTGTCTTGTTAAGGATTTGAGGGAAGTTTGTATACAGATTTAGGGTTCCCTCTATAATGACTCTTTTCCTGCATATTCATTTCCCTCAATTTAGCAGACCTGCACTCCAACCCCTGTCCATCAGGAAATCTACACTCCAGGGAACTGTATCACCACACTGACAAGACTGTCTTCCATGTGAATCTCACCTAAGGTATTGCCTTCATCCCATATCTGATGTGGGTCATTCTATGTGCTTTCAGATATGTTCAGCATTTTCCCCCCAAGATTTTAAAAATGCTGTCTGTGGAAGAGTTAGTTTGCTATGAAGTTCTCTACTATAACCTGAGGCCAGAAATCAGTTGAACTCATGGTGAAGGGAGGGGAGGCAAAGGAGAACATCAGGTGTCTGTTCTATTGCTCTCTACCTTATTTCCTTGAGACCAGGTCTCTCATTGGACCTAGAGCTAGAGTGATAGCCAAAAAACTCCAGTCATCGTCCTGTCTCTGCCACTTACAAAACTGGGGCTACAGGTGTCTGGCCACGCCCAGTTTGTTCCACGGCATTTGAACTCAGAGCCTCATGTTTGGATAGCCACCACTCAACCACTGAACCATTTCTTAAACTCTGCTTGAAATATTTTTGTTGTTGTTGTTTCGAGACAGGGTTTCTCTATGTAGCCTTGGCTGTCCTGGACTCACTTTGTAGACCAGGCTGTCCTTGAATTCACAGAGATCTGCCTGCCACTGCCTCCCTGAGTGCCGAGTACAGGCATGCACTATTGAACCCTGCTGAAATATTTTCATCATACAAACGGAACCACATTCTAACCAGCAATCCATATATCTCACCAGTTGAAACCTCAATTTCCAGATTTATGTCTTACTTAGCACCCTAGCTGGTTTTTATGTCAACTTGACAGAAGCTAGAGTCATCTGAGAGGAAGGAACCCCAACTGGGAAACTGCCTCCCTAAGACCAGGCTGTAGGCAAGCCTGTTGGGCATTTTCTTATTAGTGATTGGTGTGGAAGGAAGGAGCCAGCCCATTGAGGGTGGGGTCCCCGGAGGACTAGTTCATCCTGGGTTATATAGGAAAGCAGGCTGAGCAAGCCATGAGGGACAAATCAGTATGCAGCCCTTCACCATCGCTTCCGGCTCTTGCCCTGCCCTATTTGAGTTCCTTCCCTGACTTCCTTTGATGAACAGTGACAAATGTGGAAGCACACACAGAATAAACCCTTTCTTCCACAAGCTGCTTTTGGCCATGTTTTGTTACCGCAATAGAATCCCTAACTAAGCCAGTTGGTAAATGCACCAACGTTTTCCCAGTAAGGCCAATTTTATTTAGATCAGGTAGGGCAAGTTCTCTCCATTAAGGTCCCTGACCAATGTCTAGGTTGCATGTTGAAATGTGTACTGCTCAATCTTGAGTGACTTCAAAGACATCACCATCACTATTGGCCACATGGCTGTTCGTGAAAAAACCGAAACTCAATAATTTCCACCTTTAACTTTTCAATTTTTTAATTAGCATCTTGGCTTAAAATATCCCCGTTTTATAATGATCATATTTCTGTACACAGCTAAGTGCATTCCTTCTGGGTAGCAGTAAGTCATTTTCCCCACAGGTTTGGACAGTACTTCACTAACACCTTCACTCTGCCTCCTCATTGGTCAGAATTCTTCCGCTTTGCATCAATAGTGAAGGTCTAAAGCATCGTCACCAAACCATCTGCCTTATTCTCCACCTCCGTACGTACCATACACAGGCACATGCCCACACACAGACACGCACGCCTTCCCTAGACAGTGAAGACGGCAGTTCTAAATGTTCACACCCTTTCCTCACAGTGACAGGCAAAGAATCTCAATTAGTAGAGGAGAAAAATAGATGTATATTTCAAACAAGGTATGTGACAGAAGATGCAGAAATCACAGTGAGAATGTCGGGAGTGCCAGAAGGTTGATCTGAGGCATTTCCAGACATCTTTATGAGCTTCAGTAGTTAGTGTATCACCAAATTGTCTCCTACGTTCCAGAGTTCTGTACTTGCTAGTAAGGGTGTTAACAGCCCTCTTATTTACTCAGTAAACATCAAATCATATGGTTGTCATGCTCCGTTGTGTAAGATGTCTTCTGTCTCTTCCAGATGGGTTTCTCCTGAGAAAAACCAAAAATGAAAACAGGCAGAGTTTCTTTAAAACTGCATTCCTTGGGAGGGGCAGGATGGAGGGTGAGACCTTGGTGGGAGAGGGGGTAAGGAAGGGAACAGGAGGGATCAAGTGTGGGGAGGACAAGAGGGGGAAAAAAGCTGGGAGAGAGAATTAGAATTAGTGCGGGGGGGGGCATCTCTGGAACAGCTAGAAACCTACGACAATGGAAACTCCCAGAAATCTATGTAAGACTCCTAGCAATGGGGGAGAAGGAACCTGAAATGGCCATCTCCTGCAACCAGGCAAGACTCCCAATAGAGGGATGGGAACACCAACCCAGCCACAAAACCTTTGATCCACAATTTGTCCTGCCTACAAGATGTGCAGGGATAAAGATGGGGCAGAAATTGAGGGAATGGCAAACCAATGACTTGCTCAACTTGAGATCCATGTCATGAGAGAGAGAGCCTACTCCTGACACTATTAATGATATTTATTTTATGTTTGTAGACAAGAACCTAATATAACTGTCATCTGAGAGGCTTCCCCAGCAACTGATGGAAACATAGGCAAAGAGGTCAACGACACCACAAGAAAAAACATAGGAGCCAGAGAGGTCAAGGACACCACAAGAAAAAAACTACAAACTCAACCAACCTGGGCCCATAGGGGTTCATAGAGATTGAACCGCCAATCAGAGAGCCTACGTGAGACTGAGCTAGGCCCTCTGAAAGTATGTAACAGATGTGCAGCTTGGTCTTCATGTAGAACCCCTAATAGCAGGAGAATGGGCTGTCTCTGACTCGGTTTCTTGCCTTTGGATCCTTGTCGCCTAATGGGGCTGCCTTGTCTAGCCTCAATAGGAGAAGATTTGCCCAGTCATAGTGGAACTTACTATGCCAAAGCAGGTTGATATCCATAGAAGGAGAAAAGAAAGGGGGTGGGAGACGGAAAGGAAGAGAGAGGGACTGGAGGAAAGAAGGGAGGGAAAGCTGCAATTGGGATGTAAAGTTAATTACTTAATTAATTAAAATAAGACAGTTGGAAAGACAGTTTAGAAAGGTATGGCAGAACAGGGTAAAAATAAATAATTCTTCTCTCAAAAAGAAATGCATTCCTGGATTACTCTTCCTGCTAAAAACTGGGGAGGTATAAAAATGAAGACAATGGGTTTGAGGAGTAGACAGAGTCAAATTTAGTATCCGTTAAACCAGTTGCTATTTTCATGGCCTTGGGCTGGTCATCTGTTAAGAATAATGGCAAAGATAAATGGAACAGTGTAAGTTGTCCATTGTTTACTTTAAAACACTTTAACAAATTAATTCCACTTAATTTTTATAATAACCTTCTGAGATAAATACTAACATTATTCCTCTATCACGAATAAAAAAAAAAAACAACTCTAAAACATTATCTGATTGCTACAGTAGTAGACTTCAGCCTTCAATCATGGCGTCGCAGCGTTGGCTTTAGTGTTTGGTGCCAAGTGGAAGCAGCAGCAGAGTGTTGTTTATAACAAATTACTTCATGTTGGACCTGTCTTTTGCCAACATCAACTCTGGTTTCATGATTTACAAGCTTGCTTTTTCTGGAAATTCTAGGAGGCTGCCTATATATAACATTGTTTTTCTATTGTATAAAAAAATCTCATGGATTTTGTGCTTTAAACACAATACATTTATTATCTCAAATTCTCCATGGATCAAGAGTCTAGCCCATCTAAGCCAGTCCTTGGACTGGCATTTCATTGACGTGTGGGTGACATCAGCTGTTTCCTCATCAAGAGGCTTGGTTGGGAATGGTCCACTGCCAAGCTCCCCCAGCTTGTTAGCAGGATTAGTTTCCCTTATGAACTTATGACTGAAATTTCTGTATCCTTGTAGCTTTTGTGGTACTGAGAATTGAACTCAGTGTCTTGTTCATGCTAAGCAAGAATTCTACCACTGAGATGATTCCCCGGTGCTAGTCTCTGTAATTTAACTATCAACCCATTTCTACTTCCCACTTCTAGAGAATGCTTTTGAGTACTTAAAACACCGCCTTTTCTGCAATAAGTTCAGTTGTTTTATTTTTTTTTCAAGCCAGAAGAAGGAGGTTCTCTATTACTTCTTGTAATAGAATGTTTTAATGTTTTAAGGTACAACCTAATCAGGTCACTCTCACCTAGAATAGCCTCACTTTTTATTAATCACAGTCAGCTTATTAGCAATCATGATTATGTCGGCCAGTTTCTTTTTGTCCACATGATGTAGCACAATTCCATGATATTCTGCCATATTCAGAGTTTCTGCCTACACCTAAAGAGAGTGATTGGACAAGGTAGGCATGGCAGTGGGAAGGGATCTTAGGGATTATCCTAGAACACGGCCTACCAAAGTTTTAATTCCTTTCCCCTGAAAGTTGGCAACATTGATTCTGTTGTCTTCAGCAAACAGTATGCTGTTGTCACACAGCAAACAGTATAGCTCTCTGAGGAAAAGAGGATGCAAAGCTAATAGGATGTCTAGTCTGATGGCGTACAGATCCAGTTATGAATAAAGGATGTAACATTGCCACCCTAAAATATGTACTGACAAAACTGTTCCTTAAATGTTGTCTAGGGCTACCTGAAATGCAGAGTGTAGAAGGAAGGCTTTGAGGGCCACAACGGGAATGCTGACAGAATATTATCAGGGCTTGAAAAGTGCAAAGACTGTAGAATAGGCTGGTGATTTATAACTTCACTGGTAAGCTTTAGAAAGTAGAGACGGAAAGTAAGGTTTTTATATTTTCAGCCCAAAGTCGTCAGAGCACTGAGTTTCTATGGCTACTCAGAAGAAAAATAAAAATGAGTTGCTTATCTCCAGCAAAACTTGTGTGACTCAAAGCCAGACTCACTCTAAGTCTGGGGCTATAGTTTGCTGCATTGCACTGCAGCTTGGACTCAAAGTCTTAGCATGTCTTCTGAAAGTGCAGTTGATACAATACAGTAAGACCCCAAGGACTGGAATAGTGCTATTCCTGAGCATCCAAGCATCCTAATCCCTAAGACCCACTGAGCTTCTCCTTCCCTGTGTTATGAACTTGCTTCTACCTCATGCAAAATCCCTGAAATGACCTTATACGAGAAAGCCACATTGTAAGGTTCTCCTTATGACCTTGTCCTCCCTCACATTTGACTCCAGACCCATAACGAGGGCCACATCAGAGGAGGCCAATGACAGAGTCACAGTTGGCAAAGATTATACTTTCAAAGATCCTTTCTATAGTTTCAAAGTCATACCTGAAAGAAAATGATCAATGTGGCAAAAAAAAAAAAAAGCAGGATATTTCAATTTGTATTGTCAAAACTAAGAAGAAAGGACTCTGGTTCTCAGGAAGATGAAATAAGCTCTCTGTAACCTGAGCTTCCTGGTTAGTGTGTATATGAAACCCAAACAGCATGCATATGACTTCCTGGGGTCTCTGGATAGTAAGTAGTAGAAACTGGGGGGTTAGACCAGAGCTCACAACATGTTTTAGGTTTCCTCTGATATTCCCCAGCCTGAATTCCAAAATCTCAGAAACCAAAGGCTTAATGCCAGGCATGGACAGAAAGAACCAAAGGAGTAGCCTTCATGAAAGCTGAAGAGAGCTCCAGGGATGAGCTCAGTGGGTAAGAGCATTTCATCTTCAAGCGTGAGACCCCAAGTGAAAATCTCCACATAAAACTCTGGGCATAGCTGCATATGACCCTAGTCCCAGATTTGGAGAGATGAGACAGGAGGATCCCCAGAACTGGCCAGCCGTCCAAACAAAATCGGCAAGCTTCTGATTTAGTGAGATCCTGCCTCAAAGCAACAAGGCAGCATGATGGCACAGAGCAACATCCTGCACTGGCCTTTGTACACTCACAGATGCACACAGCAGCACACCTGTGTACATGGAACACACACACACACACACACACACACACACGCACACCGCAATAAAAAAGAAAGGAAAAGAAGGATGGAAGGGGAAAAAGGAAGGCTGCTCGGAGAACATGAGAAATTTTTCCACTCCTCTCTGCTTCCAGCTCCTGTTAGCCAATCTCTCCAGCACTGGCATGAGGAAGTGACAGTGGGTACTCTTAGGAAACTTCCACTTCCAGTCAGAGGAAACATCAAGAGGCAGGACGTCATAGCTTTTGTTTCTCTTTCCTTTTGTCCCCTGGCTTCAGAGGTAAGATCTAGTCAAAGTGTCTGTGTTCCCAGCTTTCTAAGGACCAAAATGACAAGCACCAGGGACCTAAGAAGTCCTGTATGGTCACAGAGAGAGAAGAACCTGGAAAACTAATCTTACAAAGTTGTCTTTAAATGCCAGGCTCAATCCTGAGCTTCATGTGTATAGATCAGACCCTCAACAGCAGACCAAAGACTGAAACTATAAGACAGACCACTAGCGGCCCAGCTGCCAGAGTGGCTACCCAGTGACACACCTCTGATTAGCAGAGCCACTGGAATGTGGGCTCCATGGTGGAGTGCTTCCCTAGTATGCACAAGGTTACAGCAGCATGGCAGCATGTACGGCAAGACTGAAATCCAACAAGCGTTGAAATAAAAGTCCACAGGAGGCTGGTTAGAACTCACTGCCTGTGCCCAGTCGGGTCATTTGCCTTCTAAAACCAAAACATCAACATTCTCTATGTAACTTACAGGAGACCCCAAAATCTCCTAATGTGATTTTTTGTTTGTTCTTGGTTTTGTTTTTGGTTTTCACAAGAGGGTTTCTCTGTGTAGCCCTGGCTATCCTGGAACTCACTCGGTAGGCCAGGCTGGCCTTGAACTCATAGAGCTCTGCCTGCCTCTGCCTCCCAAGTGCTTAGGTGTGTGCCTTCACCATCCGGCCTAATGTCATGTTTTAAATGTTCAGGATGCAACCCAAAATAATCCAGCATAAGTAAAAAACCTCAACTCACTTGAGCAAGCAATCAAGAGATGCCAGTGTAGAAATATCGCTGTTATTGGAAATGGCCAACATTTTAAAGTAGTTTTTAAAAACCTGCCTTAGGAATAAAGACCCACTCAAGTGAAAAGATGAAAATCTCAGGCCAAAAGAAAGAGAAGACATTAGAACATAGAGATTTTTAAATCTGAGAAACACATGCACAAATCTAAAAGTTCCCTAAACAGCTCAGACTCAGAATTAAAAGATTCAGTGGATAAAAAGCTATTGTTTCTCCTCAAATGGATCTGCAGTTTAAAATAATTCTGCCCAAAATCTTAGCAGAAATTTTTATAGATAAAACAAGCTAATGATGACATGTGTGTGGAGTGCAAAGGCATCATAGCAAGACAATCTAAAATTTAAAAATGAACTTGCAGGATTCAAATCATTAAAGCAAGTTTTTCCTTCAACAAATTGTGTTGAAATAACTTGACATCTCTTTACAAAGTAAAGTGAGTCTTACCCTAAACACCTTACAGCTTTTTTTTTTTTTTTTTTTTTTAGGAGAAAGTTGTACTTTAGTCCATTGTTTCTTTTTTGAAATTTATGTTCGGTTGGTTGGTTTTGAGACTATAATTTAATTACATTTCTTCTTTCTCTTTTCTCCTTCCAAACATTCCCATATACCCCTCCCCACTCTCCTTCAAATTTATGTCCTCTTTTCTTTTTTTTTTTTTTTTTCACTAAATCACAACTTATTTTTTTAACTCAAAATTATTACAAATCTAAATATAAACTTTTGGAAGAAAATACAAGAGAAAACCCTTTGTGACTTGAGTTAAACAGAAGTTTACCAGACATGACACAAAACGTGGGGTCCTTAAGGCAAAGTTGGCTTCATCTGAATTGCAGACTTGTTCTGTGGCAGGCATTGTAAACGCAATGAAAAGGTAAGTTTTATGCTGGATATATTCAAACCACGCACCTAACAAATATTCTTTATCCAGAACTTTCGTAACTCTCAAAAACCCATCCATACAAAGAGACAACCCAATCATAAAATATTCAAAATCCTTGGACAGAGAGGACATACAGGTCTAAACCAGCACATGAAAGATACATAATTATCCATCGAGGAGGCACAAACTAAAGCCAGGCTGTGTTACACGCCTACTTTAATATCTAACATAAAACAGAGACTGACGGCACCAAGTGCTAACAAGGACGGTAGCAACCGAGACCCTCACGTGTGGGTGAGAGTGTGTGTTCATTCTAGAGCGCAGGGAAGCAGCTCTCAGTTAGTTTGCCATACCCCAAAGAAAGGAAAACAACGTAACGTTCACACAGAGACCTGTCCGTGGGTGTTTATGGGAGCTCTGATCGTAAGTAGGACCGTCCAGAAACAGCTAGGTCTTCTACAGATGATGAGTGTGTACACAAGCGCGGTCCTTTCGTACGATAAAATATTCAGCAGTTGACAGGAAAAAGGACTGCTGGTGTGGACCACAGACAGAGGTGGATCATCAATGAATTGTACTGTATGAGAGACGCCAGGCGAAGGCTACACGGACATGATTCCATCCACACAGGGTCTGTTCACCACATGATTCCATCCACAAGACATTCTCGAGAAGGCAAAACCGTGATGGAGTGATCAATAATTGGGGTTCGGAGTGAGATGCATACATGACAAGAAAGACGTCTTGGGAATTTGGGAAGTGATAGAATCATTCTGTACCTGGTAGTGCCTACATAACTCCATATGTGTTAAAATGTAAAATTATATTGCCCAAGGTCAATTTTACTCTATGTTCATTTTTTTTAAATTAAAAATACAGCAAGGCCTGGATGTGGTAGCACGTGCTGAGATTCCCGGCACTTGGGAGGGAGAAAGAAAAGCAGCGATTTAAAGTAAGCCTCAGCTACACAGTGGGTTTGAGTCCAGCTTGGGCTACATGAGGGCAGCCTATGATATATTTATCTAAAGAATATGTGTGAGAATGAAGCCTCGTGGATCTGGGGCATGAAGAGAAAAACCTAAGTTTTGATCATATGCTGGCATCTACCAGAGATTCTAAACTCAAAGTACGAATTCATACATTGGTTGAGTCTGTTCTACTTGTTCAGCTGATCGGTTGAAAACCAGACTCTATATTGAAGTGATATCAAGGGGAAAATGCAAAGAGTTGAGGCTATACGCACTGGTGAAAACTGTGTAGTGTTCATAGCCCTGCCACAGAAGTAAGAGGGTGAAGGGGTACCAGGGTCTTGAAAAGTGCATAAACTAGACAGGCACAGATCCTTCAGAATCCCCCCCCCAAGGATGTGTGCTCACAGCTGGCTATAAAAGCAGGAAACACAGCCATTAAAATGAACCCCTTGCTTTAAGCAATAATGCCTGGAACATGGAGTGGCAAAGTTCTAGGTGTCCTCAGCCGCCAGAGAAAAGGTAGCTCTGGGTTCCCACAACAGGCAGCAGAGCCAACACTGAAGAGAATGGTCTGCGCTATAGGGATCTTGTAAATAATGAAGCCTCTGTGGCTGGAGCGAATGTGTTGCCCCCTAAGGTTCTACTTGTCGTGCCTGTCAAAAAGAAATGCTAGACTTGATAGGCAGGAGATTGATTTGAGCCACCATTAGAGAGACTCCCTACCTCTCACCCAATTTCCAGACCAAAATCAGTTCACGGAGCCAGCACTTTCTGATTGAAAAGGAGACTGGGTACCCTTGAAGAACAATTGTGTAACAACACCGCAGCGTGTACTATAAATCTCTCACCTAATGGTTACCAGAGGGACATACAAATGTTTTTCAGGGTAGTCATTCCCTGGCAGGGGCATGGGAGACAGGATATGCAGTTAACCCGGGCTTTCAGCTAACACTTGTAACTGGTAAATCACTACAGTCCATCGCTTGGGTAGAAGCTGCAGAAACAAGGGTTAAGTAGAGTTGGCCGTGAGTGCCAACACAGTTATTGGGCCACTTTATGATTATATAGTTGAAAAAAAGTAATACTCAACCACAGTCAGAATTCCTGTGTTAGTCCTACGAGCTATTAAGTAAAGGCTATTTTGTAATAAGGGGCAAGCAAGGGCCCTGGGCACACTTTCCTAACACAATGACAAAACACTCATTATGGCATGCCTGGGGCCAATTCTGGGATTAATGCCACTATCAAAGATTTCAAAGTTTGAAGCTTCTTTTAATTCTCCCTTTTGGCCTTTGTAAATTAAAAAGAGAGCGAAAGAGAGAAACTACCATATTTAATCATTCCAATTACAGCTACCATTCCGGATGTTTTATATTTTGAGGTAAGTGACTAAGACTGATCCCTGGAAAAATAGCACTTCAGCCATGATCTCAAATATATGTTTTTCTCTATCCCCAGAAACAGAGGGTCAGGAGATGGAGCAAACAATACCACTTCACCTTCACATGGTGAGATGTGCCAGCTTCACGGTCCGTTCACTGCTTCATCCGAAAGGACTTTTAACTATTACATATGAGCACAGATTGTCACATGGGTCCCCAATACAGACAGTAGCTGGCAAACAAAAAGTACCAAATATTTCTGGATGCTTTGAACATGTGTGTACATGCCAAGTAGTGGAAAACAAAGTTCAGGAAAATTCAGGAATGTATGTATCACCCCATGAAGTTTCTGGGTTTCAATGATTAGAGTATAGAATGGATTTTTTTTATTACAATTTATTCACTTTGTATCCAGCTCTAGCCCCCTCCCTCGCCCCTCCCAATCCCGCCCTCTCTCCCTCTTCTCCTCCCATGCCCCTCCCCCAGTCCACTGATAGGGGAGGTCCTCCTCTCCTTCCATCTGACCCTAGCCTATCAGGTCTCATCAGGAATGGCTGCATTGTCTTCCTCTGTGGCCTGGTAAGGCTGCTCCCCCTCAGGGGGAGGTGATCAAATAGCCAGCCACTGAGTTCATGTCAGAGACAGCCCTTTTTCCCCTTGGAGACTGAGCTGCCATCTGTGCAGGGGTTCTAGGTTATCTCCATGAATGGTCCTTGGTTGGAATATCCATCTCATAAAAGACCCCTGGGCCCAGATTTTTTGGTTCTGTTGCTTTCCTTGTGGAGCTCCTGTCCTCTCCAGGCTTACTATCTCCCTCTTCTTTCATAAGATTCCCTGCACTCTGCCCAAAGTTTGGCTATGAGTCTCAGCATCTGTTTTAATACCCTTCATATTTTTGAGCACCTCCAAATGAAAGGAATGTTGGTGGATGGTTCTGTTCCTATTGACAAACAGGAAGTAATCCCATGTTGATGGGGAGTTTAAACTACCAGACAAGTGGAGTTCAGACTGAATCCATGGTCACATGCCCTTCGCCACACACTTGTGACATATACACCTCTTTCCTAGATACTGTTCTACATTTTCTGAGTTATTTTCTCTTCCCTGGACAAGAGTAAAAACTGCCCACTAGCTGTGACCACAGGCTGAAATTGCAAATGTATTTGACACAGAATTCCTCCCTGAGAAAATCTGTTCTAAGAAAGAAATTGCATGGGAAAGCAGATTCCTGTAGAAGGAAATATATTGAGGCAATTAACAAAGATTTGAAAACAACTGCCCTGAAACAAGGGATTGATTACACAATTACACAGATTATGATATTATTTCTCCATGGCATGCCTTGAGTAAAATAATTCAGATACTATATTTATTATCCAGGATATAATAAATGAGAAGATTATGTACAATGGGATCCTGTTCCTGTCAATCATAGAGATTTATTCACATACACACAGAAAGTTGGAAAAGATGCAGTGACATAATGCATACACTTAATTCAACTCCAGAAATGTGGGGGCCTGGGGAGAGACAGAGACAGAGACACATGAAGAGAGATAGAGAGCTAGAAAGAGACCTTGTTAATGAAGGAGATCAGACCTGACCCTCTACTCACTGAGCACATGAAGCTACTGAAATTTTAATCCCTCTCACTTTCAGATTTGCCTTCCAAAGTGTGAGGGTCTTCCCATGCTCAGTTTAATGCTCATATTCCAGGAGATGAGTTTTCCATATAAACTGTCCCCCTAAATGCATGTCAGCCACTTCCTTCTAGAAATCAACCAAGACAGTGATCTTCTCCTTCTCCAACCCAGAGAGTCTGCCTGCAGAGTGGCACATTGCTGAAGAATTACCCAGCTAATGCTTCTCTCTAGGAGCTGACTTCAGATCCTAAGCCACCCCTGACCTGAGAACTATCTGTGTACAACCGTGATTCTAGCCAAGGCTGCTTCCTTTTCTTTTCTGACCATCCACATTGTCTGCTTTCCTAAAATGAACATGAGTAAGATTCTATAAGTATTTTTTAATACATTTTTAAAAGGACATGTAAGACCCTCTGTTCTGTGGGCGCGTTGCTGAGCAAACTGTAGAAAGGGGTAGGAAGCCCAAATTCATCGGCCCATAACAGCAGCATCCTCGCAGGGTTCTGCCCTTCCACAGAAGCTGCCAGGGATGTTCTGTCCCTTTCTCTGGGTACATATCAATGAGAATCTCTGTGGGTGATAGCATTAGGCCAGGCTGGGCGGCACTTGATGACTGCAGGGCTCAGGGTGCCAGGCAGCTCGGGGCCATCTCAGCCCATCGCTCCCAGGCTCCATCAACTCTTGTTAGTCCTCATTACCAGCCTGAACCCAGACAGGCTGCCTCCATGCTGGGTCCTTGATTTTTCTATTTTGAGAGGGTTATTGGGGCCAAATCGCCAAATCAAGTTATGCCCCTGACGTCTTAGGTTTGCAACAGTCTGACAGTACCCCCGCTTCCCCCGCTCCCCCCTGCTGCCCACCCTCAGTCCTCACCAGCTGAGGATGGTTGCACCCCGACCTCCCAGCAGCATATAAACACACACTTCTATACATCCAAATGCTAGCTTGCACACGTACACAGCCCACAGGCTCACAGGCCCTCACATCACTAACCGTCCTCAATGACTGACGTGAGTGTTACACCCTGGGGTCCTCAGCGGTAACCAGAGCTCCACACCATACACAGTTTGGGAGTTTGCAAAATGTTCGTGGATGAGAAATTTCTACCACCCACCTCCAAAATTTGTGTCTTGTGTGAGATGTTTACATTTAACAAACTATCATTGTATGTTTTAAATGCCATATAATTGCGCTATCTACAAAATATTATAGGGCTTTATGAACTATTAATTCCTAGGGCACTGCAGGCGGCATGCTTTGGTAATGCAATGTACTTAGAGTGGAATGATGGATGCCTTTTCCTCCACCTCTTGTCAGCTTATCTCTCGGACTGCACATGTAACCTCATTTGGGGATGATATCAAGGGCCTACATCTGAAGCCCTCGGTGAGTGGGAGGCCCAGCCAAACAGCTCCTGTCAACCCCTGAAGTACACATAATGGCAAGCCCCTGGCCACACAGTAACACCCACCCTACATACTTGCTGCATGGAAAAATTCCCAAGCGCTATGATTTGCTGGTAACCTCAGCCACCTCATGATGGATACAGTCAGATCCTCTATGCCGTCCGAATCAGCCCTTCTTAAGACAAAGACTGTTCCTGTGGGCCCGGGGTGGCTGACCCTGTGCTTGGCCGTGTGCTCCTTCCTGACACAGCAACCAGGACCAGTGACCAGTGACCTAACACCCACCCCTTCCTCATGTTAGCATCCTCTGTGACAAAACAGGGACAGGAAAGGAAACATTGCCTCCCTATCCCTTTTCTCTTCTCTGGGACAAAAGGCTTATGTTTCTGTCCACCACTGCCTTGGAAAACACAGTGCATACTTACACACAAGGACTTGCTCCTTGTGTACATTCATTCATTCATTCATTCACATGTGCCCAATACATACACACATGTGTAGGCACATGTGCATTTTACAAGTCTCGTACCTTTAAAGGCAGGGGTCTTCTATCCCTTACTATTGGTCACTTGAAAGGGACTCTTCTCGTCTATTAGCCTTAGTTTTACCTTAGACTAAAGCAGAGCCCCCAAAACAGCCTCAGGAGTAATTGGTAGGCTCTACATGAGGTACAGAAGTGCCCAAGCAAACACTTGACCCTTTCTCAGATGCTGTGTAGTGCTGGCCTAAGGAAATGACACTGCCTGGCTTGGTGGCACGGGCCTATGATCCCAGCCACTAAGGTGGCTATCGTCAGGGTGGTTGTTAAATTGAAGATCTGCCTGAGTTACGGGGCAAGCTCATAGACAGCCTAGGTAACTTTGTGAGACTCTCAAAATAAAAAATACAGAAATGGATGAGGATGTAGGTTAGTGGAACGGTGCTTGCCTACTATGTTTAAGGCCCAAGGTTCAATCCTCGATACTACACAAATTAACAGGAAGAAAGATAGAAGGGAGGAAGGAAGGAAGGAAGGAAAGAAAGAAAGAAGGAAAGAAGAAAGGAAGGAATCTTTCCCTTTTAAGTAAAATTGATTTAAATTAGCCTGGTATTTTGTAAACTAAAAGAATAACTCTTTTTAAATGGCCCAAATTTGGTTTCTGGGGCTTGGAGGGATGACTGTATTGGTAAATTTCTTGCCACACAATCCTGAATGTGATGCTCCAGAACCCATGGAATCCTAGTGCTGGAAAAGCGGAGATTGATGGAATGTCCAACCAAAGGCTGGCCCAACCTGAGACCCACTCCACGGGAGACAGACAACCCCTGACAATAGTAATGATATCCTGCTATGCTCACTAGCATGGCTGTCCTCTGAGAGGCTCCTCTCAGCAGCAGATTGAAACAGATGCTGAGATGCACTTCCAAACACTGGGCAAAGCGTGATGACTCTTGTGGAAAAGTGGGAGGAAGGAGGTGCCAGGAGCTCCACAAGAAGACCAAAAGAGCCAGCTAACCAGGACCCAGAGGAGCTTGTGGAGACTGAAGCACCAACAAAGGACAATATATAGACTAGATCTAGGCCCTCTATAGAGATGTAGCAGATGGGCAGCTCAAGCTTTATGTGGGTCTCCTAGTAAGAGGAGCAGGAGCTGTCTCTGACATGGACTCTGTTGCCTGGTTTCTGATTGTTCCCCCCTGGTGGGGCTGCCTTGCCAGGCCACAGGGAAAGAGGATGTCCTCAGTTCTGATGCAACTTAATGAGCTGGGGTGGGTGGGTGACTCCCCTTATCTGAGGAATAGGGGAGGAGGGATGATGGAAGAGGGAGGGAGGATGGGACTGAGAGGAGAAGAAGGACAGGGTTATGATTGGGATGTAAAATGAATAAACTAATTAATTTAAAAGTTAACTATTTAAAAACCATTTTTAAATCATCAGGAGCTGGTAAGATATCTCAGTGTGTAAGAGTGCTTGATGGCAAGAGTGATGACCTGAACTTAGTCCCCAGGACCCATGTGGTAGAAAGGGAGAACTGACTCCCACAGTTGTTCTCTGAGCTCTGGGTGCCAAGATGTTTTCATCAGTGCTTGCCTACATATCTGTGTGCCTGTGTTTTTTTCTCAAGACTCCACTGTAGCCTTGGTCCTGAGTGTGCAAGCCCAGAAGCTGTTTAGACAAAGAGTATACTGTGGGACCTACCATGAAACACTGCAGCTTCCTCGGCAAGATTATTTTTATATTATCTTTTGGGGAAGGTTACAAGAGTGAAGGGCAGATATAGAAGGACTTGGAAACCGGTAGGATTAGGGTGCATGATGTAAACTTCACAATGAGTCAATTTAAAAATATGAAAAAAAAATCTCAGACTAAGGAAGACAGAGACTGCCATGCATTCCAAAGTCCCTATGAAATACCTAGTGTCCTCTGGTTGCTCCCTAACCATAGCTCCAGTTAATAGATACTGCAGGGTCCTAAGTGAGGACATCTTGTCTAGGAACCCTCCACATGACTGGCTGATGGGACAGAGATTCTCAGTTGCCTTCTGAGCTCTTTGGGGTACCTGGAGAATATCCTGAAGAGCTTTTACAACAGATTTTCTGGCTCTGCTCTAGCCTTGCCCCCAATTCTGACATTCTGGTTCAGGATGTCTGGACTTTGATAGCACCCACAGAGAAGCCTGGAGCATCCAAGGAATCCTGCACCACTCAGAACCGAGCCATCATTCATGAAAGAGCAACTGTATGCCAAATGTCGCTTCCACAGGTACTGTATTAACTGAGTATTTCCACACAGCTTTGCTCAAAGGGGCTCATAATGAAAGAACTAGAATTTTCAGAACTATCTGGTCTGAGATTATTCAATTACCATAATTCAATTTTTAAAGGTATTTGTCCCTTCATGGAAGCAAAGCCAAGTTTTTCTAATTAAAAGCTAATTACTGGCTAATACACAAGTCTCACTGCTCTTGACACAGGAAGGCCATGGGAGAGAGGGAGCCTGATGACTGTACTGGAGCCTCAGGTAGGAAAGGTTGGCCCCTGGAGGGACTGCAGAAGGAAGACAGTGCTGCTGTCTTCATCTGTTCATACAGCACTTATTTATATATTTCCTTATTTATTTATTTGGTTGGTTGGTTGGTTGGTTGGTTGGTTGGTTGGTTGGTTGGTTGGTTTTTTAAGACAAGATTTCTCTGTCCTGGAACTTGCTCTGTGGACCAGGCTGGCTTCAAATGCAGAGATTCACCTGCCTCGGCCTCCAGAGTGCTGGGACTAAAGGCATGCACCAACTTCCCATCTCAACCAGAATTTTAAAAAAAGACTTTAAATACTTAGCATAACGTTAATCACTCCACTGCTGAGAAAAGTTTTGCTTCATGAGATCTCGAACAGGATGAAGGGCAAAATCTTTAACTCGGCCAAGTCCCGAGCAAACCACCTTGCCCCACTCCTGCCCCACCTTGTACTCCTAGGCCCCTGACTTGGGAGTTAGTCACACAGAGCTTCTGTCTGTGAGTTCCTCTAATGTCCAGCTTCTTGAACCATGCATGGCAACCCCACACGGGATTCATATAACTGAATGTGGGGGGACTAGAACCGGTTGACAACACGCACTGACCAAAAACTAGTTCAAATTCAAATATAGATTGAATGTGATGTGTTCTGGGGGCACTCCCATGTTGCAGCATGTGACGCCTTAGCCCCCGAACACACGACATGTGCTCTCTGAACACACAACTGCATATGCCATCACACTGCCCGGTCAACGCCAATGAACACTGGCTGCCCCAAATACCTCAGCTCAGATTCCAGACTGCTGCAATAAATTGCAATGGGTCTTTAAAATACTTTATTACATTCTGGTGGTGTGTGTGTGTGTGTGTGTGTGTGTGTGTGTGTGCGTGTGTGTGTGTGTACCCATGTGCT
The DNA here is from genome assembly GCF_907164565.1 of Psammomys obesus. Lineage (NCBI taxonomy): Eukaryota > Metazoa > Chordata > Mammalia > Rodentia > Muridae > Psammomys > Psammomys obesus. The sequence goes on from NW_026596046.1 coordinate 16,911,490, forward strand.
CATGGACCACAGCGTATGAATGAAGGACAATGGACAGAAATGGGTTCTCCTTCTGATGTGAGTCCCAGGGATTAGACTCAGGTCATCAGGTGTGGCAACAAGCACCATTACCCAGTGAGCCATCTTACTGACCCCTGCAGTGTCTTTAACTGTACAAAGTTAAAAACATAATTTTCATATGCAAAAGAAAGACTTTTCATATTTTCCACCATCGCTATGTACCATGAAAATATAAATTAGTATATACTCATATTGGTTCAAATGTCTGACTGTAAAATTGATGCTTGAGTTGCTGACTTGAATTTCAGAGTAAATCATTCTGTGAATGTTGGCTTGGGATTAGAGCAGTTTCATCCAATCTCTAAAATGGCCCTAGAGACATTTCTGCCATCTTGTACTAAGTATTTGTTCAAAGTGATGTTCTCAATATTGACAATTATTACCTGTGGATCGACTCTGAAAAACAATGAAGATGATCTCTGCCCTACAGCATCACACACGTCTGGACCATTAATCGACACAAAACTAGGCAGACACATTCATCTCACTAATATGGTAAAGTTACATGTACACCAAAAATTATTTTAAAACAAATGTGTGATTCGTTGTCAGTAAGTGTGCAACATGTACAGGCATTTTATATAACTACACGCATAGAATGGTGTGAAACTCACTCCAGTGAAAGGGATTGTGGATAGAAAATGCTAGGAAATTCTGTTCTAGCTTATGCCCTCTGTTACGTACTGAACTGTGTGACCCACCCCTGGAAATCACGTCAGTGTGATAGTACATGGAAATAGGATCTTTTAAAAGAGGTCTTCAACACAACAGAACATCCTCATAAGATGAAGGGACGCCATAAGAGCATACACTTAAAGAAATTCTAGGCCATGTGAGGACTTGGTGTGAAAGATCGCAAGCCACAGAGAAAGGAAAACCACACCAGAAACTGGCCCTGCTGGCACCTTCATCTCAGAGTTGTGGCGGAGGCTGGAGCCATCCTGCCTGGAGGTTTGTCGTGGCACCTCTTCCAGACTAGTGCAAAGTCCTTTCCTACCTCAAAGCCTTCTCAGCATGCGTGGTTGTTTCCCCCATCTGAAAGGCCAGTCCGGCCTCCCATGCTGGGCCAGTTAACACCTGCTCATCTTGCAGGCCTCAGTTGAAACATCACTTCCTTCCACTTCTCCTTTAGAGAATCCACCAATGAAACAGATTTTAGATTACAGAAATGGGCCCAAGTACAAGATAAAATGCATGGTCAACACAACATTTTGAATCAATTAAAGTAGAGGTGTGAGATTCAATAAATGACAGCAGATAACTTTGGCTCTAGCTTGAAAGGAAGAAAATTGGGTCTCAGAAGCAAAACTAAGCTAAAGTGTTAACCCAGGTGTGATGGTATATACCTATAATCTCAGCACTTGGGAAGCTGAGTCAGGAGGATTCTGAGGCTAGCCTAGGTTCCCCTGTGAGCTCCAGATCAACTTGCTCTTAGCTTTATTATTATTATTATACCAATATAAATTCCTGATAGAAGAAACATTTGAAAATATGAAATAAAGCCACCAAAGTACCAGATGAAACTTTACATTCCTAGAGCACGAAAGACCTTTAGTTTCTTTTAAAATGGGCATGCCACTTATTAGACATCATTGTGGTATCTTGTAATGAGGTGTGCTGCTTGCTTTTGTAGATTCTCCCAAGTCCCCTGTGACCCTGATTCCACCTTGTGACCTTCTTGAGTGGATTCATTCAAAGCTGGACGGAGGGGTGGGGACATAGCCCAGTAGAAGAGCACAGCAGAACACTGGCCTCGCATGCACAAGGCTTGATCCCAACACAATCACACATTAAAAAAAAAAAAAACAAAAAAAAAAAAACCTGACTTCATTAACCTAAAAAAAACTTAATGGAGATTGGGGGCTGGAAAGATGGCGAAGTCTGTAGAGAGTCTGCCACACCTGTGGGAGGGCCTGAGTTCAGTTCTCAGCACCCATGAAAAGGCCAGACAGATGTTATGGCCTACTTTGTAATCTCGGCCTTAAGGAGGCCCAGGAGGATGAGTTGCCAACCCAGCCAAAGGGAAGAGCTATGGGTAACAATGAGAAAAGTTGTCCGAGTTTCCAAGGAACAACATCTAAAGTTAACCTCTGACCCCTATCCACATGCACTCACACATACACTTGCACACACATGAACACACAGAGAAAATATCTTTATGAAAAACAATGGGAGAGTCTTAAGATTAGCAAACTGAGGGAAATGCATGCAACACGTCACAGACAAAAACTAATTTGCATAATATACAAAGAGCTTCTACAAATCAATAAGATCAATAGTCCAATGGGAGAATATGGGAAAGATAAAACAGTTAACAGTAACTGAAATGAAATGGATTTTTAAATACATGAAAAAGATTTACAAATTCAAATGGGATGCCATTTTTACCTATTATGTTAGCCAAGTTGACAAAGCTTAATAACAGATTGTTGGCAAGATTTTGAAGAAGCTGACACTCTCATTCATATTCAGGCTCCGTGCATGTGACCTTTATGGAGGCAATAAACCATAATATTTAAAATGTGCAGACTCTTTAATCCAGTAATTGCAATTCCAGAAAATTATCCTATGGCATGGCTATGCCTGCACATGCAAGAAATGACATATGCCTAAGAATATTCATAGTGGCCTCGTTAAAAAATTGAAAAGGGTGGAAACAACCTAAATATCCCTTGCTATCAGGCTGGTTGAATAAACTGCAATATAATCCATATGACTGAGTATTGTGCGGCCTTTAAAATGTAAGAGAGACTTGCACAAACTGGCCTGGCATATTTTCTAAGCTATATTGTTACGTGGAAAAAGCAAGTTATTGAAAGGGGTATATACCATGCTAGAATGTGTGTAAAAATAAAAGACTATGTATGCATATACTTCTGTGTGCATTGATTAACTTTGGAATGGAACGCCAGGCCTGGTAACCAAGGCTGTCTTCCAGGAAGGGTGGAGGGGCGGGAGAGGCTTCTTCCCTGCATAATCCCCTGTAAGGTTGGAATTTTCTAAGTACTGTGTATCAGAATGAATTTCTGATTAGGAATAAATGAATTAAAAGCCATTTCAAGGGGGAAAACACCAAACTGGGAGATGGAGGACAGAAACAAAATGTTACCGGTGACTGTGTGGTGCTCTAAGAGTGCTTCGACTGTTTTCCCTCCTGTATTTTTCTATATTTAACACAACTTGTTTAATGAGCATGTACTGATTTAAAATGGAGCAAAAGAATGGTTTTTTAAAAGCATTGGCAGAGCCGGTAATCAGCGTCTCTCATTGGAGCCCCACTCCCAGCTGGGTGCAGCATGAAATCTCCAGGCCACAGCTGTCAATCCGGTACCATCCCTGCAAAGACCCTCAGAGCCTCTGTGTGTGGCTTCGGGGAACTGAGCCATCCCTGCTGTTACACGGGTACCTCTCCAAGCAGGCTGGAGGGCGGGTCCCTTGCAGAATGACAGCAAGAGTTCCACTCCAAGAGTAGGGAAAGAGGCACACTGGGCCCACAGGCTTGGACAAATTACAAAATGCTTAACATTTGAACAGCACCGGAGTGTGCCAAACGCGTCTTATACAACATCTTATTTGATTCTCACAACCTGCGAGCGAGATGTGGCTCTGATAACCAGCCCCACTTAAAGGTAAAGAAACTCGAATTCTGAGAGAGGGTGCATTCTGAGAAAGGGTGTTCCCATTGTCAGTTACCTGTCCTCAGGGCGGGTGTTCGGCTCTCTTCTAACTTCATCAAACTCTTCCCACCCAGAAAAGGTGCTTCCCTAAATGAGCTCATAGCAACAATGGGGTGCCTCCTGTTTCCTGAGCACACAGTGAGCTCACACTCCCTGCCCTTCCTATAGTTAAGTGTGGTCACTGAATGAAGCATAGCTTTTCAATCTGTAGGTTTGACATCTAGGATCTTACTGCCCTGGGAAACGCCCCCTCCAAAGTTAGCAGACCTTGGAGCTAGCAAACAACCCTCCCAAGAGACATCTTTCATGGCAGACTAAGCAATCCAAAGCCACTCCCTCAGGCACTTGCTTTAGTAGGCTCTGATACCACAGGACACCATTCTCCTGTCCCAGTTACCCAGGACCAAGCATTGTCTCCTAAATCCCCAAAACCACAACACTGAAATTTTTCACATTAGCCAATCGGAAGCCCACTTTTCATGCCTCATCCATTCCTTCCTGGGTCAACTGTGATACTTTCCTTAAGTTTCCCTGCTCCGACCTCCTGACTGACCCCAGTTTCCACCTGTAGCCCCATGCTACACAGCATGTCCCCATTGGGATTCAGACCTGGACAAGAGGCTGAGCTGCCTATTTAACATACCAAAGCGGACCTGGCCTCAGGTTCTCCCAGCATTCCTCAGGCCCTACTTGTCACAGGGCATGGCTGCCATACCCCATCTTCTACCCTGAATTTTCCAGCCCCAGGCACTGGGCTTGCTCTCACCCAGAGTCTCTTCAGTATATAATCAGGACATTATGGTGCTCTCTGTCTCTGTCTCTCTCTCTCTCTCTCTGTGTGTGTGTGTGTGTGTGTGTGTGTGTGTGTGTGTGTGCATACCTTCTCTCTCTGCCCCACTCCACTTTTCTGTCTCCCTCTGCATGGTGACTTCCTTGGCCTCATTCGTTGGGACTGGTGAACTGCCCCCCCCCCACAGCCCAGTAAACCTGCCTTTGTACTTTAATTTGGCTTGAATTGGCTCATTTTGTCGGCAGAGATTACCTATAAACCCCCACCTCTTAACTCTCAGCAGTCATGGATGACAGTCATCTAATGATTTACTAACCTCTCCACACATGGCCTATATTCTTTTTTTAATTTAAATTTATTTTTTATAATTTATTCACTTTACATCCCAATTGAGCCCCCTCCCTCGTCTCCTCCCGGACTCACTCTCCTTCCCTCTTCCCTCCTATTCCCCTCCTCCCCTAGTATCTGACCCCAGCCTATGAAGTCTCATCAGGACATCCTGCATCTTCTTCCTCTGTGGTCCAGCAATGCCTCCTCCCAATAGGGAGACATGCTCAAAAAGCAAGCAACAGAGTCATGTCAGAGACAGCCCCTGTTCCCCTTACCAGGGAACCCACATAAAGACTGAGCTGCCTATTGGCTACATCTGAGCAAGGGGGTCTTGGTCCTCTTCACGCATAGTCCTTGGTTGGTGCATCAGTCTCTGCAGGCCACCGTGGACCCAGATGTGTTGGCTCTGTTGGTCTCCTGTGGAGCTCCTATATTCTTAAAAGTCCATGAGGCCAAAGTTCTAGGCAACAGAGAGAATTGAAAGATGCCACTTCTAAGCCTAGCCCATGGAAGCTTTCCATGTAGATAGCAGTCTCTGTCTCTGTCTCTGTGTGTGTGTGTGTGTGTGTGTGTGTGAGTGTGTCTGTCTGTCTGACTCTCTCTGTCTTTCTCCATCCATATCTCCCCCTCCCTCTTACTTCTTCTCACTTCCTCCCTCTCCCTCCATCCTCCTGCCCCTCTCCCTCCCATCCTCCCTCTCCATTCTTCCCTCTCCTTCCATCTCCTTTCCTCTCATTATCTCTCCTTAATGTAGCACTTCTAGCAGAACATTTTAAGGCCCTAGAGGATAGTAGAGCTACAAAGTGGAAGGAGCCTGGGTGTTTGAATTACCACATGGCAGGCCACCTGTCAAACACCCATATCACACATATATCTGAGCAAAAAATAAACTTCTATCGTGTTAAGGCACTCCAGTCTTGGTGTCTCTGCTCTGGCAGTTGAACTATTCTGAGTCATTTAGTTGCCAAAACATGTCTTTGAAGTCCCTCAGCTATACCCCTAACTGCTGCTAAGACATACCTCTTCCCTTTTCTCTATTCTTCCGGAGCCTTAGGGTCTACATATCCCTTTAGATTGCAAAGGACCCTAGAAGAACATGCTACTGTGTCAAATATATCCCCCTAAGGTCATTTATGCAAATGTTTTCTAACCACTCACTCTAAGTTTGGTACAGAATACACTATGAGACAAAGTCCCAGGAGTGAGGGTCGGCCAGTTCTACCTGTTGGAAATCAGAAACTTGACAAGGTTCAGAAAAAGGGACAAATCAGACCTCATCTGTCACTATATTTAAAGTTCTTTAATTACTAGTATACACATGTTAACACCAAAGGGAAGAGGTATGTGAGACAGAGGAAGGTAGAGGATGAGACTGAGAAACAATGAACCAATGAGGGGCTGCTGGAGGACACTATGGGGAATTAGGGAACATCGTGAGAACCTTGGGCCAGGCCAATGGAGCGCCAGGACTATCAAAGAAAGGCGGCAAGTAAGAACACTGAAGACAAGCAACACTCATACGCCACGTGTTTTTATAGAAGGCAATCAAGCTAGTCGTCTTCCATCCCGGAAGCTAACGTTTCATCAAGGACATCCCAGATGTGGCCAAAACCTAGCCCCTTCCCAGCATTCTCGGCAGGGTAGATGCATTTGTTTCTACAGCTCTTTGCCCAGGCTATGGTCCACTGACCAGTAAGTGGCTCACTCCTCCCTTGTGCTTTCATAGCCCTTGGGCACTCACCCATGTGTTCAGCAACCATCCATGGAGTGGGAGATACAGCATGTGAGACACTGTCTTTATCAGGAATCCCTCAACTGCAAAGAAAGGAAACTCCCTCCAAACTAGCCCAATTGGTGGAGTGTTTAATTAACTGACAGACAATAGGATCCTCGAAGAAACACTGAACAGGAAAGGAAGGTAACACCATGGGAACTACAAAGACGCTATGGACTCTCCCTCCTTCTCTCCCATTTCTGAGTGGTACTTTTGTTCCCAAGTCTCTCTGTAAGTGACTTCATCTAGATATGGTAGCCCTAGCTCATCCATCACTTAGACCTTCCACGGTCATCCTGGGGCCAGGCTGGCAGGCTCAGGCTCCTTGGGGCTTCCCTCCTCAACCTGACAGCTCACCAGCTCATCTTCTCAGGGTCCTTATTTTAAATTCATGTGAAAATTGATTTGATGGAGATACTGAGTGGATCAAATCATACAGCCACCCCTGGTCTCACTGAAAGAAACAGAGCATCTATGCCAGGGATTCCAAGTCCTATCTGAATGATCAAGTTGTGGGTGGGCGCAGATACAACCTCATTCACACAGCCACTGCAGATAGGCCCTAGCTCTCTAAAATTTCATTTACCCTCTAAGAAACGCCTTAACAGGGTAATGACAGTAGATCCTATTTCCCAAAGGGAAATAATGAGTCTACAGGAAAATAGCCTGAGGTACGTCATGAACTCACCTGGGTCTCTATGGAAGTGAGCCGCTACATTTCACACTATCCTGAGTGGACAAATGCTATTGCCAGAAACTGGAGAGCAGATGCCTGGAAAGCAAAGATGACATGTTCACTGTGCCAAGTTATATGAGGTTGGATATTGGTCAAAGTACATTTTCCACATAGACTTAAAGCATGGGAGAAACCTCCATCACAGCTACGGGTTAACACTGCATCCTTCTACCAAGGGGTAATTCTTATCCACCATTCTTTCCACCCATCCACAAAGTGCCTCCTATAGGGCCTACCAGGTACCTGGTAAGTATTCAGTGGCTGCTTTTTCTTGGAATGAGTTCAGTATCTTCAGTGGAGCAGATCCAAATCAACACTGTATGCCGCACTCGCATGATTTACCGAGAACTCGTTTCCAGTATAGATTTCAAAGGCCTTGGGGGAAGGGGGCCTTAGAAGCCTCATTCTGTGTGAATAAGGGCTGAAGATAGGTGCCGCTAACTGACACAGCCCATTGCTGAGTGTCGACACAGCGCCTGAAGTTCTCAGGACTTCTCAACCTAAACATGGGCTCTCTCCTCCGTATGAAAGAGGGCATCAGCCCCAGGATGTGGGTGGGTCCCTCTTGCCCCAGACCTAACTGACTCAGCCACGATATGCCATTTTCCACTCCCATCAGGAACTCCATTCCTACAGATATAGGGATGACCGTGGGGGCAGGAATGAATACTGAACTAGGTACTGTGAAGCCGTGTGGTGTGATGTGTCTATCAGAACTCCCACCTCTTGGCCCCCTCCATGCTCCTACAGAGTTTGAGGCTAGGTCTGAGCTGAGTTCTGCACCACATTTATTGACAATATAAAATCCAAGGTTTTGTTTCCTCCCGAGATTCCCCTGAGCCTGCATTTTTAAAGTAGCATTAGCCCCTGAAAAACATCCCTGTTCGTTTGGTTACTGCCTCTGAGAGAATTGATATGCTTTGGAGCATTTGTTTATTTAATAATTCTAAATTAGATTTAGAATTTTACAGCATTGCTATTAAATATGTGTCACCTATTTTTGAACCATATATAAAACTGTTTATAAGAATTGTGTGCACTTCCGAGTATTTATTTAATCTTCTGAATTAACCTTTGGATTTCCGCAAAGTGCCTCATTAAGCATGTCACTTCTTCACTTCACACACTGCATAACGATATCCACGAGAATTATATTGTTTTTAGCATTTATCTACTTAACCAAAATTGTGTGTGTTTGAGTGCATTTAATTAATTGGGGATTTTAAATTTTTGAGAAAGGTAAAAATGATTAATCAAATACAAGAACTCTGAGAAACCACAGAGGACCAGCTTATCCCGATTCAGAGGAGCAATCACATGACCTCTAAGGCCGAACTGAAACCTCCATGGTGAAGAGAAGCAGGGGCTTGAGGTGGAGAAGAAAAGACTGAGATTGGGAAAAAAAGAAAATGCTACCAAATGAAGATGAAGGGCCGTTTCAGATATCAATTCTCAGCAGCCTCTAATCAGCATGGCAGGCCCATGGGAGGGAACACATAAATCCACCCTGCCCATGAGCTCAGTCTTCCCTCCCTATTCACCATGTTCCCCCCACCTCTCAAAAGAACAGATTCTGGGTTTTTTTTTTCCCACTGATCAGTTACAAGCCCCAGGGGAAAGCTTTTGACAGAACTTCAACTAACTCCTAGAGAATGATATACTCTGTGAAGAGTTTTATCATTGGACTCATTAAAAAGTTTCATTAGAGAAGTCTAAGATTAACTGTTCCCAATGAAACGGTTGGGAAATGATTGCAATCATAGGTAAGATCTGTTGAAATGAAGTGGGCTTCACTGGGAAGGGCTTATTTCCCATCAGCCCCTACCCTTTGGGTCCTCTGTGAGACATCCTGATCCATACCACAGGCACAGACTGGATTTGGAGAAAGGGCAGTTGGCATGGTCCAGGGTGTGGGAGTTATACAATAAAGTGCACTTGATATTTGAGAGTCTTGGCTATTTATCATCCCCAAGTGTGTGTGCTTGCAATACACACACTCACGCATGCACTGCACGCACACATGCATGTCTCTGTCACCTAAAATTCCTCCTCTCCTCTTTTCCTAGAGGAGAAGGCCACAGTCATCCTGGGGCCAAGCTGGCAGGCTTAGACTCCTTGGGGTTTCCCTCAAGGTAGGCCTTGATGCAATCCAGAGACTCCAGTGGCTGGAGGTGTATCATCTGTGGGTACCCATGGCCTTATCAAGTACTTTCTTAGCATTTTCTCTACCGTGACACTTAGGAAGGGCATGAAAAACTCAAGCTCAGCATTGCCTAATACCAGCAGGTCTTAACAAAACCCCTCACACTGTTTCTTCAGGAAAATAGGCCAGGAGCTACAAAATAAAAGCTCATGGGCTGTCCCACCCCACAGAATCATTTCCTTTGTTCTGCATTGTAGATTTTTAATAGTTAAAAAATTGTGCTACCTTGAAATGGAATGATTTCACACTAAAGGAACAAGATTTGGACTTCTGCGTAAATTGGACAAATCCATGAAAGATAGTCAATCTGTCCCACCATAACAATAAGAAAACACCAGCTAAACTAAAAGAAAAAAAAATCAAGCTTACAGAGAACTGATGATTAAAAGAAATCTAAATGAACTAAATTCTAAAGATGGAGACAGTCTTTCATAAGTCAGTAGTGACTAGAAGCTGATTTCACTCTTATTATAAGATAATAAGATATGCGATAATAAGAGTGATACAGAGAAGGATACAGAGAAGGAAGCCTGCAGTATGGGTGAGGGCTATTTACTGAGTTCAGGAAAACCAAGATTTACCTGGAATGGCATATTGGATTTTAATGCAGAGATGACAGTTATGACTGATTTTCTCCCCCACTGGTGTGCAGACTTGGGCTAGAGATCAGGGCAAGAGCCCTTCCACGTAGTGAAACTATGAAGCTGGGGGGAAAAAATCAGATGGAGATCACATAACCTTTTAGCTTCCAAAGGAGAACTTGGATACTACTCAAGACACCTGAAACCAATGGCATCATTATTTTTGTTTTCTGCTAAAAGAATAAAGAACATTACCTTTGGTGGGCAAGTATTGCCTACTTTGATTTCTACTACTTTCACTGTATACACCTATGATTCAAAATTCCAATAAATGTAAAGGATGACAATTGGCATGAAGAGAGAAATAATTAATAGAAGCAGGGCTAGATAATAAAAGTAATAGACAAGGAGTTTGAAATAACAATAACAAGTATTTTAGGAAGTTGACAAAAAGCATAAAAATAAAAGGTAAAAGCGAATTGCATTTGAGAGTCAGAAACTTTAGAGAATAACCGAGTAAGGGGGAAAAAAAGTATTTCTGAAATGAATAAGCAATTTTGTATTGGACTGAACAGACTAGAAGAAAATACTTGTAAACACAAAGCCATGTCAATAGGAAAAATAGCAGAAGTGAAGGGCACAAAAGTAAAAAGGAGAAGGAGGAGGTGGAAGAAGAGGAGGACGAATAGTAGAATGTGTTGTTAATTATTCGGAAAAAGAGACAAACTCAAATCATGCTACTTTCAGGAAACGTATTTTAGATTTAACAACAGCTTGAAAGTAAAGAGCCGAAAAAAATATGGTCCATAAAATCAGTGTCTTGTCTCTATCAGGCCTACAATCTTTTCACTAGAAGCAAATGGGGCTCCCTGTACTGGTGAAAAAAATCAATTCATCAGAAAGCCTTCACCATCATGAATACCTGTTCATCTAAGACAGAGGATCAAAGGATACAAATAATATAAGCTAAAGGAGACACACACACACACACGCCACACACACAAAACTGCAGACATGGCTACTTTGATATATTTTCTCAGTAATAGATGGAACAACTAACCAAAAGGTCATGAAGTATGTGGACAATTGAACACTGTCAGCAGCAACAACCACACATACATCTGCTTTGCCCTAACTGAGACTCATACAGAGAAAACAATATTCAACACCTCAGAATTATAATCTTTGTGAAATTCAAATAAAAGAGTGCTGGGAGTGTAGTTAAGTGGAGTGTTTATCTAGTATGTTGCAAACCCCAATTTCAATCCCCAGAACTAAAAATAAACTCACCCAAAATTACAAGGAAGAGTCACCAAAATGGCCCATGTAGTTGGGACATAAAACAAAAATTAATGAATCTCAAGAGGATAAAATCATAGAGAATGTTCTCTGAGAGCAATGTATTAAAGTAGAAGTCTTTAGCAAAAGAAAACCTAAACAAATTATACAAGTAATACACATATGAGACAAACTAATAAGGGCCAGCAAGACGGCGCAGCAGGTAAAGATACTTGCCACCAAGCCTGAAGACCTAAGTTAGATCCCTCAGACCAGCATGGTAAAAGGTGAGAACCAACTCCCACGGGCTGTCCTTCACGCATGCAAGCACACACATACACACACAAAATAAATAAATAAATGTTAAACAACAGCAAATAATGATGATGACTTACCTCAAGTTACAAAAAGAAAAAAAAAGGAAGGGGGGGGTTTGTTTTTCTCTTTTTCTTTTGCAATGTTATGGACTGGTCTCTCACCTGCCAGACAAGAAATCTACCACTAAGTACCTCCTCAGCCCCAGAAAATAAACTTTACAAAAGAAGATACTGATTGGCTGTGGTGGTTTGAGTAGGTATGGCCCCATAGACTCATGTTTGAATGCTTGGCCCACAGGGAGTGATACTATCAGGGAGTGCGGCCTTACTGTTGGAGGAAGTATGTCACTGTGGGTGTGGGCTTTGAGGTCTTATATATGATCAAACTGCACCCAGTGAGACAGTCTCCTAGCTGCCTAACTTGATCTGCCTACAGATCAAGATGTAGAACTCTTGGCTCCTCCAGCACCATGCCTGCCTGCACACTGCCATGCTTCCCACCGTGATGATGGTGGACTAAGTTGCCTTTATAAGAGTTGCCTTGGTCATGGTGTCTCCTCACAGCAATAAAACCCTAACAAAGACACTAGCCAATATACATGTAAAGATGACCAAGCCATCATTCATTGGGGAAATGCAAATTAAATCCACATTGAGGTTCTACTGCACAGTCACTAGAAAGGCCAAGAGTGCCAATGAAGAAGGGAGCCACCAGAACTCACACACTGTGGCAGTGTAAATTGACGAAGATAATCAGTTACCTGCACCAATCTCATTGTCCGCTCATTTGTATATGCGTGCGTCTAAGATAAACTGAATGCACGTGTGTACAAATAGAGGGCCTTGAAAGCTCAGGGCAGCTTTATTCACAACAGACCACAGGGGGAAACAAGACAAATATGTGCTCCTTAGTAAGAGCATACCCAGAAAAGTTTGAGAATTTGGTGGTACTCAGCAACCGAAAGGAATGGTCCAGTGGTGTGTGTGACATGAATGAATCCTAATAATGGGGCTGGGCATGGAGAGCCAAAGTCTTGACAGGCCGAAGCAGGAAGACTGTGAGTTTAAAGCTAGCCTGGGTTATATAGTAAGACCCTGTCTTAAAACAAAACAAAAAAATGTACATAAATCTAGAAAGTGTTTAATAGAGGAAAGCTACAAGAGAATACAGCCTGTACAGTTATCTCAGGAACTCCAAGGCCAAAGGAAGTTCATCTCTATTCGAGTCGACGGTTACACCATGTGGGCACAGGAGAGCCCAGTGGCCAGAAAAAAACAAGGGAGAGCATTTTTTAGGATGGAAATTGACCAGATTTTACATAGATGAGGCTTACATACACAGAATGTATACATATGTGAAAACTCACTAAGTTTGTGTTTTATTAGATGCCAACTATGCCTCAAAAATAAATCCCCACATATATGTGGTTTCTTTTGAAAATACAAGAGAGACGGTTAACATAGGGCCCATGCTGCCATGTGGCCGCAGTTGGCTGGTGAGACACATGTGCCATTTCATGGCAGACCTATTGACACCTCCAGCCCATCCTACCTATTTCTACTGCCTACCTGGCTCCATATTGCCTGAATTCAACTACTCTGGCACATCGCTGAGGCTGTGAGTCTTGAGCAAAGCACAATAGCAGCCCAGCCTGCCAGCTAGCCAACTGATCTGACTTGAATTGTTTTGTTTTTTTTTCCCCTGCCTGGCATTTGAAAATAGGACTACTTTCTTCATAAGGAGCCAACAACTCAATGGGGCAAGGAGCCTCAAAAGAGCGATCCTAAATAAACTTCTAAATAATCAAGACTGCTCAAGCAGCTAATTGGAGAAATAAAAGAAATATGATATCCCAAGCCAGTGAAGCTGGGCATATTGATTGCATTTTTAATCATTTAAGCAAACCATGTACAAACTCTATTCTAACGGAACTAGGCATCCCCTGTTACGCTGGTTCAGACTCCAGATACAATGCTTGTCCTTTGTTATAGCCATTCTCAGAGTCTGCAAGCGTGACATATTGGGGGATGCAGGCCTGTAATACCCAAATCATTTATCTACTGGTCCAACACAGCCTTGACCAACCAGAGGTAACACTGGCTAACTCACTAAAGATTGGGTTTATTGTTGTCGTGGGTATATCACTGAGAGGTAAAAATGCCCACTGGAGGAGAGCCAAGGCTAATGGGGTAAGGGAGGGGCTCTTATGACAGCGGCCATTTACCAACCAGTATGAACACCTGTCGTTTTATTTTCAGTGTTGGCATTAAACCCAGGGCCTTGTGCATGCAAGTCTCTGAGCCACATCTGAACCGTGTAATACCTGTTAAGGAGTCTCCTCCTACCTGTGGGTAGCAGGCTTGAGCTTTACTGGAACCAACTCTTTGAAGCTAATGGCATGCACCTCTTTTCGGCTCTGCAGATAGTGGGACCTCAAAGCCAACTCTGATGGGAGTATTTACACCACGTAAATCAGCATGAAGGACCATACCAATGACACCTACCACCCATTCACCACCTCCAAATGATTGCTTACAAGCATCGAATTGATGTGAACTATCAGCCACGACCTCACTCATGTACAGAATGAATAGGGACCTGGCAATAGTCAGTGTTCTAAAGAAGAAGATTCTTTTTTAAATACAGGCACTTCAGGGCTACAGATTCAGTGCTAAAGTGTTTGCATAGCATGTCTGAGTCTATGGGTTACACAATGAATAAATGAATGATAATGAAAGCACATGTGGGTTGGCAAGATGGCTCAGCAATTAAAGATGCTTGCTTCCAAGCTTGACAACCTGAGTTCAGTCCCAAGGACCTACGTGGTATAAGGAAAAGACTGGTCAGCTTCCCCATGTTGTCCTCTGACCTCCACACATGCATTGCTGCACATGTACAAACAGATAAACATAATTTTTAATTTGCATAAGCTTATTCTAATTCTACATAACACTTTCTCTACATAATAACCCCAGAAGGTATGGGTGACTTGCCACTGGTCATACAGAGATGGTTGAATTCACACTTGTGGTATAGCCAAAATCCATGTGCTTTGCCCCTACACAACATTACCCTGTTCCTTGTTTTTCCCCTTTAAAAAGCTTCAGGAGACTCAGTCAGCCATAAAGGCATAATCCAAATTCCCAGCTGCAGGGAACCTGTGTACCCTAGTATGGAGGCAGAGAAAAGCCAGCGTTCCTTCCATTGCTCAGAATTCTTTAGAAGGATAGAAGATGTGAGCATCTCGTCTGGAGAAAAATTCCCCTCCCAGCACTCCAATCCTAGAAATGTGTCTAATGATGCTTTCCAAAAATGCAAAGTCGCATTTCCATTACAAAAGCAGGTCAACGGCCCATATGCAGAGTTATTTGTATTGAATGGTTTTCCACATCCCTGCTCTGCTACAGATGCCCTGCCCACCTCCCTGATACTGAACACGGAAACTGTCACGGACTTTGCAGGCCGCCTTGGAAAATGCTGGCCTGGCCTGAGGGATAAGGAGCATGGCCATCCTAGCCCCAGCCCTGTGTGAAGGCCTGAGGGGCTTCTGGGAGGTCCTGGCTAAGTGGCATCAAGGAACAGATGGCTGAGGAGATTACTACGATTTTGTTTCCATATAATCCATAAACTTGGATGAGTTAATGTTTCTTCAAATGCATTATCTTGTAATCCCAGGGAAAGCTATACAGAGCCAAGAGCTTGCTTCTCTGGCCTCCACAAGCCTGGCATGCTGGGTAATCCCCTGCTCTTCCCAACAGGTCTTACAAAGGCCAAGGAGCTCGGCCAGCACGGGAGGAGATGCTGGCGGTAAGGCAGGGCCAGGCTCCTAGGAGGCTGGCATTTGAGGACAATTGAAGAGGCCCATAGGCTCCCAGTAGACCCCAGGGACCCTATGCTAGAAGCAAGCAGACACCACAGGACATCTGAGCAACAGCCCAGGGTGGGAATGATGCCTTTTATTATTTTATTTTATTTTATTTTATTTTATTTTATTTTATTTTATTTTATTTACACTCCTGATTTTGCCTCCATCTTGTCACATGACTTACTCTGGGCCTCATTATCCTCAAACACAGCAAGAGGAGTAAAAGCAGGTGAGTCAGAGAACCCACTTTGCCTAAGTCTCTGCATGTGGAGCCAAGATCAGCACTGCCTCCCTGCCCCACGCCAGAAGCCGTGACAAATAGAATCACCCAAACCCATTCCACGATAGGGTACCCCACTATTCTGACTGCCTCCAGGACCCGGGGTGCCCTGCTTGAGCCTGGCACCCTGGCACATGAGAACTGAACTTAAAATCCAGCCCTGCCGTTAACTAGCTAGCAAGCCGCTTCCTTCCTCAGCCCTGCTCTCCCCTCAGCTGTCAGTTAAAGATGATTTTTCGACCCTGCCTTCCTCTGGCATTTTAGGCGCATCAGAGAAACTTAGGACGCTGGAGTACAGGGTGAATCTAGCAAATCACCTCCTCTAGGGGAGGAGTACACCGTAACTGCTTACACGCTGCTACCGTAGCCCTTTTCCCCAGTTCGTTTCACATTTTACCTCTCCTGAGTTCCTGCACGCACTCTGAGTGATTTCAGCTTAATCCTGTCAGCTCCTTCTGATGCATTAATCTAATGTACTAACGATTTGGTTGGTGACTTCTCCCTTGAAATACACTCGCGTATTTGCAGTAGCCATCGGTGCCTTGACCCGGTTTCTAATAGGCAGACGGCCACCTGGCGGTAATAACAGACTAGAAAGCATTGGGAAAGGGAAAGGCCGGTGGGCTTCCTGACCCACAAGCCCAAGCTTTTGGTCGGAGTACTTGGGAAGTATATACATTTGTGTGTAGCGCCCCCCTGTGGATGTGAGGTGTACTGCATAGACCCACCCAATGCCAACAGCTCCCCTCACCAGGATGTGAATCCAACTCTCTCTAAGGCCCACATGCTAGCGCAAAACTTGTTCAAGATTAAACAGTCCCCTTGGCATTTTGAAAACAGTAATACATGAGTGGTAATCATATCTCATAATTTTGAGAACAAGAAAGCCAAAATCAAGGTGTGGTTTGTCCAAGGACGAGTCAGAACTGTGAATTTAGATTAAGTGACCAGTTCCCATACCATAAATCTTTACGGGAAGAGAAAGAGACAGAGACGAGACAGAGATAGAGAAAGTCCCATTCTTTCCTGGAGAACCGGGTAATGATGATCCACTTGCTTCTGAAGCCACAGCTAGCTAACTGATGCAAGAATCTGGCCCTACAAAATGTCCCTCTACGTTCCCACAAGCGAAACTGCCTTTCAAATGGACTCTATCCAAGAAGATCAGGACTGCCATAAGGCTGGGTGCTGATCTTTGTACCCACCTAGAGAGGGAAGAAGAGCCCCCTGAGCTGTGTCCCTGAAAAACCCTGGAGCAGCGGAGCTGGGGGTCACTGGACTCATTCACTCAGCAAACACTGAATAGTACGAACCAACAAAGACCCGACCACAGTCAGAAAAGGTTATGGGCCAGGGATGAGAATGTTCTCCTGTGAGTGCTGATCCCGAGTATACCTTACAAGGAATCAAAATTGGCCTATGTCAGAAATACCTGGGTGCTGGTGTTGATCCTCGACTATTCACAGTAGCCAAAATGTGGACTCAGCCTCGGTGCCCTACCCACGTGTGATCATGGAAAATGTAGTATGTATATGCCGGAGCACCTTTCAGCCACAACGAGCAAAACCGTGTCGTTTACAGGAAAATGGATGTTAAATGAAATAAACCAGACTCAGAAGAATAGTGTCACGTGTTCTCTCCTCCGTAGACTCTAGAGAAAAGAAATTGAAGATACCCAAAATATTTGAAGAGATGTTATTATGAAAGAAGGGAAGGAGGTAGTAATATGAGTAAAACACATTACATGCGTATGTAAGTGTCACAGTGAAATCCGTTATTAACACGGTGTTGACTTGACATCAGTCAGGATGCCGTTAGGAAAAAGGCGCCCATGTCGTGGAGTTCAAATGAGAATTTTCAATACAGAGAAGGAGTTGCCAAGAAGACCGAAAAATGAAACAGGGTACGGAGAGGCAGTTCAGAGAATAGCAATAATAAAGCCACCACCACCCCTAGGTCTGGGGACAGTGGAAGAAAGCGATGCTACCGAGAGCATGTCATCCTGCAAAAACATGAATCACAAAGAAGACTGCCGACTGAATCTGGGACCGCCCTGATGCTGAGCGGGCAGTGTAAGCACAGAGTGGGAAGCTTCTCTTCCCATTAACCTCTGCCAGTAAGTACCTCTTACTGGTCAAAACCGGTTAGAATCCAGTTAAGAAAGCTTGAGAAATGTATGACAGGGGTTATCACACACATTCCCCCAAACACACCACACACACACTGAGGAAGTGAGCGCAACAGGGAAAAGACCTGAGACTTTTGTGTGAGGTGAATATTCATGAATGTATGTGTGATGTGAATACTCAAGAATGTGCACGTTATATCGAGTCAGTTTCAAGGTGTGCATGAAGTGACGTATTCGCGTGAAGGTAGCAGGGACCGCTGTACAGAGGTACAGACGTTATCAGCTTGATCTCAGAGGTTTGTATCGCGTGCAGCAGGAAAAGCGTCCAGAGTTTGGGTGTGATGTGAACATTCAAGGGTATGTGTATGCGTGGCAAGAATATTGATAGCTTTTGGTGTGCACGTCTGTGTGTGCTGTGAATGTCCAAGGAGGTGGATGTGATGTGAATGATCAAAGACATGTGACGTGATGCTCCAGCGAGAGTGAGAGAGCAAGCATTCACATGAGTGAGATGGGAGAGCACAAGTGTACAGAAATGTTCTCTGTGCAGCATGTGGTAGGGAAATGTGGGTCTTCTTGACAGACATTCATGCTAAGCTGGTTTTGCCCACTTATGCACACAAGATGGCTAAAAGGTTGGTGGCTGGAAAAGCTTGTATAAGAAGAATGGCTGCAAGAATCAAAAATTGTCTTTGAAGCTTACTATTTCATCTAAATGAGTGTCATCTTCAATGTTGCCTCCTCATGAAGCTAAATTCCTTATTGCTGCATCCATGGCCTGGAGGATTTCTAAACCCCCTTTCAGTGTCCACCTAAATACCAAACAACTTCCAGTGGCTCAAAATCCCAGTCTTATCCACTAAGGCCAAAATGACCCAGCTTAGTCACTTACATCAGCCCCCGCTGTTTGGCCGAAGAACTTCCCCACAGGGTGGGGTGGGCTACATTGTCACCTTTAAGGCCAAGATTCCTTTGTTATGTGTGGATAAAAACATTAGCTTTAGTCAGGGTGTAGCTCGGTGGTAGAGCACTTGTCTCCCACATGTGAGGCCCTGGATTCAAAACAACAACAACAACAACAACAACAAAAATCCACAAAAGTCACTGCTTGATAATTAGTTGTAGGAGTGTGGACTGGGAGCTGAGGAATACTGCAGGATCTGTCACTCCATATGCACAGCAGACTTTTATAAATTCTGGGACCTTTCAAGGTGAGACCTCTGCTCTGGAGTGAGCCTGAAAAGCAGAGACAAGTCCATCATATGAGCACCTCTTGATACGTAGAGCAGTTCTGATTCTTCTTGATGCTCTCACAAATGTCCCAATGTAGCCAACTGTAATTCCAGCACTTGGGATGCAGAGGCAGGAAGATCAGGAGTCCAAGGTCATTCCAGGCTACATAGTGAGTTCAAAGCTGGCCTGAGCTACATGAGACTGTTTCTGAAAGGGCATGGAGAGCCAGAATTCCATTCTAAGTTTGGAGACACAGACCTATAGTCAGTTGGTCCTGACTGAGATATATAAATCCTACTATTTTATGCATCACAGACCCCAAACAGAAGCCAATTGGTTAAACTCGAACTCTGTCAGATAAAACATGATTGGTACCATCATCTGAGCACACACTGGCCATTCTGGATTTACGTTGACACTTAAGATATATTTCCACAGTCAGCTTTGACAAACAGTGCATTGTCACTTAACTTCCAATCAACATTTAAGATGTGATTCTACACGAGGTCAAGAAATGTGCCCCTTTGTCTTTAGACAATTGGTCTTGAGCTATCTGGGACAGTTAAGAACCAAAGACACAAAGATGGACTGCCCATTGGCTGCCCTCACAGCCCACCAAACCCTGTCCCGGCCTCTGCAGATGGCTTTGTGTCCATTTCCTATCTGTCCTCCACTGGCTCCCTTCTCCTCATTCTTGGACTCTCATGATCTCCACTCAGCCCTGACTAGAGGACCTCCCTGAGCCAGATAGGGGTGAGAGCCAGGCACACATTCCCTTTTGCTTGTTGATTGGTTTGTTTCCTGCTCCCTCAGAACCCAATCATCACAAGGATGTTAATCACCATTTTAATCACCATTTTATCCCCAGCAGTTGGCAGTGAAAACATCTCCTCTGCAAATATTTATTGAAGGATCATTGGAATGTTTCAAGAATTTGCTCTCATGTGTGAAGGAATTCATGTGTTCCTTCTCAGAATTCCTACTGCTGCATCTTACTCTTACTCATTCCAATGAAGAGCTGACCTCCTGTGCCATACACACTGGAAGACCATGACTGTCATCATTCTCTTCTCCATGTTTGAGTAGCCCCTTAAGCTTTACAGTTCTCTACTCTAAATCCTCAGACTCTCAACCTATCCAAGGGTCCACCAACCTGAAGAGAGTTGTCACTGAAGGAAGCTTGTTACTCTTTCAAGAACTCTGATTTAACAGAGCAAGTGTCCAGGCAGCAGGGCATGTGGGTAGCTTCAGAATCACATAGCTCCGGGTTCAAATACTGGCTCCCATAAGTTGCCTAGGAGACCTTCACAAAGTCTCTGCCCCCCTGAACGCATCTACTGATCTACAGATGGCAAGAACAAAACTTGCCATGGAGGGCATGATTGAGGTGGCTGATGTGGACAAGCAGAACTGGCCTGAGCTACATGAAATAGCCCCAATACATTAGAGCCGAGGTATCCTCCCCTTCTGGAGGATACAGCACCCATCTGTGACACTCCCAGAGATGGCCATGAGATCCCAGAATCTTCCCTAACTAATGTATCTGCTTCCAGTTGCCCCTTGCCCGGAACACCAACGACTCTGCTCAGAGAAAAGCTGCTCTAAAGGCCAGGTATGGTGAGGGTCGCCAGGGACAGCCTAAGCACTCAGGGAAGAAGTGCACATCACATCCACAAACTATGGTATGTACACACACGACTCTCCCCACCAGGGCCAGGCAAGGCATGCAGGGAAAAAGTGCACATCACAAACTTGTATCACCTATGGTATTTACATGCATGACTCCAGACACCAGTGAGGAAGCTGGGAGCTTCCTAGCTGGGAGCACCTCCACCTGGCTTCTCAGTCAAGGATGTTTTCTCCACTCATCTATCCCAGACTTCTTCAGCTGGAAGTGTTTTCCCAAGCCCATACTGCCAGTGTGTTCCTTGTGTCTATCACCCATTACCTTCAAAGACAGTAGTCCATGGAGTCTTCTTCTGACTACCTTAGGGTGGTTTTCCCCTTCCTGAGGCCAAAGGAAAGCTTAAGGGCAGGGCTCTCTCTGGTGGTTTGGATGAAAATGGCCCCCAAAGGCTCATAAGGAGTAACACTATTAGGAGGTGTGGCCTTGTTGGAGGAAGTGTGTCACTGGGGGAGGGCTTTGAAGTCTCAGAGGCTCAAGGCAGGCCCAGTGTCTCACTGTCTCTTCCTCCTGCTTGCTGGTCTGGCTGCAGAACTCTCAGCTACCTCTCCAGCACCACATCTGCCTCTGTATCACCATGCTTCCCGCCATAACAGCAATGTACTAAGCCTCTGAACTGTAAACCAGGCCCAATTAAATGTTTCCAAGATCATAGCCATCTCTTTACAGCAATAGAAACCCTAAGATATTCCCCCTCCCCTAAATCTGCCCCTTGTTCAAGAACTGAAGCAGGACATCCAGTTTCAGTACCCAGCAGTGTACATCTGTCATTTTTAACAGAATCTCAAATGTTTGATTTTACCAATAAAGACTCAGGAGCCTGATGCTGGTGTAAAAGCCTGCTAGCTCAGAAAAGCAGAGAAAGCACCCAGCTGATCTTCCTTCTCAGCCCATGCCCCAAAGGGCAAAAGCAGCTCTCCCTCTCCATGCAGTCTGAAAAAACCCTCAAACTCAAAAAACCAAAACACAAACAAACAAACAAAACAAACCACTTCTTCTTCCCATGTGTCTATCTATCCTCCTCATTTCCTCTTACTCGCTGTGGGTTTTTTCCTGTGTTCACTCCCAATCAACTGGTTGCTTGCTCTGCCTCTTGACCTATGGCTCACTTTATTTAACCCTGCCTAGGATCAAAGGTGTGCGCTAGGGCTGAGCCACATCACAACTGAAAACAGGTTGTTCCAGTAAACAACACAATCTTGGGGGTGTGATCAAATATCCTGCAATGTCTGTCTATGCTGCCAAAGCCTTCAGAAGTATTTGTTGATAGCTTTTCAGAGTGGGCTAGCTAAGTGTGCATACATGCATACAGGCATCCGTTTCTCACTCTGTACTAGTCACACCCTCTTAGCCTCCTGAGGAGCAACCAGTATGACCCCTTAGTTGAAGTGGCCATGGATCATGTCCAGAATGACCTCTGAATCCAATGAAGCACCTACAGTGGATACCTCCACTGGAAACAGTGATGAGCATTTTCCTCCCTCACCCTATTTTATGAACTGAAGTCCCAAGGCAGGCAAAAGTGACTGGCCACCATCCAAGCCTCTAGGACGGGTGGGGGCTGAGACTGCCCTAAGAATTCAGGCTAATGGGTTTTATCTCACCTTGTATGCCTGGAGCTCAGCTCTCTGGCAATGTTTAATAATTGGGTTCCTGACCTTTCTGCTGGCATGTTTCCCCTTCGTAGGATAATAGAATGAGTCGGCAGGTCTACTCTGCTTTTAGTGCCCCCATAAGCCTGGGTCTAAAGGTAGCTTTGAATTCGCTGGTGCAGGGTTGGGCAAGGCTAACATATCCAAACAGCCATATGTAGTTATAGACTGATCCACCACACCCATTTTGAGGTGAACTCAGTAATGCTCAAATTACCCAAGTCCCTTTCCAAACAGGTCAGAAATGCTTGGCTATCGAAATACACACCTTAGGGAAGGTGAGGAGTTTTAAGAACTACAGACCACGCAGCTGATTACAGGAGCTTCTGGGAGCCTGTGTAGGAAGTGGGTGGGAGCGGGAGGATACACACATACTAAGTGTTTATGTCAAGCCATGCATGGCGCTAAAGAGCCTTCAATGAATTATCACATCACCTGGGCGAGAAGCAGCAGCGTCCTGGTTTTTACAGGCGAGACAGTTAAGGCAGATTAAGAATTAGCTGTTTGCAGAGATGAGCTTCAGTTCAGGTCCCTAACATCTACCAAGAAACCCTGAGCAAGGTAACTACTCCTAAAAGTCTATTTTCTCCTCAATAAAATAGGGGTAACAATGCCTGCCAGCTGGTTTAAATAAAAATGTACCTTGAGGGCAGGGAACCTCATTCTGTTCCCAGTTCTTGGGAGTTCCTTCACTGTGTTTATGGTAACAGTAGCCAAAACACGTCAAAAATTCAAACAGCCTGCTGCTTTTTCCAAACCTAGTGTCATGTAATGCGGATTCGCTGACATGCTTTCTGAAGTCCTGTTAAATAGAAGCATAGGCTGACTAATCTTACTATAAAGAGGTAATTGGAGCAGCACACACGAGGTCAGAAGTGGCCCAAAAGGAGGTGACCCTGAAGTTAAGTTCACAAGCATGTCAGGATTTTCACGTAAAACCAGGAAAAGTGGTCTCGGGAGACTGGGAAATAATTGAGAAATGAAATGAGCAAGTTGGGAACAGGGAAAAAATCTACATACCTCTGAAGATGTTTCAGGAGCCCAGAGGTCTTTTTGACATATTACACACAGGTACCCACACACCCACAGGTACACACACGTATTATCCCTTCCTGCATACACAGCCTTGCCTGTTACTTGAACTCACTCACCACCACACACAGCACATCTCCTTTTCTCAGTCTACTCTGAAGTCACTCAAACCCTGAAATAGAGCCATCACTTTTAAGTTTGCCCTGGCCTTCTTCCCCATGGTATTATGCTGGACGGCTCTATGTAAACTTGACACAAGCTAGTCAACTGAGAGAATGGAACCTCAATTGAGAAAATGCTTTTATAATATCAGTCTGTGGACGAGCCCATAAGGCATTTTCTTAATGGTGGTTGGTGGGGGAGGACCTGGCCCATTGTGGGTGGTGCCACCTGAGGCTGGTGGTCCCGGATTCTATAAGCAAGCGGGCTGTGCAAGCCAGGAGGGACAAACCAGCAAGCAGCAAAGCACCCCTCCATGATCTCTGCATCAGCAACTGACTCCAGGTTCTGGCCCTGCCTGAGTTCCTATCCTGGCTTCCTTTGATGATGAACAGTGATATGAATGTGTAAGCCAAATAAAAATAAACCCTTTCCTCTCCAGCTTGCTTTTGGTCATGGTGTTTCATCACAGTAATAGTAACCCTAAGAAACAAGCATAAGAAACAGTTTTAGTCACATTTGGCAAGACAGTTCAGAGCAGCATTCAGCAGTCACTTCTAACACCATGCTGATGACCTTTGCATTGTGCAAAAATTACACTCCAAAAATAACTGTGAAATTCTGCAGCCAGAGTAGTAAGAGCAGAATGAAGCCCAATGAAGATGTGGGCACAGATAATCTCCTCCACCTGGCTAGTCCCTGCCAGCCTGAAATCTTGGGTGTGCTATTTTTTGAGAGGCAGGCCTTGAAGCAAAACTCTTGAGACCAGTTCTAGCAAAATTAAGAACATGGTCCAGGACAGAACCATCTTCATCATTTAAAAAAAAAAAAAAAGCAAATTGGGGTACCCTCACAGTTCTCTTGTTTCTACTCAGGTTCCCCTCCACCCCCTTAGCTCACCTCCTAGAAAGGCTACTAAGCCAGTCCCTGTTTGCAATAAAGGAGGGCACTTCTAAAATCTTCAGCTTTTCCCTAAAGTTCTCAATCTTGTCCCTACCATGTCAAAATATTGACATTCTGGGGGCAATTTCAAAGGAACTAACAGAATGTCAAGTTATCCTGACACCATTTTTCAGCTTACCAATTGCATACATCTATTTACCACCACAGACATAACTGTAGGCTGAGCATGTGTGGAGAGTGCTTGCCTAATGTGCACAAAGGCCTAGACTGGATCCCCAGCACCACCGTAAGTACAAATAAATGCAGAAACAATGTAACAGAATCGTGTGTGTGTGTGTGTGTGTGTGTGTTTGAAAATAACACTGGTGGCTTTGCCTTCTAGGTTAGTGGTGCCCATTGCCCTAACAGGCAGAAGAGTTCAGATACAACACACTCCAAAATCCAGAAAGTGTACCCTGACCCTATGGCTATGCCCATTCTAAGGCACCACTAGCTGTTCCTGATAAACCAGCCTCCCCCAGGGGACACCAGTTATCAGAAAAGCAATACAGGAGGTAATGGGCAAAGAGAGGCAATAAAATTAGGAACACATTCTTGATTAGAAAAAGCAAATTCCTTGACCGTAAGCAAGAATAGCAGGCACCATCTGGTGTGGAAACAGAGACCCCCACTTCAAAAGCTCACACAAAGGGCTGGGCAGTTTACCCATAAGTCTGTGAGAGAAGAAACCAGGAAGACTGACAGATCTGTAACTGTCCACTCTGAATCGCCTGTACTATGTGTTCTGTGGCAAGTGTTTATTTGTGCTTTGTGTGCCAGGTTCTGGGGATGAGTCAGACCCAACACCAAACTCAAAGCCCTAACCACTGAGGTAGGAAGATAGCATTCTCCCTAGGTACCAACAGCTCCCACAACTATGATGGGCATCATGACCTGGCCCTGATTCTTCCACTGGTAGAATGGAGAGAAGATAGACTTTATTTCAAATGACCCTTGCTAAACACTTAAAAAGTGATTAATATACTAAACATAAAACTTTCAAAACAAAGGGAGGGAGAGATAAAGAAGATATTTCCTTCCTATCAAGTAGAAAGGAAAGCTAACATGAAAAACAACTAAGGAACTATATAATTAGGCTTTTCATGGGCCTAGAAACTTTCTCAGAACTGGCAAGTTAAGCCAATTCATTTCTTTTTCTTCCAAGTCCAGTAGGTCTGTTACAGTAGGTCTGTTAATTCACTATATCACAATGCTTTAACTTGCTGTAGACAAACACTCTGTCCTGGCCCCACTTCACTGGGCAAAGCCAGTTGTCCTTGAAGGACAAATCAAAATCCAACACAATGACAGATATATTTAATGCTCAGAATTTAGTCTGGTGCTTGACAGTTCCTGTAAATGGGCATCAACATTG
This sequence comes from Psammomys obesus, assembly GCF_907164565.1. NCBI lineage: Eukaryota > Metazoa > Chordata > Mammalia > Rodentia > Muridae > Psammomys > Psammomys obesus. Next base: position 16,937,587 of record NW_026596046.1, read on the forward strand.
TTCCTGAGGTCCTAACACTTGACTCGTGTGAGCATCATCCACAGGCAGCTGAGGCCATCAGAGGTCCAGGAGAAACCGCCTGACCTGGGCCAGGTACTTGGGCTGCAGATAGTCGCCCAGTTCATCCTTACTGGCCCACACATGGAGGCCCTTCTTTCCGGCCTGCATGAAGTCTCCCTTGAGCAGCAGAGCTTTGAAGAAGAAGACTTTGACCCCAAGGTCACTCTCTGTCCGAATAGCCTTGGGGAGCTTGAACTTGTAGTGGCCACAAGGTGCATTCCCGAGGAACTTGGCTTCCATGTTGTTTTCTGCAGAGAAAAGAAAGATTAGGGCACAGCTGCTTCTTCACCGAAATCACAGGAGGCTCAGAAAGGCCACTTCTAGCAGAGCTAAAGGAGATCGCAAGTATGTGTGACAGTCCTGAAAGGAGGCTCCTCCCTCCTGAGTCAAATGCTTTCTAGCCCAGGTGCCAGGTTGCTACTATGGACCTACAAGTTCACAGTGCTGTTAATATTATCTGAGAGTCACAGGAACTGGCTTCTGCATTCAGCCTCATCATCAACTGTTAAAATTTTGTAGAGCAAAGCTCATCGCCTCCAAAGCGTCTCCAGTCTCACCTTTAGGGGAGTGGGCATGAGGGAGCTTCCTGAAGTAAAGTCTTGCTATCTACCTTGGATAGCTTAGAACACTCTATGTAGCCCAGGTGGCCTCAAAATGGTGATCTCCCTGCGTCACCATCTCAAATACAGACAACAAAGTCATGCATCACCACACCCAGGTCAGATCTGACTTCTACAGAATGCAGTCAAGAGAGAGTTAATAACCCTGATCTAGCATTTCAAAGATGGAAAATGCAGAATTACTGAATGGCAGCAGGACAGTCAGCTAAACAGAAAAGCAGAGTCAGAGCCTCAGTCCTCACACCGTAACTGATACTATAGGCCCAAGACTTGACAGAAACCTCACACTTTCCTAAAAGATTTGCTCACTTTGGATGATGCTTTCATGAATACGCTGTATTTTCTGAATTATGATGTATTTTCAAATTTTCACTTAAAAAAATAAGAGTATTAGAAGAACATGTGGTATTTTACATATGAAAAGGGGCCAGCCTACCAAGCAAGACAATAAATTAGAAAAAAGGTTATGTTTGTCCATATAAAATTTAAATCTTTCAGAGAAAAAAGACACAGACACAAAATCTCCAAAAAAAGAATTACAAACTTAAGCAGAATGTGTTAATGACACCAGTGTTCCCAATGTTCCCAAAGCAACCAGCTCCTGGGAGGCACAGGCAAGAAAATCAGCAGTTTAAGGTCATCTTCAGCTATGCAGTGGCTTCGAGGCCAACCTCCACTACATGAGATCCTGTCTCGAAGAGCAAGAAAAAGACTCAGAAAAACATTTTCACACATTCAGCAAAGGAACAACAGCTTAAGGTATCAGGAAGCCCTTGGGAGTGGGGCTTGTGGCCCAAGCCTCTCATCTTCTACACTGTGGAGGCTGAGCCAAGCGGATTGCAGATCCAGGGGCAAAGTGGACCACAGAGTGAGGTCAAGGCCAACAAGCACTAATGGTGAGATCCTATCACAAAATAAGTAAAAAAGAGGACTTGGAAGATGACTCGATGGGTATAGGTGTGTGACACCAAGCCTGATGACTTGAGTAAACTCACCAGGACCCACCCTGCACAAATGGTTTTCTGACCTCGCACTCCGTGCATTCCATGTGCATGACTATATACACACACATAAATATATTTATATGCTTGAATGTACAGAAATTTTCTAAAAGAATGCAAGGAAAAAGAACTGTCAGTGAGCACAACCTCTGAGAAGAAAAAAATGTAGTTGTCATGCTGCACTTACTAGATACGGATAATCATTAAACATAGGCATGAATTGATGTTCTCAAGCTTAAACAAAGAGATATTAGCACACCAGATGAATTTACATATGACGTACATTCATATGTAAACATGAGTAGGTATCTGAGAGTGGTGAGATTACACTGATATCTTTTTAATACTTTCCTGAACTCTCCAACTTAAGTGAATAAAGCATATTATTTTAGAATAAAGCATATTCTATAGTCTGGAAAAAACAGATCAAAAGATTATCAAGTCAATATAAAAGCATTTCACTACAAATAGGAGTGAGGAATCTGAGAAGACAGTTTACAGGAAAAATACAATGAACATATGAAGAAATGGTTATTTTTAGTAGCAAAAGGGCAAACACTAATTCAAGAGAGATTATTTCTACTGATGGCACAGCTTCAAACTAAAATAAGGACTATTTCATATGCTGGTGAGGTCCAGGTAAGCAGGCACTACTGTAACAGCTCCTGAAGGTGCCTATCACCACACACCGGAAGTCAAGCAGGCATAGCTCCCAAATCCCCCTCCCAACCCCCAGTGTGCTGTATTCCTCAAGTCCTCCATATGCACACCTTTGACATGGGGATTCCACCTCTAGAAATTCCATCTTGGAGAAGTATGAAACCAGTGGGTGAAAATGTATTTTCCCTTTTCTTAAATATTGACTGTGTAAACTGTTCTTTGCTGTTCTGTTTTAAATTTGCTACTTTACTAACTTTGCAGTAAATTTATTTACCGTCAATGTCTATTTTATATGTATTTATTAAATATAAATATACCTGCTGGTATCCTTTTTATTTCCTTAAGTGTTATTCAATGGGAATATTAAAGGAAAGCACAGTGCCAAGGCAGAAGCCATTTCCACAGGCACAGAGAGGGTAGAGCTGAGCAGGCATTCATGATGCATGTTCGTGTAAGGGAACCTGAGAATGTGTACCCAAAGACGATGGCACAAACACAACTACCAATCCTGTATGACAGCCGAGAGACTGACAGAACCCAAGCCCCCACATTCCATTGCACCTTATGGCCTCTCCTGCAAGCTAAAGAAGTCCCCAGAGAGAAAAGGTCAAGGGGCATACAAACTATTGACATTTTCTAGGAGCACTTATCTTGGTGGTATAGCCAATCAAGTAGCTATGTGCTTACACTATTACCAAACCGACTAACTCCACACCTGTCCCCCTATATGCCAGGGACTGCTGAGAACTCATGAAGGGGTACAGATTCTATCCTGACCTTCAGGGAACTCAAAATCCTAGCTAGAAGGAAATACATACATAAAGCATCGTGGCGCAATGGCCTGAGGGAAAGAACACATCCCCAGCTCCAGCATAAGCAGACGTGGAATGGGCATAGTGCCCCAGTCATCACTGCACCCACTGCCAGACAGGCCTGGCAAATGGTAAACACAGAAAATGTTTGCTGCATAAACTGCTTGCACAAGCAAGGGCCTGGGGTGAGGGGCTCTCCCCCTGGAGATGGCACTCTCCCTAAAGGAACCTGCTTGCGCCAAAGCAGAGATGCAAGAAAATCCACTAACTTGGGAACACAAAGGTTCTTCTGGGTTAGAACTTGGATTATACATTAACTCACTAAGAGCTGCACAAATTGGGGCTGTGTGGGCACTTGCATATTTATGGAAAACATTTAAAAATTCTAGGAAAAGAAGTAACAAGGGAGAAACCACATGTGAGCCGCACTGGAGAGTATAAAACAAAAGAGAGGAGAAATTTTTTTTACATTTTCAGTATAGTGTTTCTCAACCATTCTAACTTTGCTCTATGGAAATGTGTAGAGACATTTCTTGGTTGTCACACTGGGGGTAAGGATGGGAGTGGGAAATGAAATACTAGTAACTTACTAGGAACCAGTGAGTAGAAGCTAAAGGTGCTAAACACCTCACAGTACACAGAAGAGTCTCTCACAAAGTTATATGGGCCTAACCAGAGTCCAGTGGGAAATGAAGGACATCACAGCCAAAGCTCTGAAAATAAAGACATGATGATTTACAACAGGCCAGATAAGACCCAAAGATGCATAGGTCAGAGTGAGGTCAAGGGTAATACTGAGGTTTCTAGTTGGGTCAATCGACAAGCTATGGTACCAAGAAGCGGTAGAGTGTTTGCCTACTGATTACAAGGCTACTGGCTCGATCTCTAGTGCTGAAAAACAAAACTTACATTTCCTGAGTCTAAGAATTCTGATTAAAGTAATGGTAGCTAAGTGGCTAAGGCAATGAACTAGAAATCCTTCTCCCAGCACAGGTATGAACTTGCTGTCTAAGGTACCTTCCCTGACAGCTGGCACAGTGTTTGCCTAACATACACAAGGCTCTGGGAGCAGTCCCCAGTTCTGCATAAGACTGGGTATTGTGGCTCAAGCATATAATCCCAACACTCAGGAGAAGGCAAGAGGATCAGAGGTTCAAGATTATCCTGGGCTACAAAAAAGGAAAAAGAGAGAGAGAGAAGAGAAAGAACAGGAGGAGGAAGAGGAGGGAAGAAAGGAAAAAGGAGAGGAGAGAAGGACTAAGAAAGATGTTTAATGCACTAAAATCTCAATATATTAAGATAAAACACCCACTTGTTCTAAAGAAAATCCTTGCCAGAATTTTTATTTGATTGTTTAGGTTTTTTGGTTGTTTTGAGACGGGGTTTTTTTCTCTGTACCCCAGGCTATCCTGGAACTTACTCTGCAGATCAGGCTGGCCTTGAACTCACAGGGATGCCCAATGCCTCTGCCTCTCTAGTGCTGATACTACAGACATATACCACCATATCCAGCCTCTAACGTAAATTTTTACTTATCAGTGTCCATTAAACACTCTCTATCCTTATGCCCAATCTTGGACGAGCTGAAATGAATCTGGAGAGATTCCAGGTAAAGAAGTTACCTGAGAGTGTGGCCAGGACTCGCTCAGCTGTCCCTCGAAGGGTCTCCCCAGGCTGCCACTCTACTTGAGGAAGCATCCAAAAATCTTGGTCTCCAAGCTTCTCTCTGACTAAGAGGACAAGGTTCCTGTCCAGCTTACGTTGCAAGGAGGTTCTGTCATTTTTTTTATCAGCTTCTACAAAAGGGATGGTCAGAAGAGAGAGAAAATAAAAATTAAAAAAAAAGATTATGATCTACCAAAACCACACATTTTGAGTTGTAGCTCCTTCCTTTAAGGACCACCACAAGCCCTGCCCGCTAAGATTTTAAAGTATAACCCTAACTCAAACCAAAAGATAAGAACTGGAACCAGAGCTGAACTTCTCTCAAGAGCAAAGTACATATGAAGCCTTTGGAAAAGAAGCTACACCTGTAAAAATCCAAACATAAGAAAAGGAATATGCTCTGAGGAAGTGTACTTCCCTTGCAAACATGCGGCTCTAGATACAGACCTCAGCAATGCATACGTACAGTTTAAAAAAAAAAAAGCTCCATTGGATTTAACACTATTACCAATCTGACCTACCCCTGCCATCTCTGTTCTTTAGTCAACATCCTTGAAACAAGGAAAATAGTACTCAACCCCTGCTTTCAGAGTGAGTTGTAATAAAAAGAGAAATTAAAGAGCAATTAATTAATTAGAAAATTAATTCCTCCTACTCTCTGATCCAGAGTTAGAAGTAAAACTGAAACAACAATCATAGCATTAACAGAAAGAGAAAGACACTTTACTCCCACTGAAAATAGCCTAAGTCCTTAAAAAAAAAAAAAAACAACAACAACAACTGTGTTAGGGACATATAAGGAATGGGGGGAGGGGGGTAAGATATTCTTTTCCTGAAAGCTGCTTTGTTACTCCAACCTACTTGTTATTAAAATGCGATGCAGGAGTGAGGCAACTGTCCTTTGAAAATCAGAATATCCACCACTCTCCTTTCCTCTCCGTTGGCCTAAGAGATCACAGACCTGTCACTCGAGCTCCAGGTTTGAACTGCAAGAATGCCTGCTCCCACATATCTTCTAAATCTTGTGCGAGCGTGATGCCCTGCTCATCTTGTTCATCGTCAAAAACGTCGGCCTTCTTCTTTGCCAGCTTCTGAGCTTCATCCAGAGCACGAACCTCATGGTCTGAGTACAGGCTTCTCTCTACCTCTATCTGGAAAATTTTAACGGAAAAAGGAGAAGAAAAGAACAAAGCTAATGAACCCTTCACAGGCTTGGAAGTGCATCCCTTAACACAGTCATTAAAATCAAAACATAATACAGATACAAAAATTTTAAAAAGGTCCACTGGACTGTAAGCATGAGTGAAATTTGAAAAATGTCAAAAGGCTGGCAGATCGAGACTATCAGGAGGAAAAGAGGGGTTGCTAGGTCTTCCCACACTCTAGGCCTACTGGTCTCTGATGAGCATCTATTCAAGGACTTTCCATTATAACATTCCTTCTTTCCAAAATATCTCTCTCCTCAGGCCATTCTCTCAGATTTCTATTCATCCTTCTGATTCCAACTTAAATACCACTTTCTCACAAAGACATTCCTGGACACATCTCATGAAAACCAAACCTATGTGGTCTGTGTAAAATTCTTCTAGTACTGGGTTTTCTTCTAGAGCACCTACCAAAGTCTGTAATTACCCATATTACTGGTTACTAACTACACCCTTAATTCCAGTTCATGAAACTCTCTGGGAACCAGAGCTATGCACCCACAATTGCATAGCTCTATCTATCACTTTGCATACTGATAATATGGAATTAGTTATGAATACCTTTAAGGTTAAAAAAAAGACTACTGGTCAAGAGAGTGAATGGGGGGGGGGGGGGAAGCACTGAACAGCTTCCATTAATATTACCAAGACAAAATCTAGGGAAATCTAAGATGTTTCATCACTATCTATGGAGACTTAGCACCCTCACAGCAACCCTACTAGGGTTTCTGCCCTATTTCCTGACTTGTCCTTCACAGAAATTGCTCCCTGAGGTAAAACAAAGCAAACTTTACCTCGTATATTTCAGGATGTGCCCACTACCTCCAAAGCTTTTTTTCCCCAACACTCATCACATTACAAAGACTTTCCTGCAGTCTGTGAGCTCCTAACTTACAATAAGTGATCCGTGCTCACCACTGGTCCCCTACTGTGCTGAATGAACAAGAAGAAAACTGTCCACAGAGTGCTCAAGCGAAAACAAAGCCATTTGAATCAAACGCGGTTGAACACCTGCTCCATACGGCAACTTCCATCTTGCAGGTGTCATAAAAATCCAGAGGTGAAATGATTTGCTTAAGGTCACACAAAGTACCGGAATCACCGTGGAATCAAGGCCCACTCAGTATTGCTGCTTCCCTCCACCGCACCACGAAGCCCGTGCCTCTTTTACCTGCTGTAGTAGACTCGCCATTTCTTCCTGCAATGGCGTGAGCGGCTTGGTGATCAGCGGTGGCCGCTGCAGACACAAGGCGCCCAACAGGCGCCATGGAGACCGGCTGCTTGAGGGCGCAGCCTCCAGGGACAGGCAGCGAGAACGCGGGCTACCTGCCCAGAGTTTGTCAAGCCGCCGCCAGACTCTAGCCACCCCTAACAGAGTACGCCCTACGGGCGCCGCCATCTTTCTGTCTTCCCACAAGGTACCGCGGCCCCCGGCGGGCCCGCAACCAACCCCACGCTCCCATGAGGCAACGCGGGCCGGCGAGGCGGCGGGTTTACCAGGTAGAACCAACCATTGCAATTGGGAGAAGTAGGTGAAATGCCAGTGTTAGACCACTAGAAAGGGGAGAGATTCCCACATAGATGCTTTATAAAACAATTAAACTTGAAGAAAATGCTTACAGGATCATTTAAGAGCAATCAAGTGATTTCCCTTCTCTGTGCTCCCCCACAGATGCTTATGGTGCTGGCTCCAGCTAGGCCGCGGACTGAAGCTGACGAGGGTCAGTATTAAGAAATGCAGGTTTTAAGAAACTCCGGATCATGGCTTCTGAGGTCCTGGGCTGGACCTGGGATGACCAGGTAAGGATTGCTCTTTCGAGCCCACGGCTACTCTTGAGCCTGCTCACCTGCCTCCCAGTCCTACGTGCCATTTGAACCTCCGAAACAACGTTAAACCCAGTCCCTCAAAGGGCTCTTCTTACTTGCAGGCTTGTGGCCTTTGCTCCAGCTCAGAATATCCACACCGGAGCTCCAAGGTTAGAAGATGCAGCTGCCAAGCAGAAAATTGAAAAGGAAGCGGCTCCAAGTCGCTTCAGGTGAGGGTTAAGTGGGGCCGGTCCCCTGGAAATCCTGTAACTTCTTTCTGCCCGTCACCCTCCAGAGTCGTGGAAAAAAAATGAATTACTGACTATGGTCGTTAGCCATCTGAGAGCTTGTGCAAATCAGTCTTTGAGCCTCTACGCTCTAAAAGTGGAGATAATGCTTAGAGGAGTTGTTGATGAAACAGAGGAATAAGCTGTGGCATAAAGTTGTTCAATTAGCAGCTGTTAGCTGAGTGTCAGATGTATATAAGTACCAGCTTTCTTTCCTTGTGAGATAGGCTTTAGGTCCTACCAGTAACTCTCTGCCTCCACACAAAATGTCTTGAGGGACTACACTAACTGCACTTCTTAGTGTTTGTCAAAAAGTCCAGCGTTAGTTTTGTGCTTAGCCCCGGGAACAGGCATCCTGCATCCCACTAGTATTAATACTTCGAATGCAGTCTGTATATACATTCACTTACCTCCACATCTACCTGTTGAGTACCATGATAAGTACTGAAAAAAAAAAAAAAAAGGTTATTTCTCCCACGGAAGTAGTTCACAGACTTGTAAGGAAGACATAAATGCAAATCTTTTAGGATAACAGAGATCAGAACTTTTTGGACATTTAAAAGAGTAAGGCTCTTCTGGGGAGGTCAGGAAAGACTGAAGTTACCATGGAGTGCAGAAGTGAACTGAATAGGAATTCAGCTGGGCAAAATCAGCTTAATCATTACAGGCAAAGGTAACAGTGTGGAAAGGCAGGCAGTCAGCGAACATGATATGAGGTACCTCTAGAGCAGCAGTTCTTAACCTGTGGGTTTCAACCCCTATTGGGGTCACCTAAGACCATCAGAAAACAAGGATATTTATGATTCATAACAGTAGCAACAAAAATAATTTTATGGTTGGGTATCACCGCAACATGAGGATCTGTATTAAAGGGTCACAGCATTAGGAAGGCCAAGAACCACTGTTCTGGAAGGAGCCCAGTGGTGAAGGACTTCCCTGTCTCCCTTTGCACACTGCAGGTAGTGAGGAACTGCTGGCAGGATTTAATCCAAGACTGTGGTAGTCCTTCACCTGGCAATCCCAGGCACTATTGGGATTGTTAGAGTTACATTCTGCTCAGAGAGGAAAGGCCCTCTCAGCAAGCAGGTAGTCAAGCATAGCCATATCCTGTCTAGCTTTAAGAAGAGTTGATGCCATTTTATTTATTCTTTTTAAGATGGTCTTGCTGTGTATCCCAGGCTAGCCTCAGATTCATAACCCTCTTGTCTTGGCCTCCTGTGTGCCTGGATTACAAGAATATACACCATCCTCAGCCTCACTCTTTAAGAGTCCTCAGCCACTGTATTGATGTCAAACCGTAGGGGTCAAGGATGGAAGCAGAGAGAAAACTTGAAAGTAGTTAGAAAGCAATAGAAATAGGTAAAAATGATGATGTCTGGGCCAGGCTGATAGTTGATCCATTTCGCTGGTATAGCCAGCAGGCCTTGGTCTTGGTGTTTTACTTTTTTTCGAGGCAAGGTCTCTTTTTTTCTAGGCTGGCCTGGAGTGTGCAACAGACCTCTTGCCTTTAGTCTTCTGAGTGCTTGGGATACAGGCATTTATCAACACCCAGCTACAGATCTGTTACTATCAAATGTGAGAAAAAGAGAGGTGTGAATGCTCAAATTTGGGCGCTAAACAACTGAAAATATGGAATTGTTATATATTAAGATGGCAGGGACTGACAGAGTTTAGGTCTGTGTGGTTAAGTTTGAGATGCCTTATACTTGCTTAAAACACCCTTCTGTAACCCTATATAATAAAAGAAAAAATTTGAGACACTTAGCATCAGAGTAGAGATGGAATTTAGACAGAGATTTGGGTAAAGGAAGAGTTAGCAAAAGAGAGAAGGTCCCCAAGGTAGGACGAAAGCCAGACAAGATTGTCTTTTTAGTGTGATGGACAGTAGGAAATTTAGCTGTATTTGGCGCTGCAGATAAGATGGGTTGACAGGCAGATAGCATGATTGCTCATTGAATTTAACAATATGGAGTTGGTTGGTAACCTTGATTACAGCCTTTCTGAGGGAGAGATCAGAAATAACTTCTCACTGGAGTGGATTGTTTTCAATGAAAATAAATATTGTCATTCCTTTAAGGAGGCTTTGCTATGAGGGAAAAGAAGAAGCTATTGGGAACTTGGGGTTTAAAATGTGGGGGGTTATTTTTTTGTTCTTATTCTTTTGATTTTATGTTTATGACATGACAATATGTTTTGCTTCTGGAAACCAGGAGAATGACAGATACTGAAGAGGGAACATTGCAAGAGCAGTGTCCTTGCAGGGCTAATACGCAGCTGGAACACCGTGACAGGAGAGTCCTCGAAGGCTGTGGGCACAGATGTTTGGTGGTTGAAGCAGGAAGAAAGTCTGATTGATTCTATTTCTCTGTAGAGGTCATCATCTGGCCCTGGGAAAACAGGAAGGGATTGAATGATTAAGGAGACAAAAGGAAGAGTAGAAAAAGCATTGGAAGAATGGGAGGGTAATTGAACTGAGGGCATTGGCAGGCATCTGGAGGGCCTGCTTGATGCTGGAAATTCATTGAAATGAAGGAGTGAGTCTTGGTAGGGACAAATTTTATCCCCCAGGGGATTTTTAGCAGTGTTTAAAAACCTCTAGTGATTATAACTTAGGAGGTGGAATCTAGTGAGTTAAAGCCAGGAATGCTACGAAGCACCCCACTGTTCACAGGACATCCTCCTACAGTAGGTCTTATCCAGAATGTCAGTCAAAAAGCCCTGGTGCAGAGATCAGTCAGCCATGCCGTGTTTGCACAGACTTAGATTGTCTGGAGATACGGATTTAGCAAGGGCTGGGAGTTTGCCAGGAGAATGTGAAGAGACAGGAAAATTGAAAGTAATATTTAGTTCAGGTGAGAGGAGTCATACGTGAAGTATGTGGAGTGATGGAGAGCTGATGGGCTTATCGGGGTGCTGGCCCTGAAGATAGCAAGGCAGACGGGGGTGCCTTGAGGCCAAGGTTAGGGTGTATGTTTGGCTGTGACCCCAAGAAGTACAAAGCCAAGGTTGGACAGAGGACAGGTGACAGTTGAAGGAGACAAGCTTTAGAAATAAAAGTGCAGAACTTTTGGAGATCCTGCTGAAATAATCAGTGGTTATTTAGAAGTAGTGCCAGAGGACACTGAGTCCCAGATACGGTTTTTCAGTTTAATTACATTTTTCAATAACTTTTGAAATTAAAATATCATGTTCCCCCTCCCATTTCCTCCTCCTAATATATATCCCTCTTTTCTCTCAAATGTACAGCCTTTTTAAAAAATTATTTTAATTGTAAATATTATAAATATACATAAATATAAATATAACCTGCTCAGTCCATATAATGTTTTTGTATGTATATAACTTCAGGGCTGACCACTTGGTATTGGATTGCCAATCAGGATGCTCTATTTCTCCCACTCTCAGCATTTGTATTTGCATTTTTAAAGACTATGCAATTAAGCTAGGCATGGTGGTACACACCTTTGATCCCAGTACAGTACAAGCAAAGGTAGGAGGATCCTTGCATTTAAGGACAGCCTGGTCTACATAGTGAGCTCCAGGCCAGCCAGAGCTGTGTACTGAGACCGAGTCTCAAAAACAAAACAAAACCATCCACAGTTAGCAAATGAACTGCCTTGCCACAACTCCCTGGTATGAAAGTGGGTAGAAAGACTAGTTCCAGAAAGCTCTGTCTCCTTTTTAGGACTTTCTTCAGATGAGGCATTTGCTCATTATACCTTCAACCTGGAGAATCTTGTTTTGTTTTGTGACTAGCTCTTGCTATATAGTCCAAAATGACCAGTAACTCTGTTATCATGGCTGGTCTTAAATTTAGGGTGACCCTCCTGGCTGGGATTATAGGCAAGCACTAACATGCCCAGCTGACACTGGGAAGTTTAAAGACCTGATCTTGGCTATGCCCTAAATTAAATGGCTCGGGTTCCCAGTTTCAAAATCTTGCTAGATAAGGAGCATTGTACCAGTTTTACTCGGACTTAGCCTTGTATTTAATAAATGCTCACTCCCAAGTCAACAGAGAGAAAAAAGAAATCAGTGGAGAAGTGATGGTCACTGAAACAGTCATATCAGCTGCAGGATGGGGACACTTTCCTTCTTAATACAGGAGCTGGTGGTCCAGCCACCCACAAAGGCTGTGCGTCATCACCAACATCAGGCCACAGGAAAGATTGCACTGTGCTGAGCTTTTGAAAATATCCCCAGAGAAACAGATGGGGCGCGGGTGCTTGAATGGAAGCGTATTTTCTAAAAGTGGTTTCAGCTAGTAGAAACATGGAGTGGGTGTGTGGGTACAAAGCCGCATCTTTGATTTAGGCGTGTAGGCATAATGAAACAGCAGGTTTACTCGCTCTGAAATGCTGAATGACAGTTGTGTGCCTGTTCAAATTTTTAAAGAACAAAGCTCAGACCCAAGACCAGTCTCTTTGGCCTGGCTTCCCTTGTCAGCCCTGTGTCTGTCTGGATTTGAGTTTTCCACCTGAAAATGAAGAATACAGCCCCAGGGAAACCCCACAACCCTACACAGTGTCAAGGCCAGTGTTGCCAACCCGGAAACACTGTGGTGCCCAAAAGGTTTGGAAAGGAATGGTGCAGAGAGCCTCCTCTAGAGGCAGAGGTTCTTAGTTTTCATTCTGGGTTCATCTGTGCTGTTTGCTTTGCTATGTGTGTGTTGGGTGGGTGGGAGACTTATTTGGGAGGCTTGAGGCCTTTATCAGTGTAAATGTTGGGAGATATCTTATGATATACCTTAAGCTATATGTGTCCCTGGTTAGCCTTGATTCATTTTTCTGCCCTGACTCCCACCTTACTTGGATCACAAGTGTGCCCCACCATAATCAACCTATTTTATTTTATTTTTAAGTATGTATATATTTCTTTTGATTTAAAGAACTAACAATTGGTAAATAAAACAAAATGTTTCTTCTGAATGCAGCATTTACCCTCCAGCTCCAGGACAGGAAAGCTCTCTGCAATGGGCAGGGATGAAATTTGAAGAGGTCCCAATTGCACACATCAAAGCAACCTACAACAAGTAAGAAAAGGGGTGCCTGGGTGAGTTCCCTATGAGCTGCTTCTGCCTCAGCCCTTCTTGGAGTAGAAGTCAGTGTCAGATGCTAGCTAGTTTCATCTTGTTTAGGAAAACCATGTTCTTCCTTTATGAAGTTTACTTAAGTTCTAAGAAAATATAAAATAGATTTAGTACATTGCGGTTTTAAGGTTTTTCTGCCTTCGCTGGGATTCCTATGCGAGAGTCAGAAGGACTGTGTTAGAAGCAATACAGTGAGAGAAGCAATGGTGAAAGAAGCAATATACAAATAAATGATTTGTAACTAGCCAGAATACAAACTTCCAGACAATGCAAGCCCTTTAGTCTTCTTACCTAAGGCATGTGCACTGCTCCTTCCCTTGTAGGGCTAAGTGTGATGGTGAATGAAAGCAACAGACTAGTGCCCTTGCCTGCTGTACATGCAGGTGTCAAGCAGATTCCCAGCTACAAAAGCACAGGACACTAGTGACAGCTTTACAGGCCAGGCCCCACTTGGAAGTGACATCTGTGTTTGGTCACAGCCCGCCTGCCACACAGTTGAGTACAGGACCAGAGACTATAACCCTGGCCTAGAGTGTGTAGCACAGAAGTGCTACAGGCCCACAATAGCATCTCCCTTCTCCTCTTGAGCTAATGCAGGCATAGCTTCTGTGCTTTCTTTTGGTTGTTGTGTGTGTGGCCTTTTCGATACACCTTGAATCAGTAAAGACAATGTAAGAAGCTCTGGGAGATGGCGGCAGAGCCATCACAAGACCAACAAACAGGTGACCCATGCCCAGCAGGTGTGCTGTACAACATGAGCACCCAGCGAGCTCTGCAGAAAATGGGGTGATGATAACCAAAGGGGAGACAGGAAACATACCTTAGGATTTCCTTAAAGTCATTCTTTATTACAGTTTACATTTTAGAGCAAATTAGAAAAGGTTTCGCTTACTTAAAATAATTTTGGTTCATAGAATAGAGTATTATAAGCATTTAAGTTATCCACTGTAATAGTACTGTCATGATAAATGGTTTGGGGATTTTTTTTTTTTTTTTTATGAGTCCCTGTGATTACCTCTGAAATGATAGGTCTTAGATTCCACTGATGAGGGTATAAGGAACAGGGTTTAGAGGTGACACTGCTTTGGATGTGATTTGGTCATTGTTGGAGCGGAGCAAGGTGACAGGTCTCTGAGCATTTATCATCTACTGTTTTATCTTAACTTCTTTATTACACTTTTACTTATTTGTTGGGCATAGAGCATAACCATATGGAGGTCAGAGAACAATTTGCACAAATTAGTTCTCTCCCTCCACCATGTGGACACACCTGTAACCATGAAGCCATCCCTCTGTTCTTCTCGTTGCTATAGTAGTAGAAGATATTTGAAACTTTCCCAGTGTTGTCTTTTTTTTTTTTTTTTAAACACTTGCCAAATTGAAACATTAGGTTTTTATAAACATTGGGTTTATAAATATCACCTCCAGTGTAAACGCCGCAGTGGAGGCTTCCGGTGATTCTCTCCTGCCCTTGGGTTACGGTACTCCCTCTAAGAGTATGACCTGTCAGTCTCCTCTTCGCACAGGGGAATGAGCAAGTGGCCTTCTTTTCTTTCTCACTGTGGCTCCTAAGGACTTTAGCGAGCTCTCTCTCTCTTCGGTGAGCAGTAGTAGAACTATGTGCCTTCTTTTTCCAGCACACACATCCAGGTAGTCTCTGCCGCTAACACATCCCTGGTCCGTACCTCCTGTGGCACAGAAGGCTTTCGAAATGCCAAGAAGGGCACCGGCATCGCAGCACAGACAGCAGGCATAGCTGCAGCAGCAGTAAGTACCTGGCCACGTTGTTCTGCTTTTCCTGTGGCTGACGGGAGCTCTCATTAAACCAGATTCAGGAGCAGTGAGGTCTTTGCCTACCTCTGTATGATGCCCTGTCACTGCAGGTGCTTGAAGAGGTCTTTGGAGAAAGGTTACCAACTTTCTCTCTCAACTTCAGTGGAGCAAAAGTTTTCACAGGAAGAGCCAGAGTGCTGAAGGCTTAGGAACGAAAGCTCCTTCGATTAAAGGCCAGTGGGATGTCATGAGGGTTGTATTCTATTCAAGGAGCATGTCTTATAGCTCAGGTCCCAAAATGAAGTGTTGCAGGGCTTTGTAGAAGCAAATAAAGCAACTACATTTCAGATATTTCATTATTAACATGTCTTCAGAAGACCCTGCTATCACCTACTCTGTCAAGACAATCAGATTGTGAGGGATCAGTCAGAGTGGAGCAGCCAGTTCAGCTCCCAGATCGACCTTGGGCCAGAGGTGCATCTTTCCTGCTGTAGCATAGTCCTCACAAATGTGAATACTCTTAGCAATAGTAATACTTCTTGAAGGAACACCTTGACCGTTAAAGCTAGACCTGAGAAAATTATTCATTGCTATGAATAATGGTCAAAAAAAAACTCAGAGTGATGTAATTGCCCATCAGACAGAGGACCCTCCGTTAAGAGATACATGTCAGTGTTTGTGGGGTGTCTGCATGATAGGCTTAGTATTTTCCAGGACCCATAGTGAATGTGTTCAAAACCTCGACACATACTTAACTCTACAGATACTAAACCCTACTTTTATAGGCACTTAGGCTCAGCCTAGGAAGTCTACATTTGGAGGAAAATAGGTAATATCTAGAAGTGTCCATTAGGTGGCAGTGCAGTTGTGTCATCTTAGTTCCTTGGCTCTGTCCTCCAGCCTCTACTGGTGTCCATCTCCACTAGGGCATCAGTCCTTGGCTTCTTTCTGTGTCTTCTGCCTCCCTGTGTACCTGTTGTTGCCATTATCTGTGACTTCTGGAGACAATAGCCAGAGATTGGGGTGCAGCCATTTGTCTCAGGAGCACTGACCACTTGCTTCTCTCCAGAAAGCCACAGGAAAGGGAGTGACCCACATCAGAGTTGTAGTGAAAGGCATGGGACCAGGACGCTGGGTAAGTAACTAGGGTTCTTCACAGTGTGTGTGCATGTTCTTTAGAGCCAGGTATGGATAGAGTAGAAATGTCCCTCAGTGAATTTCTATGACATTGTTTGAAGTTCCTTTCTGCTATGCCTATGAGCTACTAAGCCCCTCAGAGCAAGTTTAGATCATGTAGTTTAATTTATCAGCTTCTTGAGTGCCGGCCCTGAGCCAGCCCCTGGGAATGGAAAAGTGGTCTCTGGGGGACCATGACAGCTCCTCACAGACTAGTGGATGCAATGGAGAAGTGTGGGCCAAAGTGCTAGGGGTCTTGAGGGGAATCCTGAAACCATTGGGGCTATGGCTTCCTCCAAGGGGGTGACATCTCTCTGACTTCATAGAAATGAGGTGTTGGGGTATGAGAGAGAGTGTGTGTGAGAGAGAGAGAGAGAGAGAGACTGTGTGTGTCCCAGAAGAGGAAAATGTTCCTGTAAAGCTGCGGGAGTGCAGGGTTCGAGCCTGTTTTCAGATTTAAAGCACAAGCTGGAAGCAGCAAGGGCCAAAATTGTAGACATCAACCCGTGAGCCTCTGTCCCTCTTGGAGCCCTATCTGGAGAAGCTACATCATCATTTTGGAGATCATGCCATTTTCCTGTTTCTGATCCTTCCAGTCTGCCATCAAAGGACTGACCATGGGGGGTCTGGAAGTGATCTCAATCACAGACAACACCCCTGTTCCACACAACGGTTGCCGACCACGGAAGGTACGAAGGGTGTGATGAGAAGCAACTCTGCACTTGAACCTGACCTAAAGTCACGCCAGGTGAATCCTACAGAAAGCTTGCAGCTGCTGGAGCTGGCTGCTCTCACACTTGGGGGAGCATTCCTCTCCTTTCCCTTGAAGCTGAAGGTGCTGTCAAGGCTGGCCTCTCTCTTGGACATGAAGGAGTGGGAACTACAGGCACGCAGTGGCTCCAGCCTCTGCTCTGAAAATAAAAGGCTATTCTCTGTACTAGGTGTGAGTTTTTGTTCCCAGTGTTACCAACATCTCAAAGATCATGAGTATAGGTGTGACCCTGAGTAGAAGAGCTACAGTGTAAAGTGGGCTGCAATCCATGGTACTCTTCTTTTTGCATGCCTTTGTAGCCTCTCGAGCAAGGCAGCCAGATCTTGTCACAGCCAACAACTGAGCGAGCCCAAGTGAGGTGAGAGCCTTTTGCCATCCTCTGTAGTCTGGCAAGAGTTCACAGGTTGTGGTCATGTTTGAAGTTAACCCTAGCAGTACCAAGGAGGTGGGGAGAGATGCTCTGAAGATCAGATTTCCTGGGAGTGTCCATCCTTTATCTCCATGGACTTTGGCAATCCTCAACCCCAAGAGAAGTATCTCAAAAGCAGGGTGGTAGAGTGGTATAAAACGGGATTTGGCAGAAAGAACGGAAAGGCGACCCGTTCTTCATGGCTGAGAACTGTGCTGGCTGTAGAACCTAGATGATGCAGACAGATGGGCATGGCTCAGAAGCCCTAGGCTGCCTCTCAACCCTTCATACACCACAGCAGGAGGTTGAGGCTCTAGAAACAGTAGCACACCTCTTCTCCAGGCTCTCAGCTGAGAGACAGACAGTATCACAGAAACTTAAAAGGAAATGCCCACAGCACAGTTCTCCCAGACATGGCTGCAGACCAGCTGGTGAAGCCCTGAGTGGAGTGGAATGAGGCCCACAGCTGCCCTCAGGTAGGTAGGAGAGGCTATGTTGGAGGCAGAGGAAGCACAAGACTACCAACTCAGAGGAAATGAAAGGAAAATAACTGCCTTTTAAGCCTTAGCAGTTCCTGTGGGGAATATCCTGAGACCAGTGACTAAAGCCCCTGGAGGGCCTTATGTTAAAGCCACTGCTGGAAGGAGCACGAGCATTTTATATAAAACTGTCCAAACAAAGCATTAGAAAGGATTTTGGCACACATGTGCATGTTGATTAAGAGAAGGTGTGAAAACTGGCAGTTTATTGATGACAATAAAAGTTTCAAATAAAATAGTCTTGAGAAATGAGGCTTTGAAACCATTCTTTGTGGTTTGCTACGGTTTGGCCTTTATTCAAGTGGAGAAAGGGCCTGAAGCAACTGTTGTGGCTCAAGCAGAAAGGATTAGTCAGGGTCAAGAGAAGAAAGGCAGAGAGGGTACTAAGTACTCAAGACTAGAGTGAACCAGGTGCAGCTGCCACCCTAGGCCTGAGGTCAAGTCAAAGACTTAGAACCTGACGGGATCTGAGCCATGGAGTGGCCACATCCCAAAGTCATGGCCTGGATGGAAAAGATGAAGTTCCCTAACAGCTTCACTGCCTGGGCTCTTGGCTGAACCCAACAGATAGCTAAAAGGCAGTAGTGTACTCTTCGATAACTCAGAATGGGTCTGGAGGGGCCTATGGTGAAAAGCAAACAAGGGAAATTCACCATGTGCCACTGCTTCAGAAAGTGCCTTGTCTGGGTTGGGAGCATGTGTCTGTAACCTCAGCCAGCACAAGGAGGGGAAGAAGCCAGCATGTGCGGCCTGAGACAAGAACACAGAAGTGTTAAGTGTTCTTGTCAAAGGGGGCTTGAAGATCAGGCCCACAGTGCAGAAATGCATGCCTGGCACTTACCTAGCCTCAGGAGCCAAATGTTTGTGGACCATTTTTTCCAGAGCTTTACAAGGAAATGAACAGGCTTTATGGTGGCAAACAATCATGTACAGTTTTTACCAGTCTGAGTAGCCAACATCTTTTCTCTGTATCATCTCAGTCCTTTGGACTTGGCTTCTCAAAGGCTGGTGTCTACCCCTTGTAGAAACTAAGGCTTCCTCCCTGAAGGCTGGCCGATCCCTGCAACTTCTGCTTCCTTGGATACTGGGCTATTGCTATGGGCCCTACTCAGCATCGGTCCTTGTCCAAAGGAACAGTGGGCTGTGGAACTTAACACGGAGAAGAAGTGAAAGTTGTGTTGACCTTTTCCTACCAGCAGGCCTTGGATAGCTTCAAGGATGGCATGTGTATAGCATGTACAGTTTTACTCCTACAGCCAGGGCCTTGAACAGCTTTCCTGTACACACAAAAAGAATGCAATCTCTGCAGAGTCGGTGCCTTCATTTCTCTCAGCCAAGGCTATCACCTGACACTGCGATACAGTCGCTGCCGAGGGAAGCCTGTTTAAGGTGTATCCCCGGATTCTAGCAGGATGTCACTCTGGCTTTCCAGAAACCATATCCTAATTGTATCTGCTCACAACCTGACTCTAACATGCTCACATAAAACAGAGAAAATTATAAAATGTATACCTCTCTCTCTCCCTCCTTTTTCTATTCTTTGTTTTGGTTTTTTGAGACAGGATCTCACTAAGTCCAGGCTGGCTTTGAACGTGCTGTGTACCTGAGGATGGCACTGAACTCCTGATCCTGTTGTCTTAGAAGCATCCCAAGGGCTGGTTATTGGTGTTCTAGTTTGCTTTCTGTTGCTATCATAAACACCATGACCAAAAACTACATGGGGAGAAAATGATTTATTTTATTTTACAGGTTACGGTCTATCAGTAAGGGAGGGCAGGGCAGGAACTCAAGCTGAGCAGAAACCTAAAGCAAGGATGCTGCTTACTGGCTTTCTCCCAGGTTCATGTTCAGTTAGTTACCTTCGTTACACAGCCCAAGTCCCCTGTCTACAGATACTACTTTCCACGGTGTCCAGGCCCTTTTATGTCAATTAGTGGTCAAGAAAATGCCCCTGCAGACATGCCGACAGGCCAATTTAATAGAAATTTCTCATTTGAGGTTTCCTCTTCCCAAGAGTGTCAAGTTAATAACTAAGATTAACCATCACAAGTGGACACCCCAATTTCCTCTTACCAAAAGCAAAAACTGTCCACTCTCCCAAAGAGTGGAGATAGTCTCTTCTACAAATACA
Organism: Psammomys obesus; assembly: GCF_907164565.1. Taxonomy (NCBI): domain Eukaryota; kingdom Metazoa; phylum Chordata; class Mammalia; order Rodentia; family Muridae; genus Psammomys; species Psammomys obesus. The sequence continues at coordinate 16,957,592 of NW_026596046.1, forward strand.
GCGGCTAGGTGTAGGGAGCACAGAGGTCTGACATGGAACCTGCTCTCTTGGGGATAAGTCTGAGGAGGTTAAACAGGTATGTAGCTTAATTAACAAGATATTATTTAGAGGAGGCATAAATGACAGCAGAGTGATGCCTTTAAGAGGATAAAAGAAAAAAATTTATGGAAGAAATGGCACTGGAGACAGGGTCAAGTGGGTTAGTTCATGTCATTTGGAAATTGATTCACACCAAGGCAGGGGTGAAAGGTCACCAGTTCAGTGTTACAACTTCATTGTCATGGAGGGTCATGGGATTTAGACTGGAGAGGGAGGCATGAAGATCAAGGCTTGCTGAGGGATCAGAGGAAAAGCCTGAGGTGATAAAACCTTATAGCCACAACAGGGATAAATACAAGTTCAACTGATGTCGTGGAGAAAGGGTGTATATCTAGAAGGCTGTGGCCAGGAAAGAACTTGAGTGTCCAATCTTAGAGACAGCTCATTTGCAGGAGGTAAACTCTCACTACATATTGCCTTAGTTACTTTTCTATTTCTGTGACAAAATACCATGACGAAGGCAACTTATAAATGAAAGTGTTTAATTGGGCTTACAGTTTCAGGGAGTTAGAGTCTATGATGGTGGAACAAAGGCATAGCTGCAAGAAGAGCTGATAGCACACATCTTACTATGACACAGTGGGCAGAGAGCACAGTGGGAAGCCTCAAAGCCCACTCCCATCACACTCCTCCAACAAAGCTACACTTCCTGATTCCTCCCCAAACATATGAGCTTATGGGGGCCTTTCTTATTCAAGTTATCATACATGGTGTCTAAAATAGAGTTGAACTAAAAGTCACTGTGGTTTAAATAAAACAATCAATGAGATGTGAACCAAGAAACTATGGCTTTAGATTTAAGTAGAGAAAGAACTGGAGCAAAGAGCAAGATATGCACACAGCATATCCTGGACGAATCCAGGAGTGGATCCACTCAATGAGAACTCAATTCTGGTTCTTGTCCATTTCTTAACCCTGAAGACTTCCTTGTCCAATACTGCCATTTGTTTGAGAGGATCAGTCTGGTTCCTGCAAGATGGTTCCTTTGTCCTAGGGTCTAGCCTTTCCCTGTTGGATAATTGCCCTTCTGTGGGGTGTAGGATCTGTACTGTGAGGTTATTCCTGGGATCCTTGTGAGCCTGAGGGAAAGGTCAATGTTTTCTAGCAAACACACTTTTTACATGCCTGTTTCCAAGGTGGAAATGAGATCACCCAGGCAAAAGTACAGAACTTGGAAAGAAGATGGTCCAGTCTAGAAACACTGTAGGAGAGCCAGAAATAGAGCAGGAATAGAGTGATGAGAGACAGGAGAGCAGCCTCAACTCTCAGGGGCCACAGGGACCCAGGACATCATGAGCTCTTGCAGCATAGAAGATCATGATATTCCAAAGGAAGAGGGTAGGGAACATCAAGAAAGGAGAAACTGGAGATCTGAGCTAGATGCTGAGCCTGGTGAAATTGCTGTGAGGGGCCAGCATTATGCCTCTGACAAGGTTTGGATACACAGAGAGGATACAATGCTCAGAGGTAAAAAGCAGACCAGGCTTCCAGAGCAGACAGTCATGTGAGGCTCTCGGGGCAGGTGTGCCCATTGTAAGCCAGGAACAGCCACTCTGATGGGAGCAGTGTGGACAAATCAGAAGCAAAATGTCCTTGGAAGCAGTACACAGGAACCGTTCCTTGTTCTTTCTAAGATGTCCTATGATTGTCCTGAAACAAAAAGAAGGCTCCTTCTCCCCCGGCTCTTACTGAGGAACGCTAATAGCTAGAGCTGCTTCAGAGGGAGAACCGGCTGTGTCTGGCGCTGTATCGTGCGCGAGGACTTTGGCTTCATAATTGCTTGTAGGAACACGCCATGCAGTAGGCAGCTCTATCCCCTAAAAGTCTGCCAGATGGCAACACTCCGTAGCTGCTTTGCCAGCACAAAAGCAGATAGCCCCACCTGGTTCTTAAATATGGCTCATGCAGTTACAAGACTAAATTTTTAAGTTTCGTTAACCTGAACTATACATTTTGATAGCTATAGGCAGCTGGTGCTGCTGGCTTGGGACAGTGTGGCCTTGGGTATCCTCGCTGTATACCCACTTTGCAAAGATGTCACTAAGGCTAGTGAGTCAGGCAGAGTGGGACCTAAGTGTCTATCAGTAGAGTGCTGGTGAAATTGCAGAACATCCACAGGGTATGTTAGCCAGGAAACCAGCCAATATGTGTGGCTAAGTGACAAATGGAGAGGTGGGCGGTGGAATGAGGTGTGTGGTACAGTTGCAAATTTTGGTAGGAAAAGAAGAGACTGTGGTACATGCCTGTTTGTATGTGCATGACCATCTGATAGTAGCGCAGAGGAAGACTTAACTTTTTGCCTTCCTCGCCTTTAGACCCGAATGTGCCATTTGTTCAGATTAATGACTAAATGAATAAAATAACAGAAATAAGACCGGGTTTTACTACATGTATTCAATGTATAGATAAATATACATTATATATATATAGGAGCTGCAGTTGGGCAGTGTGTAAATAAATTATCTGCTTAACAGAACTTTTTAAAATATAATTTGATACACATGACCCCTGTGGCACTGCCCGTCTCCCCTGGTGGTCCTGTAAAAGACGCTGGCTTTGGCTCTGAAGTTTGTTCTGCTAATTAATCTGATTCCTCCCCTCTGCCAAGCCAGGTTCAAATCAAATTGTGCACTTGCTCTCAAATTAGCATAACAAGTCATGCCAGAAAAGTCACCTGTGTCATTATTGCCTCGCTGGAAGGAGGGGTAGATGAGCAGGTGCTGTTTCCATAGCACCCTGTGGCAGCTTAACCACCTAGGATTTGTGTAATCCCCTTGAACTAAAAAGAAATGTCAACTGAGGGGCAACACTGTGTCACAGGAGACCCTGGCTGGGAAGACACCTGCTGTCTAGACTCCAGTGAATCCCACCCTCCCCTCCCTCATCAGACATTGCTGTACCTCCTCAGGACAATGGAGGAGAGAAGAGGATCAGTGCTGATCCAAAGATCCTGAAGTCATTTATGGAGAATTGCTTGGAGGAGAACCCTAGGAGTGATGCAAAAAACAACTGGAAGTCCTAGAAACCCAATTAGGTCTCCGCAGGGTGCCAGATACTGCTATTCTTTCCTACATGTTGGAATGGGAAGAGCTTGGGAGTTGGAGTCCCATTTACATTGTGTGACTGTGGACGAATGACTGAACACTTGGAACCCCAGCTACTCCCTTCCTATCAGTCGCTAACATGAGGGTCCACTAAGATTGCTTTACTTTGCTTCTACTCAGCTGGTATTGTCCAGCATAGTTCTGCCTCCACTCCTTGAACACCTTAGATGGGGAGAGAGCTCCAGCTCCACTCTGCGGAGCCCTGGCTGAGAACCTTGTGGAGAATGCAGATGCTAGCCCATCTGGCCCTGGCTATGCTGTTGTTAGTATTATTATTATCATTCTCAAATATTTGCCCAGAGACTGTAATTAGAAAGTGTTGCATAAAAGCCAATCGCCCATCTTCCTGTTTCCCCTAATCTACTCAGCTGTGGAATAAGCCAGATTGTTAAAAATATGCAGCCAAAAACTAAAATGAAATTAAAAAGCCAAATGATTCAAGAGAATCCTTCAAAAGACTGTCTTCCCTCCCTCCTTCTTCAACATTTCTCAATAACCAGATGCAAAACTTTGATGCCTGGGTAACTGTCCTGAGCAAATAAGCCTGTAGGGGGTAAAAACTCCGAATTTCACAGAGCAGGATGTGAGTATACATATACATGTGTGATGTGAGTGTATGTGGTGGCAGCAGTATTGATAAGGAGGGGGATCAAAGAATAGGGAACGAGGGTACTCAAAATCTTATTAAGAGGCTGTGAAGGTGGGGTTGTGGGTAATGGTGATTTTCAGGGAGGCCACGGGGAAGTGCGACACAGTCTATTGCTGCATTAGTTACTTTTCTCACTGATGTGACCACAATACCTGACAAGAAACAACTTGTTTGGGCTTACTGTTGAAGGAGATACAGTCTTGGGGAAGGCATATTGGCAGGAGCATGGGTCAGCTGGTCACAGCGCATCCACAGGCAGGAAGCAGAGAGAGGAAGGCTGGTGCTTACCTCACTTTCCCCTTTTTCTTCAGTCTCCAGCCCACCAATGGTTCCACCCACAGTTAGGATGGGCTTCTCTCTTCAGTTAAATCTTTCTGGAAACACTCTCAAAGACATACCTAGAGATACATGGTGATCCCAACTCCAGTTTTGCTGATAATGACGATTAACTGTCCAAGTATGGCAAGGGGCAAACAGCACAGTGTGGGGTAGCGTAAGTGCAGCAAATACAGCATCCGATAGATCACAGCCAGGAACCTGTGGGTGCCACCTCATAGAGGAGCAGCCTTTGCAGATGCATTTCAATGAAGGGTTCTGAATGGGGGGCAGGAGTGTGCTGGATTATCTATGTGGGTCCTACATGCCACACACTAGTTCCTTATAAAATGTAGGGTGGTTTGAGCACAGACAAAAAAGAAGGTCATGTGACTCAGGAGAAGACCAGAAAGAAGCAGCGCAGGAAGCCACAGAAGCAAGGACTTTTTTTCCAGAGCCTCTGAGGGTGAGCAGGACCCAGAAACAACTCAGTCTGTGTCCTCTGCTGCCTGAGTCCAGGCTCCTGACCTCCGGAGCTACAAACAACAAAACAGTTTGCTTGTATGTTTTCCTGACCTGGAAATCAAACTTAGGTCCTCAAATGTGTAAGGCAAGTACTCTACCTCTGAGTCCCAGCCCTAGTCCCAGCACCCCCCTACTTTTCCTCTTTTTATTTGAGACAGCTATCAATATAAGCTGGCCTTGATCTTCTGTAACCTAGATAGGCCTTGAACTCAAGGGCCTCCTGCTTTAGCCTCCCGTGTTGCTGGGATTGCAGACCTGTGCTACCAGGTCTTGCTAGCTCTGTTGTTTTGAGGCCTCCAGTATGTATTCATTTGTTCCAGTGTGTTCCAGCTTCGAGTGTGCATGGGGGAGGGGGGGAGAAATCTGGGGAAGTCAGTGAGCAAGGGAGACTGGGTAGAAGGCAGTCATATGGGAGACCACTGGACAAGGCTTGGGTGGACTGTGGGTGGGAATAGAGGGAAAGGAATAGAGGGTGGATTGTCTATAGGACACTTTGTGTCCAGTAGGCAGTAGGAGCCCTTGACAGTTGCCAGGGTTACAGCATGGGAGGAGGGTATTTGAGAAAGACCTTTGTGGAGCATGAGGGAGACAGGGAGACTGAACCCTGCTTTAATCCAGCAAAAAGTGAAGGTGAAGCTGAACAACAGCGGCAAACAGGAGCGTGGTGGAGTGCCTTCCCAGACAGGCCTGGAGGGGCAAAGCCAGGGGAAATGCTGAGGCTACAACAGGGACTATCACAAAGGAACCGGCTGGTCCTCCCCAGGCCTCAGCCTCTGAGCAATGGGGTGCCTTTTCTGCACCTGCATCCTGGGCCCTCAGAAGGGACATGTGCCCTGAGCCCAAAGCTTCGGAGACAAGGACAGGCAGGGATCCTGAGGACAGGCAGGGATCCTGAGCACTGCGTCCCTGGAAGCAGGCAAAAGCACATTTTTTTGTCCTGTTGGGACTGGGATAATTGGCGCATTAAGGAAAATGCATTTCTCACCTATTTTCTGTCTGATTGAAACGTACTTTGCAGTCATTTAGAGCCCTCACACCTCCTATAATCAGAGCTCAGTTCACTCGGATGGAGGCAGAAAACTGGGACAGCACATGGCTCTTGAGGCTCCCAGGATTTGATGAGCAAAAAATGCAACCTCACCCACTTCCCTACTATCTGGAGACATGGCCGGGCAGCCTCTTGCCGCCTGGACCCTCTATTAGAAATAAGTGGAAGTCCAGGACTCCCGAAAGAGGGCTGCAATTGCTGCCCATCACTGCCTCAAGACAACTGTGTCTTGTCTCCTTCCCTGTATCCAGACCCCAGTGGCACCATTTCAGGACGAGCCCCTCACTTCATGGTTATTCTTGATTATAAGACTAGGTTGCATGTGCTGCAGTGAAGCAGAGAGTGCAGCTCAGTGAGAGGGTGCTTGCCTAGCATGTGCAGGGTTCTAGGTTCAATCCTCAGTCACACACACACACACACACACACACACACCACACACACATACAATACCTATACACACAAATATACCACATATATACACATGCACAGGAGACCAGGAGGCATGTGTTTGTTTGTTTGTTTATCTATCTATTTATATCTATCTGTCTGTCTTTTTCTTTTTTATTAAAGGGGGAAAAAAGGAGAAAATGTGTATGTGACTGAAAGGATGGGACCTTGGCCTACTTTCTGCTTCTGGCCCAGATACTTAAACTACCTGTCCTCTGTACTAGTGCAACCACATTGGGTTAAGAAGAAAATGGTGATCTTTCAAAGTCTGTTCTTTTTCCTCCAGCACCACCTAAAGCTGGATATGATGGCACACACCTGTAATACCAGCACACAGAGAGGGAAGGTAAGAGCAGAAGCCCAGGGTCATCCTCTTGTAAGACCCTGTTTCAAAACTTCAATCTCATAGTTATAATTCTTTCAGCGATCTAAAAATATGCCCAAATGTTTAACCAGATTTAAGCCTCGCTGACTGCTCACAGCTTCTCCCTCTGTCTGCTTCCCCTCTTCCAGTCCAGGCTGGGTAGTCGAAAATGGAGCCAAGCGGTTGCGGCAACGATGCTGTATTTAGCAGGGGCTGTCCTCAGACAGCACTCCTGGCCCACACTGGTCGTGACACCTCCCTCACCGACAGGGCGGCTTTGTTGTCACTGAGGTCTGTGGACACCATCTCCCCGCCCCACCCCAACTTCAGCATGTAGAGCTCTCTGCCCAGACATTTCTATACTGCCAAGACCTGTGCACCCAGACCTGCCCAAGGGAGGCCTGACCATCACCTGCTGGAAGTGCTTTTGGTTGCAGGGACGGCCCCAGAAAGCTGTCTTACCGAGTTCACATGCTTCCAGTGGGCATAGTCAAGTCAGGATCATGGGGGTAGAAATCAAAACCACTCTGGCCATTTTAGGCATCAGAGGGTTTGTAGCTGAAAATCGTGTGTTTCCAGACTCTGGGAGGGGTCTAGCTTTGTCCCTACAGACACAACTTGCTCCAACTTGACCTCATCAGGAAGGTAAGTATTCTTAAGGGATTGTGGAGAATGATGACCTTCAGATTGTTGCATCTCCTTTACCCAAGGGGAGGAGTCTTCCAAAGCCCCCAACCATGACTGCCATGGCAGAGCTGCCATAGAAAAAGTCTAATGTCTCCAACCACCATGGGGAGCAGAAGGGATATAGCGAGGTAGTTTCCAACTCACTTCTTTCTCCCGACTCTTATGCAGCTGATTCATAAGACATTGAATACAGCCTTGGTTGCTCCCCCACTGTGCCACCAAGTGGTGGAAAAAGTGGCTTGGGTCTGGGAGGGGGGGGCAGAGCAAACAGTAATGTCATAAGTCAGAGCAGGTCTCATGAGTCAAGAACTATGAACTGGCCTCATGCCACCCAGAGAGCAGAGTTTGACAGGAGCATTTCCGGTAGCAAAACATGGGTGATGTCTCATAGAGTTTGACACTCACAAAGATGGAGGTGTTGCCTGCTGCCATCCCGGGGAGAAAAACAAAACTGTAGAACAATGGGAAAGGGTAAAGAGGCCATGCTGTTAGCAACTGGCGGCACAGGGGTAACTAGAGGCCAACAGGGTTCTGTGGCCTGGTGGGAACTGTGAAGACGGGTGGACTTAAACCAGTGTCACCTCGCCCTTGTCACCCTAGTTAGATCCAAGATGGGTGGCCTCAGGGCTGGAGCTGAGGGGTTGTGAGAGAACAGCCTCAGACTGCCATGCTTGTTAGTAAAGAAGTGGTGTTTGGGTTCTCCAGGAATCAGACTATGAAGAGCGCTGTGCTCAGTTAGGACATGATGCCTCTCCAGAATATATCCCGGTCTGCCTACTCCTCACCTCTGCCACTGTCACCATGGTCTTGCCATGTCTGTCATCTTGATTCCTGTACTGGAGTCCCTGTTTCCTGCCAACCCTCTTCTTTGGGAACAGCCCTCAAATTTCCCTCAACTTCTAGAGTGATCTTTTCAACACAAATCAGTTTCCTTGTCCACGCTCAGGCCCATTAGCTAAGTCAACATAGGAAGGAACTTGAGGGGCCTGTGGAACAGCCCTCAGGAAGCAGCTGTCTGAGAGCCTCACTGAATAGAAAAGCCCAAGCCCATCGCTGGGGTGGGGCCTCCATGCTAACCCCCAGCCACACTGGTTACCCAGAACTGCCCTGACCCTGCTCCACATTCAGACATGCTCCAGAAAATGTCAAGGCCATGTTAAAGAACATTGCAGATGTCACTCTTTGGGTGATTTTCAAGGCTGTTTCTAGGACATTCCAAAACAATAGTGGTAAAACCAGGTTACCACTGAGATGGTTACCAACAAGATGACTACCATTATATCTATCACTCAAAATACCAAAAGGCTACCACAGCAATGTCTCCAAAATGTAACAAAGTTAGACATTAAAAAGATTAGGAAATCTTTTTTTAAGTACTTAATAGATGTTTATTGAATTAATTCTTTTTATGTTACAAAGAAAATAAGCCTAAAATATCCCTTGTAAGCTTTAACTATATGACATCTGGGTGTGGTTTCGTAAGTATAGTTTTGAAGGGTCACAAGGGAGTCTGGACAATTCTGCCCACCCTATGGCCTGCCGGTGTTTCCCACTGGCTCCAAATCACTCATGTCTCTACTTCATTCTCCTATTCATTTGCATATAAACATTAATGTTTGTATTTTCAAAAGTATTTTTATATAACCTTAATTTCTGAGATAAATTTTTTTTCTTTGTTCTTCCACAACCAAATACAGGGCTTTCAGACACCTCTTGAAAAATATTTATACTTTACATATATTTCAATAATATTACATCACATATAAGACATGCAAAAATTTGAGGAATTTATGTGAAGCAGAACACCTAAGAGGCACTGCATAGAAAAGTTAAGGTGACTTACATTATGGGCTGGTGAGATGGCTCAGTGGGCACAAACTTGCAGACTTGAGTTTTATTCTTGGGTCCCATGGTAGACGGAGAAAACCAACCCAAGAATGTTTGCTTCTGACCTCCACATGTGTGCTGTGGCACACACACACACACACACACACACACACACACACGAAAACAACAATAATAAATAACTGGAAAGATTACTTACCGTCAACAGGATGGGAAAGGCGCTTGCCACCAAGCCCTATGACCTGAGTTTGATCTCGTCACTCCCATGACAGAAGGCGAGAACAGACCCCTGAAAGCTGTGCTCTGAGCTCCACACAGGCGCTGTGGCATGTGCATGTCTGCACACACACAAATAAGTAAATGTCATAAAAAGATGACCTACATTTATGTATATAGACACCTTTCTGCTTTCTAGATGACTGATGATGTCATATTTCACCTATGAAGGCAAATTCACAAATCCTTGCACCCCAACTTTATGACTCAAACAATTCCTATAGATTTCCTATAGCTCTCAAGACATGTTAACTAGTAACCTTTTCTTGTAAGAAGAAACTGTTCTTGAAAGACTGAGATCAGTTTTCTTTGTAAAACTCCGTTTGTTTGTTTGTTTGTTTGTTTGTTTGTTTGTTTGTTTCACACCTGCATGGATGCATGCTTGCAAATCCACACAGAGGTCAGAGGACAACCTGTGGCATTGGTTATCTTCTTCCATCCAGGGACAGAACTCAGGTTGTCCGGCTTGGCAGCAGGCGCTACCTGCTGAATCACGACCCTCATGGTTTTCTTTTAAGCTGCAGAAAGGTATATTCTTTATTACTGTTTAAAAATCACAAACACAATTACAGAATAAATTAAAACCAGGAGACAAGGGCTCAGGAGTTAAAAGTACTGGCTGTTCCTATAAGAGAACTGGGTTTGGTTCCCAGCACCCACATGGCTGCTCACACTTCAGTTCCAGGAGATCTGAAGCCCTCTTCTGATCCGCACAGGCAGGACATTGACATATACACACATATACATGTAGGACACTAAAGCCTATAAAACAAGTAAATCTTTAAAAACCACACCTGCTTAGTGCGATGTAGAATACAGATACATGTTAATGCTTCTGGAACTTTCTTGGGCCATAGAACACCAGGATACAATCATTCTCTGTATTTTCTGCCAGTGTGGTGTGTATATGTAACCCTAGAACTTGGGAGTCAGAGGCAGGGGAGTTCAAATCACCCTCAACTGTGTATGAGGATGGCATACTATGTATGAGTTTGAGACCAACATGAGATCCTGTCTTAAAAAAAAAAAAAAAAATGGAGTATACTTGGCAGAACCAGAGAGCAACGGTCGCTCCCAGGCTTAGATGGACCATATACCGTACTAGCTTTCCACCTTCCTTTCTGGAAAGCAGGAGATCGGGGGGGGGGCACTCTGGGTGATCTGGAAAATCTGTCATTCTCAGCTCTTCAGTCAAGCAAGCATTTCCTGGGTAAACAGTTTGGCCCTTGGGAAGGGGGGGGATTTGAGTGTCTTAGGGATGGCTCCTGTACCTTCTGCTGCCATGGGGACAGAGATTAGCAAGCAACGTGCACCCAGGATTTGGAGTTGCTGAAAAGACCATCCAGAAGGCCCTATAGTTCATCACTATCCAACAGTCATTGAGGTCCTCGGTACACCTAATCCCACAAGGCACCCTGCACTTGCCCCTGGGGCCTTTTCCTGCAAACGGCAGCCGGTCCCAGCTGGGTTCCATGGCTGCCCATCTGCCACCACCTCTTGGGCCAGAGATTCACAGATGTCTCTAAGACCCTTGTCCTTAGAGCATCTTACCCCCCTTCACCTGCCTTGGATCAGTGTGTCACGTGGGGATTTGCCTCTTTCCCACACAGCTAGCCTATATGCAGCATGACCCCAGATAATGCTGACTGCCTCCCTCCATCCAAGCCCTTCACTTATACCCCTGGCCTGTCAGGTAAGAGGGTAGCTAAAGGCAGACTCTAACATCTGCATTAGAATTATGGCTCCAGTGGCTTACTTAACCTCTCTACTTGAGTTCCTCATCCAGAAGACAAAAGTCACCTCAGGAGCTGAGCAGAGTAAGTTCACACATACATAATACATAATACAAACACACACACACACACACACACACACACACACACACAATCAGCAAGCCTCTCTCTCCCTTAAGTGAGCAGGAAGTGATTACTCTTCTTAGCTCGCCCCTCCACCACGAGCCCCTGGGAACTTGTAAACACAAGCACTGGATTCCTTGACCTCCACCAGGGCTTCTGTTTCATCCATTTAAGTGCAGCTTTAAGAAGCCTCTTCAGAAGGTGTCCTGCAACAAGTAGACCTTAAGAAGCTACTGAAAAGGCTGTCAAATGAAAGGCCTGCAAGCTGGCTGTGTTCTCTCGGTTCTTTCTGATTCCCTTGTTCTCTTTGCTGGTCTCCTACATTGTACAGTGAGAATCATTTTGCCTGACCTTGTTACTCTGGCCTAAAGTCTCAATACTTTTGTGTGCTCTTTCCAAATATAAGCTGAAAACTACTACTTTGATACTAAAATATAATCTTACTATCAGGGGCCCACTTCCATAGCCAGAGAGCCCCTACCTCAAACACACAGCTGGTTCCAGAAGTCTGGCATGAGAAGGCCAACTGACAGAGCCTCAGCTTCAATGGCCCTTTGGGGGGAATCTGGTTTTCACTCACAAACCAGAAAGTGGTTCAAATGGTGGGAAATAAAACTGACAGGTGACAGTGTCACTCAAAAGTTATGAATAGAACTGTGGCAATGAGATCACTAAGGTCATGGATGAACAGATGGAGCCCTTGAACTTGAGGCTGTTAGGAGCTTCTGAATGAGGTGGTCTCTGCCCCCCTTTCCAGTTCTCCCTCACTGTCGGAGTGCAGGGCAAGAGCTGCCTTCTGCCCCATGACACCGAAGAACCAAGATGAGAGCCCAGCTGCTTTTCTGTATTCACCGGGGCAGGGTGAGGAGGGCACAGCCTTCCCTGCACTTTTTGTAAGCTCCCTGCTTGAGCCAGGCTTCCTATTTCTCAGTGGCTCACACAATATAAGATGTGCACACCTACAAGGTGTCTACAGGCTGGGGCAGGCCTGTCTTGCCTGCACAGTAGGGAAGGGCGAGGTGGTGGCTTCCTATTTTCACTTCATCAATAGGGAGCAGCTGGAAGGGAAGGCAGAACCAGGGTTGTCATCTCCTGCAGCCTCTGCAGAAATGGAAAAACCCTAGTCTTTTCTTGTCATGGGTGGAGTGACTTGAACAGGCCTGTTAACCCTTCGAATACTCTTTGCTCCCACCTTAATCCAATAAAAGGCTGCATCAGTGCTTGGTAAGAGTTTTGTATTATTACTAATTACTATTGTGTTTGTATGTGTGTGGATGATTGGGAGTACATTCCACCACATATGTTCGGAAATGGAGGACAACATTGTGGGACCAATCTCTTCTTTTACCTCTATGTGGGCTCTGGGGACCAAACAGGGTTACAAGGCAAGTGCCTTTACTCACTGAGCCATCTTGTCACAGCTTTCTACTGTGCTGAGAATTGTCTGTGTGTCACAACCAGGCTAGATATGCACTCTTTTATTTCATGCACAGCACAGCCCTGGGAAGTCAGTATTATCATCTAGTTATAAAGGAAATGAAGGCTAAGAGGTGACATAATAGAGTGCAGGGAGCCGGGATTCCAGAAGCCAAATTGTAGTCAGTCAGTAGCTTTCCCTCCCTCGGTGAGGCTCATGAACCCTTGCCCCAACCCCAGTTATAGTTTAGATCTCAAATGTTCCCTAACAGCTCATGAGTGGAAAGCTTGGTATCCAGCTAAGTGTTACTAGAAGCTGGTGGGACCTTTAGAAGGTGGAACAGGGTTGTTGAAAGAGGATTATTGGAGGTGTTTCCTTGAGTATGTACGATGTTGGCCCTATCCCTTCCCTGTCTCTTCTGCTGGCAGCTTTACTGCCTCATATGGACCCTGCCTTGATGCTCTGCCTCACCACAGCCCCCAAAACAATGGCCTCTCTGAGGCTGTGAGCTAAAATAAAGGTGGCCTCCTTTAAGTTGATTTCCTTGGGTATTTTGTCACAGCTATGGAAAACTTAAATCATTTCTCTCTTTGCTCCTACTTACTTTTCCTTCTATGAGCATTGTCTTAGTAAGGGTTACTACTGCTGCGATGAAGTGTCAAGTAGGGGAGGCAAGGGTTTATTTGGCTTACACTTCCATGTTGTAGTCCATCATTGAAGGAAGCCAGGACAGGAACTCCAACAGGACAGACACTCCAACAAGGCAGGAACTTGGAGGCAGGAACTAATGCAGAGAACAAGGGGGAGTGCTTCTAACTGGCTTGCTCCTCCTGGCTTGCTCAACTAGCCTTCTTACCAAACCCATCAGTCCAGGGCTGGCACAATGGGCTGGTCCCTCCCCCATCAATCACTAACTAAGAAAATGCCCTACAGACAGATCTTATAGAGGCAGTTTCTCATTTTTGAGAGGAGGGGAAACTCCTCTCAAAAACTATAACTTGTGTCAAGTTGACATAAAATTATCCAGCATGTACATTGTTTGATTCTAGAGCTGACTAGTTTTGTGTGAACTTTACACAAGCTAGGGTCATCTGAGAAGAAGGAACCTCAATTGAGAAATTTCCTCTATACGATTAAGTTGTAGGCAGATAAACCTGAAGGGCATTTTCTATGTTGTAGTCTTGGTTTTTTGTTTTGTTTTGGTTTATTTTGGATTTTAAGATAGCGTTCTCTGTGTTGTCCTGTTCTAGAACTTGATCTGTTTATGAGGCTAGCCTCAGACTCACAGAGATCCCCCTGCCTCCACGTCCCAAGTACTGGGATTAAAGGCTTGTGCTATCACTGCCCAGACTGAGGACATTTTCTTAATTAGTGACTGATGGGGAGAGCCCAGCCCATTGTGGGTAGAGATACCCCTGGGCAGGTGGTCCTGGGTTCTATAAGAAATCAGGCTGAGCAAGGTGGTAAGCAGCATCAGCTCATGCCTCCAGGTTCCTGCCTGGCTTGAGTCCTGTCTTGCCTTCCTCAATAGACTATGATTCAGGATATGTAACCCAAATAAACTCTTTCCTCCCCAAGTTGCTTTTGGTCATGGTGTTTCATCCCAGCATTATTAACCCTAACTAAGACAGCCTTCCAGTCATCCAACTCTTTGGATTTAGGTCTCTATGGAGTCTTCACCACCTTCACTGTCTAGTCTGGACCTAAAGACAGAAGTGTTTTTGAAAACAACTTGGCAACAGAATCTGGCAGAACTAGATTCAAATCCTGATTTATTTGTTTATTTATTTATTTATTGTCTAATGTGCCCAATACATTGTTCCCACCAGAAAAACAGTAATATTGCCATCCCCCTCACAGAGCCTCATTTTGACTGTATACCTGTCTGACAACCCTCTAGGACAGGCGCTCAGAGTGGCTGGAGGCAGGTGGCCATTTGATAGGTCTCCATATAAGTTTGGGAGGAAGACCACTTGCTTTCAACCCAGACTCTTCTAAGTCCGGAAGCTGAGAGCAAAGAAACCTCTCCTAATCTCCACTTGGTCATCTTCAAAGAGGCAGTTTATAGTTTCTGCCTCACTGGTTCGTATTAGTTACTTTGTCACAGCTGTGCCTTAAACACCTGCCAGAAACAGACCAAGGAGTAGATGTTACTTCATCTTAGTGTTTCAGAGAGCCAGGCCATCATAGCAGAGAAGGAGTGAAGAGCAGACCCTTTCATCTGTGGCAAGCAGAGAAAGAGGAATACCATGGCAGTTTGCTGGCTTCTCTGTCTCCTCTTATTGCACCCAAGTCCCCAGCCTATGGAATGGGGCACCCACATTCGATGATGGGGTTTCCTCCTTCAATTAATCCCCTTCAGAAATGCCCTCAGAGACACGCCCAGAGCTGCACTTCAATTTCCCAAGTGATTCTGATTTTTTTTTTTTTTATGTGTGTGAATATTTCGTGTGCCTGTTTGTCCACCACGTGCATGGTACCCACAGAGGCCAGGAAAGGACATCAGATCTTCCAGAACTGGAGTTACAGATGACTGTGAGGCACAACGTGGGTACTGGGAATTGACTCTGAGTCCTCTGCAAGAGCAGCTAGTGCTTTTAACTGAGCCGTTTCTCCAGCCCTCCTAAGCAATTCTAAATCATTCAGGTTGAGATAAAAATTAACCTTCATAAGGTAGTTGCAGGATTTAGGAATTAATAAAGGCTAATTAACTTAGATATCACTATTTCTTAAACAAAACACACCCCTGGGTGAGCTCAGTCACTGCCTCCTAGAGGTCAGCACATGCTTTGCCTCCGAGTCCTTGGTGGCCTCCAGGCTAGAGCTCTGTCCCTCCGGGTTCACGCCACCCTGATGTCTCACAATCACAACCAGCCACTTTGCCTGTCACCCTCCCCTCCTCCAAGGCCTAACTCGTCCCTCACTCCATCCTTCCTTCATTCTCCACATGTAACTGCTCACTCCTTTACAGCCGTCCATCCTCCACATCCTCTTCACCTCTCAGCTACTGCCAGCCCAGCCCACCCAGGTCACAGGAAACTGGTATATGGAAAGGAGTTGGAGGGTCAATGCTCTGGGCCGCACTGTGACAGCCATCAGAGAGAAGGGGACCAGCTGAGTCACCTGGTAAGAGCTGTCACTGACTGATGTTGATGGATGAGCCTCCCCTGCCACTGGAGACTGACCCATTCTAAGGATCAAGTCAAGGGTGGGAGAAAGTGGGAACAGTGTGGGCAGAGGCCATGTGATGGCTACTCTTGGTTGCCAGCTACTCTTGGTTGATTACACCTGGAATGAACTACAATCCAGGACCTGGAGAGCACACCTGTGAGAGATTTTTTTTTTCTTGTTTTGAAGTGGGTGAATGGACTTCTAGTCTGGACCTTTGAGTCAGGAGGATACAAACCACTGATCTGGATCTTGACGGGGAGATCCAGACATACGCCTTTAATCTAGGCCATACCTTCTGCTGGAAGTCTATATAAAGCCAGAGAAGAAGGAAGCTTTTGCTCTTTGCTTGCCCTGCCTTGTTAGCACAAGCATTTCTTCACTGTCATTATAGCCTATTTCTTTGGAAGATGAGGTGAAACAGCCAGTCTTGTGGGCTGAGCAACTACTGGATTCTTGGACTTTCTGTTCACAGCCAGCAATTGTTGGATTAGCTAGACTGCAACCTGTAAGTCATTTCAACAAATTCCCATATATATATATATATATATATATATATATAGAGAGAGAGAGAGAGAGAGAGAGAGAGAGAGAGAGAGATAGCTATGTAGAGATAGATATTGATACAGATATAGAGAAGAGAGACAGAAAGAGACTCATTCTATAAGCTCTGTTACTCTAGAAAACCCTGACTAATATAGCCAGTGACAAAAGTGCACCTGGACACAGAGCACAGTCTTTGACCCAGTGAAAGCAGGATCTTCTCCTTCCCTGCTGTGGGCCCAGCTGCTCACTTACCCAGCTGTGGTTAGGAAGGAGTCAGGAGACCCTCATGTCTGGTTATTCTTTTCTTGAATGTTGTTATGGCCTCTTTTCTCACTTCCCTGCATCCTGATTATCACTCCTTCAAGAAATCTACTCTGTAGCTGGTGTTATATTTTCTTCTTTTTATATTTTACACTTTAATTTTTCCCCAAAGACCTAATATATGTGTCCTTTAAAAATATTATTAATGCATAGTAATCATGCATATTAATAGGCTTCATAATATTTCAATCATTAGGTGAATCTTGTGGACATAAATATGACAAATGGCTTCCCAGATTAAATTCTCCAAAGGCTCTGAAAGCACACAGCCTCAGCAAGCCAGGAAGGCCCTTCATATTGGGGCTGGCTCCCCCCCTCCCCGCTTCCCCACCCCACTCCACCTGCCTATCTACTTCCACAGGTATACTTAGCTTTAGGCAACTGAAGGTGTTGTTTGCTGGTGCCCATATATATCAGCTCTCTTGTGCCTCATGCCTCTCTACCCCATCCTTCTTGCCCTGTTCCCCTACCTTTCCTCCTTTGTCATCAGGTGAATTTTCCTAATCTTGCAGAATTTTCAGCTCAGGTAACATTTCAGAACTGTCTCTGCCATCTCCCTCAGTTTGGATCATATGTCAGAGGTCTCTGCACTCCCCAGGGGTATCCCTCTACCTCCTGAAGACAGTCCCTGTCCACTGCTTGTTCATCTATCTCCCATTCTGGCCCATAAATTTGTAGAGTGCAGGGACCATACCTTATCAGACTTTTCAGCCCCTTTCCTGACTCAGCATCAGATATCCAAAGTATCCATAAGTTGATACAATAAGTATCCATAGGTTGAGTGGGAGAGGTAACCTCCTCAGAGGCAGCCAGGCCATGATGGAAGCAGCACAGCAAGGGCCACATACTCACACAGGGCTAATTCAGGAGAGCACAAGCTCGGTCTAGATGGCCCCAAATGGTTGGCACTCTAGACCTGAGGCCCCCTGATGGCAACATGAAAAGGCAGGATATTAAGATGGAAAAAGACCAAGTATGGCAAATGAAGCACAGCAGCGGGCAGCGTCTTAGCTCAGAGCCTCTAGCGCCGGAAGGAACCAGCCACAGCTTGGCCTTGGAGTGCATCTTTCAGGCACCGAGGAAAGGCCAGTGCATCCTCAGAGTAATGGCTGCTGCCTCCCCACTCCCTCTCTCCAGACCTCTACAAATGAAAAGCCGCTAGCTGACCATCCAGTATGAGGCATCCCTCTTAGTCCCACACAGGCGGTGTGCCTCAGAGGCCTAGAACAGCCCCCATTACGTCCTGAAAGCTAGACTCACCCACAGGAGGTTGGGATGTTCTCTCTCTCCAAGTCCATTTTAGCTACATTTTGAAATCCCAGTGGCCTTAATTTTTTTAAAGATGTATTTAGTGTGTGTGAATGCACATGTTCATATGTATATACGTATGCAAGTGTGTATGTGTGCATGTACACGTATGTACTCTGGTACATGTGTGAGGTCAGAGGATAACTTGGAGTCAGTTCTCTTCTTCTACTACGTGGGTTCTATGGATTGGTTTTAGGTTGCCAGGTTTGACCACAAGTACCCTGACCCTCTGAGCCACCTTGCTATTGCCCAGTGGACTTTCAGTGGCTGTGGCTGTTTTTCAGCCACAGTTCTTTCTGTCTGCTTTAATCATGAACTTGGAAGGAGAGGGGTAGTAAGGCACCTGACTCACTAAGAATAGGTCAAGGGGTTTGGCACCGTAGCTGGCAGAAAGAGCAGGTTCAGCTCACTCACACCTTGGGAAAATTGGCCCAAGGCCCAGGGCTCCCTACCCCCCACCCAGACATGACAGCAGGTGGACGGACGACCATGGACACAGAGTGCCTTGGAGCAATCTGCTGTACAGACTGCATGTTGCTAGGAAGCAACTGGTAACAGCTGGCTGAGAAATAAGGCCTGTCCTTGGCAAAGCATGTTCCTGGCTGCTAATTAAATGCTACTACAGCCTCTCTTCCTTCGGGGAGCCATAGAAATGTACTGAATTAATGCAGACGGGAGTAGCTGGGTTCACAAACAAGCTAAGCCTCCTCCTGCCTCTGTACAAAGGCTCTGGGGGCTAGAATAAAGTTGCAATCCCCCAGGAAGATGGTAGCAAAAATCCTGCCCTCAGAATCCTTGGTTCAGCTCACTCAGTATCTCCCTGATACCTGTACTGCCAATACAGATGAATTCAGGGGTTAACTACTTCTTTGCAATCCCATTAAGTTCCAAATCTGGATATCTATCTAAAATACTGGAAAGCAGATCTCCAAGAGATATCTGTACTTCCGTAATTCATAGCAGGCAGCACTGTGATTCAGCCAAGAGGTCGCAAGCTAAGCATTCATCAGTGAATGAATACATAAATAAATGCGTACTAGGCAATGTTGCTCAGCCTTAAAAGGGATGGGAATTCTAAGACATGCTACAACACAAGTGAACCTTATACACGTGGTGCTGACACAAGCCAGGGCAAACACTCAGGATTCTACTCAAATGAGAGTACCGAGTGGGCGAGTCACAGACAGAAGTAAGGTGGTACTCTCTGGGGACTTGGGAAGGGGAAAATGGGCAGTTACTATTTAATGGAAACACAGTCTCAGTTTTACTAGATGACATTTCCAGAGGCTGGGTTCAGTGGTAGAACAGGCTTAGCGACAAAGTTCTAGAGACTGCCCGGCAAGGATATATGTAATAATGTGAGTGGGACTTGTTTATGTTGATTCAAGGGCTTGTTTAGCATACGGGTTCCATCCCTAGCTCCACACAGACCAGGTGTGCTAGTACACACCTATAATCCCAGTTAGGTGAGAACAGGAGGATCAGAAGTTCAAGATCATCCTCTGCTACATAGTAAGTTTTAGCCTAGCCTAGGATACATGAGACCTGCTTAAAAAAAAAAAAAAAAAAAGCCAATATGCTTAAAACCGTTGAACTGTGTGTACACTTATAGTTGAATGACAAAGTTTGGTTTTTTTCTTATAATTAAATATTTTGGTGGTACTGGGGAATGAATCCAGAGCCTCACAAATGCTAAGTGCTCCACCAGTAAGCTATATACTGGTCAACAATATACTCTCTTTTCCAGTTTTTTTTTTTTGAGAAGTTTATACGTGTATGATTGTATTTGCTCACATTTCCCTCCACCTCCATGCCCCTAACCGAGCCCCTTCCAACTTCATCTTTTCAAAACGTTTTGATAGCCCACTAAGTCTGGTTAGTGACGCTCACACATGAGCAAGTAGGGAGCTATCCACCTGAGCATGGGAAACCGACCAAAGGCCACACCCTAAATAATGACTTTCTCTCCCCAGCCTCTACTAACTGCCAGTAGCTACTCAGTAAGGAGTGGGCGTGGGGTCATCTATCCATCTATCCTGGTATTTTTAGCAGCCTTGGTCTGGGAAAGAGCCTGTGAAGGAAACCACAGCTGCTGTGCATTCAGAAACGCAAAAGCACTCTACAGCTCTCCTCCCCGCCCTCAGCTCTTGTACCTCCTGGATGTTCATAAAGGTTTTGTCGTTGTTTTTAAGAAACACATGGTAGCCCATATATGTACTTCTAGCCCTCAAGGATAGGAAGATTACTGCCAGTTTGAGGCCAGCATGGCCTGCACAGTAAGCTACAGCTCCTGTGTCAAAAAGAAAGAAAGAAAAGAAAATGCAAATCTTCAGAAGGAAGAAGGAGGAAAGAGAGAGAGGGAAGGAGGGAGAGAAAGAAATGTTTAGAGCTGGGCATGGTGGGATATACCTATAATCGTAGTACTCAGGAGCCTACGGGATCCCTGCTAGTCCAAGGCCAGCCTTAGCTTCTTAGTGCGTTCAAGGCCAGGCTGAGCTATATAATGAATCCAGTCTTCAAATCAAACCCAAACTCAGCAAAAACAAAAAATTCAAGTTCATCATAAAGAAAATCATGAAGATGCAAAGCAGAAAATGCCCGCCTCCCCCACACCCAGGCACACCTTCCAGGTGATCACAGTGGCCCATGTCCTCTCCAGATCCTTCCCTGGTTCACAAGCAGACACCTGCTTGTATCTCTATCGGCTTCAATGCAGTGAAAAGCCTAGAGCAGTGGTTCTCAACCAGTGGGTCTCGACCCCCACAGGGTTCACATTTCAGATATCCTGCACGTTAGATATTTACCTCACAATTCCTAACAGTAGCAAAATTAAAGTTATGAAGTAGCAACAAAATAATTCTGTGTTTGGGGGTCACCACAACATGAGGAACTGTATTAAAGGATCACAGCATTAGGAAGGTTGAGGACCACTGGCTTAGAGCTTAGTTGTTTGTTTTTCCTTTTGAAAAAAAAAATTAGCACCACACTAAACACACACTTCAGCTGGTGTGTCTGGGAGGGTCTCAGTCAACATCTATTTGCCTGTTATCTCTTACAGCTTTATCAGATCGAATCTCTTTATGGATGTTGCACAATTTAGCCTGTCTTCTATCAGCACACATTTAATAACTTCCAGTCTTTTGTAATGAAAAAGTTACAACGAACATACATCTTGTTCACAAATGTGAATATTTTGCCATCATACATGTCTGAATTAGAATTTAGCTGGTTCAAATTTACATGTATTTATTAAAGTATTGTTTTGTCTTAAGGGAAATTTGAATCAATCTATTTTTCCAGCATCACCGGACAAGAGCAGCCCTTGTCAATACAGAGTCAGCAAATATTTTTAACCTTTGCCAATCTACAAGGGAGAAATAAATATGTGTGTTTTTGTTTTTGTTTTTTCTAGTTGCTGATTATGTGCTAGAATTTCCCAGTGAGCACTCTGTGATAATAGCTTTTACATAGTTTTACTTTTATATTATTCATATTTTCAATTATAGATTTATAAAATCTAAGTGCTCTTTTGGTATGCTTTGTCATACATATATTTTCCTTTGTAGGTATCCAACTTCATAAGTCCTTCCTTGTTGTAAAATGACAAATGTTGCCGGGTGTGATGTCACACGCCTTTGGTCCAAGTGTTCAGAGATGCAGAGACAGGTGGATTACTGTGAGTTTGAAGCCAGCCTGGTCTACAAAGGGAGTCCAGGAGAACCAAGGTTACAAAGAGAAACCCTGTCTCAACCAAAATGATGATGATGATGATGGTGATGATGATGATGATGATGATGATGATAATAATGATAATAATAATAATAATAATAATAATGCCATCTTGGCTAATCTGCAGCCCTGCCCTTTCCAGAAGTTAGGGGTTATAGGTGGCAGATCAGAAAGTAATGACTTTTTCTGGCAAACAGAAACGGATTTTATAAGGTTTCTGAGGAATTCTGATTTTGAATAACAAACCTTCTGATTATCAGAGTCCAGCAGGAGCTGAGCCCAGATAGCAACCCACAATATTGTGGTACTGCCATTTTGGGGCCTGGGAAGACAGGCATGTGTCCCCATTCAGAAATGACATTTTCCTAATACATTTCTCAACGTCCTAAAACTTGTATTGCCCTCACACACACACACCACCAGCTTGATAACCAAGACAAATCTCATGTCCTTCTAAGATTTTGAAGGGATGTGTTCTAACTACCAATTATTGCTTCCTCTGTATGACCTGATCAGGAAATTTTTTTTAAACTTTTAGGTTTCTAACATTTTTTCATTCCTCCCCCAAATGATACTGATGGTTTTTTTTTTTTTAATTTCTTTTGTAGATGCTCTCAAGAGCCTCACATGCTCATTACCTCAATCTCACCTGTAAACATACTCTAATTTGGAAAATCACTTCTCAGACATACTTTATCAAAAACAAATTTTTTAATCCAAAATAACATCAGAAAAACAAACCTTGACCTCAAGGGAACAGGAAGAGACATAATTGTGAGTCATATATTCTTCTCGAGGACAGACTCCAAACCTCCGAAATCTGCAACAAAATCTTTCAAAGACTATCCTGAGTTTGAACTTGTCAGCAGGCATGCCCAGCCTTTTGACAGAGTGGCATGACATTGCCATCTACAGAGTTCAGACTCATACAGACCATGCAGTAGAGATAGAAGAAAAATCTTGGGTTTTAAGTTTGCAGTTTTGTGTTGGGCGGTGCTGAAGTCATGTTGAAGAACATGCAGTTTTGCCAGTGTTCCCTATTCAATTTATACTCGATCTGTGTTTCCCACATTGGACCTCCTATCCTGGGAGTTAATCAGCTCCTGTTCAGTCAGCAGGGAGTCCTGACAAATCTATTCCTGCCTTAACGATTAGCCCTGTGCTTCACATGCTTTGGCTGTGCCAGGCTCCGGCCTAGTAAAGCTTCTTCCATTGATGAAGGGGTGAGACAATCTCTCCCTCAGTCGTGTGACTTCTTACTGTGACAGGTGATATTTCCACACTGATTCGTCATGTCAGTAGAAATGTCATTACTTGGTGATACCATTCTTTTTTAGTTATAAAGAGCTTGGTGACAAACCTCAAATTCCCAAATTCGAACACTGCCCCCATGGCTCTGCATCCATGCCATATACAAAAGCCTTGCATCAGGAGACCTGATGATATTGCAGTCTTTTTGACAATCCTTTACAAAGTCTCCTAAACAATGCCCCTGACACCCACAGTGCACATTACAGAAGTGATGGCAACAGGGACAAACACAGCCAGTCTGCATGTGGACAGGTGATGACAGCAGTTACATCACAGTAGCTGCATGCCTGACCCTGACAGGGAACCGGTCATAAGACAACCTCCGATTTTTAAGGATGCACAGCAAAAAGTCTGTATACATCCAGAACTGACAGGAAGGACTCCATTACTTCCTATGTAAGGTACATAGAGTGGCTTCTGGCTCTTGACAGTGATATCAACAGCACAATGGAAACAAGCCCTCAGGAAACCAAACTCTCTTTAATCAATGCTGCAGCAAGGAGCACAGGGATCGGGAACTCAGGTATATGTCCCTGCTCGGACATAGCTATGCTGGGAACAGAGGCTGCGACAGCAGAATGACGCCACTTGAGATGCTACCAGTTTTCATTCAGTGATCAGGGGTTGAAGGGTCAAGTTGATCTCAGTCACCAGGGCTGGGAACAGTCTCTGAGGTACTGAAGAAACAAGAAACTATTTCTTGGACCAAAATGTCTAAAGAGAGAAGAAGGCGGCAGACATTTATTGAGTTCCTAGTACAGTAAGAGCTTTAGCTGACACCCACTGTGTGCTTGTATGAGCCCTGTAAAGTGGGACAATTCCCCTCATGTTATAGAAGGGAAACTGAGACTTGGTAAAGTTCTGATAATCAAGCCCAGGGTTATCCTGCTGTTGGTGATACAGCCAAGGCTGCTACTAGGCAATCATGACAGCCAGAGCTAATCCCACAGTTGGATGAGGATACCAAGGGGGAACAATTTCAGTCCTACTATGCACCTCTCCAGTCCTAGAATGCACTCCTCAGCTTCCTACAAGCATAATCAAATGTTTGACATTAAAAAAAAAGCCTTTAAAATGTTTTCTTTGAAACAACAGAGGGTTACAGCCATCAAGGAGCTGTAGATAGCAAATTAATGTTGTAAACAAAATTGCCCCTTGGAACATCCAAGTCACTTAATATGCTCAATTGCTTTCAAAGCACGTGTTTTGGGGAACTATTATGCTGATTAGCAATAATTATAATCTACTCATTAAGAAATGTCCCTAAGGGCTGCTATGATAGAACACTTCATTGCCAGGCTTAAGTTACTCTGTGCACTCGAAAATAATGAAACTACTGTCCTTTTAAAAATTATCTAATTTAGGATTTCACTCATTTATGCTTGTCTGCAAGGGCTGCAAATGAAATAGGCAGGGATAAGCTAAACGGCAGCATCCTCCAAGGTCCACAGCAGCTTCGCTCTGAGGCCAACATGTCGGTTCTGCCACTCGCATTTCTCTTAAACATTTGAGGTTCAAAGAACGTGTTTCTCCAAAGAGTCTCCTTGGACACCAAGTGGAGATGCTAGAATTTACTGAAAGCCACCTTAAATCCATCAGGAACAAAGCCAATATAAACAATACACATGGATCGAGAACTTAATATCGGCAAGTACTCAACAGGCGGAGTTCTTTATCTCCAGGTTTAGTTAAACTTAGTTATCAGAAACACGCAGAGAAACTCAAAGATGGCTGCAAGAAGACACGAAACAGTCACGGAGCCCTGAGAACAGGAACCCTGGCATCTGGCTTCATGGAAACCAGAATCAGATCCATTAAACTTCAGCCTCCACAAATCCCATGAATCTAAGATAGGCATGTGACACTGTATACTGGGATATACTCTTGAGCTGGGAGTCACTCTGGAGAGGTCAAGGCCAGCCTGAGGAACACAGCAAGACCCTTTCCTGTCTCAAAAAAGAAAAAAAAAAAAGGAAGGAAGAAAGGAGGATGAGATGAAGGATGGAAGGACGAACCTTTCCACAAAGACTGTTATTTTTGTATCTATTAATTTGCTCTCAACTGCAAGAAACAGACCACCCAATCTAAAGAGCTTTAAACAATAAGGATATTGTCTCCCAGAACTGAAAATGCAGATATAGGATGGCTTTAGGGATCAACAAGTTTGTTTCTGCTCTTTGTTTTACATCAGGTTAACTTTATCCTAAGGCTGACTCTTTTGTATTTGGATGTAGAGCCTTGGATTATGGGAAAGTAGGCTTATGTATCCCCTCACTGCCACTATCAATAGAGAAATACTACTCAGAAGCCTGTATCTGCAAAACAGTGTATAATAGACAGGGCAGTGATGTGGGGAAAGAATTTACCAAGATGCAAAAAGACGGCGAGCTTGCTAAAATACACTGCAAGAAGAAACGTGGGCACGTTCCCAGAGCAGGGATTGTGCCACTGGAGTTGGGAATTATGGCAATTAACTTCATCTTCTCATTATTCCACGGATGTGATGCTTAGTTTTAATTATCTACTTAAAACAATCTGGAATCCTCTGAGAAGAGTGCCTCAGTGAAGGACTGTCTAGATCAGGTTGGCCCACATGAAGAGAAATACGATAACTGTGTTTAACTGATGCAGCAGGACCTGCCTACTGTGGGCGGTGCCATTCCTTGAGCTTGGGGCCCTGGACTGTTTACGAATAGGGAAAGTGAGTTGAGCAGTAAGCATGCATGTATTTGTTCTCTCGGCTCTGAACTGTGGATGTTACTAGCTGCATCAGGCATCTGCAAGGAACAAGTGCAGACCTGTGTCCTGGCTGACATGGTAAAGGAAAGAGAAATTCCCACCTGATGATTTCTGTCTTAACATGGGGGGGGGGCAAGGTGGCCAGCTAAGAAATCTAGAAGAATTTTGAAGAAGAGGCAGGAGAAGGTGAAAAGCAGCAGCCTCCAGGGGTGGAAAATAAGACAGGGAGGCTATATGAAGCTAACTCTGCCGTGCTGAGAGTCCACTTCAGGGCTGTGATCAGGAACTCAAGAGCAAACATGGTTTTCAGCCATTCAAACACAGAACTGTTCTAATGTAATGTGAAGGAAGCAAAACAGAAAAAAAAAAAAAAATCAAGGGCAATGGCAAGACAGTGTCTGTATCACACCAAGCCAACTAGGCAAAATAAGGAAAAAGGGAACCCTGAGGGCAGGTAGGTGACAGCTAATGAAGAAACTCATGTCCCAGCAATGGCTACTTGTCTATCAAAACTCAAGTCTCCCTCCTTCTGCATACAAGAAAAGCCAGCACATGGCTAGTCAAGCATACGACAGTTCTTAGACTCTCTTGCTTAGGTATGTGCATTTGGCCAGGTACAACGGGATGTGTGTGGAAGGGATGTAAGCCACAGGGTCTATGATCGAGCAAAACCCTCTCCACACTCTTTCACCACTGCCCCAACTCTGCAGGATGAGGCCACAGGGGACAACAAAGAAACCAGACACAAGACTTAGTGGTGCTGTAATAGGTGTGTGGCAGAACCACTCACTGGCTAAACATTTGCCTGGTCAGAAATGGGGCTCTTACAGTTTGAGTACAAAATGTCCCTTGCAGACTTGTACGTCTGACTACCTAGTCCCCAGATCTGTGATGCCAGTCTTGGAGGTTGAGGAACCTTTTGCATCTGAGGCTTAGTTGGAACATGTAAGGAGATGAAGATGGATTATAGTTGGCCATTTCCTACCTACGGTGTCTCCTTATGAGCTGGCAGCCAAGATGAGAGTAAATTAAGCATCTGTTCCAGCCCCATGAACATTGCCACCCCTTCTTCACCATGTAACTGTGAACTAAATGAAACAAGCCCTTCTTGCCCTCAGTTGCTTCAGGTTATTTGGTTATAGTGACATGAAAAGTAATACAGGGGTGTGGTGTTCATCCTGTCAACTTGACAGAAAGAAGAATAATTTGGGAGACAAAGCTCTGGGCACGTCAGTGACAGAGTTTCTAGATAGAATTAGCGAAAGTGGGAAGAACCACTTTAAAGGCTGGTGGTACCATTCTGGGTCACATAACACTCAGTGATGTAATTCCAGTAGTTCTTCCCCAGTGTTCCTTCCCTTGCTTCTCCTCACCTCCCTCCACCGTCCTCAGGGAAAATCTGTATGTATCCCTTTCTCTGTTGAATTAACAACCACATCTTTCTAGTGCTCTATCAACCTGATTCATAGTAAGTGCTCAAATCTTGTAGTGAAAGCAGAGAACAAATTTAGCTATTCAATACTGAGGATGAATGACATTAATGTAACTGGTTTGGGTGGGGCTCAGCATCTCCTATCACATTTCTTATGCTTCCCAGAAGTCTGGTTAGCAGAAGGAACAGACACAGCTGCTTGTATCCATGGCTCCTTTTAGATTGCTTTGGTACAAAACATTTCAAAGGTACCTTCTGAGACAGATGTTTCTAAACAAGCTGACTGCATTATTATTGGGGAAACATTATGCAAATGAAATATAAACAGGCTTACAAGCCCTCTGGAGGAGACTGGTTGACAATGTGACAGAAGGGTGCAGTGTAAGGCCAGCAGGGGTCTACAGGAGAGCTATGAGAGCTCAGACACCCAAGGACAACCAGTTTGATTTGTTTAGGGACACCTGGAGCTTTCCAGCTCCATCTACTCAAAGGACAGTACGTGCTACACAGTGTTTGTTTCTGCCAAGACTCCCAGGGCTACATGCTCGCCCACCAGCATGACACGGGCAGCAGATGTGAGCATGCTTCCACATGAGGATGTGTGATTACCCCAACCTCCATGGTGCTAACAATTACCAGTAGAAAGCCCTTGGGAAGGAAACAATGCTGGCAAATGGCTGCTTTTCATGAGGGCACTAGCCACTTAGCACAGCCTGGAGCAGCTGCTGCATTCAGGGCCTTTTGCTTCTCTCACAGTCCCTCTCTCAACCCAACTATCCAGAAAGCACTGGTGTGAAGGAAACATCAAGCAAGAGACAGTTTCATAAGAAAATACCAAAGCTTTATTTTCTCATATAAAAACAGCCCTGTTTGTTGGGGGAAATGGGAAGGAGTACATAATTCTCAGGAGTAAACATGATTAACCTGCTGCAGGCTTCACACCATAATGCCAAAGGCCAACACCAAAAGGGAAAGGTGTGAATGTTTCCCTCTTCACAGATATAAAATGCTAAGTAAACAAAATCAAATTGACTTAGGGCTGGGTCTTCCCACAGGGAAAAGCAAGGGAACTTTAAAATTGATCAGCTGGGTAACAGAAAACCAAGTCCCACTAGGCTCCGGCCCCATCCTCAGTCTCAGGCTCTGCTGTAGGTGAGGTGTACCAATCTGAAATAACAAACCTGGCAGCCGGCAGCTCTTGCTCTGGAGCCCACTGGCTGAGGCAGGGCGAAGCCCTGGGCAGCGCAGCTGAGAGGCCACTAGGTGCAGCAGTGTCGCATGTGGAAGTTGACAACGTACTCTGCATTAGTCCTCTGTACAGAAATGGCAAATGGCTCAAAGGGGTGAAAGGTGAAGGCAACGAGGCGTCGCACAGTGTGGTTGATGGGGCGGCCCAGCAAGCCTGCCTGGATCTCAAATTTCAGCAAGCCAGAGTCCCGGGCATAGAACCTGAAGAGAAAAGGGACACGGTGTTGCTGTCACTGCTGTCTTGAAATCTGCACAGCAGGGGATGCACACACTCAGTAATTCATTGGAAAAATGAAAACGGCCTCTTGCAGCAACCCCAGCTCAGCAGAACCTCAAGCCACTGATCTGATCACCTCAGCTTAGATGCAGAGTGACTGTAATGTTAACTCCTGACTTAATCAGTGATTTCCTCTTCTCAGGATGACCCTGAATTAGACTCTGAATTACAACCTCCCACTTCCAGAAGCTCCTGTCTAAAGACTGCCTAAGCTGGCATGAGAAATGAAATACTAAGTATATCTAAGCTTCATGTGTAACTTAAATCTTTGAACTGCCACATTAAAAAAAAGTAAAAGTGAAGTCTATCTTGTAATATATTTAATTTAATCCAATATATCCAAAATATTACCAATACAACCCACAGTCACTGTAAAAAAAATTATGAGAAACCATACATTTTTTTTTCACCAAATCTTTGAAATCCAGTATGTGCCCCTACACTCAGCTCAGCTCAGCCTCATCTCACATTAAAGCTCAATAGCCAGCGGCTACTGTACAGAACAGCGCACCATTCTGGGCTACTCTTTACGATTTCCAGTTTTTAAGAACAAATTCTTGCACCAGGTATAGTGACATATGCTTATAATCCCAGCACTCTGGAGGCAGAGGCAGAGGCAGCAGGATCAGGAGCTCAAGGCCAGCTTTGGCTATATAGCAAGTCTGAGGCTTGCTTGGGCTGCATGAGAGCATCTCAATAAATAAAATAATAAAAAAATAAAATAAAATCAATTCTCTCTGAAGACTGTTGTTTTTCATACACAGAAATAAGATCACATGCTGGGCATGCAGCTCAGCAGTAGGGCACTCGCCTGTAAACAAAATGGTGAGTGGGTTAGGATTTCCCATCTGGTACAATGAAACAAAATGTTTCTGAATGACTTATGACTTGGAAAACTAGAGATGATGAACAGGTTGGAGGATAATTCCAGAAAATGGAGAGTTCTGAACTAAACGACTCTGATTTCCCTTTCTGAAAAGCAAACAGAGAAACAAATCTAAAGAGACTCACACTTTTTACTACTATCCTTGTTTTGCAGAGCTGAGGCTCAAGTCCAGGGCCTTGCATTTATCAGGGAAATGTGCCACAACTGCGATTCAAGGATATTCACACATTTTGCTAAAATAATCCCATCCCCAAGAGCTCATGCCTCAGAATTTAATTTAAATGATTAACGATGGCACTATCAGAGTTGCTCTAATGTGAAAATGTATAAAGGAGGTGGGCAAAAGGCTGGGTAAATGATGGCACATCTACTAGATGGAACAGTGTGTCAGTATACGACTGCAATAGTGAGGACTGTGTAACACACTGGAAAAGCATCCCTCCAGTTAAAGCAGTCGACAAGCTATGGTGCCTGCTGTGACTAGAGCTACACATGAAAACATGCGCAAGCACACATACTGGCAAAGACCAGAATGGACCACACAGAGACAGTGTCCAGTAGCACCACCTCATCACAAGCCTTTAATGTCCTTCCAGTTCTCATTTTAAGTGAAAACACGAAGGAATTACAAGAGAAGCCTCTTCAGCCACAACAATGGCATTGCAGGTGTGTTGCTTAGGCTCATCTTTTCAAACCAGGAAAGCAGGGAAGATCGGCAAGGACAGAAACGAATCCATCTGACTATATCAAATGATTTGTGCTTTTATGCATAGAAAGCACATTAACCTACCTACATAGTTCCCAACACATACAGGGTTTATAATTTAAAGTGAGTTGTTTGTGCTTCTAATTCTAACTACCAACTTATAAGAAAGCAGGAGGCATGAGAAATACAGTAAATACCATTCACAGCATGCAATGAACCCAGATGTGAGAGACAGACTACAGGATGAACATGTTGGTGACTAACAATGATTTTGTTGCAAGAAAAATGAAGTTACTTATAGACTAAGGTTTTAAGGTGGCAGCCACATGCAAATGAACATTGATTAGAATGTGAGTCAAACAGGATATTCATACAGGGAATATGCAGTACAGAGAAAAGTAATTAGATGCTTGGTCACATTAACAATTGTTAGTTCTGAGGTAAGGACTCATATCCCAGGCTGTCCGAAAATCCGGTATGTAGCTGAGGATGATCTTGAACTCCTGATCTTCCTGCCTCCACCTCCCAAATGCTAGAATTACAGGCATGCACCATCACACCAAGTTTATTGTGTCCTGGGAACTGAACCTAGGGCTTGGTGCAGGCTAGGTAAGCAGTCCACTTACAGACCTACATTCCCAGCCCAGTAATAAGTTTTTGTCAATTTTGTTTGGATGGGATGTCTTCAAGGCTTTTGCTGTTTGTTAAAGCTTGTTATCTTTTAAGACTCCACAATGAAATGTTTATGGTTAAAGTTCTAGGGAAACAGATTTACTGCAAAATAGTCCAGAGCAGCATGGAGGTGGGGAGAAAGGAAACCAGGCTGGTCACAAGTTGATAACCTTTGAAATTAGGGGGTATACAGAGGGTCATCATAGATATAAAATCTACCATGATAAAACAAAACTTTTAATTGAGTTTTCAAATTTTACTACAATTTCCAGAAGAAACTGCTATGAACAGCAATTAATTGTACAGAGTATGTTACACAGACCTTTTTAATACACAATGAGGCTAGATGACAAAACATACTGACTATAGTTGTGTGTGATAAGGCATTACTATAAAACGACAGGGAGGAGAGGAAGAGTTCAAGGTCATCCTTGGCTGCACATTAAGTTCAAAGCTAGCCTAGAGAGGAAGGAAAGGAGGAAGAGTGGGAGCAAGCGAAAGAGGAAAGGAACAAACAGTGCCAGTTCTTCTTCATAGTATTTACCACAGCCAGGCTCCAGATGCAGAGAAACAGGTGTTACTTTAAAGAGAGAAGGATGCCTACCAGGGGCTAGCTTTAACATTTCAGCAGTAAGAGCTGAAAAGATAGATGGCTCAGTGGTTAAGGGGATTTGCTGCTCTAGCAGAGGGCCTGGGTTTAATTCCCAGCACCCACATGGTAGTATACAACCACTTGTAACTCCCAGGATGGTGGCTCACAACCAATCATATCTCCAGGTCAGGGGATCTGAATCCGTCTTCTGACCTCTGCAGGCACCAGGTACACATGTGGTATACATATACACATGCAAGCACAACACTCATAGACATAAAATAATCTTAAAACAAACAGATTCCAGCAGTAACAAATTATCTCCACTTTGCTACTAAGTTATGCAGATAAAATAATTTGAGGAAGATACAATGGATAAAAAATCTGTTATGGACTGTCACTAAGTTATTAAAAATGTAAAATACAGCTCCTTTCTTTGGATGCTTTTGGTTTTGTTGTCGTTGTTCTGTTTTGTTTTTGAGACTGTGTTTTTCTGTGTAGCCTTGACTATTCTAGAACTCTCTCTGTAGAACAGGCTAGACAGAAACTCAGAGATCCACCTGTCTCTGCCTACCAAGTGCTGGGATTAAAGGTGTGTGCCACCATGCCCAACTTCCCTGGATACTTTTAAAAGCAGACAGCACTTATCTGAATAAAATGTTTTCATGGGGAACCAAGAGCATCAGTAGCTAAATTCTGAGAATACCCAAGTGACTCAAGCTCTCACCACACAACAGAAACAGCCAGCAGCACAGAGGAGACCATCAGCCACTGACCCATGTCATAGAAGAGGAAAGGGGAAGCAAAGCAGTGTCCTTCAATTCAGCAGCGTGGAGCTGTGGTGGTGACAAAGTACCTGATAGGGTGATCTCCACAAGTCTTGGGTCGCTCCATGACTGACACCCACTTGTCATCGTAGCTGAAGAGAGACAAGTCCAGGTAGGGGCTCCCGCTGTAAGACTGGGCACTGATGGGCAGCTGACCTAGCAGTCGGCGCACAGCCTCCGTGTGCCCTCCATACTTGGCATTTATAATCGTGTCTTTGAACCTAAAACAAAGCAGCAGTGAGGAAGGCTTTCTCAGCAGCTGCCTCAGTTTAAAACTGTACACATGTCTAACAACCAAAGAGGTAGCCTCGCAGGTGAAAGTGCTTACCACACAGCCTGAAGACCTGACCTGAGTTCAATCATCAGACTCCACAGTGAAGGAGATAACTGACTCCCAAAATGATCCTTGGGTATCCTACATGTGCCACATACACACCATACACATACTTTTTTTTATTTTTTATTTGAAATCTTAACTTTCCCTGCAGCTCTTATTAACTAGGACTTTTATCAGCTAAATTCCTATTAATGAATCTCTGGGACTGCCCTAAACTTCTCTTGCCAGAAAATAAAAGGTTCCTTAGCAGCCCTTTTAGAGATAACCAAAAAGCTACCAAAACCAGTATATATTGCTACTTTAAAGACACTTAATCACAACTTTCATTTGAGAGCCCCATTTCTTGGTAGGTATGTTTCACCCTTTTCCAAGTGCCTCTCTATTAACCCCTGTTCTTAACCCTGTTCTTAAATCTGTTCAAAATATCTTCTAGTCACTTCCATCCCGAGATTCTTTTCTGTAGCCATGCCATGGATCTGGCTTTACTGCAGTGAAGGTTCCCAAATGATAAGGGAACTCCTCAGAATACTGTGGGTGGCATCAGGGAGCTGCCACCACTGATGGTAACATCCAGGACAACCTAATGACCTGTTCATTGAAGCAGTTCCTATTCTCCAGCAATACCCACCATACCCTCACCCGCCCAGCTCCCCACTGCCTCAATTATGAAGAAGCTGTCTACCTGGAATCTGCAGCACTTAGCTCTTGGCTGTGCCATTCTGTCCAACTGACATCAAAATTCCAGATGACTTCAAAATTCTCAGGAAGGATTCTTCTAACAGCATGGCTTCCTAGTCTGACTTTCCTCTCAGCCTCTACCCTGCATCCGAGTAGCCTCACCCTTACCATGCAACCACTGTAATCCCAGGCACTGTCCCAAGTTCTAGCCTTCCTCTCCTATCTCCCCAGCTTCTACACATCCCAACTTCAACAATCCTTCAAAACCCAATGAGTCTACCAACATTTTTTTTCCATCTCACACAGCCATTATGTCTACTTTCTTTAGTCATCTTACGATTCCCAGACAATTATAAGACAGCTGCGCTGCATGCATGTTCCCCAACCTTGAACTCTGCTTTACACCAGAACTCTAGTGAAGCTCACCTCTCCTGACTCTGTGCCTGTGACTGCTCAGAGTTTCTGGTGGCTGGAGAAATTCAAACAGTAATGTTCACTTCAACCTTATGGCCACAAACCCACATAGGCCTTGATGTGGAAGGATAGTCATCTATACTTCCACAGCTACCTCATTTCCCTTGACAAACACAGGAAAGTAGAAGAGAACCTTTTACGGTCTCCACAGAGCATCTGCCCCTGCATAGCACTCCAATCTCTCTGTGGGCAGTAAATCTCACATACTAGGAAGGATTCTCTACAGGATCAGTCCTATCAACATACAAATAAGACACTTTTTACTTCTCAGTTTAAAACAAGGAAATCCATCTGGTTAGGGACATAGGTCTATGATATTAGCTATTTGGGATGCTGAGGCAGGACTGAAAGTTCAAGAACAAGATGAAGACCAGCCTGAGCAATTTGGTGAGATCCCTCAAAATAAAAGTGAAAAACATGGCTGGGGATATAGCTCAGCCACACAGCACTCGTCAAGCATACCAGAGGCTCCTAGTGTCAGTCACCAGTGGACAGAGGCAGAGAGGGATATAAAGATAAAATCAGTATCATTTGCCACTACTCTGTACCATCTGAAGTTCTAGAACACTCATTTGTGTCTCTGGTCCTATCTTCAACTACTGCCCCTTGCTCTCTCCAATCCTGCCACCTGGCCTTGTTGATGTCCTTCAAAGGCCTCAGAATCACCTTTGGGCTTGCTATTGCCTCTGCTGATGTTATCAGCCTTTCTCATTTACCATGGGTAGCTCCTGGTTTCCCTCAACAGCTCTGCTCACATAACACTAATGATCCAAACAGACACTGCCCAGCTCTGCCTTTTCCTGTAACACCTCCTTCCTGGATTTGTCACTGTCCCATGTCCTTCAGGCCTGACCTGGGAACTGTGATCATGTAGATTCCCTTTCAGCACCTTCGGAATTGACTCTTTCTGTTGCCCAAAAACCATTACTTTGCAGTTTACTGATGACATGTATTTTCCAGTCTCACAGATCTGCAAACATCTTTGTTCTACTCTATTTGAATAGAGAATTCACAATGAGAAATCATTCTTTTCACCAGGCACACTAATCTGTAATTCCAGCATTCAGGAACCCAACACAGAATAACTTCAAGTTCAGGGCCAGCCTGGACTGCTCTTGCCCAAAAAGTAAAGAAAAACAAAACAGTCATTTTAGGGTGCCACCAGGGGCGGGGCAGGATAGAACCCTGAGCCTTGTGAGTACCAGAAAGCGCTTTATCACTGAACTACATTCCCAAGCCCCTGAAATCATCCTTTTCACAAAATTTTTGGAGGCAAGATCTTAACATCTTTAAGACTTTAGCACTGTCACTGACAAATCTGACACCATTCTAATAACATTTTTGCATGTAAAACGTATGTTCTTGCTCAAAGTTTTTGTAATTTACCTTTATATCCAATGTTTCAAAATTGTATGACAAACCTCCTTGTGGGCTTTTTCTCACTGACTGTACTAAATATTTGATTGAGCACAATGCTGGTAAAGTGGGTGATTTTTTTCTTTGAGGGGAAGGACATGATTTGTAGCATTTGCTAAACTTCTATGGTGTAAAGCTTCCTGCCATGACCAATTTCAAGGCACCAACATAACATCGTCAAAGACTGCTGGAGCTGAACCATAGCACTTTACTATGTAGATTCCACCAGCCAGATGAAGGTAACCTCAGAAGCTTGGATAATGCCAAACTAAAGGAGTAGTTACAATTTAGTAATGGCTATGTTTAACAATCAGCTTGCAAAAATTCCTCAAAGCTTTATAGTTGGTTCCAATAGCCATGGATTGGCCCTACCTACCTAGAAAGTTCTATCTTTCAGGGTTAGAAAGTACTCACATTGTTTCTAGCCCTTTGGTCCTCAATTTCTCTTTCTTAGGAGCAGCTAGGTAGAGAACTCTAGGACAAATGCTCTCAAGTTTTTCTTTAACTCTTTCTTTCCTATTTCTGTATGTCACCTTTCCCCCTTTTCTCTCCTTGATGAGTTCTTCAGCAAAATCTAACAAATTTTAGGTCTCTTAGAGCATCAGTATTCTAGGAATACCCTTGTATTTACACCGCCAGTTGTTTTCAGTGACTGCAATTTTGCCTTTTCCTTTCCTAGTCTTTTTTTGGTCTCTTTTAGGATAAAGATGCTTCTTAAATGATTCAGGTCTTAAGAGTTCATTCTGTTTGTTTGCAAATTTTATGCTAACCCATAAGCTACTCATGTTTATTTGGTTATTTTGTTTTGTTTACATAGAGATTACATTAACCACACAATTTTGCATTAAGAGCCATGTATTTACAAGAAATACTAAAAATTCAATTTATATGTACATCATATTTTCAATAAAGCAAACTATGATAGGGTAGCTTATAAAATCTACTCAAGATACATTTTATGAGCAAGACGTACAAGGGCATTTATAACTTTTCAGTCTTTAGTGGCAAGAAAAAAAAATTTAAGCTCATTAAATGAGCATGCAATTTTTCTTCAACTGTTACTATCTCTTCATGAGGTGCCTGTGACACTCCTTAACTCCAGAGGAGCTCTGACACTGGAGAAGATCTCTTCTGACTCCTAAATAATGCCATCCATCAGCAGGCATCGCTATGTTCCTTTGAGCTGACACAAACTAGTCTTGGTGTGGACTCAGCAGTGAATAGAGATCAAAATTCCTGATGGCATGGAGCTTGCCTCTTGGATGTTTTGACTGAGCGTACCTGCTATACTAGTTAGTCTGGAAGAAGAAACCACAACTGAAGAATTGCCTAGATGGCAATGGCCTGTGGCCACATCTGTGAAGTGTTTTAATTATTGACAAATGAAGGAGGGCCCAGCCCACTGTGGGCAGGTGGTCCTGGACTGTATAAAAAAGCTAGCTAGGAATAAGCCAAAAACAAGACAATAAGGAACATTCCTCTGTGGTTCTCTGTCAAGTTCCTGACTACAGGTTCCTGCCTGTTTCTGCCCTGACTTTCCTCAGTGATGGACTGTGACCTGGAAGTGTAAGCTAGAACAAACCTATTCCTCCTCAGGTTGCTTTTAGTCATGGTATTTAGGAAGCAAACGAGGACACCCTCCTTCTGTAACTTGTTAACGATATGGGTAACCTAAAACTTAATTTTGAAAGAAGATTCCCAGGTTCAATTCCCAGCACTACCACCAAAAAGGGAGGGGAAGTGTCCCACACCTGTAATCCCAGCACTAGGAAGGCTGAAAAGGTGAATCACCATGGGTACAAGGTGAGCCTGGGTTACACAGTGAGACCCTGCTCCAAAAATTGAAAAGAAGAAAATGATGTTACTAAGGCAGAAGATAGGTGTGTCAGAGAGAAGGCACAGGCAGATGAGGTGGCAGAATCTCTGTCTAGACCACAACTGTCCCCGTGTACAGACACGAAGTCAGTGCAGTAAGTTACCTGTTTGCTCTTCTTTCCCAGAAGCAGCTCAATGTGGTCTGGCCTATTTGGGGACCAAAATCAGGTATTATTCATACCTTGTTAAGGTTAGAGCAATTTAGCTATGAAAGCTGAAGAGGCCTTGCCTGTCTACACCAGATCTAGAAGGGGCTTTTAACCCAAAGGAATCTTCCTTTTATGCTAATATACTAAGAAGGTTCTTAGACACCACGGACTTTCTACCTCCAAAATGTATCAAAAGCTCTGTTTGTCTCTTCTGTTCTTAGGTGCACACCTTTATCCCTTCACTATTTTCAGAGGGGTTTTCTAATGGAACAGAGATAAATGCATGTGTTCAACATGCCATATTTAAGCATAAAGTGATCTCCACACTCATTCCACAAACATTTAAGAACTTGGCAGTGCCCCACTGAGAATAGAGCAATAAACAGATGTAGTTTCTATCCTTCTGCAGCTCACATATGATCTAAGATGGACCCAGAAGATGCACAAATAATTACACAGGTCCTCAGAGGTGGGAAAATATCAAGATGGCGCAGGAGTTGGTTCCAACAGGCAGACCTACCAAGAACAAGCAGACAAACAGAACACAAAGTGTCCTGAAGCAAATGGCTACCAGCCTAACACCAACCATTTAAAGTTAAGCCTTAGAGACCCGGTGGAACAGCTTACCGGCGCTGGATCTGCCTTGCAAAGTTGTTGCTAGAAGCTGAGCAAGGGAACTGGACTTCACTGTGCAGGGTAGCATTGCGGAAGAGGTCACAGAAGTTCTCAAAGAGCTCGAGAAGCTCATCTGATGTATTCTCAAACACCGCAATCACCTCCGTTGTCACCATGTTGTACACCACAAAGAAGGACGCCTGCAGGAGAAGAGGGGCAGCCATGGGATGGCCAGGCCTAGTCAACTTTCCACTTGACTTAAAATCCACGCCACCCAACAGTCCACTCAGGGACCTCAGCCTTGGCACTAGAGAGAGAGCACGGAGCTCAGCCTTGATTACAGTGGGCGGTTTTGGGAATGGAGGAAGAGCACTGGCTCTATCAGCTGAGAGCCTCGAAGCCACCAGATTCCCATACCACTGCGCTGCTAGGATTACTGAGCTGGCCAGCCTGTGTGTGTAAAAAGGTTTTCAATCTTTCATTTCAAACTGTGCAAATTCAATATTTTTCCTTCCAAGTGTTTATTCCCTACTTGTTCCCCAATCCACCCTAAGATTTTTTTTAAAAGTTTTTAAAATGCCAGATTTAATTTTCTTTCCTGCTGAGAAAGTGATTTGCAGCCCAGGGCTGCCTGTTGGTAAATGATTTTCTCTTCTATGTGTACAGTTGAAAGTTCAATTTAGGGGCATTTATTTTTCCCTCTTAATATTTCTAGCATGCAGAGAGACGCCTTAAGTACATTGTGTGCTAAAACTGCCTGAGCAAGTTGTATCCACGCAGGATACTACAGATGAACAAATGAAAAATCAGACAGGCATTTTCCATTTCTTTCTCCACAAATGTTCTTTCAGCCAAGAGCTTTTGTAAGATACATTTGAGATTTCTGCCAATTAAGATTAGAGGGGGAAACCTGAAAAGCGTTCAAATGCCATAGATGGCAGTCAGTGCTTTTTCTGAATGGGGCCCTGGGTGACCCAGCCTTTTCCCTCAGGTCGCCAGTGCTCTGCCTTTCCTGACAAACTCCACATACTTCGAGGTTTTGTCACAGTGAATGCAGCAATGTGAACTGAATCTGCAAGCTTTCAGCAGGATTCTAAGACGTCTTCAGGACATAAGGAGTAGTATTTCACCCTCCTCTGATTGAGTCTAAATCTCTATTCCCCACCTCTGGAGCCACTGGGCCCATCTGTCTCTCTAGTAATTAGTCCTTCCCAGAGCTCCTCTTACATGACTTTGCAGTCACCTGGAAATTAAATCTGGCTGAAAATTAAAGAGGTTGGAGGACAACCTGAGAATAATGCCCATAATATTACCAAGGCTTTGTCTATGGATGAATTTTTTACTCATTAGCCTTATTGGAACTTATCAAATTAAACTGGAGGACAACTGGGGCACAGAGACTAGGTTTCGAGTTTCAAACTCCATGAGCAGAGAGCAAAGCCCCAGCAGCACTCTTCGCTATGACTGACTATAACCACCAGAAAAAAATAAAAAATAAAAAAAAATAGGTCACCTTTTAGCAAAAGAGAAAAAGGATAATCTCAGGGCAGTGATAACAGACAACTTATTCCTTCCAAAATAGAAAGGTAATTATAGCTGAAACCTAAATAAAAGACTGACTCATGTCCCATCTATAGACCGGGACACCACTTTGATAATATCAGGGTTTTAACAGGATCTTTCCTAATTATGTGACTATAGAATTACACAAACATTTGCCAGTTCTCCCTCTACAGCAGTCTGGGAAATTAAGGACAGGAGGGGAATGAAGTCAAGGACTCTACCACCTACCTTCCATGACGCATACGATGAACTAGATGTTCAGCTGTGGTGGCTCAGTGACACCGCTCATCATTAACAAGGAAGGAAAAGACTTTTAAAAATAAAACCTAACCTGAGCACTTCTCCTTTTAAGAATGTACATGCTGTGATTTGGGGGAGGGGGGGGTTGAGGGACTGCTGGAAGATATTTTACCACAGGTTAAGTGAGAGCTTTAGACATGATGTCCTATACAGTGTCTCTTTTTATTTATGTTTCTCACGCATATGTGATGCATGTGTGTGTGCCTGTGTGTGAGTACTTTATGTGCTAAACCTGGGGACTTGAAGGCCCAAGGTTGATGTTAGCAGTCTTCTTCAATCACTGTGTATCTTATTCATTAAGATGGTGTCTTTCAACTGAACCCAGAGCTTGCTTGACTGGCCAACTTGTTTCTGGTTCTGGTAATCCAAACTCCCCTCATGCTTGCAAGGCAGAGTCAACCCCCACCAGTGTATAGTATCTCTTAAAGGTGGAGTCGGCTGACTTCCTAGTTTACTGTTTGCTTCACTGTTCTGTTTCCACAATGGGATAATTGGCTTGGGGCAAGGGAGCCAAAGTTTCAGAAAGTGAAACTTGGCACTGAAGTGGAGAGCCTTTCAAAGACCAATATCCAGGGTTCCCCAGATTTCCAGAAAGTACTTTAACTTACATCCATGCTGTCTGTGTTCTTCCCTCTCATGACCACTTATCTTCCTTTAATCTTTTAAGTCAAGGGCTCATAACCCAGGCAGGTCTGGAATTCAATGCCCTTGAATCTGAGATCTCTTTGCCTCTGCCTTCCCACAGCTAGATCGTTGGCATTATAGACGCACACCGCCATACCTGGCTGCAATGTCAGACCCACAGCCTTATATCCTAAATAAGTGCTCTGCTACTGAGCCCTAAAGAAATTCCAGTTTTGCATGGGGTGCTTGTTCTCACTGCCACAACCTGTTTGGTTCAATAAGCAGTCTCATGAATTTTTGAGAGAATTATACATATGTGGTCCAAACCCTGACCCTACAGTATTTTGTGCTCTTATATGACAGGTACTAAAAATGCCCTGAGGAACAACTGAGATGATAACCACAGAGTCGCCTGTCTACATGACAGTGGCTTGACATTTACCCACCATTTGTTAATTTCAATTATGTTAGGCTGGACAAAAAGGAAATAGAGTTTAAATTTGCACCCAAACATAGCAAAAACTACGGTAAAGTGTGTATTCCTGATACAGAAAGGGCCCAGACATGAGCGCTCACCCCATACCTGCGATGGGTCTGTGACCCGCAGTGTCACTACATCCTCACTGGTGTATTTGATGAACAGATGGTTTTCATCCAGAAGCTGCATCTTCCACATGCGCAGCTGTCGCAGCTGGTCAAAGTACTGGAAGAAGCGCCTCTTCGCCATTGCACTGCCATCCTGTTCTGCCCTGCGCCAGAGATAAACCAGCAACCGGTGCTTCAAGGAGTTGATGAAAGGGTCCCTAAAGGGATTGGCCATGCCTGTCTGGCTGTCCCGCTGCACCTCAGGGAAAATGGCCGACACAGTGAGCAGGTCATCCTCATAGCAGAAGCGGCCAATGGTCCGAACGTCAATAAATGTGCCTTCAGGAGTCACCTGGAAGACATGAATGGTCTGTTGCTGCACAGACAATATGGCCAGGATGTTTTTGTACAAGTACAGCCCTTGGTTGTGTGACAAGACCACTTTGTCACACTTGAATGTGCGCGTGTCACACAGACGGCCAGTGTGAAGGTCGATGATGTGGAGGGAATAGTCCTCGAGAGGGGATCGTGGATTGGGGGTCACTGACTCACTGTTCCGATATACCTCATAGAAAGGAGGGTGAGGTTCATCTGGGAGGTAGGCAGCAGAGCCCACGATAACACACCGGCAGTCATCAGTGAAGAGGCTACATTCCCGATTCAAGTGCTCACCATTGGCTGCTACGTTGGTAATGTGCAGCAGGACAAAAAAGCGCTCAAAGAGCCGGCCTCGGATGCTGACCGACCGCTGGTCATTGCCATTGGACAAGATCTCCCCTTCGTAGCCCTGCAAGAGGTCCTCTGCTGCCTGACAGCCCTGATACTCATAGATTTCAAGAGATGTCTGGTCAGATGAAAAAGCAATAAAGTAGCGCCCATCCGGTGAGAATTTACGCAAGAAACAAGGGGGCTTTTCGACGTTGACAACCGTGAAGTTGGGGAAGACGTTCTGGTGGAACACTCGGACCTGATGCCAGTGGGTTCCTGCCTTGCCTGAACTGATGCGCCGGCGTTCTAAGCGGTGAATGACATTCTGATTTTGGATTCTTCGAGGTTTAATCGTGGAAACATGATGATCCATTATAACATCTCTGTATGGAAAAAAAATAATAAAGTGGAACTCAAGAAAATGAAACAAAATTTACTAATGCATACGTACATGCAAGTTAAATAGTTTTCCCTCTTACTGAACCAGGACCTCCCAGGACAATGACCGGCATTTCTCCTTCCAAGATTAGAGTTACACAGTGATCCTGACATCTCTAAAGCTAAAGGTCTAAAGGAAGGATACAATACAGAAAGAGTATCTTCCAAGTAGAAAAAGGAATCTTCAAAGAATAAGCCAAGTATATCAAATGTGAACAGCACAAAAATCACTCTCCCAGGGTGTGGTGGCATAGAAGTAAAAAACTCCACAACCACCACTCGGCAGGCTGAGGCAAGAATATCACTTCAAGTTCAA
Organism: Psammomys obesus; assembly: GCF_907164565.1. Lineage (NCBI taxonomy): Eukaryota > Metazoa > Chordata > Mammalia > Rodentia > Muridae > Psammomys > Psammomys obesus. The sequence continues at coordinate 17,000,064 of NW_026596046.1, forward strand.
TGCCAGACAGTCTGAAACCTTGTCTTTGTTCATTTTTGAGATAGGATCTCATGTATCCCAGGCAGGCTTTGAACTTGCTAGGCAGCCATGGATGACCTTCAACTTCTAATCCCTCTGCCCCAATTCTCCAGTGTTAGGATTACCGGCTTGTATACTCACACTTAATTTATAGGGTGCTGGAAATTGAAGCTAAGGCATTCCACAGGCTAGGCAAGCATTCTATCAACTTTGCTACTTACTTTTCCCAGCCCCAAGACCCTGGATTTTCTGATTTTATATTCTTTTTAAAGGTAAACATTGATCTCTAATATACACATTTACTAGACTGTTATGCTAAAGCAATCTATAGATTCAAGCAATCTCTATCAAAATCTTACTGGCATTTTTGGCAAAATAAAATTTTACCCTAGAAGCAATATGAATTCTGAAAGAATAAAAATTAGCTAAGACAATGTGGAAAATAACACAGTTGGAGTACTCCTACTTCCTGATTTCAGATCCTATCACAGAGTCACCATAAAAAATAAAAAAAAAAAAAAAAGCCAAAAAACATAGCACTTACACAGACAGGCCAACGGAAAAGAAGTCTTAAAAATAAACCTTCACTTGCCACGATTAATCTTGTCAACATGCCTGGCTGAGAATCCTCTAGATCCATTAGTAAAACAGTTCTAGGTTTCTATAAGTCAGTTCCAGAGACAAGGAGATAAGTAGGAGGGCTTTTCTCAAATATCTAGCCAAAGCCTAACAGGCTCACATACATAGACAAACACCATTTGGTATTCAATAAGACCAGGACCACATAGCAAGCAGGTGGAACTCTGGGAGTTTGAGACCAGCCTAGTACATAGTGAGTTCCAGGATAGAGCTACACAGTGAGACACTATCAACAACTCTCCCTGCCCCCCCCCCCAAAAAAAGGGAGAGGAGGACAACCTAAGGATGAATAGAAATATTTGCTGGCCAATTATCTGATAAGGAGTTAATACTTAGCATATTTAAAGAACTCCTAGAACTCAACAAATAGCCATGAACCCTCTTTTAAATAACACCAGATAAAGTACAAATGGCCAAGAAAGAAGGTATGTTCATCAGTAATAGTCAGAGAGAGGAATCAAAAGCTTGGAGGAGGGTGAGGGTAGTGTTCCTGCAAAGGCTCTCCTAACAAGTAGCCCTGGGTTAGATCCTCAGGACCACAAAACAAACAGAAACCTTACAACATACGAGTCAGGGTATTGTTTTGCAATCCTTGTTTCAAGCTTATCCTTGTACAAGCTATAGCCATTGGATAAAGATCTAGAAGGCATACTGACCCAGACCTGAGGGAGTCTGGGCTCTAAACTACTACCTCTGGTTGTTTTAGAAAGAACCTTTTCCTGTAACACAGCCACAACTCAGTCATTTACAAATTGCCTATGGCCACTTTAGCCCTAGGAAAGAAGAGCTGAGTGACTGTGACAGATCACAGTCTGAAATATACTATCTGGTCTTTTGTAGAAACTCAATTTTTCATCTTTGAAAACTATCTCGGGTATCAGCTTCATCACCTTGTCTTCGAAGGTTTTCCTTCACTTTACGAGACCAATATCCCAACACACTAGCCACTTCTTCCTTCCCTGCAACTCTGTGTGTTATGTATGTATATACCTATGATGATCTCTGGGCTAACTACACGCCTCTCTTCGTATGCCCATCACAGTGCTTGGCAGGTAGCAAGCTTAAAAACGGGGCCTGTCTCAAGCCATATTCTTGGGCAATGTGGGTAAACACAGGGGAACTTTCATTTTCCACAATATTTCCTCCCAAGCCTTTGCCTTAATTTCTCTCGTTGCAACTTTAGGCAGTCTTTTTTGACCCATCCTAACTAACCCAAATCTTTTTGTTCTTTCTATAGCAATCTGTTCCTTTTTTTTTTTTTTTTTTTTTTTTTTTTACAGGTTCGCTTGCACGGTTGTGCTAGTGTTTGATTCTCCTCGCTGAACTGCATTCTCTCTGTTGGAAGTAACCAGGCCTACTTCGGTCACCACGCTATATTCTTGATCTAGTCCTGGGGCTGGCACACGGTAAACACTTTGGTGCGTTCTGAAACGAAAGAAAGCCTGGCTAAACCGGGTCACTGAAATGTGTGAAAGCAAGTTTGTTTTTTTTTTTTTTTTTTCTTTTCTTCTTCCTCGTTATAACAAGTGCACATGTCCCCTCACTCTTGGCGACTGCTTTCAAGACAAGAAAAGGATGCCAAAAGGCAGACACATATGCCCATGGGTAGCCCCCGGAATGAAAAGCCCAGGGCGGGGCCTCCCCGGGAAAAGCCTGGCGCCGGGGCTCGTAGGACCCCGGTATCACGCCAGGAGCCCGCAGCGGAATTCTCACGGGCCGAAAAGGACAAGTCCTCACCTGTCGGGTCCTGGCTCATGGGGCCAGGGCAAGGGTCGCCCTAGCCTGCTCGATGCACACCTCCCCTGGCCCCGCCCCCGCCATTCCTCGGCGTCGGCAGCCACCGGCCCCTGCTTCCGCCCGCTCCCGGAAGTGCTGCTCAGCGAGAAGGGAAACGCGGAAGAGCGAGAGGCCCTTCAGCTGAGGAACGGCGCAGCGCACCCTGGCGCCGGGAGGAGGGATTGAGGCCGTAGAGGCTGGATGAAAAACCCTGAGCCTAGTAACCCAAGGCACATTCATAACACGAATAGGAATTAAGTTTCCATCTGCTTCTTGCGTAATGGTGGAAGACGGGATTATACACGCACCGTGTCACCGAGTTCTCCGTGCCCACTGCTATAGTGGGAATACAATAAAAGCTTCCTACTAAACGAATCCAGTAACATTTACTAGCCTTTCAATGACAAAGTTACTTCATTCAATCGCTTACAAGCCATTTCTTCCCTGTGAGCCTGTGCCTTTTCCTAGGCTGTCTAACCACAAATTTTCCCACAGCAGCCTTTTCTGGGTCGTTCAAGTCTTTACATATATGTCCCCCCTCCCATCTCTGTCTCTCTAGGTCTCTGTGTGTTTGTCTATGTGTGTTGTTTATATTTGATGTTTGGACAGGAAACCAAATCCAAAATGTCTTCTGTTAAGGATTCTGTGTCCACCATCGCTATTTCTTCACTCATCACTTTTCTAATATCTGGTTCTTGTTGCTGTGTGTTGCTTTGTTTTGCTTCCCTTCCGTTTAGTATAATATAAACTGAGAACAGGGATTTTTGTCTTATTTTCTGTTCGAGGCTCACCTATAAATAGGTTCAGCATCTTGTAGAAGCTCAGTTAAGATTCCATCAGTGAACCAGGCATAGTGGGTGGTTCATAAGATCCCCAGATCTTATGAAACATAGGATGTAGAATTAGAGGCCAGGCTGACCCTTGCTCTCCCCCACCCCCCAAAAGACTCAGTGAACAGCTCTGCACACAGTACCACAAGGAAGAGATATTTGGTGTCTTTTACCAGGGGAGAGGGAGGTTGAGGCTCAAGGAAGAAAGATGACTTAGGAATATAGACTGGTTGTGAAGAGAAAGATAAATCTCTGGATAGGTCCTAACATTTCCAAGCTCAGTAATATCAGGGGCTTCAGAGCTTCAGAGCTTCAGAGACTCCATGCCCTTTTGGAGGAAATGGTTACACCTGCTCCTTGAGGTTATCTATAGTATTAGATCTGTTATCCTTAAATCTGAAGTCTTGAGAAAGTATTACCAAAGTTGTCCAGGCACAATTCCCTTCCTTCTCCATGATGAAACTGAGACCCCAAAGGGGACAGACATTGCTTGCACAAGGTCACACAAGAGTAAGCGGCAGTAGGAGTGGTGGCATGAACCTGTAGTCCCAGCACTTAGGAAGTGAAGGCAGGAGAATCAGGAGCTCAAGGCCAGCTTTGACTGCACAGCATCTTGACCTTCCCACCTAGACAATGCAGGTAATAAATCTACAGTATGTATATCACAGGGGAATAAAATTAGTTATAGTAATAGTAATGTTAAAACTAGGATGGGACATTCTTAGCACTCAACCTGACATTGTAAGACCTGGAGTCTCCCTGCTCAGGAGCTCAGGATCGTGCCCTTCCCAGGAACACTCACAGACCACAACTCGATGCAAAAGCAAGAGGTTTATTCCAATCACAATAGGGTTGCCCCTCCAAAGACAGGAGACGACCCCGAACATACAAAGCACAGGGTTTTTATACCTGAAAATCAGACCACTTTTGCTCTATACATTTATTGGTCAGCAAGAATAGCATGAAGATAGTTTACAGCTGGTTGTTTATGGTTTTTCTCAGAAGAGTTCACCTTGCCCTTCAAGAGCTATCTGCACCTGGCTTCAGTTCAAATAATCACAGTTGTTTTTCTCATTCCTGGGTGGTCCCTCAACAAATATTGTTATGTAGCAAAAGCCAGCCTTGAACTCATGATCCTCCTTCCTCTGCCTCTCCAGTGTTGGGATTATAGGTGAATGCCACTTACCTGGGCTTGTTTACTCTTATTTGATTGTTACCGGTTAAGGCCACTTTGCCTTGGAATATTGAGGGTTTGTTTCCTCGATGAAGCTATGTACTTCTCAAGGCTCAGGACTGCTTCATACCCTACTCACCAACCCAGGCCAAGCACTCTGACTTCTCTGTGAACATTGGCTCCTTCTCTATATTCCCAGCTGTGGAAACTCAGTAAAGCACGTTTCTCTACTTGCTTTTGCGTCTGTGACATAAGCACATGTGGGATGAGAGTATGGGAGAGCCGTTATATTTATGGAAAAACTAAATTTCATATGAATGTATAAGTTAGATATATATGAGTATGCTTACACATTTTTTAGATGGTGGGGATTGAATTGTACATACTGGGAAAATGTGCTTTTAGTTTTTATTTTGAAATAGAGTCTTACTATGTTGCCTAGGCTGGCCTTAAACTCACTCTGTAAACATGGCAGTTCTTAAATTTGTGATCCTCGGCCTCCTGAGTAGCCGGGATTACAGGTTTGTGCTCAGTCAGTAAAGTTTTGTTTTCATTTGAGACTGAATCTCATGTAGCTCAGGCTGATCCCAGAGGGCTTTCACCTTCTGATACACCTTTAGCCACCTCCCAAGAGCTGAGATTTCAGGCACGAGCCACCATACCTAGCTCCCACCCAAAATTTTAACTGCACAAATAATGCAAAACACATTACTCTTGTAAAATGTAAGTAGTATAGAAACAGAGTGGACAGTAGCTACACCTCCTCCGCATGGCAGGCCTGCCCCTCCCTCTGTACTTAGAATTGTCTATCCCTCCAGGCCTTTCTAGGAATTACCCACTTACATGTATGCGCATACACAGTTCTATTTATAGTTTTGTTTCACTTCAGCTTAAATATGAAAAGATTCTGGCATAGGTGTTTTGTGACCAGCCTTTTTCATTTCTCGGTGTGTTTCTAAGCTTGCTCTATGTTGGTACATAGAGACTTAATTCAGGCAGGCTGCTGCATATAAGCAGTGCTGGTGATGGAATAATACTCCCTAGTGCTCAGTGGATAAAGGCACTTCCCGAAGTTGGTCACCTGTACCAAAGGCTGAGGGAGAGAACGGACTCGAACACTGTAATCTGACTTTCACACACATGCCTGGCAAGCCCATGCCCAACACCCACTCCCACACACACACCCTCCACCCCCCCACCAACTTTTTTTTTTCTTCAAAAATAAAGAAAAGAAAAGAAACTCCTATGAGTGTGAAAGTTTCTTCCATAAGACTAGGGAGATAGTTCAGTTGGTAGAAAGCTTGCTTAGCATGTACAAAATCTTGAGATCCCCAACACTATATAAAACCAGCAGGGCAGGAGGACCAGAAGTTCACGGTCAGCCTCCGATACAGAGGAAAGGTCAATCTAAACTACGTAAGACTCTATATAACAAAAAGGAAAAAGACAAAAAAAAAAAAAAAAAAAAGAAAAAAGAAAAAGAAAAGAAAAGGAAGGAAGATGAATGGTTTCGGATTTTGCTTTTGTTTGTTTGTTTGTTTGTTTTTACCTTTAAAAATCATTCTCTCTGTGGTAGGCTCCTTTCTTGTTCCCTGTTTTCTCCCTCTTTCGATGTCAGTCCCATTTGCCTTTCTGAGTGAGGAATGATCATCTTACCCAGGGTCCTCCTTCTTGCTTAGCTTCTTTAGGTGTACAGATTTTAGTATGTTTATCCTATATTATATGTCTAATATCCACTTATAAAGGAATATATACAATGTGTGTTTTTCTGCTTCTGGGATACCTCACTCAGGATGATCTTTTCTAGTTCTCACCATTTGCCTGCAAATTTCATGATTTCCTTGTTTTTAATTGCTGAGTAGTATTCCATTGTGTAAATGTACCACAGTTTCTATATCCATTCCTCAGTTGAGAGACATCTGGGTTGTTTCCAGATTCTGGCTATTACAAATAAAGCTGCTATGAACATGGTTGAGCAAATGTCCTTGTTGTATACTTGAGCATCTTTTGGATATATGCCTAGGAGTGGTATAGCTGGGTCTTGAGGTAGTACTATTCCTAATTGTCTGAGAAAGCACCAGACTGATTTCTAAAGTGGTTGTACAAATTTACATTCCCACCAGCAATGAAGGAGGGTTCCCTTTTACTCTGTCCAGCAAGGTATCAAAGCAGATGCTGAGACTCATAGCCAAACTTTGGGCAGATTGCAGGGAATCTTATGAAAGGAGGGGGAGATAGAAAGACCTGGAGGGGACAGGAACTCCACAAGGAGAGCAACAGAACCAAAAAATCTGGGCACAGGAGTCTTTTCTGAGACCATTACTCCAACCATGGACCATTCATGGAGATAACCTAGAACCCCTGCACAGGTGTAGCCCATGCTAGCTCAATCTCCTACTGGGTTCACTAGTAATGGGAACAGGGACTGTCTCTGACATGAACTCAGTGGCTGGCTCTTTGGTCACCTTCCCCTGAGCGGGGATAAGCCTTACCAGGCCACAGAGGAAGACAATGCAGCCAGTCCTGATGAGACCTGATAGGCTAGGGTCAGAGGAAAGGGAAGGAGGACCACCTCTATTAGTGGACTTGGCGAAGGGCATGGGAGGAGAAGAGGGAGGTTAGGGATGGCGCTACAGCTGGGATATAAAGTGAATAAACTGTAATTAATAACAAATTATTCTCAATGTGTGTCTTCGGTTGTAACAGCATTATTAACAAAGTTACGAGGTTCAGAGTTAGAAAATTATGGCTGGTGATGTAGCTCAGTTGACAGAGTGCTTGCCTAGCACACACAAACCCAGGTTCAATCCCCAGTATCAAATAAAGAGGACAAGATGGTGCATTCCTCTAATCCCAGCATCCTGGAGACAAAAGCAAGAGGATCAAAAGTTCAAGGTCGTTCTTGGGTACAAAACATGAAACATATGAGAACCTGTCTGAAATACATATTTTTAATACATTATATGTTTATAATACATATATTAATATGTGTAATAATTATATATATTATATAACAAAATTTTACACTTACACATTTAAATAAAGTTTTAGCTCTCTTCCTTGAAGCTGCATATGAAAATGGTGGCCTTCTCCTACTTTACATCTGGCCTGCCCTCAGACCTCTGCTGAAATGCAAGATCATGAAAAAGAGGACCAAAAACTTCATCTGTCACCAGTCAATCAGATATGTCAAAATTAAGGAAAACTGGCAGAAACCCAGAGGTTTTGGCAACAGGGTACAGAGAAGATTCAAGGGCCAGGCCCTGACCCCCATTGTCGATTACAGGAACAATAAGGAAACAAAGTACACTCTGCTTAGTGGCTTCCGGGAGTCACTGGTCCACAATGCCACAGAACTGGAAGGGCCCCTGATGCATATCAGATCTTATTGTGCTGAGATCGTGCACATTTCTTCCTAGAACCATCATGGAAAAGCAAAGCCAGCATAGGAAGAACAGCCCAGCTGAGCATCAACAACGAGCCCAACACCTGGCTGCACAGCAGAGACAATAGACAGCCCACAGGTACACTTTATCTCTGCTTAAATAAAACCACAAAATCGTCCCCCAGAGAATCAAGTGTACTAATTACAAAAAGATTGTGCTAATTTCCACTCTTTGCTCAATCTTTTCTTTTCTTTTCTTTTCTTTTCTTCTCTTCTCTTCTCTTTTCTTTTCTTTTCTTTTCTTTTCTTTTCTTTTCTTTTCTTTTCTTTTCTTTTCTTTTCTTGGTTTTTCCAGGCAGGGTTTCTCTGTGCAGCCTTGGCTGTTCTGGACTTACTTTGTAGACCAGGCTGGCCTTGAACTCACAGAGATCTACAAGTCTCTGCTTCCCAGAGTGCTGGGATTTCAGGTGTGTGCCACAGCCCCCAGGTTCTGGCTCACTCTTTATATCACAAATCTTTCTTTCTAAAAAACTGTATTACATTTATTTGTGTTATCTGTCTGTCCGTTTTGTCTGTCTGTCTAGGTGAGGTTATGTGCCACAGTGAGTGTGTAGAAGTCAGAAGAAACTTGCAGGAATAGTTTCTCTCCTACTATGTGGGTACCAGGGATTGAACGCAAGTCATCAGGCTTGGCAGAAAGCACCTTTATCTACTGAGCCATCTCCCCAGGCCAGCAACATAAACCCTTCTTATTTTTCCAGTTGAATTAGCAAAAAAAAAAAAAAAAAAAACCACATCTTATTGTTTAAATGTGTGCATTCCTGATTCCTCTTGAGGTAAGCTGGGTTTTTTTTCCTCTACATACTATCAGGACCTTTAATTTTCTATTATGAGTTCTTTTTTTTTTTTATGAGTTCTTTTTGCATTGACTTCTCTCATTTTTTTGAGTGGCACGTCTTTTTTCTTTTTTGTCATCTAGGAGCTGTTTATATATTAAGATGTGTTAGTATTATACATGTTTCTATGCGAAGCTTACACTCGTTTTTATATAATTATGTCCTGAAAAACATCTGACTGCTCATCGCCTGTCTTCCCGTTAGTCAGTTTAATCCAGGGCCCAGTGTGTGGAGGCCACAGTGCTATACTTCCTGGAAGTCTGCTAGCAGTAGGGGAGGCCCCCACTGTCTTTGCTCCCTGCCTCTTCCAGGAAGTGGGTTTCACTTCATTCTAGCAGATCTTACTGCTGCCAGAGTACAATGGGGCTAAAGAGGCAACCGAGGCCAAGGCAACCATGTAGGTCACTGTAAGGACTTTGCCTTCATTCCAAAGTAAGAGAAGGAGTCACGGAAATACTTGGAGCAGGGAAGTGGCGTAATGATATGTGTTTTAAGGGGTTTCACTCTGGCTGCCCTAGAGAGAGGGAGCCTGAAAGAATAGGATAAAAGCAAAGACCAGCTAAGAAGCTCATGTCCAAGAGTTGATGGTGATCTGGATTAGGGTGACAGGAATGGGAAGTAGTCAGATTTTTTTTATAAACTGAAGATGGAGCCAGTAGGACTTGACAACGAATTGGATGAACAATGTGAGAGAAAAAAAAGGTGTCAAGAATGTTACAGTGCTTGGCCTATGTAACCAGAAGTGTTCTGACTCAGAAAAGAATAGGATATTTTCTTTTTTTTTTAATTTTTTATTTAACTTTTATTAATTACACTTTATTCATTTTGTATCCCCCCATAAGCCCCTCCTTCCTCCCCTCTCCGTCCCACCCTCCCCCCCTTTCTGCATGCATGCCCCTCCCCAAGTCCACTGATAGGGGAGGTCCTCCTCTCTTTCTTTCTGATCTTAGTTTATCAGTTCTCATCAGAAGTGGCTGCATTGTCAGGGTTCTAGGTTATCTCCATGAATAGTCCTTGGTTGGAGTATGAGTCTCTGGGAAGTTCCCTGTGTTCAAATTTTCTTGTTCTGTTGCTCTCCTTGTGCTAAATTTGATGTCACTCTCCAGAAGATTGGTCCCATTTTTTTTTTTTTACAGCTACAGACCCCAAGGCCTAACACAATGCCAGGCACACAAGCAGTCACTCAGTAAATATTTGCTAGATGCTAATCACAATTTTTTTATTAATTACACTTTATTCACTTTGTATCCCCCCATAAGCCCCTTCCCTCCTCCCCTCCCGATCCTACTCTCCCTCCCCCTTCTTTATGCATGCCCCTCCTCAAGTCCACTGATAGGAGAGGTCCTCTTCTTCCTTCTGATCTTAGTCTATCAGATCACATCAGGAGTGGCTGCATTGTCATCTTCTGTGGCCTGGTAAGGAACAGACAGCAGGGTGGTCTTCAAACACACTTGTTCTCAACATCCCTCCTCCTTCCTCCTCTGTGCTCAGAAGGTTCCCCAAGGTCAGGAATGGGGGAGGGAATGACAAAGAGGCCTGAAGGACTTGCAAACCTTCTCCATGCCCACTCTCGTCTTGTGGCTCTTTCACCAAGGCTTTTAGCAACTGCAGGCTGCCTGCATTAGCCTCACCAAGGGCAGATAGGAACAGCAGGGTAAGAAGCTCTTGTCTTTCCTCCCTTTCTGGAAGAGGCCACCAAGTGCTTCATGCCTCATCATACTTCTCTCTTTAGTATTACAATACCACCAGAGTTATGGGAAGTCTGTGAATCCAAATAATTACAATCACCATTTAGTAAGCATTTTTTGAATGCCAGACCCTCTGTAGTTGTCTCACTTCACTTAATCCCCATGAGGACTCAGCGAAGTGGGTGTCATTATCCCCATTTTACAGATGCACCTCTCTGACCTCGTCTCCCAGATGACCCTCTAGCTGCTTTCTCTCTATCCCGATATTTTCCTCTCTTCCAAGGAGGAGGGAAGACCCACCAAGACCTGACTCCCACCCTACTCACTACAAGCACTAATGACTACTCAAAGGACAGATGGGAACAGTGGATAAGAGGTTCTTGCACTGTCTGTCTTTCGAGAAGAGCCAGACACTTGACCCTGCTTTGCTTTCCTGCCCTGTTCTTCCTTGAAAGGCTCATCTCTTCTGCTATTTGCAGAAAATGTCAGGTTTCTGCTTGCAATTGCTCCACCTTCAGATTTCAAATAATTGTCAGCTGTATGAAGACTTTCTTTCCCGACGTGCTTTCTGCTCAAGCTCACTGCCCTTGAGTTGCTTTGCCTTATCTTTAGTGACCCTGAGACTTTAGTCTTTCTCAGATACCTTCATCCCATTGTCTTTATCAGTGCTCAGGGAATACAGATGAGTTCCATTCTGCTTGTTCTGTGGGGAGAATTACACCTAGTGTGGGGCCAAGGGAATATGGCAGCAGTGGTTTAGGACATTTATTATTTTAGTAGTTTACTTGCCCTAGATATTATTTCTGTATCTCCCTGTTTCTGTTTCTCTCCATCTCTCATCTCAGTATCTCCCCCACCTCTCCCTCTCTCTCTCTCTCTTACACACACACACACACACACACACACACACACACACACACACGTTTCTCTTCTCTGGAAAATACTTTAATTAAGGATACACGCTGCCATCATGACTGCTCCATGATATAGTTAAGGTTTTTATTGTAGACATGAGAGAGAAAGAGAGAGAACAGCCAGAGGCATTTGGAAGAGTCCAGAGCAGAGAGAGAAAGAAATAGACTAAACATGGCCAGCAGACTGGACATAGTCAAGGTGAGAGAAGTAAGAGAGCAAGAGGGAATTGTGGAGATAGTAAGATAGCAAGAGAGAGAGAACATGGCAAGAGAGACGAAGAGAATAAGTGGGAGTAAGTATGAATAGCTGGGAGGGAGCTTAGGGTAGAGAAATGAGAGGGGCTAGTATGATAGCATGGGCTTTGAAATGTATAATAGGTACCTGTGAGTAGAGACTGAGGGAGGCTGGCATGGGCTTCGACAGCTACAGAAAAAGTGCCAATAGAACCATATGTCCCTTCTGCTAGAGATAAGAGAATGACTCCTTTTAGCAACTGAGAACCAGTTTCATGAGTTCCTGAGGAATGATGATTTTTGTCTTCCATCAGAAATCCTGTAGTCCAGCTTGAGCTCATTTATGGATATTTGGACAGCCTGAGAGACCAAACAAATGCCTTTTCATTGTCCCTGCTCATATGGCAGGAAAAAAAAGTGTGGGTTTTAGTGTCAGGCTGCTTCTTGCCATTCCTAAGATGGGAGCTTTAGACCAACGAGGTTAGGAATGAATTTAAAGTCCATGCTGGTTCAGCCAAGCTTGGGTCCTGACCAGGAACGCGTCAGCTGGGAAAGGCATACCTTTCCTCCCCACACACACCAAAACAAAACACAACCTGCTTTGCAATTCATCCACTCACAAGCGGTCACAAAAAGGGGGGGGCACTCAGAAGAAAGTTTTTTCTTAACCCCAGCATGCCACACAACCATGGTTCCAAACAACAAATGACTTTACCTTTTGGCTGCTCAGTCCATTTTTGGAAGCCAAGCTTTGTGCTGAGTTGATATGTCAGAAAGGAGGTAAAATGGTCACAATTTCTACCTTAGGGATGCTTGGAAGGACATTTGCAGATGGATAAAAACAAATTAAGAAGGAAGGACACAGCTGTTTCTAGATATGACGAAGGAGAAGGTTTATTGTAGATAAAAGGGAGCGCATAGCCAGAGGGAGGGACATCTGGGAGAGTCCAGAGTGAAAATGTTTGTGAGGAAAGGGGGAAGGGAGAGAGAATATACAGACAAAAAGGGGCAGCCTGGGCCAACAGACTGGCCAAGAGAGAGAAGATAGACCAAAAGGCCAGGTAACCAAAATGGCTAGATTGTATAGGGAAAGGAATCCCAACCCCTGGGCTGGAAATGATTTGTGGGGTGGGGAGGACACAGCATGTTCACCATAAGGACTCTATAACAGGTAGGAACTGAGGGATGCTAGGAGAACCTGGATGCCAGGTCCACTTTGATATGTTAAATAGGCACCTCCGCCATTTGTCCTGGATTTCAGACCTAAGATCAGATAGTGCCCTTCCATCAGCAGGTGGAAAGCATCCACCAGAGGTATTCATAGCAAAGCAGGTGGATGGATGACCACTTACCCTAATGCTCCAAAAGAGATGATAAGGGGAAGGAGGGATGGCTCTGTGTGGAGAATGCTTGCCTCATATTTGTGAAGCCCAGGGTTCCACCCTTGACACTGAGTAAAACTGTGTGTGGTTCTGCACAGTGCACATTCCAAACAGGACAGAAACAGGGGAATCAGAATTTCAAGGTTTTCCTCAGCAGCACCTCAACTTTGAGGTCAGCCTGGGATATACGGGGTCCTGTCTTAACAAGGCCGTATGGAAAAGAAGACACTGGAGGAACCCCAGGGGTGGGATTCCAGGCAAGAGGAACAGCAGGGACAAAAGTACTGAGTGAAATGTGAAGAAGAGAGCATTGCAGAAGGAAGCTCAGACCTGTATTCCTGAAGTGAGTTGGACAGTGGCCTAAGAGAGGACAAACGCTGTAAGGCTTGCCTTCCTCATCTCAAGCGGGCAGCTGTCTTGCCTCTGACAGTGCTGGACCAAACAATTGCTATTTCTACACCTTGAAAGACTTGAAACTATTCCAAAGTAGGGAACAAATCTTAAAATTAAGGCTGTGACTAGGCATTACCGGGGCTCTGTAGAGCTCATAGATTGTGCCTCCAGAGGAATTGGGAAGGGACGGAGATGGAACATGCTCAAGCCCTGGAAATCTCACATTTTAGACTCCAAATCTCATCCTGAGAATAAAAGGCGTGGGACAAAGCTCTCTCCTTGTTTCCGTGCCTGCCTCAGGAGCACATGACACAGCCCCCAACTTGGTTACATGTGGTCAAGTCACATAAGCTGTCCCCATGCAAATAGAGCATCGCCAGCATCCTAGCCGCAACCAATCAAATGCATTCATCCTCAAAGCTCCTCCCCACTGCCCAAGGTTTACAAGTCCCCGGTTCACATGAAATAAACTAGTGAGCATCATCCACTTAGACTGGCTGTTTATTCGGAGCTGTAACACTGGAGGAAAGAAGGGCTTTCCTTCTCCCCAAAGAATTCATTGCTGGATCCCTGGACTTCACGCTGCAAAACCGGCAGAACTGCTGTGGTCACCACTAAAGCCCATCTGGCTGCCATGAACTTCTGCTGTTCACCAGCCATTCTGACCGCCCAAACCAAAGCAAGTTCCTGCCGCCTTCTACCTCAGCTTTGGAACTTAAGAGTTTCTGCTGCTGTCTGATACCGGCAATCTCCTTAAAAGAGGTAGCGGAAACACTCCGTGGAAAGCTCTTTTCCACATCCCCAGTGAGACCGGAAGTCCTTTCTCACAGACTTTGTTCCAAGCACTCCAGCCATTCCTGAGGGACTCCAGGCTTCATCCCTTTCTGCCTGGAATCCAACACCACTCACACCTTCCTACAGAAGAAGTGCGCTCTGCAGGTTCGGTGCCTGATCCAGAAGGAGTGAAACTACAGCATCCCAGACCGTAATCGGAGCACGGCAGAGAGGCAAGGAACCACATGGCCTGGGCTGAAATTGATTTGTGCTAAAGAGTTTTTGACTGGGTGGTGCCTCTAATGTGTATTAGGGGGCATGGCAGATCTTCCAGCTTCATTCTGTTGCCGAAACAAATCCCATGACCAAAAGCAACTTAAGGGAAAAGGTTGATTTCAGCTTATGGATTGTACTTTACCACTGAGGGAAGTCAAGACAGAAAATCACACAGGAATTTGAAGTAGGGCCTATGGAGGCATGCTTCTTGCTGGTTCACTCAGGTTCCTGCCCATAAAATGGTACCACCCATCACGGTCTGGGCCCTCCTAGACAAGGTCAATCTGATCTGAGCGGTCTCTGGATTGAGATTCCCTTTTCAGGTGACTCCAGGGAGTGTCAGACTGACAGTTAGTGCTAACTAGGTCACCAGCATAGTGGCTCACATTTGTAATCTCAGCAACTGGGAGGCAGGGGCAGGAGGGATGCTACGAGGTGGAGGCTAACCTGGCTTACATGGAGATGCTGTCCCAAAAAGTCATGAAAAATGATAATTGGCTGCTGAGGTTGTTTGGAGATTAAATATAAGAGTGTATGCTTAGAGCGTGGGGCAAATTTAATAAACGGTAGTAGCTACGGTGCCAGTATTGTTACGTTTAGCACCTTTTAAAGAATTCACATTACAAATCGTTGAGGCAAATCAGACATATTCATGTGTTCACTGTATATTGAAATATTAAAATATTGGAGTAGTCAACATTGGAACATTAAAAATAACATATAGATCATTAAAAATAAATAAAAAAAATAAACAGCTTAACAGGCACCTGTCAGATGGATGGCCCAATGAAGCCAAACTGAAGCCTGCTACTCACCTGTTTCTAGATCAGTGTAAGAAAAATGTCTGTGGAGAATCCTATGGAGTATTTTCCTTAAACTTGGGGGCCAAGGGCACTTCAGGGACTCTCCCCTCCTTCCCCTCTCAGGGACAGGATGAGGAATAATGACTGAAGCTTAAGAAACCAGGGGTGGGGAGTAGGCAGAACTCCAGGGTAAGGATGGCTCATGTTGCTTATGGAAAACAAGAGGCTTGGGCTGAAGAGGCAAAAGGAGGAACATAAAATAATCTTGGCTGCAGGGAAAAGCTCTCTTCTGGGCAATGAAATTAGAGGTAATTGTAAGACACGGAAATTTGATAAGACCTGGAGAGGCTATCAGGTGAGGGCAGCCAGGGGATGGTGGGCAGCTGTTCTTCCCCTCCGGCATTGGTAATCGCCTCTATTCTGAGGACTGAACAAATAGTTCTCTCTGGACTCACATCAGTCCTGCCTATAATGGGGGCACTTCAAGAGCCAGAGGCAGGAGCGTGGGGGGCTGATCTGGTCACCCACAAAACATGCACCTTCCCTCAGCCACTATCCCATACCTAGTCTAGGAGCCCACAGAGCCTGGTCCTGCTCCAGAGCAGGAGGCTAACGTGAACCATTAGGCTAAAACTAACATCCCTTCCTTCTTTTTTTTCTTTTTATTATTAGTTACATTTTATTAATGCTATATCCCAGCTGTATTCCACTCTCTCATTCCCTCCCAATCCCACCCTCCCTCCCTCATCTCCTCCCTGCCCCTTTCCAAGTCCACTGATTGGGGAGGACCTCCTCCCCTTACATCTGATCCTGTTTTACCAGGTATCTTCAGGACTGGCTACAAAGTCCTCCTCTGTGGCCTAGCAGGACTGCTCCTCCCTTGGAGAATGGAGAGGTCAAAGAGCCTGCCATTGAGTTCATGTCAGAAATAGTCTCTGTTCCCCTTACTAGGGAAACCCACTTGGTTACTGAACTAACACGGGCTACATCCGAGCAGGGGTTCTAGGTTATATCCATACATGGTCCTTGGTTGGAGTACCAGTCCACCCCTTCCTTCTATAGGCTGCAGGACACCAGAGGCCCTGGAAGGAACCAAGGGACACTATGACTTGGCAGGACAGGACATTTCCTCCTGATCTGCCTCCCTTTATTTTTTTTTTTATTTATTTTTTTACGACTTACTGAGGATATAGTTGTGAGCAACCTACACTATGAAACAGATGGAAATTCAGAAAGTGTTAGTTAAGAGGCACAGGGCCATGTGGACATGCAGCAAGGACAGCCCACCCACATGGCTCTCAGTTCCAACACATGTTCAAGAAGAAAGGTCTCTAATCAAGTCTGAGGTACACCTCTGTGGGGAGAGTGAGGGGAACCTTAGGTGGGAAAACACAAGATACAAGACACCTTCCAGAAACTGTAGCAAACTCCAAGAGACAGATTTCAAAAGACATTGCTGAAGTAACACTGAAACAGCTCGAGGAAAGGCATCACCAACTGTTTAGGAATCACAGGTGTGAGTCAAAGCAGGTGGAACTGTGGGTGCCAAATGTGTAGTATAACCAAAACATCTCAGAGCAGGAAAAGGCACATAAAAGATCCAGCAAAGCCAAGGATGCTGAGAGTTTCAAGTGACCAAGTGGAACCCCGACTGTATACACACTGGGTCTGAAATGCTTTAACAAAAATGTGTAGGAAGGTGTGTCACGGTGGCATATGCCTGTAATCCAAGTACTTGGAGTACGGAAGCAGGAAGATCAAGAGTTCAAGTTCATCCTTGAGTATACAGCAAGTTGGAGGCCAGCCTGAGCTACATGAAACCCTCTATAAAAATAATAACAGAGCTGTCTAAGAAGAAAACAAATTAATTTAAAAATGTAGCTGAACACAGTGGGAAGCAGAGAACATGGGCTGTTGGTGCTCTGAAATCTTTCTCCTCCCTTTTTTATTCTGTCTGGGACTCTGTCCCACAGAATGGTACTGTCCACTTTCAAGATGGGTCTTCTGCCAATGAGAAACACAGGACAACAGCCAGACTCATGCCTCACCAGTGAGAGGGTTTTGCTGTAAAAGAGTATCTTGGCCCCTCAGGCCAAGGAATGCCACCAAAAAAAAAATCACAGCCTGCAACAGACCTCATGCTAGAGGTTGATTGAAGGAAGGGGGACACAAAATGGCTGCCTCTCAGATGAGATGGAAACAGATAGAGGAGGATCAGATAGAGGTCATAATGGTGGACTTTATGGGGGTGTGGAGCATGTGCATAGGGGGAAATATGGAGACACATTGGCCTTTAATGATGATGGAGCCTCACTGAGTCATTGAAGGTGTCAGGGGCATGGGGTGGGAGTGGGGGAGGAGCACTAGGTTCTGGATTGTGGTCAGTTCTTAGTTGACTAACAATCTCGTGGGTATTTCTAAATCTTGTCAAGTTGACAACAAAGGAAAAACATCACCACATGACAAGTGGAGAAGGGGGTACATGGAGCATGTAGGGCAGAGTCATCGGTTCAGCTTTCTACAATAAGGTATCACAGGCAAAGCAGCTTAAATATCAGAAATGTATTACACTTTTGAAGGCTGGAAAGTCTGAGATTAAAATCAAGGTCAAGATCCCATTTGCGGTAGGGATCCTCTTCCTGGTTATTGTTAGATTATTTTTTTAAAGGGCAGTGTAATGCTCAAAAATTAATCTGTAAGACCCATCTGCCCAAGGACCAGGTAACCTGGAATGCTGGGAGTTGAAGTTCTTGGGAAATAACAAAGCCTCATGGGGAAGTATGGTGGTCTATAGGTTTGTCTTCACAAACTCCTACAACACGAGTCTCAGGGCCATTCCGTTGAGAAATTCCCGGGAGTGGTCCTGACCAAAGCCCATCTCTTGGTCAGTATTTAATATTTAATAAAGTTTGCTTTAAATTTGGTCCAAAATGGTGAAGTTGGTTTTTCTCCAGAGAATCTCAGGATGAACAGCAGCTGTAGAGAGAAAAATAAAGGAAAAAGAAAGAGGCTTGGTCGGACCTTAGGAGGGACCATGTTTATTTACAGCAAGGGGGCATTTTTGTCACTCATGTGTGTGGATGGCCAATATGCCTACAGAGGAAAAAATGACTTCCATAGTATGAAAAGGGAAGCTGGGAAGTGTAGTCCTTCAGCTGGAGATGGTCAGCTATGACTTAACATCCCTAGGGCAGGGAAGGTATGGATCAAGTTCTCCTGTTGCTTCTTACAAGGGCACTGCCACCAAACTGCAGGTGCTGCTTTTGTGGCCTAATTACCTCCAACCACCCGTGTATTGGACATTACGATCTAAGCAAATAGATTTGGGAGGTCAAATAAATATTGTTTCACGGCACATGGGTCATAGAATGTCAGCACATTTAGACTGGGGTCTGTTGACTGGCTATGACTGGTGAGCAGGAGAGTGAGAGCCACTTTCACTTGATAGACATCTCTGTATTGGTGTGTGCACATGTGCACTGATGCATGTGTGTTTGCGAGGAGAGCACATGTTGTAAGAAGGAACCAAACTGAAGCCATTTTGAATAAAACTTCCGTTTTGAATAGGAGTCAAATGAAGTTTAATTTCCCAAGGCCTCCCTGGGTAACTGACATCCTGGGCTGGCAAGTTGAAGCCTGAATGCTAGGCAAGTCACCCCACCACAGTTGAATAACCCAATCAACGGAAACAGAATAAGTGTACCACAAAGACATGTTCCTAAGGGAGTACCCTATCCCTAAATCCTGATTGGTGGGATAACTTGGTACAGATGTTTGTGGATTTCAGGCTTAAAAACTCTGTCACATTCTGGCTCGAGGTCGCAGTTCAGCTCCTGAGTCTGTTCCATGGCCTGATCGATCAGCAGCAGCCTTAGTACAGTAAATTTTTGTCATCTGCTCAAATACTTAGGATGAACGTTCGAAGGCACAGCTCCCGAGTCTGTGCTGTTGTCCCCAACTGATCATTTTCTGCTGGCTCAGTCAAATAAAGATCAGCTTTGCTGGACTCTCGGACCCCCACAATGTATGTATGTGTGTGGACAGCCTTGGGTGTCATTCCTCAGGAGCTGCTCACTTTGCTTTTTGAGACAGAGTCTCACACTGGTCTGGAGCTCTCTGATTAGACTAGGCTTAGCCTGAGAGCCCTGGGATCTTCATGACTCTGCCTACCCGGCCCTGGGATTATGAACACAAGCCACCATGTCCAGTGCTGTGGTGGGTTACAGAGATCCTTGCTGGCTGAGCTATCTCTCTGATCCCACATACCTCTGTCTTTAAAAAAACAAAAAAAAAAAGTTAAAGAATTAACTGCGTGTGTCTCAGCAAAGACAGATCTCTGCTTTCATTCTGCACCCTGTGTTATGCTAGTCATTCAGTCATCTAGCTAGGTACGATTATAGAGGTGGGGATGAGGACAGGATTCAGGAAGACCAAGAGAACCCGACATCCAGTTGACCTGACATACAGGATAGGGAAGGGAATTCGGTTATAAAGAAAAGTGTGAGAATGGTTGGACATGGTCCTTGCTAGGATTTGGACTGCAAGGAGTTAAGGGGTATGAGTGACAGGAGCTGGTCCTCAGGAAGAACATTCCAGAAGCAATGGGAAAGCAGGCAGGGTCCCTGGAGAAACACTGAATTACCCAGTATGGGTCTTCTACTCCCTCAGGGCAGCACCATCCATAGGGACGCAGAAGCCAAGGGTGTCCTGCATCTCAGGTGAGCCTAGCATGCTGAAGGCAGAGGGGTTCCGGATAGAGGTATCCTAGCAACTCCTGTGATTACCTAGCAAGCTTCCCTTAGGACAGCAGGCAGGTAGATGGCTAATTCATCCCACTCCTGGGTGCTGAAATGAACGTGTGCAAGGCTGGTGGTTCCCAATCTGGCTGACCAAAGGACTCAACTGAAGAATTTTAAAAATACTGAGTGCTAACTGGGCCTGTATCACAGCAGTAATGGGCCTGCTTATCCTGCATGAATCATTAGGCTAGATACCTAGCACTAAATAAAACCAGGTATGGTGTCGAATGCCCAGAATCCCAGCACCAAGGAGGTGGAGGCAGGAGGGTCATGCTCACTATGTAAGGAATTCAAGGGCAGCCTGACATACATGTGACTCCAGCTCAAGACGAAGAAAAAAGGAGGGAAGATAAGCATCATGAGTCCCAGCTCCCATCCCAGGCCAGGGCTCACTGAAGAGCTTCCCATGACTCCTCATGTTCAGTTCTTGAGCCACTGCCTTAGTACGCTGTCAAGCATGCCTGGATCCCCTGATTTTGTCTTAGATTAGCTCTTCCACCTTTTCCCGGAGTAAACACCAGGTAGTGGGTTGCTCTTTATCTGACCCTGAATTTGGAACCTTTTAGGGGAAGCGACAAGGTCCACTGCAGCAGTCACAGTGCTTATCAGCTTCTGCCCACTGCTGTGCTGTACTTTCCACCTCTTCCTCCTGACTGCCCTCCCCCTCGCCACCATATCTATCTGCTTCCTTCCTGTACGCTATTCCCTTACAATATAACTAGAGTGGGAAAGGGGAAAGCGTGTGTGTTCACAGTGCCACCTAACCTAAGATCCCCTTTTGCAGTTTGTGGGAGCTCGAGTACTGGAAAGGATTGTAAAAGGAACCCAGGTGAATGCCTACATATGGAAAAAAAAAAAGACATCATTTTGGGTATATCCACTAAGAAGCTGGGCTCTGTCCCAACATCGTTAGGTAGGCATGAATCATAGAGAGTTGATATTTGTGGTGGATATCCCATAGCGACAGTAACTGAACATGAAGCTTGGACCCCCTCCTAAAAGGGGACAAAGAAGAAGACAGAGGCCAGGTCTAGCACAGAGATGTGCAAGGACAGAAGTTTAGGGGTGCTAAAGCCATACAGTGTGACCTTAGTGAGATCAGGCACTCTGGAGACGCCCAAAAGGACTCCTTTGTTTTAAACAGCCATGGAGGGGTTTTCCCCAGCCCCATTTTCCAGTCAGTTTGTGAGTGGGGAGAGGAAGAGACTACCAGAGTTCTTCTAGAGACCAAGAGGAGTGGGGGGGAAGACAGTAAACAACTGAGAACCACCTGGATGTTCCTTTGCTCAGCCCAGAAGGAGGAGAGGGAGGAGGGGAGGGAGGAAGAGGGGTAGGTGGAGAGAGAGGAGGGGAGAGGACACCTTCCCCCTTCACTAATCAGAATTGCGTGTGGGGGCTGGGCCCCACATGTATCTGATAAGGCTGTTATGTCAGCAAGCACACCTGCCTGGCCATCTGGCACTTCCATTCTGCAGAAAAGCCACCCTGGTCCTCCTTTGCCCACTTCCTCGAAGGTCAGGGCTTCAGGGGTCCCAAAACACCTACTGAGGAAAAAGAGGGCAAATCTCTAAGCCCCAAAGTTTCAAGTCAGCCTTCTAGGGCCCTAGGTAACACTTTGAAATTGTTTCTTTGCTTTGTTGGGAGCTGTGTGGCCCTGGCTGTGAAGGGGTGGGGTGGAGCCTCTGTAAGCCACCCTCCCCACCAATAGTTTAAACACGGATTGATTCTGACCTTGCTGAGATAACAGAGTGTGGGGCTGGAACAGGGATAGTTTAAACAAGACTCCCCTCTCTCCTAGCCATATCAGGCTGAATCAGAGCAGCAGCCCAGGGACCATTAATCATCTCAAAAGCTGGGCTTCTGAAGCTTATCTATGGTACAATCTCCACATCCCCTCCTCTTCTGGGCTCTGGAAACCATAGCATTTAGGAAGAGAGCATGGTACCTATGTTAGCAAATCACTTTAGGTTCTGTCCAGCTGCACATGAGCCCTTAATGTATACATTTAACTGTTTCAGTAAAGATCTGATTTTCGATACAGAAAACAAGAGGGTCTGCTGTGCATGAGCTATATCCCATCCCAGATAATAGCTCTGTAAGTTTGTGAGCAGAGAGCTTAGGAAGCAGCCAGAGTTATCAGTGGGCAGCTGAGAATATTAACAAACATCGCTGCACTATATGCATGTATGTAATTTTTTTTTTTCAGTACAGGGGATTTGAACCTAAAGGGTTCAGACAAGTTAGACAAACCCTCTACCTCTGAACTACATCTTCAGTCATTTGAACTATACACTTAAGAATCCCTCCCCGTTTTGAGATAGGGTCATATGTATCCCAGGCTGGCCTCAGACTTTCCTAGGTAGCCAAGGATAAGCCATGCTTTGCCTCCTACTTCTACCTTCCTCTACTTCTCAAGCGCTGGGATTATGGTTGTGTGCCACCATGGCCAGTTTTATGTGATGCTGAGGACAGAACCCAAGGCTTCCAGCATGAAAGGCGAGCATCCTATCAATTGTACGGCGTCCCTAGTCCCAGGCCAGAGAGCGCTCACTTGACCCCTCTGCCAGATAAGGATACTGTGAAGAAGAAGCCACCTAAGAACCATGGCAGCCCCCGAAAGACACCAGAGCAGCCAGCTCTTTGGTCATGGATGTCTTCTCAAGAACTATGAGAAACACATTTCTATTATTGGTCACCCACCTAGTTTTGGGGTATTTTATTATAGAAGTCCAATCAGACCGAGAGACTAGGGCAGATCCTGTGTTCTCACACTGAACTATTTGAGCCTGTTCAGGAACAGAGGCTGTCTGAAGGAGATATCCCAGAGCCTTTTATACTTAATGAACTTATCAAAAGCATCAGGTCCAATGGTGCCCACACATCTCAGGCTCAAAGGCCTGTGCTGTATGGACTCCATATCTCCCCAAGACAGACACTTCCTTTAGGAGCCATCCTCATTTCCAAACACCCTCTGTGCTGGGCATGTTGCTCACTTGGTTGACTGCTTGCCTAGTAGGTGGTTTATTTTGTCAATGGAAACAACCTATCATCTGGTGCTGAGCTGTGGAGCACTAGTCCAGTGGGCTAGGCGAAGCTGGTCTTTCTTTCCTCCTGACACTGAATGATTTGAACTCTGTGAGTATCCATCTCCCAGCAGCCTTGAAGCACCCGGTGTTTCTTCCAGGTCTAAACACACCCGGTGTTAGCATACAGGCAGTCCCATTAGCCTGCCTTTCAGGGGCCTAGCAACCTCTGACATCATCACCTGCCTCCACTACCAGGTGTGTGCCAGATTAAAAAGGACCTGCCAGCCATCCACATCCCCTCTGTTGGTCTCTCTATGTCCCTTTGTCTCTCTGTCCTGGGCACACTCCTCTCCCTCCCTGCTCTCTATCCCCACCCCCTCCCCATTTCCCATAATAAACCTCCTTTATACCAAATATATTTTGAGGTATTAATCACTCAAGAGGCTCTCCTGCCAAGAGCTGGCCAGTCTGGGCAAGCCTGTCTGTTCCAGAACAAAGACAGTCTTGTTCCCACTGGAGATCCTTAGGAACCTGGAGACGTCTTTTCCAAGTTACCCCTATGCCCCCACTGTACGACCCAAGCTTATGTGCAGGACGCCATGTTGAGCCCTCGGTTTCCGACAAAGGCAGGAAAATGGGTGCCACCAGATCTAAAATGGAGAAAAGTATCCAAATTGAGTTTGTCTCGGGCCTTGTATGGACAACTTCAGTCTGAACACTGTGAGTCCAGTTATGTTTTGGAAACCACACTCTTGTACCCTTCCCCCTCCTTTACTGCAAAACAGCTTCAGTGGCTGAGCACCTCTGTATATGCGGCTCCAGATGCTGCCTCGCCCAGCTCCCCCTCACCACCACCACCACCACCACCACCACCACCACCACCACCACCTTCCCGTCCATGGTCCATGCCTGGTCTCAGAATCTGTGCACAGCATCAGTGGCAGAGGTAGCAGCGACTGTGGTGGTGACAGAGCAGCCTGGTTCCTTTAAATCATCCACTGAGGCTGCTTCAGGACAGCAGCAGAAATGATATAAAAACAATGCCGTCTGGTCGCCATCTTGATATGGGATAAAGAAGATAGAGCCATAGTTTCACCACCATCTTGGTTAAGGGCAGCCACATGGCTAGCAGCCATCTCTGTTACGGGTTGGAGAAAAAAAAAAAGTTTGATTTCACCGCCATCTTAACCTAAGGGCTGCCAAGATGCCAATCTATATTAAGCTGTAGATTTTTTAAAATAATGTTTATATAGCTTCTCTGTCTTTTAAGCTTTAACTTTAAGCTTTAAGCTTTGCTGTTTGAATAAACTAAGCCATACAGAAAACTACAATGGTCTATAATGGTATGATAAAGTCATCAGTCTCTATGGACTGTACCTGTGATTAAAAGTTTTATTTTGATACTAGAAGATCTTCAGGTCAAATTCATGATGTTTAAGGCTCAAACCTAATAGGGATTAAACCTAAAGTCTCATGAAAGCTACTAAACTGTTGCAAACTCTTAAGAAAAATTAAGAAGTACAAGTTGGTAGTCAACCACCTTAAAATGATCATATCTTTTAATGTGTTCAGAAATATATTTGAAGTCATGCTAAGAACTGATGCAGTTAGTTACAGGAATAAGCTTTATTTAGCCTCCTGTTTTATGTTTGAAAGGAATAGTTTAAAGCAAATAACTAAAAAACAGACAAAGATTGTTTAACTCAGATATGCTCAGTAGGTACTAGCCCTCAAACCTGTCAGAGGATCTGCTGAATATGACATTTAAGTTGTTTAAACTTACCAACTTACCATGACAGACAGAGACTCCCAAATCCTAGCAGTAAGCTAACCACTGGGAAAGACTGCCACAGTGCCTCACCCATTGCTGGGTCAGGCCTGAAATGTGGGCAAACAGGATGCTGGAGAATTGGTTGCTACATGTTGCTTAAGACAAGATGAGGTTAGTATCTCCCATGTTCCTTCTCCACAGACAAAGCCTCTCATCTTCCGGGTCTGGTGGCCAAAGACTGCCTCTGCCCCACCAACCACAGAGGACCCTGAGGACCCGGTAGCTGGTGAGTCTCTGTCACTCTTACAGAATCAGAAGCTGTCTGGTCTGTACTTCCTGCTTACTCAGGTGAAATTTATCCTTATCAGGTCTCTGACCGGTTTGCAGACTAGACTAGTGAAAGAAGTAACTTTTTCTTATTCCTTTATCTAAAGAAACTCACTTTACAAGTGAGTTCACTGCTCCTAGGAATCAATCACCTGTATCTCACAGCGGTAAATAATTAGAAAAAAAAAAAAAAGGGGTAAAGTTTATGTAAGATCTAAGGATTAAAAAGCTTAAGTTATGAGGGTATAAAAAGGTGTTTAAGGTTGGTAAATGCAAGTTAGGAAGGTTGGAGGATGTAAACACTTAAATGGTGATAAGAAAGTGATTTAAGATATGCAAAAAGAATAAAAAAAAATGCTTCAGATTTCTTCCCCATAGGTTACTGTAAAATCGTCAAAGTTCAGAGCTTTAACATTAATCAAGGGAGTTCTGATAAATTATTAGTCTAACTCTGATAAAACATTCCACCTTAGATCCACTGTCATAGTCACAAGCTCATGATTTTAAATTATTTCCCAAGCTTCTACTATGACACAAAAGTGTGAGTCTACTGCCTTCCCTACAGAATGAATTTCAGTGCAGATTACAAATAATGGTGATGCTAACATGTCTAAAATGTATTTCTCTTTGTAAACTTAAAAAGATTCTCGTACGTCTCAGGGAATCCACTCTAATCTGCCTCTCACAGGCAAATGGACTCCAGATAATTACTGTCAGTCAACAGCCTGTTTCCCCACCTGCCAATCCTGAGGGAGGGATCTACTCCCCTTTTCCTGGTTTTGAGACAACGCCTTCTCCAACTACCAAGACCATGGGCCTAAACATTGCAAATGTACACCCAAGAAAAAATTTTTTTTCTTCCTAAACTCCTTAACTTTGTCTTCTGCCCCTAACACATATATCTTTTTACAGCATCTTGTCAGGTCCAGGTATTTCTTCAAAATCTGCATTCAGGACAGCTCCAAAAGCAGCTATCCCACGGGTCCCACAACCTGGACAGCAAGTAAAACAACAGTTTGCTCTCCCTGGACTTGGCCAACACTCCTGCTTTCTGGACCTCCCCAATAATGACGTCCCAAGTTGGCAGGAAGTAGTCATAGATGAGTATGTTGCCCCTTATTCATTTATTATCAACAAAAGGCTGGGATGTTGGGTTTCATAACTGGGATGAGTGGCTGAGGTGCCTATTAAACATACCAAAGAGGACCAGGCCTCCGGGTTCTCCCAGCATCCCTCAGTCCCTACCTGATACAGGGCATGGCTGGTATACCTGGCCTTGTACCCTGAACTTTGCAGCCCAGGCACTGGACTTATTTTCCCCAGAGGTTCTTCACTTACATAATCCAGACATTGGTCTCCCACTCTCTGTGTTTCTCTCTTTCTCTCTGCATGCACTTACTCTCACCCCACTCCCATTCTCTGTCTCCCTTTCTGCATGGTGATTTCCCTGTTCCTGTCCCTGGGAACTGGTGAAACTGAGAGCTGATCCCAATAAACTTCCTTTCTGTGCTTTAATTTGGCTTGAATTGGCTTATTTCATGGGTGGAGATAACCTATCATCATGCATGAGGGACCTAGGTTCAATCCTCAGCACTAATAAACAGAGTGTTATGATAAACAATAATCCCAGTGCTCAGGAGGTGGCAGGAGGCTCAGAAGCTCAAAGTCATCCTTAACTGTATATGGAGTTCAAGGTCATGCCAGCCTATAAGAGACCCTACGTAAAAATAAAAACACCCTCCTCTTTTTGAGCCTGAATTCCTTCCCTCCAAATCTTCATGCTGCCCTTTTAACCTCTAAATATTTTAAGCCAACCATATCTCCTAACCACACCAGAAACCTTTTCCAGGTTATAGAACTTATATTTTTTTCACAGTAGCTCAGCCATGAGCCTCAGAAGCCCTGCTTGCTGGGCCCTGTGCTGTGTTCTATCATGGAGGCAGAAGGAAGAGAATTTAGATTTTTATCTGTGAGTGATTTTCATACACAGACCCTTAAGAAATCGTGGCTATTATCATGCTGGCTCCCAAGTATGCAGGACCTTCTTCTGTGCTCTCCACACTCTTCTCACCATCCTACATTCCCCCCCCCTTTCCCAGCATTGATTCTGGTTCACACTAATTAGGCCCTTGGACTGTAACAGGAAGGAGAGCTTTGCCATGTTCTTTAAGGAAACCATGTGAGAGCCCAGCCTGCTGGTGGTTGCCAGGCAACCTTGATGATCCTAGAGTAAAGACAAACTCTTGAGTGAGCGTGACAGGCCAGAGAGCCTAGTAAGCAGCTATTCATTATGAGTCTGTACTCCACTAAGAGGTGCAAGAGAGTTCTGGATGGTGTTGGCTCCTGCTGCTCTGCTATCTTTTTTTTTTTTTTTTTTTTTTTTTTTAGAAATAGGTTCTCCTGTAGCTCTAGCTGGACTTGAATTCCACGTGTGGGATTACAGGTGTGTGTAGCACACTCAGAGTTTCACTGTTCTTTTTTATTAATGTTTTCTTCATGTGTACACGTGTGTGTGTGTGTGTGTGCAAAGCCAGTAGACAATCTCAGGTGTTGTTCCTCAGGAGCTAGCCATCTTGTTTGTTAAAGCATACTCGCTCACTGGCCTGGAGTTCACTGAGTAATCTGGCCTGGTTGGCCCATGAGTCCCAGGGATTCTTCTGCCTCGAAGGGATTACAAACATACATCACCACTCCCAGCTTTTTTCATAGGTTCTGGGGGGTCAAACTCAGGGCTTCATGCTCACAAGGCAAGGACTTTACTATGTCCTCAGCAGTCTATCTTTTCAAATATGTGTGCGAATGTGTGTGTGTGTGTGTGTGTGTGTGTGTGTGTGTGTGTGTGTGTGTATACAAGTACCCTTAAAGGCCAGAAGAGGGTGTTGGATCCCCTGGGGCCTGTTGGAGTTACAGACAGTTGTGAGCTTTCTTATGTGAGTGCTGGAAACCAAACTCAGGTCCTGTGGAAGAGCAGCAGGCACTGTTAACTGCTGAGCCATTCCTCCAGGCCCATGTCTGGACTTTTTTTTCTGCAGTGTAGGGAAAGATCAGCTTTATCTGAGCGAAGGTATCTGGGAAAGGAAAACTACTCAGGCTGCTGGAAGTAGTGCTGGGATGCAAGCATATCCCTTACACTAGCATTTCTAACTCCAGGAATTCACCACAAAACCACAAAAAAATAATACATGTCAACACACACACACACACACACACACACACACACACACACCTGTTATCTCAGCATTCAGAGCACTGGTGCAGGAGGGTCCTGGGTGGAATAGTGAGGCCCTGTGCCAAATAATATTCTCACTGGTAGTAACACTCACGTTTCTATGAGACAGACTGTGACCTACCAGGATGGTTACAGTTCTAATGTCTTACTTTACAATGATACAAGAATGATTTCCTCTCGACAGGAACCACACTTCAACACCCTGGATGTGGCGATGCATGTGTGTGATCTCAGCTCCTGGGAGGTGAAGGCCAGAGGTGTCTCAGCAGTGTGAAACTCTGCCCGTCTACCCAAGCCCCAAACTCACACCATCCTGTGAGTTTTGAATTTTGATCTTTTCCGAGGCTGGAAATATGGACATGAAATGTGATGATCTCCTGTAATGTTGAGAAGCTACCGCAAGCTGCATCTGCCAGTCAGCTACATGCAGGCAGTCACAGGGGATGGGAGTGAGTCCTCTGCTGCGTGCTCCTCGGTTGAGCTAGGGTGTCAGGAGATCAGGTATGTTAGGTGTTCTTTCGACTTATAACATTTTCAACTTAAAGGCGGTTTTATCAGCCTGTAGGCTGTCACAGCGCAGGGCATCTGCATAAAGAACTGCCAAACCTTTGGCACCAAAAGACAGAAAGCTAACTGAACACCCACCAAGGGGAAACTAGTAGCTGTTCTGATGGGATCCTTCTAGAAAAGGCTCTGCCACCATCAGACCCAGTGAAGAGACATCCTCTGTACTAACTTGCAATGATCACCAAGGTGTACTTTATACAAGAGCATAAATTAAGGTATGGAACTACATGTAAGTCATACTACCATTGGCATAGAAAAGAAAAATATCAACAGTGGTTATAGGTACAATGAATACTTCTGAATGGATAGTGGAGAAGCTAAGAATATGTATTGTCTGCAGAGAGAGCAAGTCAGCTGGAGGAACGGGAGTTGCATAGAGACATTTTGTAATCATGCTGGAAAGATGCCGTTAAGAAGATTTTACTTCTGGGCTGGAAGTGATCCTACATAGCAACAGTGAAAAGGACTTCACAATTGTCTCTGTAAACTGAGCCTGAGATGACATTTCTACAGTACCTATAATTAAAACATTGCCTTAGGAAATTGAATGTCTCCTATAGAACTTGTCTCATAGATAAGAGAGAAGCTAAAATCAGGGGACAAAAGTTTGATGAGGATGCAGGATAGTATCACCTTGTAGTATCTCTCCAGGGGCTGGTAAGATGGCTCAGCAGGTAGAAGGTGCTTGCTGGTAAGTTTGAAGACCTTAGTTTGATCTCTCCCTTTCTTCCATCTCCCCATTCCATACCTCAAGATGCAAATGGTAGAAGGAGAGAACCAAGCCCAGATAACTGTCCTCTGACCTCCATGCACCAAAGCATGGACATATACACCCATAGACAGACAGACAGATAGATGTGATTTTTGAAAGCATCTGTTAAAGATATTTATAGATCACAAAGGTGACAATGATTATCTAATAGAGAAACATGTCAGGACCACTCTAAGTGTTCAAGGTGAATACTACACAGAACAATAAGACAGCAAAATTATGGAGTTTCTCAAATGATGGGCTGAGAAGGTCACACTGTCTCTTCTCTTGTGTAAGACCCAGATATTTTCTGTAGGACACATTATCTCTTTCTGATAGTATTTGTCATCAACTTCATCAATAAGAGAACAGCAAAAACCCAAACTAAGAGATGCTCTGTACAAAATGACCCACCCTTCCTTCTCCAGAAGGATTAACTGGGAGACAGGGAAAGAAAGAAAGAACCACCATCGATTAGAGACTAATGTGAGATTTTGGAATAAATATAAGGGTTAGAGAAGGGACAAGAGGAAAAAATGCTGAGAATATTCTGGCCATGAATATTGACACGTGGTTACGTTGACAATCTGGAAAGAAGAGAAATAGACATTGATCCTTTCTACTACTCTTGCAATTATTATTTAAATATAAAATGATTTTCTAAAGAGAAAATGGACCATGATAGAGTCAGCAGAAGAGAAATTAATGAAAAAATTAAAGCAAAAAGAGTCAGAAAATCCAAATTTGATAGTACCTTAGGTAACCTTTGTTTGCTGAGCAATATCCTCACTCTAGGAGATGACTCAGCCACTTAAGAGTCTTATCCTATTGAGGAGATAGATGTGCAGGCTGCCTGGCATGGACTTCTTTATGAAAAGCTACAGGTCTTTCTCAGAACTTGCTTAGCAGCCCCATAAACCATAGGAAGAATGCATACTAACTGGATCTCCACATCCAATCCCTTTGGAAGAGTTCTCTCTCATGCAAAAATACTCAGAAACATACATCTACAACAGCATCTTATGTGGCCGCATCTGAGATCTGTGCAGCTAGGAGTCCACCATCACCAACATCACCAACACCCTGGCTGTGCTTCTGGAAAGGGATGCCACGGAGCTCCCCACCCTCTCATCCAGCAGCTAACAAACATCTGCAAAGAGCAGCGCATGGCTAGTATGGCCATGGGCTGGTAATGCTTTGAACAAAGCAGACAGAATTCCGAGATCATCTGGGCTCACAGACATTTCCCTGGCACCATGGACGTAGGTGACAAGAAGGCCTAACTGTGACAGAAGGCAAGCCAACCCTTACCACATGCTTTTTTTTTTTTCTTCTCTTTCTTCTTTCTTTCCTTCTATTTATGTTTCTTTCTTGGTTTTTAAGTGTGTGTGTGTGTGTGTGTGTGTGTGTGTGTGTGTGTGTGTGTGTGTAGCATAGTGCAATAGTTCTCGGCCAGTGGGTCATGACCCCTTTGGAGGTCACATATGAGATATCCTGCCTTTCAGATATTTACATTTAAGATTCATAACAGTAGCAAAATCACAGTTATGAAGTAGCAACAAAATATTTTTATGATGAGGAACTGTATTAAGGTGTTCCAGCATTAGGAAGGATGAACTTCACTGGCATAGTGTATGTATATGTGTGTATGGAGGCCAGAGGTTATGTCCACTCTTTTCACTTGACTTTTTGAGACAGAATCTTTCACTGAAGCCAAAGCTTGTCAATTGCTAGAATGGCTGCCAAGCCTGATCTGTGGATCCTGTTACTTTAATTGATGTTTCTCAGACTTATGGTATAAAGTCTACCGATTCCATGGACCTCTGCTTTGCTGGGGTGTCTGTTCAAGCCTACCTTCTGGTTTTAGAAATGTTTTTATGCGAGGGTAGCAGTGGGTGCCACGTGTGTACATGTCCTTGGAAGCCGGAAATAGGTGTTAGATACCTCAAAACTGGAGTTACAGACAGGCATGAGTCACCGCACCTGGCTTCTCCTTTTTTTTTCCTCTTTCTTCCTTTATCCTTCCCTATGTTCCTTCCTTTTCCTCTCCCCCTCTGTCTTCAAAGTATCACTACATAGCCCAGGCTGTCCTAGTGTTCTTAACCCTTTTCCCTCAGCTTCTTGAGTGCTGGGATTACAGGTGTATAGTACCGTACCTCGAGAGAGAATGAGTTTTAAATGACACAAACAAAAAGATAAATTCAATAACAGAAAAACCTAAATGGTTTAGTAGAGTTGAAAAATGCATAAACTAATCTAAAAATCAAGTCAACATATTGGGGAAAATATTTGCAAAGCTTATCTGCAACAAGAAAACAACATTTAGAATGCATGAGCACTAGTAAAAATAATAGAAAAAGACAGAGTATCGATATTTTTAAATATTGTATTATTTTTAATTATGTATATTGGGAGGATGGGGTGCGCGCATGAGTGTAGTAAATGGGTAGTTTAGAAGAGACTGTTGTATTCTCTGGAGTTGGAGTTTTAGACAGTTGATAGCTGCCTAACATGGGTTCTGGGAACCAAATTTGGGTCCTTTATCAGAGCAATAGATGCACTTAACTGCTAATCGATCTCTCTAGCCCTGAGAGTATTGAAAATTCAGTAAAGGTTACAACCAAGCAATTCAGTACAGAGGGTACCGAGAAGGACAACATAATTGTAAAAGATGCCCAGGGAGTCTGAGGATGTAGCTCGTGTGGCAGAGTGTGAGCCTAGTTTGCACAGAGCCCTGGCTTTGATCCCTAGGATCACATAAAACCAGGGTTGGCAATGAATATCTGTTATCCCAGTGCCCTTGGGAGGCAGGGATAGGAGGATCAGGAGCTCAAGGTCATCCTTGGCTACTTAGTGTGACTGAGGATATATGAGACTCTGTCCCAAAGATAAACAGATAAGTAAATAGTACCCAAACTGACTGGTCATGTAGGTGGTGCAAGTTAAAACATTGCAACGGGCTGGAGAGATGGTTCCGCAGTCAAGAGCAGTGTGTTCAGTTCCCAGCAGCTCAGAGCAGTCAGTTCCTCCAGCTCCAGGTGATCCAAGTTTTTCTTCTGACCTCCAAGGGCACCAGGCACACCAGATGGTACACAGACATACATGCAGGCAACACAACCCTCTACATAAAATAAAATGTTAGAAACAATTACAACCTCAGATTACACTCTCAATTTTGAAGAATGAACAGGGTGGATGCTTGCAAAAGATGATGGGCATTTTAGATGAAAATGGGAATTTCAAATGAAAATGGGAATTTTAGATGTTGTTCTTGGAAGTATAAACTGCCAGTTACTTTGAGGGCTCATTTGGCACTATCTAATTAATGTGAAGCTGCAGCAGCTCTCCTTATTGGTTCATCCACTAAAGAAATTCATGTATAAATGCTGGCACCTGGAATAATGTTACCCGCTCTGTGGAACATTCTAGAAACCAAGTGTCCATTGTAGCACTGCTTGTAAACAATAAGACATGGAAATAACTTAAATTTCTACTTAGGTAACAAAATACTCAAGGTGGAAAATAGAATGGTCAATGAACTTATGGATCTTGAAAGCTAATTTTGACATACAGGAAATACCATGTTACAGGAAGCCAAAAGCTGAAATGTTAAAATAAAAAGTAAAGCCAAAGTCAGGTGTGAGGGCAGACACCTCTGATCCCAGCACTCAGGAGGCAGAGGCAGGAGGATTGACAGGTTCAGGCCATCATGGGAAACAGCCATATCTTGTCTCATTAAATAAATTAATGAATGAATTATAATAAAAATAAATAAATAAATAACACATAATATTAACGTAGACTATTCTAGGTAAGTACCAGTGTAATAACTGTTTAGTAACATGAACAGCAAGACAGGACTCATCTTCAGGATAATATTCATGTCCAACATGAAAGAGAGAGAATGGAAGGGAAGCATCTATACTTTTCTCTTATGTTTAAAAGAATCTAAAACAGCCAGGCCATGATGGCGCACATCTTTATTCCCAGCACTCAGGAGGCAGAGGGGGAATCTCTGAATTCGAGGCCAGCCTGGTCTACAAGTGAGTTCCAGGACAGCCAGAGCTACACAGAGAAACCCTGTCTTGAAACTCTCCCACCCCCAAATAATAAAAACAAAAAAATGTAAGGACTGAAGCAAATGTGTTAACCATCATTAGAAGAGGGAGGTAGAGTTGTTTTGTTTTGTTTTGTTTTTCCTGGCACATCCTAGATGGTCAGTTGCATCAAGACGAACAGCTCTCTCCCAGCCACCAGTTGTCAGAAACTCCCTGAAGTGGATAATGTGTTTAAGGTCTTTTTTTATGAGGACTGCAATGGCCACAGAAGTTGCCGTTGATGCTCTGGCTGAAGAGTGGAAGGGTCATGTGATCTGAATGAGTGCCGGGAGTGACAAACAAGGTCTTCCCGTAAAGCAGAGTGTTTTGATCCACAGCAAAGTGTGTGTGCTTTTGAGTCAGGGGAATCCTTGTTGTGGATCGATGAGAACTGGAGAGAGGAATTACAAGTTTGGGGATGTGCCGTGGCTGCAAATCCAAGTATTCTCCATGTGGTTGTTGTGAAAAAGGAGAGAAGGATATTTCTGGACTAACAGAAACTAGCATGCTTCTGCAACTGGGACCCAAAAGAGTTGGGGGCTGGAGAAATGATTCAGCTGTTAAGAGCGCTGGCTGTTTTTTTTCAGAGGAGCCTGGCTCAATTCCCAGCACCCACATAGCAGCTAACACCTCTTTGTAATGTCAGTTCCAGGGCTGACACTCTCACATAGACATACATGCAGGCAAAACACCAATGCACATAAAGTTAAAATTAATTTAAAAAAAGGGGGGGGAATCATAAAGAGTCCTTAAGAGTAAGTTTAGAGGCCTCCGAGCCTAGCACTTAGGAGTCAGAGGCAGGTGCATCTTTGTGAGTTCAAGCCCAGCTTGCTCTACATAGTGAATTCCAGGACAGCCAAGGCTACATAGAGAGACCCTGTCTCAGGAAAACAAAACAAGCTAACCAAACAAAAATGTAGAACTAAATAAATGATTAACCTCTCCCCCTTTTTTTAAAGTAAGATTTTATTTTAAAAGAGTCTCCTTACTTCTTGTCTTCCATCATCCAGTTATGAGGAAGATTTGCTCTATGACCAAATCAGTGGGGCTAAGCTGCGTTCTGTCCTGAGAAATGGGGGGACAGGAGGCTCTCTTGTGTTCAGGTCACATTGTCAGTGTTTAAGAAGAAACCAGTTAACATGATACAGCCCCTACCTTGTCCTAATGATTTCCATGAGTGGGTCATCACCATAAATTAGACAAATATCTAGCACATTTGTTTGGAAACAGTAAAAATAATGCTAAAAAATACCTATTCTCATATATTAAACAAACATCACTACAGTATGCTTAAAACAACACAAAACAGTATGTTTCCTTATAAACATGTTGCTTTTGGTCATACAGTGAGTTGGAAGAGCCTATGTTCGTCTCCTCGACCTCCTTCCTTAGTAAGAAAGTGTGACTTCATAGGAAAGCATGGTGCCTGCTAACTCCAACAGTGCTTATACTTGGAAATAAAAATGAGGTGTTTTGTTTTTGTTTTTGTTTTTTTTTTCTGACATGTTTTGCCTTCATCTGTTCGGGTCTTGATAATTCCAGCACACAACAGTGCCGCTTTTTTAAAATTTTATTTTAAGCTGTATTGATCCACAGGCAAGCAATCTGTCTGAAACATTGTTTGAGGGTCAACTTTCTCCACTTGGTAACTGGTGGGACCTCTTGTGAAGAGAACAATCCTATTAGCAGCAGCACTTACGCAAATGTGGTTTCCCTTGTCTATGTAAGGCAAATCCGGGCGCCTCAGCATCCCGATGCTACCAAGACAGGCCAAGAATGAGCCACCTGGTACCATTTCCTGGCTTGCCAGAAAACCGTCTTGGGGTGTGTTTTTTAAATAATAAACCCTTTTTATTTAAAAAACATTTAATTGAATGCAAGATGGTTTCAATTTGTCTCTCTGGGTGTTTCTGCCTGCATCCACGCCTGTGTACCATGTGTGTGCCTGGAGCCCTCAGTCCAGAAGAGGGCAAAATGGCTAAAACTTCATGAGTTCCTCAGAGAGAGAGAGCAGAGCGGTATACACAGGTGCCTTTTTAGTTTGTTTGTTTTGTTTTGTTTTGAGACAGGGTCTCGGTTATTTAAGGCTGGCCTGAAATCCACCGTGTGGCTGAGAAGGACCTTCAGTTTGGAGCCTCCTGTCCTCATCTTTCAAGCACTAGGATTAGACTCACTCACCTGGTTGCTCTCAGCCAGGTAAGTCCTGTTTCAGTCAAAGCATAGTCTCAGCACCTATTTTAGCTACTTTAAAGATCTTCAAAAGTCTTAGCAATTTGTTTTATTTTTAGTCTTTGTTATTTGTGTATGGGGTTGCGCTTACCACGGTACACATGCCAAGGTCAGAAGACAGCTTGTGGGACTCCCAGTTCTCTCCTTCCACCATGAGGGTACCTCGGATCAAACTCCAGTCATCAGGCTTGGTGGCAGGTGCCTTTACCTGCCTAGCCGCCTCTCCAGCCCTACCAACTCATTTTTTCTTTTTTTTTTTAAAGCAGGTGTGATCCCTGCACAAGATTGCTTGGTGATAGAAATTGCTGTTTGGTCTTGGGGAGTTCTTTCTCCTTGGTCTTATGGTTTCTCTTCTCTTCACTCTGAAAGGAACGGTGGCTCCTTCATCATTTTCTATGTAACAGGCTTTGGGGACAATCAAATATGGAGAGAAGGAGAGAGAGAACTGGAAGGCCATAAATTCTGCCTGATGCATGATGCTATTGTTATCACATGAAATGAAATGGCAAAGCCATAATGAGCAGACAACTCAATCTGAGATTTATAACCACAATCATTCTAATTTTGAATTAGGTTATAGAGAAAAGAAGGAACTTAATATTCTTTTCTGTTCCCCAGGGTGTACCAATAGTGCAGATAAAAGCTGCCTGCCCAGGGATGAGCGCCCGCATAAATAATTTCCAGCAGCTCATGGCACTGTCCATCACAAGAGTCTTTTCCTAGAAACGGATAGAGGCAGTGGCTCAAAGCAGTTGGTAGGAGCAGCGCTGAGGTAAATTATTCCAGAAAGGATGAGAGTGAGCTATCGAAACTCCTGAAACAAGGAGGGTACAGGAATCTCCTCTAAGCAGTTCAGTGTTGCTTGCCCTTCTGAAGAAAACTGAGGGATCCTATGCCCACACCCCATCATGCTTTTGGTCCTAAGCATTTATCAGATGTCCTCACCCTGTCTGGAGGAAACTGATTCCTGGGTGGGGAAAATCTCAGTAAAACCAACATTTTCCCATCTTCAAGGAGAAACTAGACGAGTGCTCCAAGAGCCTTTCTCTTTATAGGGAGGTGTCTCACCACTCCACCTGCCTTGACCAGGATTGCATTCTGAAATAACATCTTCTTTCTGCAAAATATGACTTGTTGCTCTAGGCTCTGAGGCTGTGACCTCCATGCATTGCTAAGCCACTGACTAACTCTGTTATAAACATGTGTACGGGCTCTGTGTGGACTCTGGAACGTGACTACAGGGTCATGCTTTAAGTGTGAGGGGTATGGGCTTGTCAGCTTGACTGGATTTAGAATCATCACGAAAACACACTTCTGGGGATGCTTAAGATGACTGCAGAAAGATTTAACAGAGCAGGGAAGACCCACTCTGAATGTGGAAAACATTATCTCATAGGCTGGGGTCCTGGGCTAAACAGAATGGAGAAACCTAGCTCATCAGCAGCACCCATCTCAGCTCATCTCCCGACTGCAAAAGCAACGTGACTGACTGGCACACTCCTGACACCATGATGGGCTATACCCTCAAACTGTAAGTCCAAATCAACTTTTCCATCTTAAGTTGCTCTCCTCAGTTACATGTCACAGCATGGAGAGAAGTAATGCAGAAGGATGCGTTCAGTTTTGTGGAAAACCTGTGAACCTTCTTCCAAACTGTGTCATTCTGCATTTCCACCAGCAACAAGCTGCTTCTGGTGCCCATCCTTACCCACATATGGTGTTTCCAGTGTTCAGATGTTGGGACTTGACTAGGCATACTGTGGCACCTTGTTGTCTTAGTTGACATTTGCCAACTATATGGTATGAAGCCCATTGACTTTTCACATCTCTGCTTTGGTGAGGTGTCTCTTCAGGTCTTTGTCTCAGTGAGGAATTAGGCTGTTTTCTCTTTGTTGAGGTTTAAAGAATTCATTGTAAGTTGTTTTTTTTTTTTTTAAACAGATCTCTAACAATACATCTTTTGTGTGTATATAACTCCCAGTTTGCAGCTTCTCTTCTCCTTCTCTTCCCTGAATTAGATAGTGCAGAAATTTATAATTTTCATCAAGTTTAGTTTATCTGTAATTTTTTTTCACGAGTTGTGCCTTTAATGTTGTATTCAAAAAGTCACCACCAGGCCAGAGACCTGGCTCAGGGACTAAAGGCTTTTCCTGAGCGAGTCTGACAGCCTGAATTCTACCCTCAGATGTCACCAACTCTCGAAAGTTGTTCTCTGGCTTACACACACACCATAGCCCTTGTGCACTCACTCACGTATGTGCACAGCACACACACACACACACACACACACACACACACACTTAGTTTTTAAAAAGTCATTACCATGTCCAAGGCCATCTTAGGTTTTCACTTGTGTTCCCTTCTTTAAGTTACCTTTGTTGGGTGTTTTGTCACAGACATGAGGAAAGTAACCAATGTGCCCTGTTTTCAAAACAGCAAGGGAGACACCCCATCCTTACTACTTCATGTCTGGGGGGGAAGTCTGGTCAGAAGCAGAAACAAGCTTCTTGAAGAAGAGGCGGAGGCCAGCTGGGTGGGTGATGTATCTGAGCTAACTAATGACCAAATGTCCCTTATCAGCCTTTTTTTCTGATAAACCCAGGCTATGTCATGGTCACCGAATACCCCAGGCAATGTCTGAAACGACCTACACAGGTCTCGCTACACATGTCCCAATTATGCCCATCTGGACCAGGGCTGGACAAGTGCTGGCCACAGAACGAATGCTACCCCCTCCCCTGTTTCTGTCACAGTACATATTTCACTATAGAGACTGCACAATCATGCTTCAGAAAAGGTGGGAAACATGATAACAAGAAAAGAAAAACAAGTGTAAAAGCGGATCTTTTCCCTGTCGTATAAACGGTCACTGTGTGATGTGACTCTTTTCTATTGCTTTAGGTACACGTGCTTTTAAATGCTGCAGCTAGAACTCACTGGTTAACATGAAGCAGCCTTATGTGTGCAGTTCAATGTCGTTTTTGTTCATTTTGAGTCGACCAGGGCTTCACGTGTAGACCAGAGGTAGGACATTCACCGAGCATGGGCAAGGCTCTTGGTTCAGTATTTCCAGCACCACACAGGCACAACAGAACTTTAACTATTGCTGAGCAAGCAAGTCTACATTTTACTCATTTCCTTCCACAGGCAATCTAGCGTGAATATTTTTATCTAGTAATTTCAATAAAAACCTGAATTTGTTACATTTGTTTGTTTATTTTGGGAGCACGGTGCTGGGAAGAGAGATGTGTTCGCGCCACAGCACCGATGTTAAGATCAGAGGACAACCTACAGGCACTGGTTCTCTTCTTCCATCACATGGGTCCAGGGGACAAAATTTAGGTTTCCAAGCTTAGCAGCAACTACCTTTACTCACTGAGCCACCTTGCCAGTCCTAAACCTAGATTTTAGAGTTGGTGGATTAGTCCATCAATTCAAGCACTGGTGTAGCATCCCCGAGTGTTGGCTATTTATGCTGCTTCCACTCTTAAAATCATTAAGCAATGCTACAAGGTACAGCGTGATGCTTAATTTTGATTTTCAACTTTGCAAGATCCAGCATCATCAAGGAGATGGGTCTCTGGGCAGATCTGCCAGGCAGTGTCTAGGCTGGATTAATGGAGGTGAGTAGATCCACGCTGAATGTGGTAGCAGTTTCCCACAGACCGAGGTTCTGAACTGAGTAAGAAGAAAGTGAGCTGAGCATCAGTATCCATCTCTCTCTGCTTCCGGGCTGTGCATGCAGTATGACCAGCTGCCTCCAATTCCTGCTGTCCTGCCTTTCCCACCACGATGGACCATACCTTAGAACCTCGAACCAAGGTTTCCCTGCCAGGGGGAAGTGCTCAAAGAGCAGGCAACCGGGTCCATGTCAGAGACAGCCCCTGCTCCCCTTACTAGGGAGCCCACATCAGCTACATCTGAGCAGGGAGTCTAGGACCCTGGTTGGCTCATCAGTCTCTTCAGCCCCCCACCTCCCAACCCAGTTGTGTGTTTTTTGTTTTTTTGATTTTTTTTTTTTTTTTTTTGGTTTTGTTGGTCTCCCTCTGGGTCCTTCTATCCCCTCCTTCTTCCAAAAGACTCCCTGTGCTCTTTCCAAAGTTTGGCTGAGTCTCTGCATCTGCTTCAATCCCCTGCTGGGTGGAGTCTTTCAGAGGACATTTAACCCTACAGAAGAAGAGGATCCAGGCAGTCCTGATGAGACTTGATAGGCTAGGATCCGACAGTAGGGGAGGAGAACCCCCTCCCTTTTCAGTGGACTAGCAGAGGGAGATGGGGGAGGGAGAGGGAGGCAGAGTGGGACTCTGCTTGTGGACAGGAGCCTACCATAACTGTCTTCTGAGAGGCTTCATCCAGCAGCTGATGGAAGCAGATGCGGAGACCCAGAGCCAAACAATAGGCAGAACTCAGAGTTTTGTGAAAGAGTGGGAGGAAGGATAGAGGGAGACAGAGGGGGTCAAAGACAGCACAAGAAGACCTACAGAGCAAACTACTGGGCCCATGGGTGCTCACAGAGACTGAACCAATAACCAAAGCACAAGTTTGGGCTGGACCTAGACACCCTATACCTATGTAGCAGATGTGCAGCTTGGTCAACATGTGGGTCCCCTGACAATAGGAGTAGGAGCTGCCTCTGACTCTGTTGCCTGCCTCTGGATCCCTTTTCTCTAGCTGGTTTGTCTTGCCAGGCCTCAGTGAGAGACAATGCACTTATTCCTACTGTGACTTGAGGTGTTGGCACCCCTTGGGGGCCTCCCCTTCTCTGAGGAAAAGGAGAGAATGAGGGAGGGGTTTGTGTGGGTGGTACTGGGAGGAGAGGAAGGGGGGCTGGGATCAGGCTCTAAAGTGATTATATAAAACAAACAAACAAGCAAACAAAAACCTGTCAATTCACTCACACCCTTTGAGCTAGTTCTGCATATTCTAGAAATACAACGTTAAATGCAGAACATGATAAGCACATGAAAGTATATGTGTTAGTTGCTGTGAGAAAATGCCTGAGAAAAGCTTCTGAAGGAGGAGAAATTTATCTTGGCTCGTGGTTCTTTTTTTTAATTTATTTTAATTTTTAATAATTTATTCACTTTATATCCCAATGGTAACCCCCTCCCTCATCCCTCTCACACAGTTCACTCCCCAGAAGAGGAAACAAACATCCTCTTTGGGGCCCTCCTTGGCTCCTTTGGGTCTGTGGGTTGTAGGATGGCTATCCTTACTTTATGTCTAATGTCCACTTACAAGTGAGTATATACCATGCCTGTGTTTCTGGGTCTGGGTTACCTCATTCAGGGTGATCTTTTCTACTTCTATCCATTTGCCTGCAAAGTGCGTGATGTCTGTTTTTCATAGCTGAGTAGCAGTCCGTTGTGTAAATATGCCACATTTCCCTTATCCATTCTTTGGTTGAGAAACATCTAGGCTGTTTCCAATCTCTGGCTATTATGAATAAAGCTGCTATGACCAAGGCTGAGCAAGGGTCCTTGTGGTATGGTGGAACATCTTTTGAGTAGAAGTGGTGAATTTATAGTTTTTGACACAAATTGTAAGATTATTTTCCAAATGAATTCAACTAACCAATTTACAAACCCACAAGGTCTGAATAGACATTTCACCATGTCGTTTCTAGTTTGGGAGGTAAATTAAATACAAATTTGAACTCAGTATGTGGGAATTCCTATTTTAAATAAAGTGGGGCTTTGGGGGTTTTGTTGTTGTTTGGGGGGCTTGTTTGTGAGTTGCCAGTTTCTAGCAGGGCTATCCTCAGACCCATAGTGTAATGCCACCATAAAACTAGTGTTATTCTAAGGGGCAAACTAAACAAAACAAAAGAGCCAGAAGACTCTGCTTATCACCAGAGAACTACGAAGATCCACCCATCTGAGGACGAGCTACGAAGACTCCACACCGGAGCTGATCTAGTGCAAAATCACCTTCCTTTTCCTAGTTTTTCATCTATTTAGGAATGAGGTATCATTTCTTAAAATAAACAATGTTGAGGATGTTCTTTCTTAAGACTCTCTTTCAATCCCCAGCACTACAAAAGAATGTTCTACGTGATCAAACGCCTCAGCGATAAATGAAACGTACAATTCTTAAGTGTTTCCCAACACTTGGACATTCTGACCTTGAACTTACAGTCCTACCCACTCCATATCATGAATGCTGGGATAACAGGCAGACAGAGCCAGGCCTGGTTTACAATGTTGTAAAATGTGAAACTAGAAAAAGGAAGGGACCCGCACATACACACATCCTTAGCCGGACCAATCCCGCTGCTTGTGCAGTTGGGATGGAGTTACCTGGGATGCCTGTGTGCTGGTCTGGCGGGAATTGCTTCCGAGAGAGGCTACCACTGGCTTCTGAGCAGCGTGGGACAGAAAATCCACGCGCCTATAAGACCCCACCAGTGACATGAAGTGACACAGCGAGGACAAAAGTCACCTCCCATTTACTGTAAGTGGAAATAAATACATGAGATAAAACAGCCTTGAAAACACTGACTAAAAGGAGAGGCAGCCGTGAGCCCCAGGCCATTCAACACGAGAAGCATCAGCTCTCCCATTGAAGAAAATCCAGATTTTCATGTGCCATTCTTCAATCGTTCTGGCCAGTAAATGCTCTGTGACTATGGAGTTTGAGTTTGAAGCCCAAGATCCTTAGGAGGGCTTGCTATTTCCTGGTTAGGTGGATTGCTTCTGGAGCCCTAGGCGAGCTTCCAAGCAGGTATGAGGAATAAACAGGTGGCTCTGCGTGGGCGCCGCCTCGTGGGGGCAGCTGGGGCGCGATGGTCGATGGAGAGTGAGTGGGAACCTTGAGCTTTCAGGTCCCTGAATTCAAGAAAAACTTGTCTGTGTATGGTCAAGTGACCTGGATCTCACCGGTTGGGGAGGGACGGGGTGGGAGGCTAGAAGTGTCCTAACG
Source organism: Psammomys obesus (assembly GCF_907164565.1). NCBI lineage: Eukaryota > Metazoa > Chordata > Mammalia > Rodentia > Muridae > Psammomys > Psammomys obesus. Next base: position 17,042,963 of record NW_026596046.1, read on the forward strand.
AATTGCAGGAACCTGCAAGGTCGCCCTCTGAGAGTCTGAGGGCGGCCAGCCTCAGGCTGTCGCCAGGCTGGGGCAAGGACTGCGGGGAGGACCCTGCAACTAGTTGCCTCGCCAGCCAGGTGCGGGCAAGGCTAGTTTCAGGACTCCTATGGCTGCCGGCGGAAGCCCTCGGGAGGGAGAGCGAGGCTTCGGGAGGGTGCTGGACCCCTCCGCCTCTCCTTGGGAGCGGTTGCCATGGCCACAGGGGACTTTTGATGTGAAACGCGATGACCCCCTCCCCTCCCTCCCCCACCCCTCGCTTTCAGGATGACGTCACAGACGTCCGCGTCCCTGACAGGCCACCTGTAGGCTGGTCTAGGCTTTAAAGCAGCTGTGTCCCTGTCCCCCCGAAGTGTCCAGGCCACCGTGTCCACCGGGACTCCAGACATACCTACCCTTCCACCGTGGACAGGACAGACGACTGGAGACAGACAGGTAACCACGGAGGGCTCCCCCACAGAGCATCCTCCATCACCAACCCAGTCCCAGCGCCCACGCTGTGGCTCTGGGGCCAGGGCGATTGCTTCCAGAAGGAAGCAGAGCGCAGAGCCTTTCCTCCGCGGCTCTTTCAAGCCTTAGTAGGTAAAAGCCCAATTAGCGCTTCTCATCCCAGACCCTTCCCCTGATCAAGGGCTCATCTTGGAAGGGACGCCAACCCCAAATCCCGACAGGCAGCCCAGGGCTGCCCTGGAAGAGGGAGGGAAGGGGACTGCATAGCCACAGGTGCGGTGTTCATTGCCCTTGCTCCAACCGGAGGGCTGGGAAAGCGGCTCTGGAGATGGCACTGAGCTCTCCTGCCAGCTGGAGTAATAGAGTTGCATGCGGGAGAAGTCCCCGCGCTGCTGCCGGGTCTCCGGTGCCTTTCACCCAGACTCCAGGGATAGCAGATCGGTTGCCTGCGGGAAAGTGTCCCACAAGATCTGAGCGCCGGGAGTCCACGCAACAGTCAGCCGCGATTCTGCGAACACCCCGGGAGTCCAGCGTCCACAGAAGGAAAACGTACACAGTGCCGGGAAAAGCAGCGGGTAACCGTCCCGGGGAAACCAGCCCTTCTTCCTGCCCTTTGCCACTTTAGTCGGTGGCCCCACTAGCCGCCCCCGGGGGTGGGGTTGGGGGGGCGGGGAAGAAAAGAGAGAGAGGCTCAGGGGACTGTGATGAAAAGGTGCGAACAGGGCAGATATATCCCAGGCCCCCCTTTCCACCCGCTGGGTCGCTGCCTGGAGGTCAGGATCCCGCTACTTAAAGTTCCTGGAGCAGCACCCGGAGGAATCCAGCTTCAGCGCCATTCATTCAGCACCAGAAGCTGGACAGCACCTGGCCCGCCTAGCAAGGGAGGACGGCGGGGAGGGGGGCGTCAATTCCCACGCTCTGCTCACTTTGCCAGGCCCATGCCCCCAATTCCGCAGACTCCATTCAGACGAGTCCAGGAGGTGCGATGCGGTTTGTAGACGAAGGGGGGGGGGGCTTCAGATTTCTCATTTCTCCAGGGGTTCGGGTGTCTAGAGCATTCTATGTCGCCTTGACTATCAGAGGGGGGGGATCGCCCCAAACCTTACTGGGAGTAAATGAAGGAAGGAGAGAAGAGATACTGAGGCTGCGGTAGATGGTGGTACATTGTGTCTAGGTGCCAACCTTTGGGAATAGATGGAGTCTGCCCAAAGTGAGCATCCAGGTACACATTTTTTTTTTTTTTTTTTTTTTTTTTTTAATCTGAAGAAGCCCTGAGAAGCACGGATGTTTTTTTTTTTTTCCGGATGATTGTTTTGGCAGGGAGGAAAAAGCCAGGGAGGGGGAGAAAGCTGCCACAAAAGGGCTAATGGAGGTGGGGGAGGAGGAGAGCAGAGCGGACAGGACGCCAGCTCTAGTGTGGTTACCAGGCAACCACCCGCAGCCCCTGCTTCCTGTTGCCTTGGTAACAGTGAATGGAGGGGTTTTGACCACTGTTTATCTGTGAGCACCTTGATTCTCTAAATCAAATATCTCCTAGTGGCCCCTGCCCCAGTCTGGGCTGTGTGTGAGTCACCGCCATTCCCGTGTAATACTTGCGTTGCCGATGGGGACACCCTAGAAGGTGATTTTCCCCCCTCTTTAAGCCAAGGAGGTGAGGCCCCTAAAATCCTTCCCACCCATACCCAGCCCACTTTAGAGATATAATAACAACCTGCCCAGTCTTTTGGGGGGAGGGGACTTGCAGTTTAGGGTCCTTTCATTTATCTTTTTCTATGAGGAACTGATTTCCTCTATACTCGAAGCCCCCCACACACACATTCTTTGCCCTTTAAATGACGGACAAGCGAGATACAAGGATATTGTTCAAGCATGTCTGCTGTAGATACAATTGGTTCAGCAGCCCGCTCCCATTCTTCACAAGGGAGATGGGTCTGGATTCTGTCTTATCTTACCCCTGGTACTTCACAGAATGAAGCTAGGTAGACATCCAATCCAGCAGCACTGGATTCTTCAAAAGTCTTTTTCTTCCTCTGCATTGGCTGCCTTACAAAGTCAGGACTTGGAGGTTCAGTCCTCTGGCCTTTTCCCCTTTCCCTGGATTGACAAGCAGCGACTCTACTTTCTACCCATCAGCCTCGCTTGTCAGTATTCCTTTGTAACACATGGGTGGAAAATCTTTGGACCTACATCTTTTCAAAGGTGACTATGGCCTCCTCATGGGCGAAGGGAAAAGGAAATGCCTAGGAAGTTGCCAGAGCAACCTGTGTTATGCGCTTATCATCTAGGAGAGCTCTCACTAAGAGCCAAGAATTTGCTATATCCAAAACAAAGCAGGGTTTCACAGCTGTCACCTGATGGCACAGATAGGGAAAACCTCCTGATTCAGGCGGTAACTATGAGGATGCCTCGCGTCAACAAATGCAATCATATTCCCATTCCTTCAGCCTTTCTCTCCACATATTACTAATACAATTTTATTAAAAAAAAACATTCTAATTTCAATCTGTGTTAAAGTCCTCCTTCCCCCAAAAGCCTGTTTAGATGGGGTTCTTTTACATGTTACTATAGAAACTTCATTTATGCCAAACCAGACAGCTGGTCTGCTCTTTTTAGTTTTCTGCTCAGAGAAATGCTTTTCTTTACTAATTCTCTGGGCCAGCTAACACTGAGCATACCAGTAGTACCCCATAGCAAAATCCTTTTTTCTTGAAAAAAAATATTATTCCTATTTTTGCTCATTTCTTTATGGACAAAGGGTTTACTTTCCTTTCAAGAAGATAACTGAGACCTTATTGGCCAGAAAGAAAAAGCCAGCTTCTCATTGGTTGGTATGTATTGCCTTGTCAACCAATAAGAGTATGCCATTTATCCTTTACTGAGTAGCTGAGAGAGCAGGGTACCCAGAATGATTGAATCTGCCTTAGTTTTCTCCAGTAGCAAAGGACAGGTTCTGAATTCTGGAACCCATGATCAGGGTTTTGCTTTAGTTGATTCAGATGTACATCAATTAACTTTTCTGCCTAGCTCACCTGAGCATATCCACAGAATACATAGTTCTGCATTTTCCCATTTTATGATGTACCATACATATATTTCAGGACAGGTTATTTTTTGGTACCAGTACACCAGGGTGCAGAGATCTGAGATCCCTGGAAATAAAGAGTTGGCCTTTTAATGCTTCTAAAGTTGTGAAACTTTAGAGAGAGCATGATGGAGCAGTAGAAGAGAGAGATGCCTCTGATGAGCAGGCATCTCTGTGTTTTGGACTCACTCTGCTGAGCTTCGGTGCTCTGGGGTGGTTTCGCTTTTACACTTTGAGTATTGGCAGCTGCCCTTCCGTGTGAAAACCAGGATGGACAGTGACAGACACCCTAATACAGTAAGTAGAAAGGCAGACTGATCACTTCCTAGGAAGGCTACCGGCTGGTAGGTGCCGAGGGTCCCTGGAAATGTACTTGTATCTTGGTCTATTTTCTTTCTCTCCACTCAAAGCCATGAAATACTGATGTGGATTTCCACTCCTCAGGGGGAAAGAAAGGGGAGAAGGGAGTCTATTGAAGATCCTCTTCATCTTGGACAAACAGTCTGATGACAGCCTGGAGGATGTCTGAATGTGAGTACAGTCCTCTTGGGCTGTCTCTCCCTGGATCTTGGGAGTAGACAGACACCTGACCAGGATGCTGCCACCAAGCGCTACCTCCTTTCCCCACCTCCCACCCTGTGCTGAATTCAGTTGGGACCTTAGGCTCCAGTGCAAGACTGTACTACACTTCTGTATTAGGGACTCTGATTCCCCAGAGGTTAGCCATGCTTGAAGCAGAGGCTCAAGACTGAATCTTCCTGGAGGGCATCAGTAAAAGCCCCTTAACTTCTCTATGAGAATGATAGCTCAGGTCCTGTGCCCACCCCCACCCGGGCTCTCTCTCCATATCCAAAGCTTCATATTCTCTAGCCCGCTTCACAAAAGATACATGAAGGCTCAATTAATTGTTACCATGGTTACGTGGAGTGGCCATACTGAGGATTCCTATCACCCATTACTGTCATGAGGTAAAAAGAGAGGAGGGGTTTGGGGATCGTTGTCATGGAGGAAACCATGGAAACCAGGGTTGCTAAGGGGACAGCTCTAAATTCAGAGGAAAGAAATGAGAAGTGGGGAATAACACTTAGTAGGCTCACGGGTAGGCCGCTTTTCCAATATTCTACCCTCTGAACTATAGCAATAGTTTTGGGCATCTTGCATCTTCCTCCAACTCAGAGAGAGGCTGGAGTTTAAGAAATTCAGAGAACCCGAACCACTATCAGGTCAAAAGCATCCTCACTGGATCTCTAAGGAGAAAGCCAATGGAAGTGAGTTGGTCCCATTCACACCATGCAGTGCTACTCTGTCTTTGGGACTCTACCTTTTTGCCGCTTCATGGTCAGGCTAATTAGTAAGAGCCCCCCACTCCCTCGAGGAGCTTAGCATATGACTCAGTTTGGTGGCTTTTGACTTAGAGGCGCTCAAATCCAGGTCTGCAAAGTGGCAGAAAGATCACTTCTGGGATTCTTTCTGAAATCTTGTCATGTCCTTTAGCATGTCACCCGAAGGCCATCTGGAAGGTCACTAAGAAAGTCCCGTTTTCCACAGAAATACCCTAAGTATCAACCTCTCCTACCACACACTTACAACTCACAGCTCAGTCAGACTTCTTTATTTATTTTAGTATGCACTGAGGTCTCTGAACCTCAGAGTGGTCCAGGGTTAGGACTGGTGAGCGCTATGAACTGCATCCTCCACAAAGAACTCCTTGGAGTTAAGTCAGGCCTGTGTAGAACTGTGCCCCATCCCAGGGACCCTTCTCATCTGTCTCTGAATTTCTCCATGTCCAGACAAGCCCCTTTCCCCAGTCTAGATGAACAGAACACATCAAAGGATGGAGGGGAGGGGTAGGGCAAAGAGGAAGAGCTGGCAATTAAAAAGCAGAAGAATTAAAAGCACCGATTGGGAAGAGTAATTATCCTTCAGCTGCTGCAGAAATACAATTAGGGCCATGCATTCTCAGAGCTGCCAGGATATTGTGGCTTTCCCTAATTAAGGAGCGGATGTGCCCTGCCCATGCAATTAGAGGCTGGCCCAGGCAGTGGGGGCCTTGCCTACCTTCTATCAGTGCACTGCAATTAACCATATAGCCTACATCCCCTGCCCACTAGTCCCACTTGACTCTGAATTGATTCATGAGCCTGGGGAAGATGTTCATCTTGGACCCTGGGGACCCTTGGGAAGGGGAGAAGAGGCCTGGGATGGGCATTACCTGGCATGCTTTTAAAAAAAAATTCTTACTCTGTGATAGTATGGGTTTTATGATGCCTGAAGAAAATGTAGATAAATGAGCTGCCCACCTGCTTCCCATGAGAAATAAGATTTCCCTATGATTAAAGGAAGTGTGTTCAGTGTAGAAAAATAGAACACTCTGGGAGGGGGAAAAAGTAAGAAAATGACTTCTCCCCCATTTTGAGCAGCGACTCTAGGGAGTTCTTAGGTGTGTGCAGGTGTGTGGGGGGGGGCAGGGTGTGATGGAGAATATAGGACAAGCAATGGGAGTGGGCACAGAAGCTGGCCTCCCCTACAGGAGTGTCAGCTGATGACAGGTGGCGGGCCAAGGCCTGGAGGAGGCCGTGAGCAAGGCCATGGACAGGCCAGCCCCATCTGGAAGACTAGTGATTTTGTTGTTGTGTCTCCATATCCAACAACAAGTCCCAGTCTGCCACACGGTGCTGGTCACCTCGGCGGCTGCAGGGAGTGGGGCAGCTCCATTTCTGGAATGTTCTCTCTGCCTTCTATGTTTTCTAGCAAACACCTCCAGACACTCCCAGAATATCCGTGTCTCTCGAGCCTCGGCTAAGAACGCCCCAGAGGGACCTCTACCAGAAACAAGAACATTGGCTCTAGAGTGGGTTTGGGGGACAGGATACCTGTTCCCCGGGAGTGGTGGTGCTTCCACAAACCCTCCTTCGGACTCACTCATTCACCCAGCAATCTCCTCCTTGGTGAGAGGCCAATACACAGGACACACAGAGGGCGGATGACAGTGCGTACCAGCCCAGGACTGTGCTCCTAACCTCAGGGTCCAGATGAAAGTGCATCACCTGATCCTAGCTGGCCCAAAGTGTCTGTGCCTGCCTGGGGGGAGTGAGGATAGAGATAGAAAGTCCTCAGTGCTGATAAACAGGATTTTGGAAGCCCTGTCCCTACAGCCTGTGCTTGGAGGCTACCTTGATGGCAAAAGTGTTCATCTCCCCAAAATGTAGAGGCACATGCCTTGTAGTTCTAGCACCCAGAAAGGCAGGGGAAGGTAGATTTCTGTGAGTTCAAGGCCAGCCTGGTCTACATAGTAAATCTCTGCCTCAAAATGAAAACTAGATAAATATAGATAGGTAGGTAGACAGACAGACAGATAGATGAAGAAAGGAAACACTTCCTATCCCACCCTCTATCCTTTTTCTGTGTGTCATGTAGCCCAATCTGGACTTAAGTTCTCTATGTAACCAAGAGTGATCTCGAACTCATGATCCTCCTGCTTCCATCCCCTGAGTGCTGGAATTACAGGCACAAGCAACCATACTTGTTTTCTGCAATGCTGAGAACCAAACCCAGGACTCCAGAGAAGCAAACGCTCTCCATTTGAGCCCTTCAGCCCTTTTGTTTTCTCTTCTTTTCCTTGACTCTTTCTCCACTCTCTGCCTCTTCCCTCCTACCAGGCCTCCTTCCTGACTTTCTTTCTTTTGTAGATAGGAAATAGAACCTTGTGCACGCTAAGTGATGCTGTCCCCAATCCTTCCCTGTCTGGGGGTCACCTTGCCATAGGTAGGCACCAAGTTGGTAGAAGTAATTTTCTCAGCAACAAACTCAAGAGCTTTTCTCTGTTTCTTTCCAAGCTGAGACCCGCTGTCCTCCCCAGCCCACATAGCAGAGCATCTTACACTTAGATTGGCTCGGGGACCACACACTTTTAGAAACCATGAAAATGTAACCTTTGACCTCCCTCAGAGGGACAGTGACTGACACCTGTAAGCTGTGTGACCTGTGGGCAAAACACTTGGCCTCTCTGAACCAAGCCACTTCTATCTCCTCCAAGTCGCCTCCCCTCCTACAAATGGCTCTTTCCAATTTCCAGCCTCCTGAGTTTCTGCTTGCTCCGACACTGCCAGTAGGCAGCCAGCCCTATTGAAAAATCTCATTCACACTTGAGAAGTCTACAAATTGGGTCACTCAGCAGGTGTTGGACCTGCAAGCGGTGTGGGTGTGTATGTGCGCGGAATCACGTGTGCAGGAGGAGAGCGGATGCGCAGAGCTCACTGGAGGAGAGAAGGGGGCTGGAACCTCTCTCCTCAGCTGCCCTCCGTGGTCTCTAGGGGTGACACGGGGATGGGAAGACTTGGCGTTCACGAAGCCAAAATCTAGGAAGGGGAAGGGAAGGGAGGCCTACCTGTGTTCTGAGAGCTGGAAAACACCACCCCTGTGTGCGGAGCAGAGTCCCGGCTCTGAAGTAGTCACATCAGTTTGGCCCTCCTTCCTCTGCTTTCACGCTGCGCGACGCCCTTTGGCGTCTCTGGGCATCAGATGCCTCAGCTGAGACACCTAACTGGTCCCATCTCCTGCTAGGTTAACGATAATTAGGAAAGGGCCAGGTGTTACCCCACGCGATGGCATTGTCATCAGCCTCGGTCACCGCGTTTTACTTCGAAGCCAGAGTAAGTGAGAACTCCGTCTTTCTACAGGCCTCCCTTCTCGTGTAGTTTTATCAGCCCGTTTAAATATTAACCATCCTTTACTCTGAGCAGCACCTTGTCTATTTCAAGCCGATTAACATATACTTTTTAAATGGAGATTGGTTAAACCTCTCATTTAAAGACACAAATCAAGGTTCAGAGAGGTTGCAACTTGCCTCTAAGTTACGTGGCAAAACGGACAGTTCTTTACTTTGTAAGGTAAGGAGATGTTCTAGGAGTTCTAGGACACAAAGGGGCCCTGTTGACCCAAGGGTCGGATCATCTGGGCTCCCTCTACAACTCTCTGAACCACTCCAGGGTCCCGCGGCGGCCTACCGAGCAGCAGGTTTCCCGTAATACGCAGGGCCGCAGCGCCCTCTACTGGTCTCTCTGTGAACCTTCTGTTTCGCGGCCAGGTCAAAGGCCCAAGGACCCAAACGTAGGTAGTATTTCAAGCTCTTCAGAATCAGAAAAAAAAAAAAAAAAAAAAAAAAAAAAAAAAAAAAAAAAAAAAAATGAGGACCACTGATTTAAGGCTTAATTTGATGGGTGAAGAAGACGTGGCTAGGACAGAAGAAGCAACAGTGAGACATTTTTCCAGATAGAATTACCCCAGTCTTACATGACTTAAAAACAAACAAACAAAAAAATGTGTGATGCTAGCCTGGGCCTAAGAGTACTGCACATGCTCAGAAGCTGGGAGACGTCCAGCCACCGTCGGGTTTGGATTGCTGTTGGAAGGGGCAGTTGTGTGAATAAAGCGAGTAGATGACTGACATGTGGTCCCTCCACACCCTCTAACACGGCGGATCTTGAACTCGGTCCTGCTTCTGGATCACTGCTGAGCACCTTGTCAGCCTGCAGACAGATTGCTGGGCTGGGCGTGTGGCTCAGTGGCAGAGGGCTTTTGCCTAGTGTGTGCTAAGGCCCTGCCTTCTATCCCCAGCAACACACACGAAGTTGCTACGTCCCACCTCGTTCTTCATTCAGTGAGTCCAGCCAGGTAATACCTATGGCCCTGGCATATAAAGAACCACCGCTCTGAATGCCGACCAGACAAACATCCCTTTCAGATCTGTACCCAGCCCAGCCCCCAGGCCCATAGCACCCCCGGCTGTCCTCAGAACGGGTACACGCGGCAGGTAGGACAGCGCATGGAGCATTATTATGCAAAAGCAAAACGTCAAACCACGTGTCCCAAATGCTTCCCTTCTCCACTTTCGGTGTAGCTAAAGGTAAACTTGAACTTCTGACCCTCCTGCCTCCACCTCCCGAGTGCTGTGATAGTGGCAATCCAGAAGCAGGGATAAGTTCAAGAGCTGCTGTTAGAGGTCGTGGAGGGACCCGGTATAAATCATTTACTCGCTTTGCTCACATCTTCCCCTTCCAACAGCATTCCAAACTCACCTGGTTTGGGTGGTGCTGAGATCAAACTGTGCTTCCTGACTGAAAAGATGGAGAGAGAGGGGTCCCCGGAGGTGGGGCTTGAGCGGGGCTGAAGCTTACTAAGTTTCTGTCAAGGTACCACTCCAATCCTTCTGGAAGGACAGAGATATTTTTTTGTTTTGTTTTGTTTTGTTTTGTTTTGTTTTGTTTTCACTCCAGGATTGGGAAAGTGAGCTCAGCGGTTCGCCTTAAGAAGCGAGGATGGGTGCCACCACCCACCGACAAAATGTCAACTGTCATGAATGCTGGGACCTCCCTTTTTTTTTATTTGCTAATATTGCTGTCACAAATCCAAGTAGTCACGAAAGATATACCAGAAATAGGGGAATCTCAAATTTTTCGCTTAGGCTCAGCTGGGAAATGTGCTTGCTGCCGTACGTGATGACCCAAGTTCAACGCCTAGGACTCTCATGGTAGAAAGACACACTCCTTTGAGTTATCTTACAGCACACGCACACACACATAGAATATATGAGTGAGATAAAGCTGGTTTGGTAGAATGCTTGCACACAGGAAACCATGAGTTCCATCTGTACTGTAGGGAAATTTTAATAGAGCAGCATGGCTATTCTGGCTGGAATACAGGCAAGTCTCTAATCCCAGGAGACAGAGCAAGCAGATCCCTGAGTTCAAGGTCAGCCTGGTATAGAGCAAGCTTAGGTCCAGTTGTGGTGCTACACGCCTTTAACCCCAGCATTTAGGAGACAGAGGTATACAATCTCAGAGTTCGGTTCAGGCAGGTGGATTGTCAGTGAGTTGAGAGGCAATGCAATGGAGTAGAGTTCATGGTATTTTCAGTTCATGGAATTTGAAGGCAGGTTTGTTTATTGTTTTTAAAGATTTATTTATTTTCCATATGAGTGCTCTATCTGCATGTATACCAGAATGCCAGAAGAGGGCACCAGATCCCAGTATAGATGGTTGTGGGCCACCAGGTGATTGCTGGGAAGTGAACTCAGGACCTCTGGAAGAGCAGACAGTGCTCTTAACCTCTGAGCCATCTCTCCAGCCCTGTTCATTTTTATTTTTATTTTTATTTTAGACAGTTTCTCTGTGTAGCCTTGGCTGTCCTGGACTTGCTTTGTAGACCAGGCTGGCCTCAAACTCACAGACATCCGATTGTCTCTACCTCCCCAAGCGTTAGGATTATAGGCATGCGCCACTTCCCCCAGCTTCAGAGGCAATTTTACCAGGAGAGTTTTATAGAGTCAGGTTGAAGAGCTGGTGAGAACGAAAGGAGCCAAAGAATGAGAAAAAGCCAAAAGATTAGAAGATATTGCAAAAGTTAGTAAAACAATTCACCCAGAAGGCGAGAAAAGCCAATTTGAATCAGTGAGCCTGGAGAAGAGTTTGAGCCAAAACAGCAGAGTTGAACCAACCAGCCCAGAGCTTGGAAAGTGCCAGAAAGAGCGAGTTTATTCAGCAGTAAGACTCAGAAGCTGAAAATATTCTAGAGCCGGATTAGATTGTACAAAGGCTAGAAGCTTCCAGAATGAGGCCTAGGTTCGAAGGTGGAGGCAGAAAGCCTCGGAGATGACAATTAAGTAGATTAAATTAAATCAGGCGAATAAAAAATCCTTTTACACTGTACCTTATACACGAGTGTGGTGGAAGATGGAGATGAGAAGCTCCAGGTCCTCCTTGGCTACGAAGCAAGTTGGAGGCCAACATGAGTTATATGAGACTCTTCAAGACACAGGCTAGTGTGATGGTTCAGGAGGTAAAGGAGCTTGCTGCCAAGGCCGATGGCATGAGGAGGATCCCCAGAACCCACATGGAGGAAGGAGAGAACCACAAGTTGTCCTCTGACTCCTACACCCGCTCCGTGGCCTGTGAGTACCTGCACGCATACAAAATAAATGTATTCAACAACAAAGGCCAACAACATTCCCAAAGCAACAAAACCCGACTGCCGAGTGAATGCAACCAGATCTCCATCGTCTAGCCATTTTTATTCTCACTTCACCCATTTTTTTTTTTTATTTTGTTTTAGAGGCGGGTCACTTGTAACCCAGGTGGCCTCCAACTTGCTATGTAGCCAAGGATGGCTTTGTACCCCTCACCTCCTGAGCGCTGGGATTACAGGCATGTGCTACTGCTACTCAGCACATTTTCTTTCTTTCTTTCCTTTTTAGACAGGGCCTTGCCGTGTAGCCCTGGCTGGTTACGATGACCATCACGTTATTGGTTTTGAAGAGTACACCAAAAGGCTCTTAGAACAGACTAAGTTGACTTTTACCCCGTCACAGGGCTCTAAGAAAACTACTCCCACAAGCCAAGCACAGTGCCTACAATCCCAGCACTCAGAGAGGCAGAGGCAGGCAGATCTCTGTGAGTTCAAGGCCAGCCTGGTCTATAAAGTTAGTCCAGGACAGTCAAGGCTATGCAGAAAAACCTTGTTTCAAAAAACAAAACAAAGTAAAACAAAAAAGGGTGGGGGAGAACTCTCATCTTTTTGAGTTCTGGAAATGGTTTTCCATAAAGAAACACCTCTTCCCATGTAATGAGCTAAAATTCATGGATTTCACACTCTGGCTTCTGACAAGAGAGAAGACCTCTTCACACTCATCCTTTGATGCCTTGGTGATCCACTTTCCTGTCCCATAGATCAACTGGAACAAATTGCTTGTTAATTAAACATTGGTTTTGTCCCTCTCTAAAGTCCTGGAACTTTGGCCCATCCTCAACCTGAGGAGCCTAGGTTTCTTCCAAACCACCCTTCTGGGGGTAGACTGACACCAGAAGGAAAAGCATCCCCTGATCTGCCAGGCTTACAGGGCCATGTCCACCCATACTTATATCTTGTTCATACAAGCCCTGTTTTCTCCTTCTGGGAAAAAAGGCATATAATATATAATATACAATAATATATAAAATACTATATATATACATATATATATATACATATATATATATATGTATATATGTATATATATATATATATATATGAGGGGTTTATGTGAAAGAAGGGGATCCCAGGAGAATAGAGAGATCAAGTAAAGGCAGCGACAGGAATGAATAAGAGCAAAGTATACAGTATATAAGTATGAATGCATCCATGAAGCCCATTGTTTTGTACAAATACTACCCATTAATTTAGCTTTCCTTTAAAAATGTATATTCTGGCTTTTTTTTTTTTTTTTTTTTTTGGTTGTAAGTCTACCCTTTAATGGCTGAGCAGAGCCATCTTTTGAGCTCCAACTTTATTTTAATTCCTTGAGACTTGCATATAAACATACAATGCATGTTTCAAATTTTACCTACGTGTGTGTGCGTGCCCGTGTAAATACATAATTGTATGAATGAATGCTCTGTCTGCATGTACACCTGCATGCCAGAAGAGGGCATCAGATCTCATTATAATTGGTTGTGAGCCACCATGTGGATGCTGAGAATTGAACTCAGGACCTCCGGAAGAGCAGCCCACGCTCTTAACTGCTGAGCCATCTCTCCATCCCCATACAATGCATTTTTAATCATGTCCATTCGCATTCTTCCTAGATCTACTGCCCGCCCCTGCCCTTCCAACCTCATGTCCCTTTTCTTTTACAACCCACCATTCGGTTGGTGCTGCCCGTGTTTGCATGGATGTGGAGCCATTCACCAGAGCATGGTCAGCTTACCAACCAACAGCCTCGTCCTTAGAGGAAACCCTTTCCCTCCCCCGGCAACCACCAGCTCTAGGCGGCCAGGGATGGGGAGGGCCAGTGAGCCACTCCAGGCTGCATGCTATGCAGAGGTGACTGTGCTGATCTTTGGCAGGCAGCCACAGCTGCTGGGAGGTCGAGTGCAGCAGGCCTGTCAGTCCTCTGTATCCTCTGGCTCTTACAGCATGTCTCCCCCCTCTCCCTAGACGGTCCCTAGACTGTCTTCCTAGAGAGAAGGGGTAGCTGTCTCCTTTATGGCTGAGCGCTCTACAGACGCTTATTTGCAGCTTGATTAGTTGTGAAATTTTTTGCGTTCAGGGCTGTCCACTGCACAAAGAAACTTTACTAATGAGGTCTGGAGTCGCACCAACCTAACATATGAATGTACAAATTTTAAGGGCAGTTTGGCACTGTTGGATTAGCAAAATAATAGGAGGTTTGCCTCTGGGGCCTATGGGCTCCTCTAGCTTTCCTTTTTTAAATTTACCTTTAAAAACCTATTTTGGGTGAGGGGTGAGGGAGCAAGCATACCTATGCAGACCAGAAGACAAGTTCAGGGAGTTTCTTGTTGACTGGGGTATCTGGTTTCCGCCTCTACCCTCCAATGCTAGCTGGCCAGAGAGCTTCAGTTAGTTTTTTTCTGTCTCCATCTACTGTCTCGCTGTAGGAGTACTGGGATTACAGATACGCACCACTGTATCTGGCTTTCTTTTTTCCTTACTCGGCCTCCCCTCCTGCCCCTCTCTGTGTACCCTTGGCTATCTTGGCTCTGTAAACCTGGCTGGCCTTGAACCCAGGGATCTGTCTGCCTTTACTTACCTCCCAGGTGCTAGGATTAAAGGTGTGTGCCACCACCACCACGCCCCTCGCCGCATCTAGCTTTGTAAGGAGGTTCAGGGATCAAATTCAGGTTGTCAGGCTTACAGAGCAAGCACCTTTTATCTCCCCAGTCAACTTTCCCACCCTAATTTTTAAACTTTTCATAGGGAAAGGAGTATTTGAGTGAAGTATCACAAAAGAATACTTAAACTGGATGTAGTGGCAAAACGTCATTCCAGCTCTGGGATATTGGAGGCAAGAGGATCAGAAGTTCAAATTCATTCTCAGCTATACAGAAAATGCGAGGACATTACAAGACAAGATAGAAAGATAAAGTGAGAGGACAGTCTGGGCTCCATGAAATCCTTGTCTCAAAAAAAAAAAAAAAATCAAATCAAATCAATGTTGAAAACTCAGTGCAGAAGAGGCAAACCTGATTTTTTCAAGTTTATCGTATACTATTATTTAGCCAGGTCCTCAGAACCCTCAGGCGGCAGGGGCTGCAATCCTCCCTTGGCAGATGCGGGTGTGCTCCGTGCGGCACTTTCTTGTGAGATCAGACGCCGGCCTTGGCAATCCTAGCCGAAGAGCCCATTTCATTCAGTTTCTAACTAACCTCCTAAACACCGCCCTCTCCCGGCACAGGCCACGCCCTCCCCTGTATCCCCGCCCCTTCTGGGGCGGAGCAGAATCAACCAATCAGAAGAGGCCTTAGGCGGGCGCTCAGCCACAGCGAACCAATAGACAGACAGCCGGAGCCGGGCTTGTCCGGGCAAGCTGCCGCCGCGGCCGGCGGGGAACCCACGTGTAGGCCGGGAAGCCTCGGCCGGGTCTTCAGGTAAGCTGGGGACGGCCCCGTTAGTCCCAGGCCGCCGGGTCCGGTCGCCAGTCGGGGCGGGAGGGTGTGCAGCCAGGCCGGGGCGCGGCCTCGTGCGGTCCCGGTCCGGCTCGGGGCCGGTGGGCCTGAGGGGGCGGCGCCGAGGATGAGCGTCAGCCAGACGCCGCCGCCGCCGGTGAGGGCCGCCGGGCTCTCCTCGTGCTTTTTGTACCTCGGTCTGGTAAGCTTTTGTGTAGCATCGGGGTCCCTGTCGCTCCAGGCTTTCTCAAACTAGGATGATTGTCACGATCCTGTTCAAAGCCTGCGGTTGATGGTTAAGGGACAGTGACTTCCTGACGACGTCTGGCTATTTCTTGCGAGACCGGCTCACTAACGGAGACCTGGTCTGCCAGCAGCACGTGTCCTTTAGGCCACTGGCTTTGCAGTTTCTTGGGGGCCCTCCCGTCTGGAGCCCTCTTGGGCTGGGGACCTTCACCTGAAGGCCGAGTGCCTGCCATACTGACCAGGGTTAAGACGATGAAAATTTGCACTTGGCCTTGCTGAAAGGGCTTTGTTCTGAATGCTGCTCTCCAGCCAAATTGAGCTCCTTTCAGGGCTGCAATCTGTGGAAGTGGGTCCCCTTGGTAATTGTTGGTTCTGACGTGTCCACGGGGCCGGGGACTGTGGGAAAGGACTACTTTCATCTCTTCAAATACGAGGTCACAGAGACCTTTTCTCAAGGGAATCTTAATTTTAGCTTCTTTCAAACCTAGCCAGCAGGGACAGCAAAGTCCGTCCTACCCTTTCCCCACCCCCAAAGTCCATGATCAAGCAAGGCCAGAAAAGATCTTCTAGGCCAGGTTTTTCTCCCGTTGCTGAGATTCCGAATTTGTTAGTTTTGAGATGTGGTTTGTGGATATGAGGAAGTTCTGACAACCACTTTTTAAAAGAGGCGGTACTCGCTGGAGACCAGATGAGCAAGTTGATAGTGGGTGAGTCAGCGTGGGTCGCTGAGCCATTACTCCTCATGCAGATGCTGGCATCAGCAAACACAGGACTCTCCCTCTTTACTCCCCTCTGCTGTGCTACTTACCCTTGTGATATTTTATGCCCGGGCTCCTAGTCTAACCTCATCTTTGTAGTATCCTCCAGGCCTGCC
Source organism: Psammomys obesus (assembly GCF_907164565.1). Lineage (NCBI taxonomy): Eukaryota > Metazoa > Chordata > Mammalia > Rodentia > Muridae > Psammomys > Psammomys obesus. Next base: position 17,059,092 of record NW_026596046.1, read on the forward strand.
ACTGGAGGCCCAGCTTGGGCTTCCGAAGCGGGAGTCTACCACGAGAGAGGGACAACAGACACAGCAGGCTCTGTGGCTTGCTGGTTTGAGGGAGCTCTGGGGAAAACAGCCTGTTGACCGAGGAGCATAAAATCCAACGTGTTGCAATAAGCATGGTGAATTTCTTTGCTCCTCTGATGGACAGTTAATGTCCAGGGTCAGTGCTACCGATCCACATTTTACTAGCCCACCTGGGTCCTTGGGTTTTCCTCGCTTGGCCAGCAAACACCAGGCTGAGGTAAGGGTGGCTTGTGGTTGTGGAAGGACCACTAAGGTTGGTGGCAGAAGATGAAGTGGTAGTAGGAAGAGGCAGTCTCCCCAGCTGTAATCCATCTTATACTTTATAGCTGGGGACCTCAGGTTGCTGGTGGCCCCTCCGCCTCAGCACCAGGTTTTTCCCATGTCAGGCCCTTGTCCCTGGTGTTTCCACTGCCCACTTCTCGTCCCTGTAGGTTTACTGTTCCTTTTTACACGGAAATGACTTCTAGGAATCCTCTGCAGGCCCTTCGTCTGCTTTTCCTCCTCGAACCTCTAACCGGTTTTCAGCACACCGTCTGCTGCAGTTCTGTCTGTGGTCAAACCAGATTTCTCTGTTTAGGATCCATCTTTGTACCTGCCCCAGCATCTGGCACAGTGGAGACCCCAGAGAACCTCTTTGTAACACTAGGGAGATGCATGGATTCCAGAACAGCATTTGGTGGTACAGAGCTGGGTCTGAAGGAGCTGGAGGGGTGTAGTTTGGGAAGGGCATTGAGTCCAGACAGAGGCAGCTCTGACCTAAGCATAACTGGCTAGCTGATGTAGGGAAGAGAATCAGCCTCCCTGGAGAAAGGAGGCAGAGAGCTATTGAACCATACTATATCCGAGGTGTGTGTATGAGTGTGTGAGAGAGATAGACAAATAGACAGACAGACATAGGAACGCAGCAGTTTGTAAAAGTCCTAGGGAAAACCTTGCTCTGCCTGTTTCAGATTTTGAGATCTTCGTTGAGGGATGTTCAGCTGGACTCTTATCTGTAATTGTAACCTTTGCTACCCTGTCTCCATGCTTCTAACAGTCTTGAAAGCTACAGCTTTGAGAAGTGAGCCTGAGGTTCAGAGCATGGAGTCTCTGGGTTCCTGTCAGCCTCTATCCCAAGTTACTCAGCATCCCAGCCTCATTTCTTTTCTGTAAAGTGAGGTGATGATACTTTGTGGTGTCAGTGGGGAGGTGGACTGATTCCACGTAATCCCTGCAGAGGGGATGTGCAGGAGACACGAATGGAATGCGTGGTGGTCGAGTGCAGTTCTTAGTAAAGGTCTTGAGTTTCAGTCAGGTGCTTGAGCTGCAGAGTTAAAACAACATGGAGAGGCAGGGTGGCCTGGCATTCTCCTCCCCGCCCTTCTTCCTATGTGCTCTCTCTCCAGCACACGGCCCCATTGGAAGATAGCATCCAGGGCTGCTGTTGCTCCTAGCTGTGAGCTGGCTGGCATGGTGCCCCGGGAAGCCCCTGAGTATGCGCAGTGTCCATCCCTCACCAGCCTGAATACCATGGATGTGGTTCAGAGAAGACACAAAAGAAGAAGCCGGCAACACCAGCGGTTCCTAGCCCGCAAGGCCTTGCTGCAGGAGCAGGAGCTGTTGAGCATGGTCCCAGCATCCTGCCCTCTGGCCCCTGCTTCACAAACAACAATAGGCACAGGGGTGTTGGGCAGCAGGAGACATCGTCCCAAGGCCAAGTCAAGCAGTGGTGGCCCATGCAGCAAAAGGCCTGCTCCCAGAGAAGCCCCAGGGCCTGGGCCCAGCAAGTGTGTGGCCATTGACTGTGAGATGGTGGGTACAGGACCCCTAGGGCGGGTGAGTGAGCTAGCCCGATGCTCCGTGGTGAGTTACAATGGTGACGTGCTCTACGACAAGTACATCCGGCCTGAAATGCCCATTGTGGACTACCGCACCCGCTGGAGTGGCATTACCCGCCAGCACATGCACAAGGCTATCCCTTTTCAGGTGGCCCAGAAGGAGGTGAGGACCTTGGGTTTTGTTTGGCCTAAATGAGGTTGGGGAGAGAATCCTTGGTTTGAGTGGCCACTTTGTCACTGGGGAGTGAGGGGCCTTGAGAAGCCACTGTACTTCTCCAAACATGTAGTTCCTTTTCCAGAGAATGGGTTAACATAAATCCAGGGGCTGCCACTCTGAATGATTGCACAGTGGGCTGCTTGTAGAAAGGTTGTGTGAAAGGTAAGGGCACAACAATTTACACAACCTTTGTAATCTATAAAATTTGCCTGCAGTCCTGTCACATTCAAGGGCTGTTGTGTTAGCTCATCTCTTTGGTTTTTCAGTGCTTGGGAAAATGCTTAGTAGTGGGGATCTCGTTATATTGGGTCTGCAAAGTCATTTGACCATAGGAAACAGTTAAAGCCTTATAAATAGACGAGGATCCTTGCCCTAGGGTATTCCATGAAGACTCTGTCCCTATAGAATTCTAGGGCTCTGACATGATTGTCTAAAAATGATGGCTAAGCAAGCTTGCCCCACAAGGTTAATTAATCACCTGTTGGGTACAATCAACAGAACCATGCCTAGTGTTGATAAGGGGAAGCTCTTATCAGGGGTTATGGTCCCTGTCTTCAGGACTCTGTCCCCTTGCTCATCTGTACACTGACTCCTTCTGGCCCTCTACCTCTGCTCTGTGCCATGGGGCTTTTATAAGGAAATGGTGTTTGGGCACAACACTCGGAAGACGTGGTGCTGCCACAGAAACAGAAAACTCATGAAAGATGGCATTACAGTTTGGCCTATGGTTAGGAAACGCAAGGGACACCAGCAGTCAGGCCTGTGACTCAGAAGAGCCTGGGGCTGCTTATGGCAACACGGGCAGGAGGACGCCCTTCACACAAAGGGGCCTATATGCAGTGAGGGTAGCGTTTCTCTGAGTCCAACACTATTAGACTAGTGTGGCTCAGCACCCAGGCAGACAAAAATTTGCTGGCAGATGTTTGAGATGTGTAGTGTTGTATGCTCTTGCTTCTGTTCTGTTCAGCTGTCAGCAGTTTTCTACACTCATGTCGTGTTTCTTCAGATGTAACATGCAGAAACAAAGGTGAAATTCACATCGCGAAGTTGTACCCTGTCACAGTCATAGTGGAACAAACTAGCTTTTTCAAAACAAGCATTAGAACAGAACTGCTTTTAATGTTTCTGGGTTACTGGGATATTCAGGAATGTTTAGGAAATGGATAAACCTCATCTACTGTGTCGGCAAGTTTTATCAGCTTGACATAAAGCTAAAGTCGTTTGAGAAGCAAAAACTAAAATTGAGAAAATACCCCCCCCACACACCCCAGATTGGCCTGTGATGAATTTTCTTGATTGATGATTAATGTGGGAGGGCCTAGCGCTAACCCTGGGCCTGTGGTCTTGGGTGCTATAAGAAAGCAGACTGAGCAAGCCAGTAAGCAGCACTCCTCCATGGCCTCTGCATCAGCTCCTGCCTCCAGCTTCCAGCCCTGTTTGAGTTCATCTCTTTAATTCCCTCAGTGATGGACTGTGGTGTGGAGCTGAAAATAAACCCTTCTGTCATGGTGTTCATCACAGCAATAGACAGCTAAGACACATACCATGATGCCCTAAGCAGGTCTTTGGAAAGACCTGATCATGAGTAGAAGCAGTAGGAAGGTAAATCTGTGGTGAGCCATTCAATGCTGACCGCTCCCATCCATATTTGTGGTTGGTGGTGAGCCTTGGAGCAGCCTCACTTTCTTTCTGCTCACTTGGGATAGTGTGGGATAGGTCTGATCTCTTCCCCCACTTGATTGCAGCAAGGGTATGAGGTGATCCCAGTGGGTCCCATGCTAGGAGAGGTAGGCTGTGGCAGGCCAGTAGCTGATGATCAGGAGTTATCAGGCCTTTAGCCCTGTTTTCCCTGAGCATGAGGGAGGTGCTGGGCAGGGAGGAGCAAGATGTGCCCAAAGAACTGCAGAGCAGGTTTCTAGGGTAAGAAGGAGGAGTCAGTGCACACAGGAGCAGGAACTGTCCCTTTAGAACTCACAAGGGCTTCTACTTAGCCCGGTGTCGACCAGCGCCAGGCACAGTTCTGTTGGTTTCATTCAGCAGGTCTTTATTGATCAGAAAATAAGTTGGTTGGGAGGCCGAGGTAGAAGGATTGATGTAAGTTCTGGCCTGGACTGCAGAGTGAGCCTTGTCTCAAAAGAACCAGCCCAACAAACAAGCAAATCAGTAAGTGCTGTGTTCTGGGCGAACATCACTGTTCAAATGGAGCCTACTGTGCGGGAGAGGAACTAGAGCATCACGCAAGCTAACTGTGTAAAGCTTGTAAAATTCAAGTTCATACTTAGTATGGATGGCTTGAAAGAAGGACCAGGCTCCCAGGTAGATGAGGGTCATAGGAGGCCCCCCAAGAAGGCCGAGGAGCAGAGACCTGAGTGGCACTGGGAGCTGAGCAGGTCTTCAGCCAAGAAGTATCTGTGCCCGCGCATAGCTGCTCTTAACTTGAAAACATGGCTTACATCCATGCCGTCCTTTGACCCTCACAGTTGTGCCCTGGAATGGTATAGATAGTATACCTTTTGCAGCTGCTAAGATGAGTTTGTATTCAAACTTGGGGCATCATGGTTGACTGGGGCTCATAGACTCTCCCCTCCCTTCCTCACTGCTGCCTCCCTCTAGAGGGGTCCATGCACCAGTAGTAAGCGAGCTCAGGTGTGTCTCCTGCCTCCTCTCTCCACTCACAGATCCTTAAGCTGCTGAAGGGCAAGGTGGTGGTGGGCCACGCACTGCACAATGACTTCCAGGCCCTCAAGTATGTCCACCCTCGGAGCCAGACCCGGGATACCACTTATGTCCCAAACCTGCTCAGCCAGCCCTACTCCCTCACCCGAGCTCGGGTCTCTCTTAAGGACCTGGCACTGAACCTGCTGCACAAGAAGATCCAGGTATGTGGTTTGGAATCTCTTGGGAAGGAGGGTGGCTCCTCTGACTTCCATTGCTGCTGAGTTGGGGATAGGAATGTGAACTGTTGTTCACACACAGGCAGCGCTGGTGTGGCCACCTCATTCTCTGTGTGAATTCCCAGTGATAGTCAAATTCTTCTAGGCGCATCTCTGCAGGACTTTGCCTACCTAACTCCTGGCTGTCTCCTGTATCCACATAGGATATGTTCTGACTCACCAGCTCTAGAGGCTCAGATCAAGGGGCCTGTGACTCCTCCTCTGCTGTCTTTCATGTCCACCTTCTAACTTCTGGAGCAGAAATTTTGGTTTTGTTGTTGTTGTTTGTGCCTTGTTTGGTTTTTTGAGATAGGATTTCTCTGTGTAGCCCTGGCTGTCCTGGAAATCACTCTGTAGAACAGGCTGGAGCCTTATACTCAGAGATCTGCCTGCCTCTGCCTTCTGAGTGCTGGGATTAAAGGAGTGCTCCACCACCACCACCCCACCCCTCACTTAAGGAATTTTTTTAAACGTGTTTGGTGTGCTTGTATGTCTGTGTATCACATGCACGACGTGCTCTGGGGGTCCAGAACAGGGCATCAGATCCTCTGGGACTGGAGTTATACACAGTTGTGAGCTGCTGTGTAGCCTGGGACCTGGGGAAGAGCAAGCCAGTACTCTTAACCACTGTGCATTCTCTCTAGCCCATCATAAAGGGAAGCTTGTTTTGGTTCATAATTTTATAGGCGCTTAGGCAGAACATCAGAGTGCTGGGCGCTTGGGGAGCTATATACCCCATAGTGAATATGAAGCAGACAAAAAAACAGAGACAGAATATTCCTGAGGACCTTTCCCTGGCAATCTGTTTCCTTAGGCCAAGTCTCACCTCAGAGTTTCTAGTACCTTTCCAAATAGTATTGTCAGCAGGAGAACAAGTCCACAATACAGGCCTTTGGGGGTATATTTCATATCTAAATTGTATCAGCCTCCATTCAGGGATATGTGCCCATGACTTCTCACGAGGCTCATGAGGCTGGCTTCACTTCTGGGGTATGGTCAGGCACATTTCTTTACCACGTAGTGATGTTTTTGGCTCCTGTCCACAGGTTGGTCACCAGGGACACTCATCTGTGGAAGACGCCATGGCAGCCATGGAGCTCTACAAGCTGGTAGAAGTGCAGTGGGAACAGCAAGAGGCCATCAATGCCGAGGCCCATCCCGAGGACAGGGGACCTGACAGCAGCACTGATGTGGAGCAATACATGGAAGACCAGTACTGGCCTGATGACCTGGCCCAGAGTACCAGTGGCAAAACAAGAGAGGCCCAGGATGGAAAGGAGTGAGAGGAAGGAGCAGGCGAGCGGGAGACAGGAGGCAGGGAGCCAGGAATGGTCCTCCCTTGTCAGACAGGGTAGAAGATATCCTGGCAGACAGGGTCCGAATGCTGGTTCACAGCATTGCCTCCTGTACCTAAGGGGTGATTTCCCTCCGTTCCTGTGGTTTTGCTAATGACACTAGGCAGACCTTGTCCTGCAGTCCAGCAGATACAGGGAAAGTGCCATAGGACTGTCCAAGGCTGCCACTGGCCACCATGGCCAAAGCTTCTGGAGTCCCTGTGCTGTGCTACTCTCAGGGAGGGAGATGAAGCTTCCCTCCCCGAGAGTGTTGGGTGGCGATCAATGCCTAGAACTCCCTCTCCCTCTCTGGCAGGTGAAGTTCAGTTGCTGTGGCCACCTCTCGTACAGACATTTTCAGGATCAGAGTAACTTAAAGAGTTACGGCCTTTAAAGAAGACACTTATTCCCCATTTCTCATCTCTTGCTTTCTTTGATGTCCTGGGTCCTAAGGCAGAGGTTCCCAACCTGTGGGTCATGACTCCTCTGCGGTTTCTAATGACCCTTTCACAGAGGTCCGCTGAGGCCCTCAGAAAACACAGGAATTTAACATTACAGTTCATAACAGCAAAGTGACAGTTACGAGTGGCAACAAAAATAATTTTCTGGTTGGGCTCACCACAGCAGGAGAACTCTATTAAGGGGTCTCCGCATTAGGAAGGCTGAGAACCGCTGAGAAGGGCTAACTTTAGGGCAAGGGCTCACGACACATCATCACTGCCACGTTACACTGAGACATTAAGACAAGCCTGTGGCTTCCCCTCTGAGCCTGTTAACCTTGGAAAGTGCGAAGAGTACTGAAACTTACCTCATGGGGTGGTTAGGTGCTTTGAGTGTACCCTAGTGATGAACAGTGCATGGGTTCTGTTCATGTCTGTGCCTGATTCCTGAGCAGCTGTGGCTCAGCAGGACTTGGTTGGCTTTTCCAGCAGATGGGGTGGGGGCCAGGGCAAGGGCATTGCAGAGGAGTTCAGAGTTCTCTGTAGGTCTTGCTGCTAGCTTCTGGCTTCACATCAGCATCCTGCCACTGTATTTTGGAAAGTGACAACAGTGACCCAGACAGGGTCCGAAAGAGACACTACTGAGACAAACTTCCCACTGTCAGCTGAGGCCCACATCGCAGAAAGCCTTAATCACGATTGCCAGGGGAAGAGGAAGCTGGCCGAATCATCACCACCGCTTCTGGCTTGGTGCCAGGGTCAAGCTCTCATTTCCTTAAAAAGCAGCAGCTAATGCCAGCCTTGCTGCTGGGCAGTAGTTCAATGGCTTCATTTTCGGATTGGAGGGTGGTAGAACTGTTACCCGGGAGACGAGGACTGTGAGAGATCAGCTTGCTCGTGGTGCCAGACCATTTATGCAGGAATAAAAAGCTCACCTGGAAAAGTGGGTGACGTGGTCCTTTCTGCGTGCTCAACCTGGGCTGAGGGGTGTTTGAGGGCTGGGTTGGCCTAAGGCACTGGGCCCTGCTTGCATGCTGGTCTTGAGGTATCTTGGTTTCTGACTTCCTGTTAGAGTGAGTTCCTTACTGTACAACATACTGTTTAATTCGCTCTCTTCCCAAAGCTAAGTTCTCGCATCAAAAAATTGGGAGATTTTTGCTTGCTGTTGAAACACAATCTCATGATAGAGCCCAGCTGCATGTAACCCCTTATGGAACTCAGGTGATCCTCCTGCTCCAGCCCACCCAGTGCTGGCATTATAAGCATGAATTGCCATTCCTGTTAGGCTTGCCCTTTAGGAATAAGAGCCCTTTGTGCATATATAACATTAGTCCACCTGTCCTTGCATAATCCTCATCCCCTCTTGGCTATTGTGAATAAAGTAGCCATAAATAGGGCATGCAGATATTTCTGTTATCCTGCTTATAGATTCCCAGTAGCAGAATTGCTGGATCATGTGATAATTTTGTGTTGAATTGTTTGGGCAACTTCCAGAGTCAAGCTCCAGCAGGGTTCAGGTCCCAAAGAGGAGGTGTGGAGTCTAGAGAGGAGACGAACACCATCTGAGGGTAGCTGGGTGTTTATTGAAAACATAGCTCCACCTTTTAGAGTTTATATTTACACGGGACCTCAATCACAAGTAATGTTGAAAGCAGATTTAATGATTCCAAGAGATTTATGATCTTTTCACAGATTGTTTTAACCCACTTTAGTTCTAATTTCTAACGTCCAAAATGAGAGGTAGTAAACTTAATTACAATATTTTACTTTGAAGCAAAAACAGTAAGTTAAGCAAGCATCTAAGTCCCCATTACTTTCTAAGGCTTAGCAAGCCCACCAGGTCCCCCATACACTTCCTCCAGCGTGCTGTCAGCACACACTGTCAGCCTTTGTGGTCAAGAGGTGCCCGTGAGAGCAGTTCTCATTCCTCAAGGGGCAGCAGTGTTTGTATCATGTGGCACAATAAGCATTGAGCTGTTTCCTAATTGCCTTCCTTTGTGCCTCAGTCTTACGGTATGGTCCTGTTCTCATAAAGGTCCTGATCTTGTCCTCTTTTTCCATTATGCTATACTATCCTAATTCCTTAAGTGTATGCTCCTGTATATAGAGGGGGCTCTAACTTCTTAATAGAATCTGCGTTTCCTGTGGTTTACCAGATCTTGCCATTCATCCTGCAAGTCACATATCCAGGAAATCAGTCCTGAGCACATTATACTTAACAACTGAACTTTTGCCCTCACCTGCCAAGGCCTCAGGCTCTGGGTCCAGGCCCATTGTTTCTCCTAATTGTGTGCATTCATCCTTGGCACCAGGTGTAAGTGCCTAAGAGTTCCTGGAACCATCTTTCAGTTAATCTTTCTCTATTCTTGATACAAATAAACACAAGGGAGATTCTTGTGTAAGAGTAGGCAGAGTTATTGTGCTGTATGGTTCCACAGTAGTGGAGACTTTTTCAAAGAATTATTTTGTTTAGAGGGATTGACATTGCGTTTTTTTTTTTTTTCACATCTTCTACCAAAGCCCATACAAAATTTCTCAAAGGAAAAATGCATAAGGAAACACCCAAAACAGTGGAAATCACCAAAGAGGAAAGTAAAAGGATGCTGGGGAATTGTGATCTGCAGTAGAAATATGCAAGCAGCAGAGGTCACCATACTGTCCACACCAGGCAACTGTCAGTTTTCCACAGTAGCTGCCTCATTTTGCATTCTCCTCAACGGTTCATAAGGACGTCAGTTGTTTTACTCTGAGGAAGTGTCTCACCTTTTGACCTAGGTGACTTGGAACTTGTGCTCTTCCTGCCTCAGCCTCAGTTTGAGACAGTTGAGCATGTAGGGCAGGTTGCTTCTAGGGAGAGCTGCCTCTGGGGCTGTTAACTGTCTCAGCCTGTTTTGTGTTCTATAACGAAACACCTGATGCTGTGGTACTTGATTAAGACATAAACCACAAAGCTAGGCGCATTGGCACATGCCTGTAATCCCAGCACTCAGGGAGGCAAAGGCAGGTGATCTCTGAGTTGGAGGCCAGCCCGGTCTATAAAGCAAGTCCAGGACAGCCAAAGCTACACAAAGAAACACTCTGAAAAAACAAAAGACAAATCAGAGTCATGGAAATTGGAAAGCGTGGTGTTGGTCTGCAGGGCTCTGCTGAGGACCCTGTGGTGGATATAGTGGAAGTACATGTGGAAAGGACCACGAGGCAAGATAGGGAGTAGGAGAGGGCTTGGACAGTGCCAAACAGGTCACAAAGGGCCAGAACTTCCAAGAGAAGGTGGTAATCTATTCATGGATGGGTTGTTTATCACTCACCCTCACATTACTCCTGCCAGTCCACACTTCAAGATTCAACCACACTGAACTGGGCCTTTAGACAAAGAACCCTTGGGAAACACTAAGTCATACCAGAGGCATAGCATGAGTTGTCCATTTAGTGCATTATCGGGACTCAGTGGAGTTTAGAGATCCATCCAGCAGCCTCTGGTCAGCTATAAGCTATGAGTGAGCAGCCCACGGGATGTGTCCTTGGAAGGCTGACAAGTTTGCTCGGAGTGATTCACTCCTGCCATCACCTGATCAAGGCTTGTGGGCTTGGCTTACCCTTTGATGTTGTCAGGTGAAGCTGGAAACAGGAAACCCCCTTACAGGCTGGGATCAGGGCTCTCTCCTTCAGGGCTGTTCATCACCAGTACCTGAGTCCAGCAGGACACACTGTACACTTGACAAAAGTTCAGCATAATTTAGGCAGGGTTCTAGGATCTGAGGCCCAGCTCTGTGGGAAACCATAAGAGAGCAAATAGAATGCACAGCATTCATTACCATGCACGTTCTATAGAAAAGAGTAGGGCTGGGGACCACCTTATCAATGAATGAATGAATGAACAAAGGAACGAATGAATGAATTTAGAAGAGGACAAGAGGTCACTTACACAGAGAGGCCTAGAGGGGGTACTGCCAAGCAGATGATGTAGGGAAGGCGTTTTCCAGAATGTTGGGCAGGTGCAGAACCCTTTCAATTTTTTTTTTTTTTAAGAACCCTTTCCTTCAAACAAAATGGCCTCTATCTTTACAGATCAGCTGTGCCTGCCTACAATTATGCTTGTTGGCTATATTGGTAGTCCCTCCCAGTGGGAGGGCCTACGGAGGGTCACTGGGCCCTCATCTGAGAGTTCAGCTGCTCCCCCAACCATTTGTATGCAATTCTGCCCTAATTGCATGGGGTCTGGGAGCTCAGGCAGTAGTGAAGTATATGAGCTGAGGAAGATTGGCACGCTAGCTAGGCAGCTACAGGGATGCCATCCACACAGGGTGAAGACTTACCGGTGTGTGTGTTTTAACATCTCCTGTGAGTAACCTCTCACCCATGCTCCATAAGTAAGCCCAATAAATTCAGTGATCCCGAAGTTGTACTCTGGTTGAATTGTTTTTTGGCTTGTTGGGACCTTCTAAGGAGGTCCCTCTTCTCCCAGAAAAGCAGCCCTTGAAACAGGGCGGCAAATGCCAAACTCTGAGACATGAACATGCAGGAAGATGCCTTCATAGTGCTGCTGCAGGACTCCAACCTAGAGCAGGAACCTTAGTGGCTCCTCTAGTCCAGTGTTTCTCAGCCTGTGGGTCATAATGACTAAGCCTTTCCCAGGGGTCACATAGCAGACATCCTGCATAACAGATATTTACATTACTATTCAGAACAGCAAAATTACAGTTACGAAGTAGCAACAGAAATGATTTTATGGTTGGGGGTCACCACAACATGAAAAACTGTATTAAGGGTCACAGCGTTAGGAAGGTTGAGAACCACTGGAGTCTAGTCACTGGTCTTGACACTGGGGAGATGGTGACATCATCTGAAGGAGGCGTGGAGACTAGTGGGCCTGGGGAGTCACCAAATAAAGACCCAGAGCAAGGCCAGGGCTTAGGTTTAAACTAGAAGAGGGCACACTTCAGAGAGGGTTAAACGAGACTGGAAGGGGCAAAAGGACGGATGAAAGCTTTCTAGTAGTTGTTTTTAAAAATGGTCTCAAGCTAGTCCAGAATAGTCTTGAACTTGCTGTGTGACTTTGAACTCTTAAACAAAGGATGACTTTGAACTCTTGATCTTTCTGTCTGCTTCTGCTGGTGTTGGGATTACATGCTAAACCACCACACCCGGTTAATGCAGTGCTGGGCATCAAGCCCGGGGGTTCTTGCATGCTAAACACTCTAGCAAGTTGAACTACACACTCAACCCCAACATTTGATTTTTGAAATCTGTTAAAGTCAGACATCTGGTCTGGCAAGGAAACCACAGATCTGGGAAGTTCTTTTCCAAACCGCAAGTCTTTGTGACGTCACTTTGGGCTGAGGACTGTTAATCTGTATAAACCTGGGCAGTAAGGCAAGCCTGGCTCCATCCGTTGACTCTCAACCCTGGCATGTACTTCAGGAGCACTCCTTCCAGAAAGCTGAGTCTGTTTCTGATCCAAGTGTACCTAGTTTGGTTATCAAAAGAATTCTGAACATTCCCTCTGTGATAGGTGTAAGCAACAGGCTCAGGAAAGAAACCACTGAAGTGATGGCTCCATGGTTAAAGGGAGGATTCTTGTAATAGCTATGAGAGAACAGCCAGAGGCATCCAGAAAAGAGCAGAGCAGAGGGGGAAAGAAGCAGACCATGGCCATCTCTTGGGAGCAGAGAAAGTAGGAGGGAGAAGGGAGAGAAGAGAATAGCAAGAGAAACGGGGAGGGAGTGGGGAGCATTGTTGGCTTTAGACAAAGTGGGGAGGGGGTGAGCTGGAACAGCCTGGGAGCTAGCATGGTGGAGGAGTTGGAGGTGAGAAGGGCAAGCATGTCTTTGAAATGCTGAAATGCAGAACAAGTACATGTGAGTAGGTACTGAAGGAGTCTGGAGGCTAGCATGGGCTGGCATGTAAACACAGGTATATTCTAGCAGGCAGAAACCTGACAGGTTTCTGAGGAATGCTGTGTGCAAACTTTGATTTGTATGCCGGAAATGCTATAGTCCAACATGAGCTGAGCCTAGACTGTCATTCTGGACAAAGTCAGTGGCCCTGTCCTTTTTTGGGGGGGTGCTTGGGATTTTTTTTTCCTTTTGGACCTAATAATGGCACCACTCTAAGAATTCTAAGTTCTAGCCCAGGAGACTATAGCTAGGTAGGGAGAGTGGTCTGGCTTGAGGCCATCTCAAGATCTGCTGCTGTTTGTCAGACTCACCCAGGTAGTCTTGGCCCACTGAGGCACTACTGAACTGGTAGAAGCCACCAACGGTTCCCTACAGTCTTCTTTGTCCTCACTGGGGCAGAGGCCAGGAACTAGACCCTTCCCATCCAAACCCCTTCTGCCCTTTCCAGTGAATGGCCCCAGTGTCTGAAGAACAGCTTGCTTTGCCCTCAGAAGACCTCACAGAATATCACACTGACAGCAGATCCCAGAGTTGTGGGACATTCCCCAGGCTCCAATCCCAGAGATGTTTATTCTCCGGGTGGAGGGTGAAAAAGCAAAGAAAGATGTTGCAATCCACTCCATCCGCGTCAGACACGTCATCTGAAAGGGAGGAGGGCAGGGCCAGAGGAGGGCACCCTGACACAGCCAGCCCTGACTCAGCCTGCCAGCCCCCCACCTGCCCTCCTCAAAGAGATGGAGCAGCCCAGCCTCCGTGGCCTGCCCCCCCCACACAACTTCCCTTGATAACAAACCAGAAACTGAAACTAAAACAGGCTCAAGTTCAGAGATGAGTCACTTCTCAAAGTGACTGAAGTAGCTGAGAAGTGGCAACAGAGAGGCAGAAGAGAATCCAGGGCACTGAAACAGACAGGAGAGCAGGTACCACATAGCTGCCCAACCTGGGAGGCAGGGGAAGGGGGGTTTCTTGGTGGTATGACAGCCAGACAAGGACCAGCGAGCTCTGGGGCCTACGGAGAAGCTGAAGGGTGGCATGAGGCCAGCTTCCCCTGTTGCCAGGTGGCATTGGAGATAGAGGGTAGGGCTTAGGTGTAGTCTGGCAGAATGGTGGCCCAGGATGCCCAGAGGCTTGTTGGTTCTTGAATGAAACCCTGGTTCCCCTCTTCCCCCTCCCCCAATCCTTCAGGACTTTCTGAGGGTTACCAAGGAGCATGGCATGCAGCCTAGAGGTGGTGGCTATGGACTGCGAGATGGTAGGGCTAGGTCCTCAAAGGGTGAGTGGCCTTGCCCGCTGCAGCATCGTGAATTTCTATGGCACAATCCTGTATGACAAATACATCCGGCCTGAGGGAGAGATCACGGATTATAGAACCCGAGTCAGCGGGATCATGCCTCAGCACATGGTGAGGGCTACACCATTTGGCGAAGCCAGGCTGGAGGTAAGTGAAAGACCAGGAGTCCACCAGCAGGGGTTTCGGGAATGGGAACGTTGTCCTTCCTCTTCAGCCCCTTCCCTAGGGTCCTGGGTCTGTGACTGTACCATGAGAAATTCCTCATCTTTCTGAGGAAAGAGCCCTGGGCCTCCCTATCACAGCCACCAATGAGATAGTTTCCCACCATCTGGAGCTGTTTTCAGGGCATCTTTTTGGTCCAACTTTCTGGTCCTATGATGGATAAACTAAGCCCCACCTAGTGTTCCCTTTCTTTTAGATCACACTGCTCAGGTGAGCCTGTGAGATAAGGTTCTGTGGCTGAGCTAGTTCTGTGTCAGAGGCCTGAGGCTCCTGGGCTGAAGGAGATACTGTTCCCTAACTAAGTGCTGTGGGCTCTAGCAGGCTCCCTGCTCAGCTTGAAGCCCACTTGAAGCCCAAGGTTCTTACCCTTTAGAGGGTGGTCACGTCTTCCAGGTGTAACTTTCTGTTTCTTTGTGTGATTAAAGGGAAAGCAAAACCCAAGTGGAAACTTCCCCTAGGCCTTTCACCTCTGGGCAGATTCAGCAGGAGCTTGGGGAAGTTCACATTTACAAGAACTGAGGTTGGTCTCCATAGACATGCCCCGACATGTATACCAGGTCGCTGGAGGGGAGACACAAAATCCCAACAGTGCTACTACCATTTAATAGGTACTGAGGTATATTCTCCCTCTGTCCCTCTCTCGCCTCACTCCCTCTTTCTCTCCTTCCTTCCTTCTCACCCGTGCTCATTCACTCTCCCTGAGCTCATTTCTACCTTAGCGCAGCCCAGGTGGTCCTCAGGAATTAACTGCCTCACTGGGAAGCAGGCACTCATTGTCCCAGTTCCCTGCTGCCCATGAAACAGCTCCAACCAGACATTCCATCCATACCTAACAAGGACATACCACTTGGGCCTTGGAAGTTGCCCTGGGAATGTCTGTGGGAGAAGAGCAGAGCTGATCTTTAGGAGTGAACTCACCTGTGTTCTAGTTGCCTCTAGCCGGAGTCCACCCCTTTGTGAATTGCCCCAGCAGCCCAGGGAAGGGCTAGAGTAAGCATGTTATGTTGTCTTGTGATCCATTCCCATCTCTGCCACCTGCCTGCTCTGTGTCCTCAGGCTTGATGCTCCCCCTCTCTGAGCTCCCTCATCAAGGCCCTGTGATAAGAGATGTACACTAGTACATATGTGTCTAGTGCCATGCTCAGGATACTACTCTAAGCAGTATCACCCCACTTTCTTCATTCTGGCAGTAGCAAGAAGGAGTGAGCTAGTTTCTTCACTCCTGCTTTTCAGATAGAGACCACAGGACTCAGGGCTGGAGCTGTAATGTTCTCTTCCACCATTCAGCATCAGTGTCCAGTGTAAGCGACAGTGCCCAGAACAGTGAACTATTCATCCATTGCAGCCCAGGCTAGAGACTCACCTCTCAACTGAAGCTAACTCCAGCCCTGAGCTTGACCTTTCCCAGCCTCCTAGAACAGGGGCCAGGTACCCCATCTTATGTCCCCTTGCCCCACTCCACCTCATCCTAGTGCAACTTGGCCCCTGCCCCACCCAAGACCTTTAGGAGGTCACTTACACACTAGGAACCCAAGCATCAAGCTGCCCGTGGCGTTCAGGGACATGAGGCCAACCAACACCCCCGAAGCAGCTGTGCCATAACTTGCATGGCTTTGGGATTGACCTGGCTGGATTAATGGGGAATGCAGAAGACACACAAACAGAAAAGGGGTGAGGAGGTGGACCCTGGACTCTGATGGAGATGCTCCATTAGCCCAGAAACAATGAGGCATGTTGGCTAATCTTGGTAGGGTGTCTCTGCAGGGGATCAGTCTCAGGTTACAGTCACCCAGCGGGAGGACTCACTCTAACCATTTCTGTACAAACTGTTTTTTAGCTAAAGGTAAATTATTTTATCAACATCTGCTGAATGAGGGAGATCTTGCCATTCTTCTGAGTCAGATCTGGGGAAAGCCTCTCTGTTTCCATGAGTCTGAACATTTGCATCCTTGACATGACAGTACTCATGTCATGAATACTGTAAGGGAAGGCACAGTGGAAACACTGAACTGCTCCGTGGGTGAAGAAGAACAATTATTCAAGCTGCCAAGGCTATCTGTGGGGTTCAGGCAGAAAGAAGTTTGGCCCAGTGGCTTTGGTATGCACTGTAGGTACATTTTGGTAGGGATTGGAGGAACTTGGAGGTTAGCATTGGCTTTGGTATGCGATTACAGGTGTATCTTAATAAAGAGCCATATGTCTCCTTTGCTAGAGGCATGGGAAAATAATGGAAGTGGATCCTGTTGGCAGACAGAAATCCTTCTCATGGGTTCCTGAAGAATGCTCTGTGGGAGCACTGACTTATCCACCAGCAATCATTTTATTTACCTTCCAGCGAGAACTGAGACCAGACTGTCATTTTGGACATAGTCAGTGGGCAAGGCAGGGGAAGGGAGTTTAGATGTTCCCCATACAGTTAGATCTCACTCATCAGCCATGAATTATTTTTTTCTTCTGTGGTGGTGGGGATTGAACCAGGGCCCTGTGCACACCAGGAACAAACTAGACCACTGAGCTACAACCCAGCTTTCCATGTACTTTTTGAGATATAAATTTCACTAAGTTTCCCAGGCTGACCTTGAACTCACTCTAAGCAGGCAGGCTTTGACCTTTTGAACCTCCTGACCCAGCTTCCCGAGTAGCTGGGGGTACAGACATGTGCTACCAAACCCATTGTTCATGCTTTTGTGTGTGTAGTCTGTGTGTACTTGTTTGTGTGTGCACGTGCATGTACAGATGATGTAATGTGTGTGGAGGCTGAGGTCAACGTGAGGTGTCTTGGTCTCCTCTCACCTTATCTTTGAGATAGGGTCTTACTGAACCTGAAGCACATTGGTTTGGAAAGGATGGCTCGCCAATGAAGTTTAGGGATCTGCTTGTCTTTACCTAGCCCCCAGCACTGGGGTCATAGACATGTGCACGTGCGTCTAGTTCCTAAGTAGCTTCTGGGTATCTGGACTCAGATTGTTATGCTTGTACATCAGGCCATTTACTGAGCTGTTTTCCTCATCGCCAGCTATAATGTTTTAAACCTAAGACAGATCATACTTATGGGCCCCAAAGTGTACTGGACCCCCAGATGAGAGAAGCTGCCAGCTCTTTATCAGACTCACAGGAAGTGGCACCTTCCAGGAGCATCTAAGGTTTGCCAGGTCTGGAATCTGGGCAGGTTATCTGTCCAGAGCTCTTCAACCACAGGCTTCCAGCAGGAACAGTGCATAGGCCCAACTCATGCATGCAGTAAGCCAACCTGTGGTAGTCAGGAGGGCTCTGGGGGTTTCTTGGGTCCCCTGGGTATGCCCAGCACCATAGGGCTTTGAGACCCAGCTCTACACTCTTCTTGCAAGACAGGGCCTCACGTAGCCCAGGCTGGCCTCAAACTCACTGTGTAAGCCAGGATAGCCTTGAACTTCTGCTCCTCCTGTCTCTACTTCCTGAGTGCTGGGCTCACAGGTGTGCCCTCTTCTTGTTTTTTTTGCCCCTTTTATCATTTTGTAGTGCTATGCTACTGCTTCTACAGTGTAAAGCCTTTGTCATGGACCTTCTCGCAACACCAGGTCTGCCAACCGTCTGGAACACTGGTTCTAAATGGGATGAGATTTTGTGCATGCGTACTCCTCCCTTGCCAGAGACATTGCTGGCTGTCACTGTGGTTGGGAGCATGTAAAGAAAGGTAGGGGCATGCAGTTAATAGCCTCCTCCCCTATCCTGTTACACAGCAAAGACACAACAGGTGTTGGCTTCAAATGCCAACAGTGCTCTAGGGGAGAAACACTGGTCTCTGGAGACTCCTACAAATCAGAAACAGGGAGCCAAAGAAGGGCAGTGGCTTGTCGAAAGACACAAGCGGGTGAGCTAACTGTCCGCCATCAGGTGCAGGGCTTCTTCCTGGCAGGTTCATGTCCTTCTACTTCTGGGAAATCTAACAGGCTACTCTCTTGCTTTTGTCAGAAGGAAGTTGTTTGTGGTCAGGGAATGGAGTCAGCTGGAACCTGTCCCATGACTTTGCTGGGGCCACTGTGTGCTGCTGGGCCCTGCCACCTGGCAAGGTCCCTGCAGACCTCAGCCAGGTAGGGAGGGACCTGCCAGGTAGGGGAGGCAAGTTCATTCTTCTAGTAACCCAGGACAGCAGTGTGAGCTAAAAGCAGAGTGGCCCGTGAACCTGGCAAGAGGAAAGAAGGGACACAGGGGCCACTCCTGAAGATGATGGATAGCACATGGTCCTCTCCAGTCCTCTTAGCCTCTTATTTCCATCCACCTCTGCTGATGGCCAGCAGTGACTGGTCAGATACAGGAACCAGTGGAGGATTGAGAGTATGGGAAAGTGACACTGTAGCAGGCTCCCAGAAGCTGACAGGATCCAGGAAGAGTTCCCAAACTGACCAGTGAAGTAGAACCAGGGGGAGGGTTGCCAAGGGCCCGCTCCTGGCACTTTGATCCTATGCCTCTGCAGTGGGTCCCAGTGCTATGAATCAGACTCATCTGGGAAATGCTAGGACCCAGGATGCAGATAGAAAGGAGCAGCACCTTTTTTCCTGCCTCAAGACGTGGGCCCTTCTCTGCATCTGGGCACCAATTAGTCAAATAATGGGACAAACCTGCTGATCGTATACAGGGAAAGATGAAGGCAGGGGGAGTTGCCTTGAAGCCCAGGCTAGGGAGACACTATTTTGTTTCCAGATGCCTTTTCCAACCAAGTCAAAGAATGATGTTCTGTGTGCCAGGGTGTGGGAGGGAGGCCAAGGGGAGGCTTGTAAGTCCATGTAGGGCAGGGGCTGAGCACCCTAAGGGCTGTCCATTCTTCCACTGGGGTGCTAGATGCAAGCTGACCCAGCAGGCTGAATCAGGCTTGCTCATTCTGCTGTGTGACAAGCAGCCAGGCTCTGCCTCTACCCTTCTGTGAGGAAATCCCAGTACTGTGACGGTGCTTAGCAAAATGCCCCTCCTCCCGCAAATGGTCCAAACAAATGGGCCATTTATCATGCTTGTGTGTCTGTGGTCTGTCAGGCCTACGTAGTAGGGGCAGTGTTAGGGCCAATGGTCAGGAGTTTCTGTGTAAGTTTACCTGCCTGCTGTACTGCATTTTCTCAGTTTCTCTCTATGTATGACCTTTCTTTAGGGCTTTCCCAGCCCTGGAGAATTTCCCAGCCAGGGGGAATTCCGTCTCTCCTCCTTTGTTTACTTGCTGTTAAGATTGGGTCCCGTGTACCTCAGGCTGGCTCTGATCTCTCTATGAACTGATGAGCCTCCTGCCCTTCCCTCCCCCAGATTCTGGGATTACAGGCATGTGCCGTCATGCCACATTTGTATGGGATAGAACCTAGATCCTCAAATGCTAGGCACTTTAGCGCTCTACCAGCTGACCCACACCCTACCCTTAATTATTATTTTTTAAAGAGGACTATGGAGGAATTGGCAGACATCTCATATGGTCAGATACACTTTGGGGAATTCACTCCTCTGTGCTTCCATTGTTCTCTTTTGTAAAATTCTATTAAGCCCTGGCCTCCCTCCTAACAGAGCTAGTTTTTGTACCTGCTGAACAGAGCCAACTTAATGCTTTAAGACAATATGAACTTATTATCTTAATGTTCTTCATTTCAGAAGTCCAACCTGGGCCTTATGGGACTAAAGTTAAGGAGTCTGCAAAGCTGGCTTCTCAGGCTCCCTTCCCAGCTTCAGGAGACTGGGACATCTTGGCCTTGGTCCTTCCTCCATAGTCAAAACTACCAACAGCCCACAAAGTCTCCTCATTAAGAATCCCTAGCGCAGTGGTGGGTACCTGTGATCCCAGCACTCAGGGAGGCAGAGGCAGGCAGATCTCTGTAAGTTTGAGGCCAGCCTGGTTTACAAAGTGATTCCAGGACAGCACTACACAGAGAAACCCTGTCTTGAAAAACCCAAACCCAAACCCAAACCCAAACCCAAACCCAAAACCAAAACCAAAACCAAAACCAAAACCAAAACCAAAACCAAAACCAAAACCAAAACCAAACCAAAGAATCCCTGGCTTTCAAAAATAAAGGCCCTTGGTAATGGGGATCTTTTCTGGAACTCTCTTTTTCCCTATGCCCAGTGATAGGGATTGCATCTCCTAACTTTCCCACTGAGCTACAGTCCCAGCCAACAAGTTCCCTATTTTAACATCATCATTCCATTAACAACTTAAATTCCACATGCGCCTTAGCCATCCACCCCTTTCCAGGTATGTATTCACAGATTCTCCTGAAAGGGGTATGGACAACCTTGGGAACTCATTACTTGCCCAGCTCCAGCACAGCTGCCGAGAAGATTAAAGAATATAATGTATGTGCTGTTTGTCCATACAGGCCATTCCCATGAGCCACGGCAACAGTCCAGGGTAGGGCTCCTCACAGACTCAGACTGCTCTGAGAAGGGCTCTGGACCTCACTTCCCTCCAGTGAGGGAGGGTGATTTGCCCAAGGTCACATAGCAACTCCAGGAGTGGCTACTCCTCCCCACCCAGCCCCATGGCTATGGGGAAGCGGGGCACCCCACCTGGAGCACCCAGGATGGACCTGTATGATACCACCTGTCTTCCCGGACAGATCCTGCAGCTTCTGAAAGGCAAGCTGGTGGTGGGCCACGACCTGAAGCACGATTTCGATGCATTAAAGGAGGACATGAGCAAATACACCATCTATGACACATTCACAGACAAGCTGCTGTGGCATGAGGCCAGGCTGGGCCACTACAAGCGTGTATCCCTGCGGGTGCTAGCTGAGCGCCTGCTGCACAAGAGAATCCAGGTAAGGAACCTCCCCTGCGGTCGATACCCTTCTGTCTCTTTCATCTTCCTCCTCCCCCGTCATATGAGGAGTAACCTGCTCTTCCTCCTCCTCCTTCCTCTCATATTGTGTCGCTTAGTCCTCCTGTCCTCCCTTGCTCCTAAAAAGTGAGGCTCTTCCTCTTCCTCCTTCCCATCCCTCCCCTCCTCCCAAGGCAGATCAGTTCCACACACCTAAGCTGGTTTCAGGTAAGGAGCCTCTGCAGCTGCCTGGGTCTAGGCATCCTCCTGCAGGACTCCACACCAGCACTTTAGGAACCCCAGTGCAGGCATGTGACCCCAAGACTTTTTTCCCTCCACTCCCAAGAGACTGGATGTTGTAGGTGTGGGGTCTCTTTGGGTCCCAGAGACCAGGAAGGGAATGCAGAAAGCCTCTTTGCTAGGTGATGACAGGAGCACTGGTAGGGAAGAACAGGGGAAAACCCTTGGTACAGGCTTCTTAGTTTATACCCCGTGCATTATGAAGCCTGTGACACTGCAGCCCCAGGGAAGTAGTAGACAGCCTGCACCTCTGCTGTGCCATATCGGGACCTGAAAGCTGGACGTTCCTGTCATGTATCAGTCAGTGTTGCTCCAAAGTGCTACCTCCTTGGTATGTGGGGGGAGGACTCACCCTCACCCAAGTAAGAGATACAGACAGCGGACAAACATCGACAGCCAAACACTACCCAAGAGCCCTCCTAGTCAACAGTTTTGTTTTTGTTTTGTTTTTTTGAGGCAAGGTTTCTCTGTGTAGCTCTGGCTGTCCTAGAACTCTCTCTATAAACCAGGCTGGCTTCAAATTTACAGAGATCCACCTGCCTCTGCCTCCCGAGTGCTGGGATTAATGGTGTGAGCTACCACTGCTCAACGTTTTTTGTTTGTTTGTTTGTTTTGTTGTTGTTTTGTTTAATTTTTTTCAGCATTGGGGATCAGACCCGGGACCTTGAACATAAGCCGAGCAAGTGCTCTGCTGTGAACTATATCCCAGTCAGCCTTTGTTTTCTTATCTAGGGTTTGGCTACATAGCCTTATATTTCCAATCCTTCTGCCTCAGACTACTGAATGCTGGTATTGAGTATATGGCCAGCTACACTAGCTCTTCACTGAACACTTACTGTGTGTCAGACGCTGGAGGTGAGCGTGCCATGCCCCTGTCTGGGAGGAGGTCTTGGTAGAATGGAGGTAGACCATAGGCATTGTCGGATAAAAGGGAGGGCAGTGGGCATAGAGCTCAGTTGGTAGAATGCTTTCCTAGCATGCTCGAAGCCCCATGTTCAACCCCCGGCACCACGTAAACCGAGCATGGAAATTCTAGCCCTTGGGAGGTAGAACAGGAAGATCAGAAGTTTACGGTCATCCTCAGCCACGTAGTAAGTTTGAGGCTAACCTGGAATGTAGGAGTGGGGGTGGGGTGGGGGGATGGGGCAGTGTCTTGGGGATGGGGAGAATAGAGGCCAGCACCATTTGCAGAACCACTCATAGAGGTCTGGAGAGAGGGAGGAGAGGGTTGGAGGGGGTACATGAGCCAGGGCCTGTAGCATGGAGATCACTTGACTAGGTGAGCAGCTAGTGGCCTGAAGTCCCATCCCACACCTGCAGGAATTGTTTTGGGAGCAGGAGTGGGCCTGAACCTGGCTGGCCACTGTTAGTCTCCTGACCCATGATAATGGTCCTGGCTTTTCCTGTACCCTTGGGGCATGCTGTGATCTAGTGTGCTTGATGGGTCAGGAGCCCTAAGGATATTTGTGTGTCTGTCCCCTGGCTCTCAGCTCTGGCCTTGTCCTGGGGGGCTTTGAACCTGGTCTGTAGGACCCTTAGGCTCTGTCCCTATCTGTGGTTATTCCAGGGACTCAGTTTACCCTCCTCACCAGCTCCCACCTGCACTGCTGTCCCCTGGCTTCCAGCTCCTGCCTGAGGGCAGTGACCATACTGATCAGGGTTGTCACAGGCTGGTCCCTCCCCTCAAGGGCATGAGCCCAACAGGGAAGGAAAGACTCTCTGTACTTGGCCCTTGTGCATACTGGGATTGGATATATTTTCATGCCTTGTGAGGCAGGTGTGCCCAGGATCATTTTAAAGAGGTAGAGCCTGAGGCCCCAGGAGGGGACTAAAACCAAGGCCAGAACTGTCTGCTTCTCCAGGCTGACTGAAAGAGGGTCCTCCAGCCACCTGCTGCTTCTGCCTCAGACAGCAAAGCAAGAGAGTTCAGAAACCTGTCCTCAGTTTCCTCACCTGTCAAGTGATGGTGGTGATGGGGCAAGTCTTTTCAGGCACCCAGGACAAGTAGCACTTGAGCTGTAGGAGACACTGCAGCCCCCTGCTTATTAACAACACAGGATGGGATAGTGCAGCCTGCCTGAGCTGGGACTCCCCAGCACCCAGTCTGGACGGTAGTGGGGAAGGAGCCCCTGGGAGGAACAGCAGGCCACCCTGGTAGAGGGACATCAGGTTAACAGCCTGCTGGGCCCCCTGCAATTGCAGGCAAGGCTTCAGGCCAGACCTGGAAATCACAGAAAGTAAAAGATGCTGCAAGGAGTTGGCCTGGCTCTTGGATATAAGCCCCTGCTCCATAATATTTGCAGTATTTGAGCCTCAGTTTTGACCACCACTAAAACTGGGGATGATCAGATGTAGCTCCTGGAGTGTAGGAGGTTCCACAAGCCAAGTGATTAGCATAGGGGTGGCAGGTGGCAGCCATTTCTTCTTCACTGGAAAATATATAGAACCCAGTTCTACCCCATGGCCTGGCCCCCTCTTCAAAGAGCTTCTATGTTAGTGGCTCACCCTTCTCCTGTTTCCCAGGTACTGGCAAGCCTCTTCGGGGATGGAGGACCCAGCTAGCCAGGCCCTGACCTCCTCCCTTCTTACCCTCTACATAGGAATGGCCAGTATTGCTATTGGTGCCCTTTCTGCGCCTGAGCAGCCTTGCTTTCCCACCTCTCACTGGAGTTCCCTACTTCCTCTTGTGTGCTGCCCTGCCCTGCCCTGCCCTGCCCGGCTCCAGCCACCCGCTGACACCCTGTCAGGGCTCTCAGGGATATGCTCACCTGCTGGGCCAGGACTGCAGAGGCAGCCCCCTCAGCTCCCACCCTCCCTGTGTCTGCAGAACAACTGGCAGGGCCACAGCTCTGTGGAAGATGCCAGGGCCACAATGGAGCTCTACAAAATCTCTCAGCAACTCAGAGCCAGAGTGCAGCAGCAAGGGCTGTCCTGCCTCGGGGCATGGAACTGAACTTCATCCTTGTCAAAGGATCAGAGGCTTACACTCCAAAAAGACAAGACCTCTTCCTGACGTCAACCACAAAACCCATACCAAGACTGCTCCCCCATTACAGCAATTCTTTTGCTTTAGGGGGAAAAACCTTTAGTAATAAATGGCTCTGATTTTGTCTAATCATTCACTGGGACCTCTTTTGTCTTTCTTTTCTCTGAGATGGGCTAATGGTGATCAGGACCCAGTGTGCACGAGGGTGACAGAGAATGGAGATTTATACCCAGAAATCGGGCAAGTGCCTTTTCATTCACTCCTTTCTCCCTCATTTCTCTCTCTCTGTTTTCCTTCCTCCCTCTCCCACCCATGGGTTTATTTAGCACATAGCAAAGAGAGCACTGGACATCACAGTAATAGGAGAACTTGCTTTTTTTTTTTTTTAATTTTTTTATTCTTCTTGAAGCCCACCTAAACTCATGGCTGTCCAGACTCAGCCTCCGAGTGCTAGTATTGTAGATATGTGTGACCTTAGAAACATAGACTTTTGCTCTTTTTTTTTCTTTCTTTTGGAGATTGGAACTAGGTATTTTATGTATGCTAGGCAAGTGCTCTACCATTGAGCCACATCCCCTGTCCTCTCTCTATGTATTTGCCATTGGTTACTATTAGTTTTTTTAATTTTAACCTTTCTTATAAAAAAGATGAAAAAAATCACACACCCAAGTCAACCAGATTCAAAGAACTCAAACGTCTATACAATTAGAGTAGCCACCTGGAACGAAAGCTGTGGAGCAGCACATCAGATTTTGTACCCTCACAATATATGTTCGTGGGCTGTCCACCATCAAGACCAAAAAAACCATGGCAGAGTGAGCACTAGAAAAACAATTAGCTTTATATCCTCCTTCATGACATGTCTATGCCAGGACAGTCCTTTTTCATTCTATCGGCTCTCCCTTTCTCTTCCTCTTCTCTCTTTCCTTTCCTTTTTTCTCCCTCCTTCCCTCTATCTCTTCCCTCCTTCCTACCTCTCTCCCTCCATTCTTTGTGCGTGCCCATGCCATGGCCCAGGCACGGAGCTCAGAGCACAGACCTTGGGAGTCAGTCCTCTACTTCTATCACATGGGTGCCAAGGAACAGACTCAGGTCCTCAAGCTTAGTGACCAGTGCCTTTATCTGCTGATCCATCTTGCCCCACCCTGTCTTCCTTCCTCCCTTCTTTCTCCCCCTTTTCAGTTCCGAGGATTGAACCCAAGGTCTTGTTCAAGTTCGGTAAGTACTCTATCACTGGGCTACCCTAACTCACCCCATTCACCCCACATTTTTTTTTTACATTGAAAAGGGTCCTCACTAAGTTGTCCAGGTTAACCTTGAACTTGCGATCCCCCTGCCTCACCCTTGCCTTTCTTAGTATCTTGAGTCCTGTACATCCAAGGAAGCCACTTTGGAATCTGAGTAACATGTGTCTTAAGGACCCCCTGTTCCTGTTGCATATACAGGGAGGGGCATTGTTTCCTAGGCTTCCTGCTCTGGGGTCTACCCAACCTCATCTTGAGACTAGATTCGCCGGAAGTGTGTGGAGCCACTGCCTTCCCTTATTCGTAAAATGAGAAAGTCTGGAGTATGAGGGAGCTAGGTCAGAAGGCTAGCTTTGCCCTGTAGCATTTGTGTGACCCACAAGTCATCTGACTTTCCTGTGCTGTACAACTGGACATCCTAACAACTCACTGGGTATTACAGACTGTCTTCTGCAACCCTTAGCACCGTCCCCAACTTTTGGTAAGCGCATGCAAAGTGTCAGTAACTCCCATCATTTCTTGGGTGGTTGTCAGAATTTCCATCTGGACTCCCATCTCTAGCCCTTGTGATTTCCAGTGGAAGAATTCGGATATGATCCAGAGAGCGCAATGTAGAAAACAGAATTTATTGCAAAACAAGCGCCAGCAAGGGGACAGCAGACCAAAGACACCAGTGCCTGGGCCTACCCACCAGACAGGCTTGATATGATTTCTGTAATCCCCAGAACAAAACAGCAGCATTCCTTTGAGGCCCTTGTTCTACTGCAAGGTGATAGACCTCTTTGGACTGGTTCTCTCTGACTTCAGGGAGGAGGATAGGTGATGTGTGTTGTGGACTATGTGTTTTATTTTTTATTAGAAGGCTCCCCTTTTTCATGAACTTCAGGGCTCCACGGGACCTGATTCAGACAGTTACTTCAGGCTGCCAGGGAGTCACATTAGCCTAGGAGGAGAAGTCCCTGTCCTCTGTTTTATAGACTGCAGACAATGAGGGAGGGAGGGCTGAGCACCTAAGTTTTCCAAGCCTGCTAATATCTAGTTACCTAACAGAGGCTTCAGCCCAGACCAACAGAAGCTACGGGGGTCCATCAGTACCTGATGTACACTAAGTGTGAGTACAGGGCAGTCAAGTCCTGGGGTTCCTCAGAAAGCACCTCCTGGCTTCAAACTGCAGAGGATCAGGATCACGCACAAAGCTCAAACAGCAACAAACAGACCCCTCGGCCCTACTACAGGAGTGGGCTCCTAGTTCCTTGGCTCTGCAGAGGGACACCGGTACAGCTGAGAACAGCAAGCTGCACTTGATTCTAATGAGCAGAGACCTCACCACACACTCAGCGGGGATCCTGGCTCTGAAAAATACTGCTTGAGTGACAGGTGAGTGCAACGTGCAGCTACAGTTGACAGTTGGCCTAGGCAGTGGAGGGCTTGGTCACCTTTCCAGCTTCTTCTTTCTGGAGCACTTATACAGAGGAAGGTCTGAGGCCCTACGGGCTGGGTCTTAGGTAGCCCCGCTTTGCAGACGGGGGCTCACGGTAAGAAGGCTGATTTGTTAGGGTATTCACCTGACATCGGAAAAGCCCTGGGGTCTGTCCTTAGCACCACAGAAACCAGGCATGCTGCTGTACACCTGGAATCTCAGCACCCGGGAGGCTGAGGCAGGAAGATCAGAAGTTCAAGGCCACCACTGGCTACACAGCACATTTGAGACTAGCATAGTCTACTTGAGACCCCGTCTCAACACAGCACAAAACACAATGCAACAGGTAAGGTTAGGATCTGAGGGCTTCAGGTCTGTTCTTACTTCACCACAAACCTAAGGTGCTTTACAGTGGCGATGCCTGGCATCTGTGCTACTGAAGTCCAGGAACTTTGGGACTCTCTCCCAAGATGGGAAAGTGCAGTTTTCATTGTCTGGGTGTTCACTCCTTCTCCCTCTCCCCCCATGATTGCTGCTTCTGCTGTTTTCTAGGAACCTCCCAAACTGTCGGCATTTACCCTGTCTGGCTTCCACTAACCACTAGGTGGCAGTCACGTACCATCTGCCTAACAGGCTGCCTTGAGATGAGCTGTGAGGAAACTTAAACAGCTTAAGTGCTGGCCGGTCAGGGGCTTAGTCTCCAAAAGGAGCTGAGACGTGGCCCAGGTCCAAGATGGCCCCAGGCTCTTCAACTTGCAGCCCACTGTTCTTTCTGTGGCTTCAAGTTCTCTTGAAAGGCAGGACAAACCTGGATTCCTTTAAAAAAAAATCATTATTATTATTTATTTTACAATGTATTCATTTTGGATCCTGGTTGTAGCCCCCTCATCTCCTCCTGGTCCCACCCTCCCTTCCTCTTCCTCCCCTATGTCCCTTCCCTAGTCCACTGATAGCGGAAGTCCTCCTCCCTTTACTGTCTGATCCTAGCCTATCAGAAAGGGACATTTGGATGCCCTGGAGCCTAGCTGTTACCCAAGGGCACAAACCCTATGGGAAGAGCTTGAATCTTGCCAGGTGCCTGCTTCTTGTTCTCAGCTGTCCTGAAGGGACTCTCAGGGCAAGACTTGGGGAAAGAGAAGGACACCAGGTCAGCATCTGCTCTGACCCAGATGGAAATGCCCCAGGAGCAAGCCTAGCCATGGAGAACTGGGGTGCTCACCCCGCCGGAGTGAGCATGGTTGTGGCTACAAAGAAAGACTGGCCAGCGTGTACAACTTCAGGCCTAGAAGACTACGGGTGTGCTCTCTAAGCTGCGTACTACCTCCTGGCTGACGCCAGCCCCCTTATTCACCTGGAGCTGTCTATCCTGAGCCTGAAGTGGTCTGATGACTTTAAAATGACTCCTTAAACAGAGGATCCCTAGGTGGACCCTTTCAGATCATGCTTAGGACCATGTCTCATATTTGTCTCATCTCCAGACGATTTCCTGTCTCATTCTTCTGCCCAAAGTTCCTGACTTTCTAGACTGTGTCCCATACTTCTTTAACGTTTTCACTGTGACCCCCTGACCAGTCCAACAGTCTATATACCCTGTACCAAGCCCACCCTCCCCGCCTTCCTCAGACCCCACACATAGTAGGGTCTTTAATCAATTGGGGGAAATTGGAATAACAATTTGGACCTGGCCCAGTCAGGAAAGAGAAGTATCTGTTTATCTATCTGTCCAGGGCTGGTGGAAGGATATTTGGCATTGAAGCTGAGTCACCCCCTGCCACCTAGCCCTGAAGCATAGAGGAAAATTCGGGAAAGTATTGGAAACAACAGTCTAGAAATGACCCTGCCTGGTTGAGCATACACCTGAGTCACCCCTGACTCAGACCCAGACTGTAGGTCGCCTGCCGCTGGCAAACCCCTGGTTCTTTTCTTCTCCAGCCCAGCAGCTGAGTGGGAAAGGCATTCCCCCTCCCCATCCATAAAAGAGATCCTCAGCATCTTCCTGGGCCCCTGCCCTGAAAAGGTCAACGACCTAGGCACCCCAACCCAGCACCCCCGAATCATCTCATCCTCTTGGAGGGTATCAGCCAACTCAGCCTGCTCCGGCTTCCAAGAATGGGAACCAGCGCTGCCCAGCTTCCTGCCCAGTGCTCTGTGAGCTGTGCCAGCTTCATGGCCAGGAGACTTACTCACCCTCGGAACAATTTCTCCTCTATATGGAAAGAACATATGCTTTTCCTGCTGTGGGATGAGAAAGCCGGAGGAAAAGGCAGGGGCATTGGCCCAGCCCCAGCACTTTCCCTTTCAAGCCACATGTGTTTCGTGGCAGAACCTGGAGGCCTCTGCTCCAGGGAGGCCCTCGGGAACAAAGTCTAAAGCCATGATTGTAAGCTGGAGGTCCCAGCCCCTCTGCTGTCCCATTCTCTATAGTTGAGGCTAGACTCAGTTTCCACTCTGGGGCCTGGAACAGCTCTGCTTGCCTAACCCCCCCCCCCCAACCTATGTCTGGTAGAAGATCTAGGGGTGAGGGAAAGATTTAAAATAAGCATTCTTTCTGTGGAGTTAGCACCTTTCCTGCAAGGGACATGGAATGGCTGGGACTGTGCATTTACAGACTGGCATACCTCCGGCACAAGGGCGCAGCAGAGAAAAGAGCAGATCCTGCCAGGTGGCAAGCACACAGACTGGGTTTGGCTGGTTTGTTTCTTGCCTGGGTGACTCTGAACAGAATCTGTCCCCTCTCTGGTTCTTTGGTTCTTGAGCCGTAGCTGGAGGATGATGGATGACATTCCTCTGAGGGCTAGGGTCAGGGTCAGGGACAGCACTGTACATGCTGGGCTCCATCAACGCCCAAAGGGAGGCTACAAGCAAACATGCAGCAGGGCTCGCTCTGAGTGGGAGACCGCAGGGGAGGAGTCGCACCAGGTGCGGTCAGCTGCTCCTCTGAGACAGCACACCCTGCCGTCCCTAACCCTTAGCCTCTAGTCAGAATACGTGTGCAATTGCGATCCTGGGTTTTTATCTTAGAGAAACAAAAGTGCATGTTTGCAACGAGAGCCTGAACACAAGTGTGTCTAGCAGTCCTCCCCGTAATACTCCCCAGGTGGAAGCAACCGGGTGTCCTGGACAAGTAAATGTTTAGATAAACGATATTCTGTCCATAGCATGCAATTCCAGAACATTATGGCAAGTGAAGACTCAGTCCCAACAGGTAGACACTGTATGGTTCCATCTATTGAAATGCCTTGAAATGATATAGCTCTCAACTGAGATTAGTTTTGTCGTCGTCAGGGGCTAAGTCTGGGGGACAGTGTAGCATTCTGAGAGGGAGCTCTCTCCTGACTGTAGGATTGATTCTCCATGCTACACCCACCGAATGTATCTCTTACGTCTTCTCCCTGCTGTGAGACTGAAGGATTTCTCTCAGGAAGCTGGCCAAGCCAATGGCAACAACCTACAGATAAATTGCTGCCTAGGATTCCGGTTGTAGTTTGGAATCTGGTTAAGTTTTCCCCAAAGGCTCCTTATTGAAGGCTTGGTCCTCAGCCTGGGATGCTACTAGGAGGTTGTGGAAACGTTAGGAGATGGGGTCTAATGAAGGGATTTGGTTCGCTAGCTAGAGGGAGACCCTTGGAGACCTTGGCCCTTTTCTTCTGTCTCTCTCTGATTTTCAGCCACCATGAAGTGCTGCTCTGCCACATACTCTCCAGCATGATGCACTGGCTCGTCACGGGCTCTGAGTGACAGGACCAAGCAGTCATGGACCGAGACCATGCAGTTAGCCCAGAGAAGACTTTCCTCTCCATATTCCCCACAGCAGTGGGAAGCAACTGAAACACTGCCCAGTGACCTGGCTGTCAAGGCCATTGTACCAGGAAGGCAGCCGACTTGTAAGGCATCACTCTTCAGTGTGACTGGTCGGCACAGGATGTGACGTCCACAGTCAGACAAACAGAAGGGGAGAAGAGATAAAACAGATAGGATGTGGGAAGAGAACTAAAAGAGAAAAGGGGGGGTAAGGAAACTGTAACTAATATACTCAAGAGAATTTGCACAAATATTTTTAACAATAAAAATATTATTTACAGCCTGGCATGGTAGTGCATGCTTGCAATCCCAGCACTCAGGGAGGCAGAGGCAGGCAGATCTCTGTGAGCTCAAGGACAGCCTGGTCTACAAGTGGTCTACAAAGTGAGTTCAGGACAACCAAGGCTATACAGAGAAACCCTGTCTCGAAAAAAAAAAAAAAAAAAAAACAACTTTACAATAAAAAAAATATAGCAGTAATTTTAAATTCTGTACCAAAAAGTATCAAGTCATATATATCTTCCAGAGACAGAGAGAGAGAATAGAATAGATGAGGAAAGTTAAAGGATCCAACTAGGAAGTCAGTATCTGAGAGAAAATGGAGACAACACAGCTAATGTTCTCTGAAAGGAGGGAACCTCAATAGAGAAAATGCCACTGTGAGATCCAGCTGTAAGGCATTTTCTAAATTAGCAATTGATGGGGGAGGGCACGCCTGGGCTGGTGGTCCTGGGTTTTATAAGAAAGCAGGCTGAGCAAGCCAAGAGGAGCAAGCCAGTGAGCAGCACCCATCCATGGCCTCTGTGTCCACTCCTGCCTCCAGGTTTCTGCCATGCTTGAGTTCCTGTCCTGACTTCCTTCAGTGATGAGCAGTGCTGTGGAGGTGTAAGCCAAATAAACCCTTTCCTCCCCAACTTGCTTTTTGGTTACAATGTTTCATCACAGCAATAGAAACCCTGACTAAGACATGGTTTATGCTTATAATCCCAGCACTTCAGAGGCTAAGGCAGGAGAATTGCTGTGAATTAAAGGCAAGTCTAAGCTTCATATTGAGCACCAGACCAACCAGCACAAAATATATATATCTGTACTTCCAAATACTTACTTTTCAGAATCCTTTTTAAAAAAGCTATTGGGGGTTGGGGCTGTGCTTCACACAAACAAAGGAAGAAAATGAGGAATGTAGCTGTCTGAGAGACAGGTGAAAGGTGTTCCTAGGTGAAATGGGAAGGGCCACCTCCAAAAACAAGCTGTATGTGCCGAGCCCAGAGCGGAGCCAACGCAGAGCACAGGGAAGCTGTCAGGAGCCCTGGATCTTGTGAAATAGAGAAGGGAATCATTCCAAAAGGAGAGAGTTGGTTGGTTGGAACTGAACCAATTATGGGCACATTGAAAACCCCGTTTAAAAAAAAAAATGAGATAGTTATTCAAACCAAGAAACAAAACAAAACAAAACAAAAAAACTGTGCAAGAATAGTAAGTAGTATTTTCACATAATAATATCACAAATGTTAAATGTTGATTTAATGCCCTTACTCCCAAACGATGTAACTATTTTAGGAGGATGTGGGGAATGCGTGCACACACACCTATTCACAGGGAGTCAGTGATTTTCCAGACAGGAAATACCCAACATGTGGGTGCTACTTAGAAAATAGAGGTGATCACCAGAAGAAAGAGTTACGTACACTGAAAATGCTCACCACAGAACGGCGGCTTCTGTAGGTGATGGGAGCTGGGCCACTGTTGGCTGTGATAAGATTTGTTACATTGTTTTAGTTTCTTTTAAAAAATTGTTCAGGGGTTAAGTTTATAGAAAAACAAAATTTAGTATGCCGTAATGGAGATATTTGAGTGGAGTTTAGGAGTCACAAGGGCGACTTCAACACTAATAATGTTTTCTTTCTCAGGTGACAAATGTGACACACATCTCTGTGTGTGTCAGATATATAACGAGAGTTTTGATACATTTATGTATTTGTTTGTTTGTTTATGTGGGCATATGTGTGTGGGAACATGTATGTAGAGGCCAGAGTCCTGGGAGTTGGTTCCCTCCTTCCACCATGAGCATCCTGGGGGATGGAACTTAGGTTGTCAGGCTCGGCGACAAAGGCCTGCCCCTGCTGCGCACCCCTCAGTTGCGTTTTTTATATAGCAACTGAGAAACAATGCCGTTCTGAGAGGACCACTGAAGTTCAGGCCGTGCGTGTAGACGATGGGACAGAGCACGGGTGAAGACATGGGCTGGGAAAAAGAGGACAGTCCCAAGTGTGCCGAGGGAGTAGTGGGGTGCTGTGCGGACGTGGCTATCTTGGATTATAGTCTGGAGAAGTAGAGGAATTACAAACTCCCTGGTGGGAAGTCAGTTGGGTCCTGGTGTTGAGCTATAGGGCTATATTCGCCGCACCTCCGCTTGGGACTACTGCAACAAACTGCCACAACCCTGAGGGCTTACAACAATAAAAGTTTATTCCCTCAGTGCTGGAGGCTGGAAGTCTGAAGGCAAGAGCTGCTTTCCCTCGAAGGGTCTGGGGGTGTGGCGAGTTGGGTCTGGAAGGTTCCCTGCTGGCTCACAGGGCACATGCTTACACTCCAGCTGGTACCACACTGGGAGATGGGTTAGGACTGAAGACAGCTGAAGACAAAAAGCTGTGTCTTTGAAGGTTGTATCTGCCCCCAATTCCTTCCTCTCCGTCTGCTTCCCGGTCACCAAAAAGTGAGGAACCTTCTCTACCAAACATTCCCGCTGCCACGGTGTTCTGCCGAAGAGTAGAGGGGCAATCCAGCCATGTGTGGAACCCATGGGAACCATGAGCCAAAGCAAATCTCCCCTCTTTTATACTGTCCTGTCACAGCTAACAAAAAAAAAAAAAAAAAAAAAAAAAAAAAAAAAAGGAAGAGCTCTCCCTTGCCTTGTTTGTTCCCTTTATGGTGGCAGCTAGCGTTCCATGTGTCCCTCGGCCTGTGAGCATCGCTAGCATCTCTGCCTCAGTCTTCTCATGACCTTCCTTGTGTTTGTGATCGCAGTGGAAGATCTTCTCCTACCTCTCTCTTATGAGAGTTGAAATGACATCAGAGGCCGTACAGGCAACCAGGAGCATGTCCTCACATCAAGGCCTATCTCAAACGGGGCTTCTTCCAAAACAAAGGAGGTTCACAGGTCCCAGGGATTTGTGCAGCTATATTTTGGGAGAGCACTTTTCAGAATACCACTGAGGAGACTGAATTTAAGGAAATAACCCTCAGAGAAATTTTCATAGGGGAACAGTAAGAACAGAAAAGTAATTGTTGAATGACAAGTAAATGAACTTGAATCAGTCAGCATGAAGTTTTTGGATGTGTAAACCCTCCCAAGATAGGGTTTCTCTGTGTAGCCCTGGCTGTCCTTGAACTCAACTCTGTAGACCAGGTTGGCCTCCAATTCAGAGATTCATCTACCTCTGCCTCCTGAGTGCTGGAATTAAATGAATGCATCATCACTGCCCGGCTGAATATGTATCTTTTCAACTGATGGGATCAGTTTTATATCAAATTTATTTAAAAATTTAAATGTATGTGTGTGTATGTGCACATTTCTGTGGGTACCCATGAAGGTACCCATGACAAAGACACGGGATCTGGAGTTGTAGGCCGTTGTGGGCCACCCAAGCTGGATGCTGGGAACCAAACTCTAGGTCTCTGCAAGAAGAGCAAGTGTTCTTAACCGCTAAGCCATCTTGTCATCCCTCAAATGTCTTTTCATTTACAGCGACTACTTTATCAT
Organism: Psammomys obesus; assembly: GCF_907164565.1. Lineage (NCBI taxonomy): Eukaryota > Metazoa > Chordata > Mammalia > Rodentia > Muridae > Psammomys > Psammomys obesus. The sequence goes on from NW_026596046.1 coordinate 17,093,586, forward strand.
TTTGAGTAGCAAGAAAATTAAAACGTTTTCTTTTAAAAAAGCTGTCGATATTAGTTATTTCCGTAGTTGGGCACAGGAGTACCTGGGAGCACTCAGGAAGCAGTGATAGGAGGATCAATACAAATCTGAGGCCAGCCTGGTTTATACAGCAAGTTCTGGGTTAGCCAGGACTACAAAGCAAGACTGTCTCAGAAAAATAAAAAAATAAGAGAGTTTTGGTGCATTAGGAAACAAGCAAACAGCAATATGGAGAAAGATATTTTCATCAAGATTAAAGCAAATAAGGCCTAGGTTACAAGCTGAAATTCTGACCAAATAATTTTAGGTGGCAAATGTAAGCATTTTATAAATTGATGAAAGAAACAGAGCAAGAGGAAATAATGAACAGGATCATATCCATACCTAAACACGTGGCTGTATAAAGCAGGGCAGTCCCAACGAACCTTTGGCAGCAAAAGGATTATTATCTTCACTGCACATAACTAACCACTGACAGCAGATAGTTATTGAAAACTTGGGATCTCAGCAACAAACAAAGAGCACTTAGGGGAGATATAACCTGTTCCTCGAAGAAATGGATTGATGAAGAAAGCAAGAATGAACCAGACATAGTAATGCATGCCTGAAATGCCTGTAGCTGGGAGGTGGAGGCAGGAGGATCAGAGGCTCAAGGCCAGCCTCAGCGACGTAGTGATTTTGGGACCAGCCTGGGCTACATGAGACCTCATCTCAACAAAACAAAATAAAACAACTTCCGAAAGCAGTAATGATGGCTTTGAGCTTGTAGCAAAGGATCGCTCTGTAATTACTTTTTTTGTTGTTGTTTTTATTTGGCTTCCTGTTTTGATCTAAAAGAGCTGGACCTCGTACACAGGCTGATAACAAGCAGACACACCCCACTATTTACATAGCAGACTCAATCTGCTGTCATCGTGATTCATGGCTGATCATGTGTCAGGCATTAAAAAATGTTTTCCCCTTTGGAAGCTTGGGTCAATATTTGGACGTCCTGTTGGACTGAAGTCTCCAAACAGTAGGTGCCACACCACCCACTGTACAGCCGTGTTTGGTGAGCCTGGGCTCCTCTCCGGTCATGGTTGTATCTCTCTGTCCTCTCGAAGCCGCTGTTTCCCCAGAGAAGCCTGGGGTCGCTGCGTTCTCTCCTCTTCCCTCTCAGGCGCTGATTCCTGTTCTCAGCATCTGTGTAGACAAATTTTGGCTGCTTTATTGAGTTCTTTTTTTTTTTTTTCTACCTTGCTGTATCACCCTTATTCCTTCCAACTCCCTAACTCTAGGTAAGAACAAAAGGTTAGAGGGGAGAGGGGGCAGTGTCTAAGAATATTCATAAACAAAACAGACAAAGCCTGGGCTCTGGGGCATCTAGGTTCTAGTGTTTGTGGCACATTTTGCTTGGAAATGAGTGTCAGTGTCTGTATTCTGTTCCATGTGGGATCAGGGAAATGTACTTATCATATCAGGGCTTGTTTCAGTGCAAAAGCAATTCTTCCTACAAAAAGGGTAATGTGGCTGCTCCCCTTCATTTGCCTAAGAAATGGTACATTTTGGGTGGTATGAAAAGTGACTCTTAAACTGAGTCAGCTATGGAGAGAAGGCAGAGACAAGGCAATAGGGGGAAACAATGGGGACTAATAAAGAGACATGGATCCTGCCAGCCTCTACTGGGGTCCAGACACAGAATGCTCTAGAAGTCTTTCCCTCCTCCCGACGCATCAGAAAGAATCACATAGCATTTTTTTTTTCTTTTTTTAATCCTTACTTATTTTTTGACACAAGTTCTCCTATAGCTCAGGCTTGCCTTGAACTCACTTGTAGTAGAGTACTGACCTCTGTGTGCCGCTGTGCCCAGTGCTGAGGAAGGAGCCTAGAGCTTTTTGCAAGATAAGCAAGCACTCTACCAACAGAGCTATACCCTCAGCCCAAACAATTTCTTTAAGGAGCTCCTGTGGAGAGAAGCCCCAGACAGACAGCAGCTGTGCTATTGGTGGCCACAGTTCTTTACCAATGTGTCCCAGGCTCCTGGCACAGCATGCACTTGACCACGGCAGTCATCTGGCAGGCTGGAGGATGGCATGTGGCTGATAGTTGTGCCAACCAGAAGCCAGAGGGGCAGACACCACAGAGAGTACAAAAGGAAGCAGCCTCCCTCCACAGAGGCGTGGAGAGGTGGTGAGGGCCTTAGGGATGGAAGGGAGCAGGAGGCCCAGGGGACCTGCCCATCCCACAATGAGTGGTTTGGAGGGTTTTGTTGCCTAAGGCATAGAGTTAAAGACATGAAAACCAGTTGCTGGTTGGAGAGGATGAAGAGAGGCCCTGTGTCTCATCCTGAGGAGAAAGCTTGGATCAACAGTCCCACCCTGCCCTGCTCTGGTTAGAAGTAGATCCAGAAAAGTCTGGGGTGAACCAGGCAGCCAGGAGCAGAAGAGGGCATTAACAGTGCCCTAAACACTGTTGTTTTCCTCCCAGCAGTCCTATGTACCATGTACTCATGATCCCTATTTTCACAGTCATAGAAAATGTAAATAACTTGACCAAGATGACAAAGCTTGCTAGAATCTGAAACAGGGTGATTGGCTTCCGAATCTTAAACTTCACTTGGTGCTAACCTTGCTCCTTCTACCCCAGAGGCAGAGGGGTAATCTCATTTTTTTTTTTTTTAAAGACCAGCTGTCTGACTAGATGACTTCTCATCTCTACGTCATCTTCAGGAATGTTGTTATTATCATCCTACTTGATGGATGATGAAACTGGGGCTCAGAGCTTTATGTCATGCTGCCTAACCCAGATTACATGGCTCATGACAGAGCCTGGATTTTATTAATTTGTTTATATGGGTGTGTAAATACTGTGTGTGTGTGTGTGTGTGTGTGTGTGTGTGTGTGTGACTAGAGGAAGACCTTGAGTGTCTCTCCACCTTATTTTTTTGAGGCAGGATCTTTCACTAAAGCTGAAGTCTACCAGTTTTGCTGGCTTCCTTGAAAGCCCTGGGGACCTCCTGTCTCTGCCTCCTCAGCATTGGGATTATAGGCACTTTCACTGTTCCTGGCTTTTTTTTTTTTTTTAACTTTTTACTATTATTAAATAGAATTCAAAATTTGCATTTATTGTGTGTGCATATGTGTGTGTTATGTGCGTGCATGTCACGGTGTATGTGTAGAGGTCAGAGGACAATGTGTGGAGTGCTCTGCCACCATGTGGGTCCTGGGGCTTGAACTCGGTTCATCAGGCTTGGTTACAAGTGCCTTCACCTCATCATGTGCCAGGGAGCCTCCCTGCCAGCAATCGCCAACTTTTTTTTTTTTTTAATGTGGGTGCTAGGAATGGAATTCAGGTCCTTCTCCTTGCTTGTACAGAGGGCTCTTTAAAGACTAAGCTAGTCCCAACCCACTCCCACTCCCAACCCCCAGAACCTTGCTTTTTAGGCTGTCCTGTGCACTGTTATGCTTGGCTTGTAAGAAGAGTATCTCGGTGGACACTGAGTTTTTCCCTCCTCTCTGAGACCGGGGGCCTGTGTCCTGATCTGGCTGTAGGACCCAGTTCAGGGGACTTGGGGGATTTTTGCAAGTCTGCCCCTCACTTCAGCCAGAAACCTCCCAAAGTGTGAGGCAGCCAGAGACCTTCAGACAGAGGCCAACTGGAATCTGTGTTGCCCTTTCTCAGTCACTGCCTCTCTGCAGGGATTTCGGCCAACAGCCAGCAGTGCAGACAAGGGTAGCATGGACCTGCAGCCTGTGGCTGGCCCCCGAGGGCGGGCAGCCAGGTGCCCACAGCCGCAGGAGAGAAGGGCCCCTCTTCTCTCCACTCAAAGGTGGATTGAGGAAGGCTGGCTCCAAGCTTTTTTCAAGAAGCTCTTCGGGGAGCGGGAGAAAAGGAACATCTGTGCCCTGGGCTCTGTCCTGGACTCCGCTCAGGCCACAGTCTGTAGCTGGCGTCGGCTGGAGACAGGCCTGCATCCTGCTGGCGGGTGGGTGGGGCTGCTTCTGGCCTGCTGGTTGAAGAAAAGGCAGCCACTAGCCTCCACCCTCTGGAGCCTAGGAGGGTGATGGTGGCTGGGGATGGGAAGGAGCTCTCGGGGCTAGGGCACCAGGGTGCCTGCATGGCCGCTGTGTACAGAAGGGCAGAGGCAGGTCCTGGAGTCTCCCACAGGTAGCATTACTGAACCCCAGGCTTTCCCTCCCCCTTCTGCCTTTGGTGACAGGCATTTGCGGCTATTCCTGAGGTTCAGCTGCTCATCAAGGCTGCAAGACAATCTAGAAACTAGTCAGCTGGTTTCAACTGGGTTTTTTCCTAACAACTCCCCCCCTCTCGTTTTTTGGACTTAGTGTATTATTTTTTTATTTAAATTTTAATTTGAAAAGGTGGGGATACAGTTCAGTTAGAGCTGTATCCACAGCATGCACCACAAGGTCCTTATTTGAGCCCCAACATTGCACAAGCTCGGCATGTTGGTAAAGTCAATAACTCCAGCACTCTGGAGGTGGAGGATTCAGAAGTTCAAGATCATCCTCAACTAACTATCCAATTCAAAACAAGCCTTTAAAAAGAGTAGTATATTTACATGGCTCACATTTTAAATGCTATAAAGTGGTATATCTATATAGAGAGCTATAGATGTATTGGTATATATAAATCTCACTTTCACCTGGATTTCATTTGCCCTTCTTTTTACCACCCCCCTCACCTCATAGCAAGATACACTTGTGCCCCTGATTGGCCAGGTTTGTTTGGTGGTGCATGCCTTTAATCTCAGTACTAAGAGGCAGAGGAAGACAGATCTTGTGGATTTAAGCCAGCCTGGTCTATGTAGCAAGTTCTAGGCCAGCCAAGACTACATAAGGAGACTCTGTCTCTAACAAACAAATCCTCACAGGGTTTTGATGTACAAATTGGGAATGTGCTGACATGTTTACTTTCGTTTCATTACTTTATTTTACTATGTAATAAATTACATACAATATATTGTTCTGTGGTTTTGCTTTGTGGTTAAACGTATTATTAGCATTAAGAAAGCATCTTGGAGCTGGGCGTGGTGGTGCACGCCTGTAATCCCAGCACTCTGGGGACACAGGAGAATCTCAGAGAATTAGAGGCTAGCCTGGTCTACAAAGCGAGTCCAGGACAACCAAGGCTACACAGAGAAACCCTGTCTTGGGGAGAGGGGGAGGAAAAAGCATCTTGGTTTCTCTTTTTTCCTTCAGACATTGTGAATTTATTAAAGCTCAAATAAAATGCTCAAGTATCTTGATCAGATACTTACATTCTTTTAGCATCTTCATTTTTCCAACTGTAGAGTAGTCTCTCTGTGGCCGTAATATCACGTGTTAACTAGACGGTAAAGAGGAACAGCTGGATTGTTTCAGCCTTCCTGTGTGAAGGCTTGATTTATACCAGCTTGATCCCATTAGAGAAGACAGTGAGTGAGGCCAACATTTCAACTTGCGAACTCCGTTGTCCATGCCAGGCCTTGGAAGGAGTACGCAAAGAACTTAGGGCCCCATAAGACCCAGCTCGTAGGCCACAATTTCAGAATGTCTGATCGTTTCATAGGTAGGAAGATTAGGACTTAGATGAGGGCCAAGGCTGGTTGGAACTCACAGGATTAGCTGTGGGAGAAGTGGGACTGCAGAACAGACCTGACTCTGCTCACAATAACAGCAGAAGGCCCGGAGTAGGGCTCCGAGGCCACTTGGCTAGAAGGAAAGATAGAAGGGTTACTGTGGCTGCAGGGACAGGGCATCTGGCTATCAGCCACAGATCTAGCCTCAAGCCTATCCAGGGGCCAGCTGTAGATTCAGACTAGAGTTTCTCAGAAGCAACCCATGGACACAGGCACGGACCCAGCCATATCCAGTATGGTACCAGTCATGGATGCAGCATGGGTCTAGTTGTGTATCTGACCCTGGACTCAGATGTAGACTGATCACTGGTCTCAGTTCCAGTTCCAGCCATGGACCTAGTCAGTCTTGAACCAAGCCATAAACATAGCTATAACCATCCTATGATATGGGTTCAGTCATGGACCATCCCTAATCCCAGCCCTAACCCAGCTATAGAGTCAACCATAGACTTAGTCATGGTCTCAGCCCTAGATCTAGCTATAGATCCAGCACTGAGCAGCCATAGCTGGTCATGGACTTGCTGATAGATCAAGCCCTTCACCCAGCCCTAGACCCTGCCATGGGTCCAAGATCTGCCTCTCACTTGCTCTGGGTTTTTGTTTGCTATCTCTCCCTTCTGAAAGGGCATTGAGCTTGTTGGAAGAGAAGTCACCCAGCTGAGCTGGATCTTAAGACTCAGAGCGTCTAGAAGGTGTGGGAAGAAGGTGAAGGCTCCCGGACTGGCCCAGGGGAGCTCTGTTACCACCATGTTGTAAATGGAGATCTGACTCACTCAGCAGTGACGTGACCTCCTTGGGTAGATTTGATCCACGAGCTACGGGGGGGGGGGGGGGCGTGACATAAATGTGGCCTGAGCATGTTGCTTCCGTAGTGGTAGTAAGTAGGCTGTGCCTGGTGGAAATGTCGATGGTCCGGGAAGTGGGAAACCTTAGGTGAATTATTGGATAAACACACCACGGCTCTTGACAAGTGATCCTTCTCCTCCGGGTCTAGCTTCACTTCCTCTATGACAAGAGGGTTGCAATAAGTGTGGATTTAGTGAAAGGACTGGACCTTGGCTTTGGAGTTATGACAAATGACCCTTCACTGCCACCACGCAGAGAGGGTGTGGAGCAGCTGCCGTCATGAATCACGTCATAGCCTTGGACAATGAAGGTCTCAGAGGCACCCACACTGAGCCTATTTCTCAGCATTCTTGTGCTAAAGCAGAGGGGAGGGAGATAGAATTTCTCACCAGCCTTCAAAGTCAGGGAAGCAGGCATCTGGGGTTGCTTCAGTGAGGTTTAGGAAAATATAAAGACATAGGGTTTTTGTGAAATAAACGCATACCAACCTCATGAGTTGTGTCTGGGATGGGACCATTACCTGGGAGCCTCCTGACCCGAGCATGGTGACTCCTCAGGGACCTGTGAGGAATGAATGTGTGCCTCTTCACTGCAAGGGTACAAGCGACTGCATTGTGGACCATTCCTCGCCTCTCTGCTTGTCTAGCCTAGCTTGTGGCTGGGAATCAGACAGAAAAATGGTTTATAACCTCCCAAACAGTGGTGACCATAAAGGATCCCACACACCATAAAGGACATCACACAGGCACATACATACAGGCCCTTAAAGAGGGCTCCCTGGTATGGACAACACTCCTTCAGGAGCCAGGAACATTCTGGGAAGGGTCCAACTACTTTGTCCTCAAGGACAGGCTATGGCCCTAGAGAGGGGAGGAAAGAGCTCTGGTGTCCAGGGCCTGTGGAAGAAGTCAGTGTCAGTGAAGATTTGAGTGTGTCGGTGTGTTTACACCCAAACACCTGCTTGGAAGCTTCTGAGACCTAAGTGGCTCTAGAGTAATCTGGACCCCATGGTTTGGTATCAGTGAACCCTGTGACTAACCCAATCCAGTTACTCACCCCACCCAGCACCCTTAGTTTGTCATGGGCTTGTCTTACCCCACATCTCATATCTGGGCATGGTCCGGCCTCAGATCATGAACAAACATCGGCTTCTTTATGTTATGCCATTGTCTATGGAGACCCAGGATAGCTCAGTCCTTATCTATAACTACAAGCTTCCAAGGCTGTGAAAATTGAAAAGAGAAAAAAAAATGAAGAATTCATTGAGTAACACTTGACCTATAAAGTATTTTTTTTAATATAGCAAATACACATTATACCTCTAGAAAGTGTCCTTAGTTTTCTAGGATGGCAGCAACAAATTACCACAAAGTCAGTGACTTAGAAACCTCAGAAACGTTTGGGTTTAGTGGAATATGTTCCTGGGAAGACTGAAGCAGGAGGATCACATGTTATGGTAATGAGATGCTCCCAAGAAAGCATGAGGGACTGGGGATATCATTCAGTAAACTGCTTGTCCTGCAATCACGAGGACCTGTGTTCAGTCCCCAGAACCTATGTAGAAAAGCTCCGTGTGTTGATTCAGGCTTGCAGACCTAGAACTGGGGCGGCAGGGACAGGTGAGTACTTGGGGCTCACTGACCAACCAGCCCAGCCCACCAGCGAGAGGCCCAGTCTCGGAAAACAAGGTGGATGATTCCTGTCACAACATCTGAGGTTGACCTCTGGTTTCCACACATATGCTGACATGTGTGAGTACACATCCACAAATACATGTGCACGTAAACATACATGTATATAGGGAGAGAGAAGAAGGAGGGGGAGGGAGAGACGGAAGGAGAGAAGAAGGGGGGGAGAGAAAGGGCGACACATACAATCTGAAATCAAAGTATTGGTAGGCTATGCTTTCTCTGGGAGCTCCAGGTGCCCCGATCAGTCCTCCTTTTGGAGCTTCTGCTTACAGACACAGCATTGCAACCCCTGCTTTCATCTCCAGCTTCCTTCCATCTGTCTGCAGTGGAAGTTCTCCAATTGGGGTCACATCCGAAGTTCCCAGTGGCCATGAGTTCAGGGGATACTGGCCAACCCCTGAAGTTCTCTTTCCGATCCCTCTATTCTTTTCTTCATGGCGCCCGCTCTAATGCGTTGGGCAGCGTTCCGGTATTTGCGCCCGTAGCTCTTGTAGACTGGAGTTCTGCTCGCTGATGTCCTCATGACTCTGTCTTCCCTCCCCTCATGCTGGGTTGTTTCCTTGTTTATCAGTTGTCAAAACCCAGCTCTGGTTGGCAAGACTCTGTATGGTCTTGTGGAAATTCCTTGTATCCTGAGTTTGGGAACATCTGTTCAGGATAAATTTGTACTAGCTCCTCTACGGTCCCTGCGAGATATGATGCTAATTTGGGCAACTCGTTTTGATAATTCCTTAAGATTTTGAGACCTCAGAGGCCATGAACACTTTGGTCAAACCCCACATGAAGAAAAAGCATGGAATTTGCTTACTCCTTGTAGGTTTCTTTTTAGCATGTGCATGTTGAGATAGAACCTTGCTTTGTATCCTAGGCTGAATTGGAACTCACCACCTATCCCACAATAGCCCTAAACTCATGGTAATCCTTCTGCCTCAGACTCCTGAGTGTTGGGATTACAAGTGTGTGACAGTTTTTGTTTTGTTTGTTTGTTTTTGTTTTTTGTTTTGGTCCAAATCTCACATAGGTGGAGACAGATTGAAGCCCTGTCATTTCTTCTTGCCACTAGCTGTGGTGTGTCATCCTCTGGTCTTGCTCTGAGGCTGCACACTCATAAGTCCTGGACTTATTTAGATGTCTTGATGGGAGCCTGTTAGCTTGTACCCTCTTACGCATCGTTTCCTAGCCCAGGTAAGCATGAAGACCTTGGGCTGCGGGATCCCAGGCTCAGCTCTGTCTTCCCATGATTCATCTACCGGCATCCTCTCTCACTCATGATCCACACACTCCTTGAGCAAATCATTTTACCTCAACACCACTCACGTTTCGCCTTGCTAACACTAACTTCTCCGCTACCACTTCTTCTGGGAAGCCCTTCCAGATTGCACAGTTCCATCGCACAGGGCTTCTGAGTGTCCCTTCTATGAAGCAGAGTGGTCTGGGCAGAATCTCCCAAGCTCTCTAGACTTCACATACCACACGGAGTCAGGTGGGCAATGGTGGGGGGGGGGGCACTGCCGGAACAGCAGATAGGACCCAACTTGGAGAGACTGGATGCCAGTCAGGAAGGCACATTTCAGCTATAAGCACCATGCTTTATTGAAGCTGTTTAAGTAACAGTTTCTCCATTTTGTGACCAGAAAAATGCAATATATACTACCAGAGAAGTCAGGCCATTGGTTTGGGAGCTAGTTCCACAGTTCAGGGGTATGCTGATGAGCCTTAAGAAATGGCAGCTTGGAGATAGGGAATATGGAAGATGTGTAGAATGTTCAGGTATCAAACGCTCCCCAAGTCTTACTTATAAGGGAAGTTCAAGAACTCCAGAGCTTTGGAACACCCTAGAGCAGAAATAGCTTTCTCTGTATCTCTGGACCCCTTCAACCATGCTCTGCGCCCTCTGAGCCCCTGTTAGCTGCTTCCTGTCTTCTCACACTCACCTCTCCTATACTCCGAGAGCTCAACGATGACCACTTCGGAAAGGAAGTACAGAGAAGGGTCCTTGAGCCCAGGTTCAGAGAAATGAACTTGGCTCCTGTCATTTGCCATCTCCCCCGAAACCTTTCCAAAGAGATGTCTTTATTCATCTCTCCCCCCTCCATCCTGTCCCACCACCTGTGCCTGGGTGCGGGTTTCAACATGGTTTGTATTTTTTTTTTTAAATATAAAATTCTGTGGCAGGAGAGCCAACTCCAATGAATGACCACACAGTCAAAAAGTGACAAGGACCCTTTTCACAGTCCTGCTGCGTGGATCTGGCCAGGCGGCTGGAGGACGCCCTTCGTGAATCGGCCTATGTTAGAAGGCCAGTCTCTTGAAGCCTTCCTCTGCCCTGGGAGTCTGAACAGTGACAGCCATATCCAGATGATATGTGTTGGGGTGTCTTTGCTGTCCCAGGTAAAAAGATGTCCTTGGCTGTGATTACTGGGTTGAGTTGTTCGTTTAACCCAATGTCCTGTGTCTGGTCTGAGGTACTGCTCTAGCCCAGGAGTCCAGTGACTGCAGAGGCTGGACACGGGAGATAAGTACTAGATAACAGTGGGGCAGAGGACAATAAATACAGTGAAGAACGAAAAGCAGGTCAGGGGCCATGTGATTGGAGAATGATATGGAAATGTCCTCTCTAGAGGTAGTGTTTCATCTGAGAGTTGAATGAGGGGGAGAAAGTGGCAAGGATCCTGACTGAAGGAACAACCTAAGTCAAGGCCTTTGGGGCCCGTCAGTGCCCCATCGGGACGAGGGTAAAAAGGTTGTTGGATGTGGAGAATGAACAGTATCCCAGGAAGCATGGACATTTGAGATTGGGTGCCATAGATAACTCAAGAATCAGCACACCTGGTTGTGTGGCTCACTCGTGAAGTCTGAAGATGGAAGCAAGACAGATGTGAAGCAGGGACAGCTTAATTCACCTGTGTATCAAACAGCCATTTACTGTCACCAGGCACTGGAGACACAAGCGATGTTCAGTTCTGCTCTTGAGGAGCACATAGCTTAAGGCCCAGATGTGCAGTTCAGAGGAAGAGAGAGAGAGAGAGAGAGAGAGAGAGAGAGAGAGGAGGCTCCAGGATAGTGACAATGTTCCAAGAGATGGAGATGGAGATGGAGTCAGCATCTGTTCTGTGATACTTGGGACAGCTGGAGCAGGGAGAGCAGAGAGGCTGTGAGCTCTGGGGCAGGAAGCATGCCTAAAACGAAGACTGGAAAATACTGCTGGAAACTTCCCTTCCAGCAGTGCTGCTCGTGGGCGACAGCATGAGTCGGCTGCCCCCAAAAATGTCCCACAGAGCACCTGTCCTCAAGGTGCTTTGTGAAGAAAGGGTTCTCTGACTTTGTCAGTTCAGAAGACACTCAATCCTGTGTTCCCCTTTGGACAGTTTTATAAAATATGTAATATAGTTAAGATTTTTAAGGAGCCTGGGAGTGCAGATAGTGGTAGAGCTTTGTCTAGCATGAATAAGGCCCTGGCTTTGATCCCCAGTACCAACAATAAAAAAAAAAAATCATGTGAAGTCCTGTGATAAACCTGGCTTACCCCCTCCACACACACCTTTATTGAAAATAGATTTGGGCCTGGTGGAATGGTATACACCTTTAATCACAGCACTCAGGAGGCAGAGGCAGGAGATGTTCTGAGTTTGAGGCTAGCCTGGTCTACAGTGAGAGTTCCAGGACAGCCAGGGCTATACAGAGAAACCCTGTCTTGAAAAAAGAAAAAAAAAAAAAAAAAAAAAAGAAAAGAAAAGAAAATGGATTTTTTTTTCTCACATAATATATCTTAATTACAGTTTCCCCTCCCTCTATTTCTCCCAGCTCCTCCCCATCTCCACTCCCATCTGAATTCATCCCCTGTCTCTTATTAGAAAACAAACAGGCTTTTCCAGGTTAATAAAATATAATAAGATAAAACAAAAAAAATAACATTGGAATTGGACAAAACAAACAAACAGAAGGAAAAGAGTCCAAGAGAAGGCACAAGAATCAAAGACCCACTTGTTCACACACTGGGGAATCCCATACAAACACTAAACTGGAAGCCCATAATACATAGGCAGAGGACCTGGTACAGACATGTGCAGGCCCTGTTCATGCTGCTTCAGTCTCTGTGGGCTCATATCATCTTTGATCATGTTGATTTATAGGGCCTTGCTTTCTTGGTGTCTTCCACCTGCTCTGGCTCTTACACTCTTCCTGCTTGCTTAGCTTGCCTTTTTTTGTTTTGTTTTTTGAGACAGGGGTTCTCTGAGTAACAGCCTTGGCTGTTCTGGAGCTATAGACCAGGCTGGCCTTGAACTCACAGAGATCTGCCCACCTCTGCCTCCTGAGTGCCAAGATTAAAGGTGTGTGTGTGACTGACTACCACCTCACCTTGTCTTACTTTTTAAACCAAGGTTTCCTCCAAGGTATTGATATTTGGTTGTACAACCTCATTATATTGTGAATGCTTGTATCTTATGGGACTTGTATGGTATGGAGCAGACAGCCTCAAACTATCAATAATCCCTCCCTTGTAAACCTATACATCCTTAAGAATGAAATAAAAACAGTGAGGCTGACAGTGAGAGATGGCTCAGCACTTAAGAACACTGGCTGCTCTTCCAGAGGACCCAGGTTTGATTCCCAGTGCTCACATGGTGTCTAATAAGCACCTACCACTCCAGGGATCCAACACTTTCTTCTGGCCTCCCTAGGCACCAAGCACACAAGTGGTGCAAAGACATCCATGCAGGTTAATTCCCATACACATGAAACACAAAAATATTAAATGAAAATTTTATAAGTGAAATAAAAATGAAGCCAGGCATGGTGGCACACTCCTGCAATCCTGGCCTTTGGGAAGCAGAAGCAAGTGTAAGACCTGCTTCTCACAGCTCAGGAGTTCAAGATCACACCCTTCCCAGAAACTCCCCCAGACCACGACTCGTTGCAAAAGCAAGAGGTTTATCAACCATTGTGCAATGGGGTCACCCCTGCTGGTCAGCAAAGAGTGGCCCCGGGAGACAAAGGCCTTTAGGTTTTTAAAAGAAAAATTGCGGGAAATTTGAAGTTGCAGTTTTGGCAATTTAGGATTGGATGAGGAAGCTATAAAGTAAGATAATTGGTTAGTCTTAAGTGCTCAAGCTTGGCCAGTCCTGCCAAATGTGGATGCAGCTGCAATTTAAGGTGAGGGTGGTTAGCTCATCCTTGAAGATTAGGGGCTGCAGACTTTTGGCTGGAGGTCAAAAGCTACTCAGAAGAAGTCAGGGTTCGTTGCTAAGAAACACTATCTCAAAGACAAGGGTCTGGTCCTTCTTTTTGCTGAGTGAAGGTCATTGCTTGCTTGCCCTTTTTTTTTTTTTTTCTGTCCTCACAGATAGGATCACATTTTTCCATTCTCTGGAAAGGTACTAAGAGGCTTTAGCTTAACCTGAACCTAAAATTCAAAGCTATAGGCTTTAGAAGACATACAGGTTACAAAGTTAGTCTAACCCTTTCACAGGTAGGTGAGGATTTAGGGTTTCCAAAGTCTAGATAAGATCCAGTTTGCAACTTGTGCCAGACTGGTTATATAGCAAAGCTCTGTCTTTAAAAAAAAATTATACTAGAAAAATTAAAGACATGAAATAAAAATTAAAATTAAATGCAAATACAGATTTGTAAGATTAGATCCAACGAACATAAAGGTTACATTTCAAAAGAAAAAAAAATAAACAGAGCAGAAACGAGGTATGAACAAAGCAAACAATTACCAAACTGTACCTTTTGTCCTCTGCAAAAATGTATTCTGATAATTAGTACAAGAAATTGCCATTGTAGTCATGGACTTTTGTCATTCTGTTGTTTTAATTGAATCACAATGAATAGGACTCATATTTACAAGATCAACTGATTTTCAACAATGTTTCCAAGGAGTAAAGAAAGGTCTTTTTCTTTTTTGTTTTTGTTTTTTGAGACAGGGTTTTGTTTGTATGTTTGTTTGTTTGTTGTTTTTGTGCAGCCTTAGCTGTCTTGGACTCGCTTTGTAGACCAGGCTGACCCCAAACTCACAGAGATCCTCCTGCCTCTGCCTCCCTGAGTACAGGCATATACCACTGAGCCTGGCTAAGAGAAGTCTTTTTCACTAAAAGTTCTTGGAAATTTATCCCTCACCTTGGCAGCATGGAAGACCTGGTCTCAAAAGCATGAGGATGGGAGAGCTGGCCCCAACCTTCAGAAGCTGCAGCTCTCAGGAGAGCAGGCCCTAGTGGTGTGGGCATGAGAGAAACAGCCCTGAGGGCATGGGCTTGGGTGAAATGGCCCCTTCCTTTGCCGGAGCAATGCAGGGGAGCAGGCCCTGGTGGCTAGGGCACAGAAGCATCTGGCAGGATGAAAACAATTCAGCTATCACCCAGACCCAGATCCAGGGCTTTGAATTGGCCCACTCCTTCATCTACCCCTCAATGAACTGCTGGAGTGCATAAAGGGGCTGCTGCTACAGATCCAAAGCTGCAGGATCTCCCCGACTCAGGGCAACAACAGATTATCCGAGAGGAGTCCCATTGAGGACCCAATATTGATAGTGTAGCAGAAGCCAGAGGCCTCAAACCAGACCACTAACTCACTGCAATGGACATTTGCAAATAAAGTTGTTTGGGCAAAGGGGTACTGTGGGACACACTGTGACACATTGCAGCTTCTGTGATGAGATGTAGTTTTTGTTGTTGTTTTATTTGTTTCCATTTATTTATTTATTTATTTATTTATTTATTTATTTATTTATTTATGTTTTTTGTTTTCTTCTGGTGGAGAGGTTGCCAGAGTAAAAGGGTGGATATGGAGGGATGGCAGGGTGAGTGGGATTGGCGTGTATGATGTGGAATTCACAAAAAAAAAGCAATAAAAAGTTTTTTTATAAAGAACAAACTTAAAAAAAAAAGTTCTCGAGACAACTGAACATCACACGCAATGAAAAACAAGTCGTGTCTTCTACCCCATATCCTGTGTATGGCTCAGACCTAAATGGATATGCCCAAATAACAAAGCCAGGGCCAGTGAGAGGGTGGGATGGGTAAGGATGACTTCTGACAAGCCTGATGACCCACATAAGGAGGGAGAGAGACACTCCTGCAAACTGGTCTTTGACCTTCACGGCACGCTGCAGTACATGTGTGATCCCCAGAACTCTCTAAAATAAATGTGTAGAAATATAATAAAAACAACCAAATATATTGAGAAAACTTTTTAAATATTTAAAAGCTTTCAGAAGAAATAACAGGGGAATATGGTGCAGGATGAAGACACAGAAAGCAATAACCATAAGAGAAAGTTTTGCTAAATTGGATTTTTTTAAATTAAAAGCTTCTGGCTTAAATTGTAGCTCGGTGGCCAAGCATTTGCCTAATCTATTGGAAGCCTGGGTTTCATCCCCAGACTATAAAAAAAATTAATTAAAGGCATCTGTTCACGGAAAGATAGAGAAAATGAGCAGACAAGCTACACATTAGACACAAGCCAAATGTGCATCTTAGATGTGAGCATGATGAATCTTGGGTTCTCAGTCAGAGCTTACCCTTACTGTAGCCCCTAGTGCGGAAGTCCCCAATGAACAAAAGAACACTAGTGGACCACAGGCCTGAATCAGAGAAATGATGTCCCACATACATCCCTATGATCATCTTTTCTTTGTCTGACCCAGGAAGATTGGAGCACACTGTCATACAGTCCAATAGAAGATACCAGGGAAAGCCTTTGGGCAAGGCAGACACTGTTGAACCAGGAATTACTGGGGCCTAGTTGTCCCAACAATCATAGAAGGCAAGGGCTGGGGAGAAGTGAGTGTGTCTGAGAGGAAGGGAGGGTGGGAGAGATGAAGGGAGAGAGCAGGGAAGGAAGGGACACGGAGAGAGGGAGTGTCTAATGGAGAGAAGGCATTCTCAGTTTATAATGGATCCATGATCATGAAAATAATGATAACAGGGAAGCACCTAGAACAGTGGCTTTCAATCTTCCTAATGCTGTGACCGTTTAAAAGAATTCCTCATAACCTAGAATCCCTGAACAGATGTAGCCCATGTCAGCTCAGTCTCCAAGTGGGTTCCCTAGTAAGGGGAGCAGGGGCTGTCTCTGACATGAACTCAGTGGCTGGCTCTTTGATCACTTCCCCCTGAGGGGGGAGCGGCCTTGCCAGGCCACAGAGGGAGACAATGCAGCCAGTCCTGATGAGACCGGATGGGCTAGGGTCAGATGGAAGGGGAGGAGGACCTCCCCTATCAGTGGACTGGGGAAGGAGCATGGGAGGAGAAGAGGGAGAGAGGGTAGGATTGGAAGGGGATGAGGGCGGGGGCTACAGCTGGGCTACAAAGTGAATAAATTGTAATAAATAAAATAATAAATTAATTTTAAAAATATAAACAAATAAAAGAGTTTCTCATGTTGTGGTGACCGTCCAACCATAAATTTATTTTGGTTGCTACTCCATAACTGCAATTTCGCTATCGTTACAAGTCATAATGTGTGTCTGATATGCCCTCTAAGGGTCATTTGACCCCTAAAGGGATTGCGACCCACAGATTGATAATCACTGATCTAGGAGCTTCTCCTCCTAATCTGATAGTGGCAGATATACAACCAGAGCTGTTCCAGAAGGTAAAGGTACATCTGAGTTCTAGCAGTCACTGTAAGCCATGTATCTCCACTCTGTTGGTGCCTGATAAATAAGGGTGAGCCATGTTAATTTCACAACGGTCCTGAGGAAAGATGAGGGACTGTGTTTCCAAGGAGGAGAGAGAAGAATGGAAGGGGGAGGAAGAGGGAGACAAGGAGAGAGAGAGAAAAAAAAAGAGAAAGAGAGAGAGATTTATAGGGCAGAAGTAGAGGCAGAAGCCTTGGCCACTTTAGGATGCACATAGCTTATGGGCTGATGTATCAAGAGAGCTTGTAGATCCTCTGGAAGAACCACGTTATTCACGTGGGCCATGGCTCAGAGAGTCCACTTTCCTGAAAAATTTTGAGAGTGAGAAGGGGGTGGGGAGAGGTGACGGATTGCTGGTGTGAGGGTTCCAGGGAATGGAAGGGCACACTGTCTTTCAGAAAAGAGATGCTAATCAGCCTGAAAAGGCAGGATCTGGAGAGTCCTGGCTGGCCAGGTGTGAGCAGTGAAGACTGCACTCACTCAGAGGCAGATGGACCTGCAAACCAGCAACAGAGTGGAAGCTGGGGCATGTAGGGTGCCGCCCACGGTGCCCTTGCATGGCAGCGATGCGCAACAGTATCAAAGACAGAGACTACCTGAGAGGTCTCTGATTTTGTCTTAGTCCACTTTCTGGTGCAACAACAAAAGAGTAGATGGGTAACTTACAAGAAAAAGGAATGTGTTTGGCTCATGGTTCTGAAGGATGGTAGTTGCAAATGCTGAATTTTTTTTTTTTTTTTTCACCTGAGGGGAAACTGTAGAGCCCCGAGGTGGCTCAGGGAATCACATGGCCAGAGAGAATAATTGTCTTTTTAGTTCTCTGAGCCCCATTCTCTTTATTTATAAAGTAGGACAATTATAATAATTCCCACTTCGTTAGAAGACTTGAACTTAATATTAGTCACTATCACCACCACCACCATGGTCATCATCGTCATCATACTGCAAGAGAAACTGCTTTCCTGTCAATAAGCACCCTCACGTTACTTGTGGGATCCCCCAGTCTTTACTCCACTCACACCGATGTTGTGACTATTGGTGACTGCCGAGTTTGGACGCGCAGGCATTGGGGTTAGGCCTGTTGCACAAAGGTGACTAGCCACTTCATGGCAGAGTTAGGGTTGGGGTTGGGGTTGGGGTTAGGTGTCAAAAATCTAACTCTTCCTTTTGCATCACAGAGGGGGTAAAACAACAACAACAAAAACCTCCCTACTCCCGGGAGCTGACTTCAGGTATACGACGACGAGCATGGCTACTACCCAAGACCATGGCCAAAGTTAACACACCCCTCTGAGGCACTGTGGAGAGCATGAATACGCAGGAGTGTTACAAATGACCAGCCTCTGGCTTAGGCCAGGTGAATTTGATGCGAGTTGGAGTGTTCCCTTTTTCTCTGCACCAAGATCTGGTAAGAGAATAAGGCAGGCCAAGAGTTTGCATGGTAGGAAATTCACACCCAGGAAAGACTGCCCAGGAAGCTCAGAAATGACGAGCCTGTGGGTCCATGGACGTGTCCCTCCAGTGTGAAATGTCGCCGTCACCACCTGGCATTAATCGTGTCTTACTTACTTTTCCTGTTTGCTGTCATGAAATGCTCAGACAGTAGTAGCTTTAGAGGAAAGGGCTTATTTGGTTCCGCTGCTCAAGGGTGCAGTCCAGTGTGGTATCAAGGGTGCAGTCCAGTGTGGTATCAAGGGTGCAGTCCAGTGTGGTATCAATACCACAGTGGCAGGAACTTGAAGGAGCTGGTCACATTGCACTTACGGCCAGGAAGAGGAATCCTGTTGTTCAGCTGGCTTCCTCTATAATATGTGGCACAGGACCCAAATCCAGGTGCCATCTACTTTAAGCATGAGTCTCCCCACCTCAATTAACCCACTCAAGATAATTCCGCACAAGCATGCTGCTTGTGATAGCAAGAGGCTAGCCCAGTCAAGATAATCCTTCACAGGCGTGCTCAGAAGCGAACTCCCAACCACAATAACCCCCAGGGGTTGTCTGGAGGCTTGTCTCCTGTGTGATTCTAGATCCTGTTATTGACAATCAACATCAACCATCATAGAGACAAACTTTTCTTCCAAACATGGTCTCACATCCCCTTGGCTGGCCTCCAATGCATCGAGACCTTGAACAGCTGGTCCTTTGCCTCCCCAGCACTGTGATTACAGGCGTGTGTTATGATACCTGACTAACGCAGTGCTGGGGATCAAACCCAGGGCTCCCTGAATGCTAGGTGACTGTTCTACCAATATCTCCAGCTCCAGAACCCAACTTTTCATTCCATTGCCTCAGTGTGGAGTGTCCAGAATACCACACACCCTTGGGATATCCCTTGCAGACACTGCAGAGCCAGTCTGGCCTCCAGGACCAAAGTATGGCATGAAGGATTCATGCCAGACTTATTACTCAAATAAACCGCCAGTCCAAGGGCCGGAACAGCAGCAATTATTTAGGTATTCTTGGAAACACTGAAATTTTCTTTCTCCTACTTCGTCTGTACTAATTTTTTCCTCTGGGCTTTTGAACAGACTTGCAATTGTCGGCACGGCCTCTCTCCCTGCCCCACCCCTTCCCCCTGCCACACACCACAGGAACATGGGAAAGAAACCCAGGCAGAGAGGGTCTCTGTGGGTTCAGAGGGAGCCTAGAGTCCTATGGAATCAGAGTCCTTCCTCTGAGATAAATGCTCCACGAGGTTGACTCCAATTTTCCTGTAAGACATAGGTGGTGGAGGAAGCAGTATTGTAGTGGAGAGCAGTGTTGGGGGTTCAGCTGAAAGGATATTTTTTTTCCTCTTCTAGTGGCTTAAGTCCTCTGAGAAGAGGTCTGGTGAGTTTGGCCCCTTCCTTGATCACGGTGAGTGCCAACATGGATAGCCTTTAGCCTCCTATGCAATAAGTGTCTGTATCCAATAAGGCAGAGAGACTCCCATTACCTCCTGCATGAGTCCTGTCACCTCCTGAGCTCCATCTACAGATGCCTCTCCTGAAGTGGCCCCTGGTCACTCGCTGCCCCCACCCCCAAATCAGCTGCTCCAGAAAAACAGCCTTATCTCTTTGTTCTACGCTAATGACTACCAGAAGGTAGGCTCTGGTGTCAACTGTCCTTCTGTCCAGTGGCTTTTATTAGAGGTTCCCTGTGACATCACTTCCTCCCTCTCACTCACCTCTCTTCTAGTCTCAGCACCCAGAGCCTGAGACCTAATTCAAACAAGACGTGGATTTTCTTGTTAAAGTAGCCTTCAGCAGAGAGGCGACAACTGCTTCTGGAAAATGTTAACGCTTTCCTGTTGGATGCCAAGGCCTCTTGGAACTCAGGTTCAAACGAAACTTCATCTGTAAAATGAGGGGTTGGCCGGTCCCTTCGAGCCCTTCTGGCTCTGACAGCTCATGGTACTATGAAAAGAAAGCCCAATGGGCCCCCACCCCCAGGGCCAAGGCGGGAGTCGGGGATGGGGGTGAGGGCCGTTTCTGGTTGGCAGTGGTGTTGTCCCAAATAAAGCGGCTGTGAACTAGGTTTTTATTTTAGACATTGCAGCTGACAGATTAATTTCTATTTTATGGGATACACTCTGAATAATTCCAAGAAAAATCACTCCATCGGCAGCTTTACTGACGTCACCAACCGGCACTTTGGAGGCTCTAGCATCTCACACCTTAGCCTAGTGGCTGTCCTCGGGTAGGTTTGCCCCAGGTGGGAAGGAGGGTGTTATGTTTGGGGCCCTCTGTTGCCATGGTGACCATGAGTTTCCCTTTCATCCATTTTCAGAAGGTTTGAGCTTTAGAAGGCTCCCACTTTCCCATCCCTAGACCTAATCTCCATGGAAGCCGGTCCATGGGTCAGGCAGGTCCATTGTTCCTAAAGAAATCTTGAGGGGAGGCAGAGCTCTGCTTCCTGAATAGACAGACAGATACAATATGGGGAGTCTGGCTGCCACTGTTTTATAATTTGGGTTTGGGGGATGTTACTGTACATTTGCTTATTGTGGGATTTCTCTATTTGGATAATCTTCTCCAGACTTCTTAAGCTCTTTGTTAGGGAATTCAGGTCCCTCTTCTCTGTCTCTCTCCTCTCTCTGCTCAGCCCTCTCTCCCTTCCCCCTTCACAGACAGAGAGGAGTGAGGTTGCAGCCATTTCAGTTGGGAGGCCAAAACCACTGAACAGAAAAATATGTTTGGAGGAGAGCAGCCAGGAACGAGAGGAACCACAGGAAGACCCGCAGCGGCTTTTAGGCTCACAAAACAGGGCCTTCTTCCCACCACTGTGCTGCTTTATAAGAGTCCTGGGACCTCCAAGCTGGAGAAGTGGCCTTACCCCGCGCAGAGTCAGTGTCAATGGCTTTCCTTCAGAGTCGGAGGTGTCGGGTCCATTCCTTAGCCCACTGGACAGTCAATTCCGTGTTCTTATAATTCACTTGAAAAGCAATCTTCCATCCTCGGACAGCCCTGAAATCGGCCTCCCTCACTCCTATCCACCGACAGCAGGTTGGTCCTCTGGAGACCCACACAGGGGAAATCACAGAGTCCGAGCAAGCGTAGACAGGAGGAAGTATTCACAGCAATAGCCACATCGTTCTCTTTTGGCAAATAATATCCTTGATTCTCTTCAGCATTCATGATGTTTCCAGATCGTCTACCATCCTGGCTACTTGCCTCTGGTCACTTTCCAGGCTCTCTTTTATGCTGTGGCAGAGCCCCAGACACGATCCTTCAGAGAGCTGAGTCGATGGGCTGCCAGATGTCCGGACAAGTCCAAACCCAGAGCTGCAAAAATCCACGTGCATATGTCACAGCCGACATTGGCCATGGGGGACACATCCCGTCCTGTCACTGAGGATAATTTGTAAGTGGCTGGCAGATGCTGTGGCGTGTTGTGGACTGTGGGAACCTTGTGCTATTTATCCTTCTGTGTGTCTCTCGAGGATCTTCGTATAATTGGAAATGATTTCTTTTTCATTCAGTGGCCTCTTAGTAGTAATTTCTCAAGATCCTGTCACTGATCAGGGAGGAAAGTCGTGTCAAGAAGTGACTTAATCACTATCCTTGAGGATATTAAAGTGGATAATCTGCAAAGACTTACCCGGCCCAGATGGTCCCAAGCAAGAAGGCCAAGTCATAGATTATCTGATTTATAGATGGGCCAACTGTCATTTACCTCGTCATTCATGAAACCATTCCTTCCACAAGTATACTCACAGAGCAGGGCTGAGTACCAGCTAAGTTCAAGAGAACCCAGCGTGAGCAGCAATCCAGGATAATAGGCGGTAAGGAGCTCGCTCACACGGCGATGAAGGCCTCTGGCTGAAGCATCTACCACGACAGCTCAGGTGCTGAGCAACGGCAAAAGCAGACGTCAGGTGAAACACAGCAGAGAGTTCTTTCTGAGGAACCAGATGGTCCAAGGCAGGACACAGGCTGTATTTCAGGGGCCCCAGTCCTGACAGAATCCTAGACATTTCTGGTGAGGTGACCATAAACAGTGATCAGGAGGTCACTGAAGCAATCATTGAAAGCCCCAAAGTATAAACTGAGTAAAGCAAAACGAAACCAACAATAAAACCAAACCTCTTTTTTCTGTCTTCCAGAGCGTAGCCAGATCCTCCTTAGATCCTTCCTTTGTGACTGCCCCTTGCCACTGGCCCCCCAAATTTCTGTTTTCGTGTCCTTCAGAGCACATCCAATTTTCTTCCCTACAGACTTCAAATAAAGTCATTGTCGCCATGTTAAGCACAGTAAGCCAGAAACGAAAAGACAAATCCCCCAGGGTCTCACTTGTATAAGGACACTAAGAAACTTAACTCCGGGCTGTCAGTGTTACTCAGTCGGTCAAGTGTGTGAGGCCCTGGCTCAATTTCCAGCATCACCATGGTGACCCAGGGCTCATCTTAGAACTCCTGAGGTAGAGGCCAGAAAATTAGAAAGTTCAAGGTCATCCTCAGCTACATAGAGAGTTTGTGGTCAGCTTGGGCTCTATGAGACCCTGTCTCAAAAAAGAAAAGCGCCGATCTTCTAGAAGCAAAGAGCAATTGTCACGGGAGGCTGGGAAGGGTTGGGGGTGAGGAGTCATTAGATGGCAGACATCACAACCCAGCTGGAGAAGAGGGGTAAGTTGTAGCATGTTGTAGTAGCAAGGTGTCGCTAGTTCACAGCAATCTATTGTGGGCTTTTGTGTGTGTGAAAAAAATACACACACACACACACACACACACACAAAAAGGTTTGAAAAAATACAAGACAGGTTCTCCAACACAGAGAACTAACAGGTATCTTTGTTTGTTGTTTTGTTTGGTTGGTTTGGTTTTGGGGTATTTTTTTTTTTTTTTAATTTGGTGATGGTGATGGTGATGGTGATGGTGGTGGTGGTGGTTGGTTTAGTTTCTTCCAGACAGGGTTTCTCTCTGTAGCCTTGGCCATCTAGGAATGCACTTTGGAGACCAGGCTGGCCTTGAACTCATAGATCCACATGCCTCTGCTTCCCAAGTATTGGGATTAAAGGCAATTTTAAGCCGTGACTACCCAGCTCTAACAGGTGTTTTCAGAGATGAAAATACTACTTGCCCTGACATGAGCTTCACACACTGTTTACATCTATGGAGTTATCATACTGAACTGAAATTGCTCTTTCAGGTTTTTTTGTTTTTGTGTGTGTGTGGGGGGGGGTTGTTTGTTTGTTTTGTTTTTTGTTTTTTTTTGGTTTTTGTTGCCGTTTGAGACAGGGTCTCACTGTGTTGCTCTGGTTGGCCTGGAACTCACAGAGATCACCTGCCTCTGCTGTGATCAACGGTGTTCAACGCAAGGCACTGGCCCGAGTTGCTTTTTGTCAGGGTATTTTATCGAAGCATCAGGAAAACAAGACAAGCACACAAACAAAAAAACTAGAATATATCCTTCTTAGAATACTCTAGATCAGGATGAGTAAATCATCCTAAGCCAGCGCCTGTTCCACGAGCTCAGAGTAACGTCACATAGACCAGGAGCAGAAACTTCTCTTAAAGACATAAAGACTCCAGGGCAGTGGGGCTTTGGGCTTCCCAGTTCCTCAGGCTAGGCCCCAGACTCAACAACTGAGTCCAGGCAGACAGTGTGAACAAAGGTGCTGGGGAACTGATGTGAGGATGAGGCTAACAGCAGCATCTGGTGAGGGACGGGGGTGGTAGCAAAACCAGTGAGAGGCAGACCATGCTTGGCCCAGGAGCCTTGCAAAACAGTGAGTACCAGATTTAAACTCGATGTTCCCTACAGGGTCCAGATTGTTCAGAAAGCCAGCGAATTTCTGGGAAGGGCCCCTCCTCAGCTTCTTGGATTGCTGTGAGGATGACTGGCTAAGATCCAACCCTTGACGGGCCCCATGGCTGGTAGAAGCTCAGATACCCTGCCTGAATGCCTCTGCCCCATGTCCATCTTCAGGTGGGGTGCCTTGGCCAAGAGCCTTCTGAGGTTAGAAAAGTCCAAAACCCTGTCTGTCTGTCACACACACACACACACACACACACACACACACACACACACACACACAGAAGCACAATCACACAGTTTCCAAAGTAAGCACAAGGAATAGCTAAGCATTAATTCAGAGGCCTGAAGGTGATATAGCTTGGGGATGAACATGAATTTGAAGCTGTGGCTAGATATGAAACATCTCCAAGAGTAGCATAACAAGTCTTTAGATCATCAGTGGGTCACAACCCCTTGGGAGGAGTCAAACAACCCTTTTACCAGGATCAAGCAGGACCATCAGAAAAGCACAAATATTTATATTACAATTTGTAATAGTAGCAAAATTACAATTCTGAAGTAACAATAAAAATAAACTTATGGTTGGGGGTCACCGCAACATGAGGAACTGTATTAAAGGGTCGAAGCATTAGGAAGGTTGAGAATCCGTGTTCTAGGTCTTTTGAGAATGCTGAACCCAGGCCAAGTGGCTCCCTGTGTCCAAGCCCATGCCCTGTGCTGGATCCCTCCACTGGCCAGGTAGCTCAAAAATCCTACCCGAAAGCAAGCAGGGACCTCTCAGGGGATGGAGGTAGAGTCCCCAGTACCACCACCCACACAAACATTTAGTTCCAGGCCCAGCACCTAGGGAGAGCCCGCAGAGCAGACTGCCCCCAAGCACAGTGCAAGGAAGGGCCTGAGCTGCCTGCTGGCCACACAGGTCTGGCTGAATGGGCTTTTTGACTTGAAGCTGCCTGGGTGGGAAATGCTGTCTCTTGGTCACACAGAGCCCCCTCCATGAAGTGGTGCAATGTTCTGCTCTGGAAATGAAACAAACAAACAAACAACAACAACAACAAAACCGTTTTCCCCAGACCCCACAATAGATCTTCCTCACAACACAGCACCAGGGGTGGCCTCCTTTAGTCACCCGATCCAGGAAAGACCCTTACTCTGACTTTGCTAGGACGAAAAGTCTACCTGGCCTAGAACAATCCTTTCTGTCCCCTGTGCATGGCCTGGTAGGGACAGTGGGTTAGTGGGTAGGTATAGAGGAGAGCCAGGCAATATTCTAGGAAAGGAATTAACAGGACAGGGACCATTAGGATTTTTTTTCCTTCCTCTCCTTTCTATTCCCTTTCCTTCCTTCCTGTCTTTATTTCCTTCCTTTCCGTATTGAAGACTGAGCATTCAAGGCGAATGGTCTAGCACTGGAGTCACAGCTTCAGCTGTAAGACAGGAAGCTGGTACCGATTATGCATCAGGCAGGCCAGGCTGCCCACAGACACTGCATGTGATGGACTGAGGTTAGGGGTACCCAGCAAGCCTAACTTTGAGACCAGGTTGAACTGCACAGCCAAGGGAGCCTCTGATGCTCTTAGACCACTCTCTCCCTCAGTCCTAAACCATGCTTGCTTTCAAGAGTGTTCTGCTAGTCTTTAAAAGTCACTCCCACTGTCTGTCATAGACTACATCATCTGTGATTCCCAGTATGCTCTCCTGCCTCAAATGGCTTTTTGCTATCTGGACCTCCCCACTTCACCTCTGACATACATCTATCCTCTCTAATATAGTAGGGAACCAGAATAACCAACACCTAACATCCGGGATCACTCTGGACCAAAACAACTGTGCTTATTCAAGCATCGCCTCCAACAGGAAGCCTTTTTTGACTTTCCTCAGCACAATGACCATCTGCTGTCTCTCTCCCCCAGACTGGATGAGAAGGCTTGTCTTTGATCTCTTGGTCTTTGGAGTCTTTCCCTGGGGTAAAGTCAAGGGTTAGTTAGTGGTGATATCCACCTCTCTCTTCACTAGGTATAAGTACTTTTTGCATGTACGAACTCAGAGGAAACCTTAACTAGAAAAATATCCAAGCCACAAAGTGTCTCAGCTATGACGTATGCGCAATTCTTCCCTGCACGTCAGTCTTGTTCTTTGTTTTAGCTGCTTTTCTTTGCTACTGGCGTTGGCATTAGTAATTAATTTCAGGTGTTAACTCTCTCCTGTAGTTTAGAAAAGGTTAATTATAGCCTGTAGTGCAAGGCACGTGGTTGCCATTAGCCATTAACTACATATTCCTTCTTGTATTCTAGTTGTTTTCAGGGCTTTAATTGACGCACTACAAACAGCAGCTACTTAAAGTGAGTAATTTGAACCAGATGTAATGGTACACACCTGTAATCCCTGAACTTGACTGAAGATCAGAAGTCTGAGTATTGACAATATAATGAGTTCAAAGCCAGCCTGAGCAGCCTGAGATACAAGAAACCTTGTCTCAAAAAAATCAATTCAATAAGTTTATGTATGTATATATACCAGACAGGAGATCATCATAGTGATGAGAGTGGGCTTCCTCATTACCCAAAGTGCTCTCCTGTCTGATAAGGCAATTAATTACCCACCAGCTTTCTGCCTTTGTATTTCCCTGCAGTTTATGTAACAGAATCACACCTGTGGGTCCTTTCGCACAACAGACTTCCTCTGCAGCGCTATGCAATTGCTTGTGTCAATGGTCCTCCGTCTGATTGCTAAGATGGCAACACAGCCATCTATTTTTATCTATTTATCTGTTGAGGGGCATATGGATCATCTATCACGGTTGAGTTCCGAAAACAAAACTGACATGAATACCTGTATACACACCATTCCTCTCTTGGAGCAGAGTGACTGGGTCATATTATCCCTTGATCCCCGACATTCCCGTCACCCACTTAGGTATTTGATGCTTGCCTTGGATGTGTGAGTGTACTCCTAACTGAACAGGTCTGCTGTATGTGAGCTTGCTTCTATACATGGTACTTGGCTACAAGTCTGTTTCTTTTCTGCTTGTTTCATGTGACCTTTTTTTTAAAAAAAAAAAAATCTACAAATGTTGCTTTGAAATAATAAAGTTTTCTGTGATGTCTCCACCTCCGATTACTCACCAGCCCCTGTGAGATTCATCTCTCTACAGTGAGAGCGAGCATCTTTTCAGCCACTCTGAACATTTCCCCAAATGTTCTTAGGGCTTTCCTCTGTCAGTCGCCAGTTTGTCTCCCAGGCCCATTAGACACCTGTGTTTCCTCTCTTCTCCTAGTATACTCACCAGAGCCCTGTTCTATTTTGTTTGAGCTGAGTTGGGGTTCAGGGACTATTTTGGGCCTGCAATGTGGGGACTGATCCATTTTCAGCAGCATAAGCCTCTGCAGCAACCGTCCGAGCAGAGATCACTGCTTCCACAGACGGAGCCCTCCAATCAGGACCCTCGCAAGGTCAGTACTGCTCTGGCCTCTGCTACCTTGGATCAGGACCTTTCCTAAGTCCCACAGAAATGTGAACATACAGTATGTGCTCTTTTGTGTCTTTTTTTTTTTTCATTCAAAATTGTGAGATTTATCTAAGGATGGTTCTGGTTCTTCCTTTCTATTACTGTATAGTATTCTGTTGTACACCGATACCATATAGCTTCATCTCTTTCTAATTTTAACACACACACACACACACACACACACACACACACACACTCACACACGGTCTGCATATGAGAGAAAAGTTGCAGTGTGTTCATCTCTCTATAAGCAAAGCAACACTGTCTTTTTAAAATTACAGCCACTCTTTCAGGGCTTGTAGAAGGTCTTTGGATATTCTAAAAAAAAAAAAAAATTTTTTTTTTTGTTTCTCTTAAATTTTACATTTTGTAAAAATCAGTTTCACCCACAATTGAAATCTACACTGCATAGTCATACTCTCCTCATCTGTAAAGTGGACATGGTATAGCTTAACATGTGGCTTTTAATCCCCTGTTTCAAAGACCTGGCAATCGGTAGGAACTCATCCCATGCCTATCAATCCATATATCTCTTGAACACTAGCTTGGATGTTCTCCCATGAAAGGGACTGAGCCTCAGTTTATTTAGTCCTCTGGGACCTCAGGGACCAGTACAGGGCAGGAAAGAAGTGTTTTGATTTTGTTGTTGTTGTTTTATTTTTCAGTAAAAATTGTTGACTTAGTCGATGATGGAACCTCTGGATCTCAACTGTCTATATGCAATTTCAGAGCAGTCAGTGAGGAATGAGGGCAGCAGGAAGAGAGGGAAGGAAGGAGGGAGGGAGGGAGGAAGTGTGACTCTGGAGAGCTAACTGATGGGCCAAGCTTCCTCATTGGAGTGGGCTTCCTTCAACAGGGGTAAGGCTGAGGGGCTGACTGTGGCTTCTGTAGCTGTCTGTCCTTCATCCCATCTTTTCCCTCTAGCTACTCCTCACGGAAGAGTGGAACAGCATCAGTCACACCCACTTAGAGTCTCCTTTTTCTGGGTGATGCTGCTGGCCTGCACAGTCATCACTGGCAGAGAAATGGAGGAGCCCGGCCACCTGGCTCGTACTGTATCCTGTAACCCATGCTGCCACCCCAGTGCCGGAGGCATGCAGGCATCGCCCTTGCTGGCAACACACCCTCTAGCTAAGGGGTTCACAGGTCTGACTGAGTGCCGCAGACTCTCAGGCAACCAGGGCTTAGTCCACTGGAGCCCAAGGACCAGAGAGAGAGGAAACCATTGGCCCAAGAATCCGAAACCAAGTACTCTATGGCTTTGCCCTCTGTCTGACACTCCTTATATCTCTAGCCTCATTACATCCCCCCTTAATTTCATATTCTCCTCCCTTCCTGCTTACTGAAACCCTCTGTGTCACCTGGAAGTTCACAAGTCCACAGGCTAGACTGGATTTCAATGTAGTTGCTTCCAATGTAATCCTCTGGTAAATATGTTTATATACATAAAAGTATCATTCAGGGAAGGGGCCATAGACATCATCCTTTCCCCCAAGATTGTATTGTTAAAGAGTATAGGACTCCCAAGATATTTTCATGGCCATAACCTACCTAGTCAGGCTCCAGCTGGACATGTATTCACAGGGAGACTTGTGTTAGTATAAACTGGTCCCTCCCAATCGCTGTCTTGCACAGTGGTTTCTCAGAGTATGGTACCCAGCCTGCAACATCAGGAAAATTTTCAGAAAGCATCATCTTAGGACCCAGCCCAGACCCTCTGAGGGTAGAAACCAGAATTTTCTTTAACAATCATGATAGGTGATTCCAAACATGGAGTCTCAGGTTGGAAAAGTACTCGCCTAGCATATTTTCTCTTTGTCATCACAATCGTCACCTTTCAGAGTGAAACCTGATTACCCAAGCAGAGAAAGGACAGTGAGGTTAAAGGCTGTGACCTGACGCTTTAGGTCTACTGAGGCCCGGGAAGACCAGGATATTTGGAGGGGGTGAATCCAGGTAGGAGCTTGGGGCTTGAACAGCCTGCTATTGTGTTTCAAATGTTGGCTTGGTCAATATGGAGCTGGGAAGGAGAATCCCCACCTTCTGGCCTTCCTCACATGGCAGGTGCTAATTTTTCTAGTCAGCACAGTGACCAATGTCCCTCAGGTCTTCTTTGGAGCAGCAACAGTTGTTCCTAACTAATATCAGCCTGGTGCTCTGGTCTCTGCCCATTTGCCCACAGGAAGGTTCTGGGTAATCCCAGGGTCCTTCCATCCTCAGCCATTTCCCATGCATTCTCCAGGAGAATGTTCCTCCTGGTTCTGCCTGGAGAACCAGTGAGTCAACTGGTAGTTTCATGTCTATGATGGAGCTGAGCAGTGGAACGGGAGCCAGGGTCCTGTCTGTAGGGGCCATGGGTCTCCATCTTCTGTGTAGTTCCCGGCTCTTGGGAGAAACCCAGAAACTCAATTGGCTTTCCTAAATCTGATGATAGAGTATTGGATATCGATAGACCGCAGGCAAGCTATTTTCATCTGTGACTTCA
The DNA here is from genome assembly GCF_907164565.1 of Psammomys obesus. Taxonomy (NCBI): domain Eukaryota; kingdom Metazoa; phylum Chordata; class Mammalia; order Rodentia; family Muridae; genus Psammomys; species Psammomys obesus. Next base: position 17,123,627 of record NW_026596046.1, read on the forward strand.
GACAGGAGCCTGAGGCCAAGCTGCTGGCTTTCCTGCCACGCCACTCAGGATGAGCTCACTCTGGTCTGCTAGCCCAGGAGCACTGGCTGTGGCCAGACAGTCTGTGTAAGACCTCCCAGGGAAAGTTCTAGGAAGTGAGGATGTCAGCAATTACAGCCATGTGCCTGGACTGGAGCTGGCCAGTAACAGTCAGGAGAGCTGGGCACTGTCCCAGGTTGGCCTCTCTGGCTAGAGAACACTGGGGAGATGACTCAAGCATCTATGCCTCAGTTTCCTCGCTTGCCAAGAGAATCCTGAAACAGATGTTGTGGCTGCCAGTAGAATTCTGCAGTGAGGCTAGAGCACACTGTTCACCTGATCTCATTTTAGAGCCTGGGTAACTCTGGGTAGGATAGTCAAGGTAAGAAACCCCAGTCTGAGGACAGTTAGGGGTCCCCAGTATGGTTCAGGCTGCCTGTCTAATGACCTTGTCTACATACCTAAGCTTAAGGATGGAGTCATCTCCTTTGTGTGGAGGACCTCATAGATACGCCCGCACTCTGAAGATCAGGAGAGCAAGCAAGCATCAGTGGAGGCAGACCAATGGCGTGAATGCTGTGGGACGTTTTGTCTTGACACTCCCTGGCACCTGGTGCTGTCAGGCCAAATCTGCACACTGCCCCTCCCTTCAACAGGCTATAAGATTAAGGGCAGGGGTGGGATGCTGATTATCACTTCTGGGTTGCCAAAACCTCATGGCTGCCCAGTGAACGTTCATGGAACAAATGAACGAGTGAGTGAATGGGCAGAGGGATCAATGATGGATGGGTGGTTGAATGAAAAGCAGAAGGAAACCCAAGTGAGACACGCTCGCTTGGTTGATATCATGTGTCTCTGTGTTGTCGTTGCTAGGCGGGGGAAAGGACAGGATTAGCCCCAGCTGATGCTGCCTGCCAGGAAACCTCCCCTCATGATGGTCTGCAGTCTCGAGAGCAGGAGTGAACTCTGGAATCATAGAACATGTGCTCCTAGCAAAACTCTATCACTTAAGCCAGACCTCTCCTCCAAGGTGAAGAAAAAGCTGGACAGGTTCAGCCCCTGTCCCATCCATCAGTGGGAATGATTGATTTTCCCAGGAAAACAAAAGGATCTCTGAGCAGGAGAGAATAGTAAATAAACATAGAGAATAGTAAATAAACCAATAGTAAATAGGCTAATAATAGCAAGCCTGCCCAGCTCAGCACAGTGAAGGGAGCTTGCTGAACCCCTGAGTGGTAACTCACTCTCCTGGACCAGGCCACGGCATTATGTAACCAGGCCATCAGCTCCAGGAATCACCTCTGCTGGCCTCTGCTCATCCCGAAGCGGTTTCCAGCTATTTCCTATGGAGGGAGGTTTTGCTGAGCACAGGATTTTCTGCATTTTCCATCCCTTTGCTACTAAAGAAAAGCAGGAGACAAAATATAAAACCCTTCCCTTCGACTGCCAGAAACCTTCCAGCCGCAGAGGCGGCAAAGCTGAAGCTCTGCTGCAAGTCCCCGGAGTCTTCAAGCTTCAGAGTCTCAGAGCAGGAATCAATCCCAAGGGGAATTCTGCTCTTCTAATTGACTGTTCCCCTAGGGTAAGGCTGGAATGGAATGTTGAGCCTTCCGGATGGAACTAAGCTTCCATGACTCCAGGAGGAACAGGGCCAGCAAAAGAGCATCTCTGGCCCTGCAGATCAGCTCCATGGAGATGAGCTAAAGTTGCTTATAGACAGGGATGGATTTGATACAGGACCGTATTAATTTTCTTAATAATTAATTAATTTATTCACTTTACATCCTGATCATATCCTCTCCCTCCCCCTTTCCTCTCAGTCCTACTCTCCTTTCCTCTTCTACCCTTTTCCTCCCTCGTCCCCCTCCCCCCTCTCCTATGTCTCAGAAAAGAGGAGCACCTCCAACTAACCCACCCCAGCTCATCAAGTCGCATCAGGACTGAGTAAGTCCTCTTCCCCTGTGGCCTGACCCACCAGGGGAAAGTGATAAAAAAGCAGGCAACAGAGTCCATGTCAGAGACAGCCCCTCACCTTGTCCCCTTACTAGGGAAACTACATGAAGCCTGAGCTGCCCATTGGCTACATCTGTGTAGGGGGGCTACATCTAGTCTATGTATGCATGGTCCTTGATTTGTGCTTCAGTCTCTGCAAGTCCCTCTGGGCCCTGGTTAGTTGGCTCTGTTGGTTTTCTTGTGGGACTTCTGTCACTTCCAGGTCTTTCTAGTCTTCTCCCCACTTTTCTACAAGACTTCCTATGCTCACTTAATGTTTGGAAGTGAGTCTCAGCATCTGTTTCCATCAGCTGCTGGATGGAGCCTCTCAAATACTATGCTAGGTTTCTGTCTGCAAGCAGAGCAGAGTATCATTAACAGTGTCAGGAGTTGGCTGTCTTCCATGGGGTGATTCCCAGGTTGGGCCAGGCATTGGTTGGACATTCTCTCAATCTCTGCTCTATCTTTGTCCTTGCACATCTTGTAGGCAAGGTAAACATTGGGTTGAAGTTTTTGTGGGTGTGTTGGTGTTCCTCTCCCTCCACTAGGAGTCTTGTCTAATTAGAGGGTGTCCTCTTCAGTCTCCATGGCCCCTGCTACTAGGAGTCTCAGCTAGAGTCATCCCCATATCCTCCCAGAAACTTACCCTGTTTTAGGTCTCCAGCTTGTCACAGAGATGCCCCTGCCCGTGGTTTCTCTTCTCTCTGTTAGACCCTTTGTCCTCCTGCCCTCAATACTCTAGTTTTTCTTCAGATAGTATAAACTTTTGCCTTTTAATTCTCTTTTCTACCTAATTAACTTTTTAGATTGCACTGCCATTGAGCCACACTCCAACCTTAATTCTCTTATGCAGTATGTGTCAAAGCCTCAACATACAGATGCAGGAGGAAATCCTGTGGTGTGAGCATGCTGGGAGGAGCCTGTGAGCCCCAGGCAGTTTGGAAGGGGTCAAGAAAAGGTCAGGAAGCCAGGAGGCCATGCCAGATCCATCTATGGCATGGGCAGTCTTGTCAGCTCTCAGGGCATTTGCCTGGGTCCCAACCCTGGCATTGTCTTTAAGTCCTGACATATTACCTGCCACAGTGGACAGTGCTCTGTGTTTATATTGCTCTGAGCTACTGGGGACAGAATCTACATCTTCCCACTGTTTCTCAGCCTCAGGCCAAGTAGCCCTTCAACAGACTTAGATGTGTTTATTGCGCCAGAGCTCCTGCTTGGGCCACCAGCATAGCAGAGGCAGCTATGCGCAAATAATTTTGGTGAAGAAAACAGGCAAAAATAGAATTTTGATCATTTTACATAGTGAGAATTTTGGCTTCTTTAAAAACACAGAAATGTTATGGGAATGTGGTTTTGTTTTAACCCCAGGTGTGGGATATGAGGCTGCTTCAGATTGTTCATAATAGCTATGATTTGTTTCATGCTCTAACCGGGGCATGATTTTGCCAACTGAAGATGGTTTATATTTGGAATTCTGGGGACTCTTCAGAGGGTATCTAAATGCCAGAGCCCCAAGAAAGGTGGCAGCTGCTGCTGTCCCTGCTGTTCCTGCTGCTGGTGTTGGCTACTGTTTGCTCCTGTTGCTGGTTGCTGGTTGGGGATATCCTGATGACAAAGATCAGACTTGCCCAAGGAACTCCATACCCCTAATCACCAAGAGTAGTGTAATGATATCCATGCCCCCTTTTCCTCTAACCTTCTTTCTGTCCTACCTAGTGCTGGGGGCGATAGAAGGGATAGGGGTGGTGTAGGGAGGTAGGAAAAAGAATCCAATAACGCAATCAAAAGTCTGGCTACAGTTTTGTTAGACTAACTGGTGCTTAGGCTGGTTCAGAGCGGTTTTCATGTCGATTTATATATGTGTTCCTAACAACCTTCAAGAATTCCACCCTACCCTGTTTCCTTGGCTAGGGGTGTGTGTGTGTGTGTGTGTGTGTGTGTGTGTGTGGTTTCTGTGTGTGGCCATCCCTTTTTTATCTGTGGGGTATTATTTACAGCTTCCTACTCTGGTTGCCAAATTCTTCAGATGTCCAACTTCCTTCTATTTATGAATACACCTATTGTATTTATGCACTTACATCCATCCATTGTATATATCAACCATCTCTTTGATTACTTACAATAGCTAATATAGTGGAAACACTGTATTTATTATTGATATACGGTATACTTTAGGAAAAAGTGACAAAAGCAGCATGTTCGATAAAGATGAGAAACTGTAAAAGCATTTTCAATCTATAGTAGGTTGCCTCTGAAGATGAAGAACCTGACAGTATGGAAGGATGACTACACACACACACACACACACACACACACACACACACTCACACACACACATCCCAGAAGCACAATGGCTGCACAGATCACTTCTGAAGAGAAAAAGCAATGATTAGTGAGCATAAAATCAAAGCTGGGCTTGGGTTCTGGCCAACTGCTTAGTCAAGTGAAGGCTTGAACAAATTAGTCTACTCTAAGGCTGTGAACCTTTTGCCTCTTTTTATAACAATTCACTGACCTACGTGGTATTGAGTGCCTGTTGTGTGCAGAGATTGTCTAGGTACCTAGGATATAATAGGGTATTAAATGAGCTCTGTATGGTATGCACATCCATTAAGGACCAGAGAAATATGCTAAATGATGGACATCATCAGTAAGGAGAGCCTACTAGAATAAAGGAATCGCAGTCAAGGATGAAGAGACTGGGACAGTGAAGTGAAAGCCAAGGCTGTGAAAATCTGACATTAGCCAGACATGATGGTGGCACATGTCTGTAATCCCAGAACCCAGGAAGCTACTGCAGGAGTATCATAAATTTGCTATCAGCCTGGGCAACATGGAGAAACTCTGTCTCAAGAACAACTAACCTGACACAATGATTAGGAGCATGGATTCTTCAATCAGATGCGTGTTCAAATCCCATCTTAAATCAACTCTGTGATGCTGGGAAAATGAACTTCATTTTTGCCTCAGTTTCCATGTCTGTCAAATAAGGATGATAAACTAGTAGTTACTTCTTGTAGGAACACTAAAGGTTAAATAAGATGACACATCCAGAGGTCTTGTGACATCCCTGACACCTAAGGAAAGCTATAGAAGTATTGAATAAGAACAGCATGAAGTGCCAGACAGTGCTGGTGTACACCTTTAATTCCAGCATTCGAGAGGCAAAGGCAGGCAGATCTCTGTGAATTTGGGACCAGCTTGGTCTATAAGGTAAATTCCAGGACTGCCAGCGCTCTGTTACACAGAGAAATCCCTGTCTTGAAAAACAAAACAAAACAAAAAACAGAAGAACTAAAAGATGAAGAAGAAGGAGGAAAAGGATGTGGAAGAGGAGGGGAAGGAGGAGGAGGAGGAGGAGGAGAAGAAACCATTTATGTAAGCAGTATTTCAGAACTGTAGTCACCATTTCTATTATTTATCTGTCCCCTCAATTTATGGGTGAGGCAAGGTGTTCCTCAGAGCATCTGGGGCCTTCTTCCTAGAGAGAAGAGCAGCCTACCATTTCTAGAGAGTGTGTCCTAGACCCAAGTCCTATATGTTCCAAACCTGGACAGGTCATGTGACCCCTGAAGCCCTTAGTTCCTCATCTCTAGAGTGGGAAAAATTAACTGAATGATCTGCCAGGACCAGGCCATGTTCAGACCAGTTAGCAAAGCTTCACCCATTTAATCCTCACAACCCTGTGAACTGGATTGTTGGCTTACCTCTTTTGTAGGTGAAGAAACTGAGGCCCAGACAGGTAAGAAGCCCATTCTCCACATGTTTCTCCTATAGTGCCACCCAACTCAGGACAGATGGAAACACACACACACACACACACACACACACACACACACCACACACACACACACACGGTCACCCACCACCAACCCTGACACCCTCAGTTTCCTCCTTACAAATGTCTGGATAGCAAGGTGACTGAGCCCAGGGTCACCACGCTCTCGTTTGTGCCTTCAAAGTTTCTTTCCCCTAGCTGTAATAGCAATGACCATTGTATGACCCCCATTTTATGGGCTTTCTTCCACTTCAAAAGTTTGGCTTTCTGTGACTGTGTGACATCAGAACAATTTAGTTTTAAACCTCCCAAATAGACATAACTCAACCCTCTAAGAGGGACTTGGCTGAACCATGCTTCAGAAAGGAGGGGAAGAATTAATAGATGATGTTGTTTATTTTTTTTTTTAATGAAAAAATTCAGAAAGACAAAAATGGCTTGGGATAGGAGGGTTATTTTGGGTCAACAGACAAGTGGAGTCACTTGGAGACAATCCCTGGGGGCCTTGGGGACAATCAGAAATAAACGTGGCCCTGCTTATTCCAGTGTGTGGGCCTTTAAATAGAGCTCTGTAAATGTGGAACGAGGTGTCCCTTCTTCTAGCTGTTTATACACTCGATGGATCTGGCCTTCAATGCTCACTTTGTTGTGTGTGTGTGTGTGCTTGTATAGCCGCAGCCACATCCCATGATGAATGGCGCCAATGCTCATGCTCTCAGCCGCTTTCCTTAAACAGAGTTTAGAAGCAATGGTCAGCCAGGATGGAGATTTGAGCCAGAATAGATGAGGCCAAGACTGTAGCACCAGTAGAGCCCCAAGACTGCCCAGCAAGAAAGAGCAAGTGACCGCCTGCCAGGGTCTTCAGTGAGTTCCAATGGCCTCAAAGATAGCATCTTCATTTCTTGGTCTTGTACAGAAAGGTGCACTGAAAGCTTGCACTGAAAGCTTCCCTGCACTGAAAGCTTGCTTTGCTCCTCAACTATCTGCATTTCCCATGCAGGGGCCTCAGGGGCCCACAGAAGTGACAAGAGGCACAGCCGGGCTAGCCAGGAGACAGGCAAATTTCTATTTGTTCAGTCTGTTTTTTTTATTTTTTATTTTTTATTTTTTATTTATATATTTACTATATATATATAGTGTGTGTCTGCAGGTATGCCTGCACACCAGAAGACCTCAGATCTCGTTATAGATTGTTATGAGGGACCATGTGGTTGCTGAATTGAACCCAGGTCCTCTGGAAGAGCAGCCAGTGCTCTTAACCTCTGAGCCATCTCTCCAGCCCCATGTGTCCAAGCATGTGACTTGAGCAAAGCAAGGCAGGAATGAGGACAGACATGGCTTACGCTGAATGTGAAAGAGGCAACAGGTTTCAGGCATTGCAGGTTCAGAGTGCTCTGGTCAATCTGTTCTTTGTCCCTTTGGTTCCCATGTTCCACCCGCGCCCCCCCCCCAACACCCCCACGTGGCAGCCATCTCAATGGCTGAATCTGTTGGGCAACAACTGATTCCAGGCCACATGCTGAACTCTTCATGCGTGTCATTTCTTTCACGTGCCCAAAATAGCTTTGGATGCTGTAAGGTCCTCTGCCTATTATATAGACGAGAAAAATGAAGACCTTGGGAAGCCCTAGGCAAGAACAAACTGAGGCACCACTCTGGTGTGGTGGTTAACACTGACAGGCACTTTGACAAGATTTAGAGTTATCTAGGAGACAAGTCTCTGGGCATGCCTGTAGGGGACTATCTGGATTAGGTTAACCTCTGGGAATGCCTTGAGATTGTCTAGATTAGGCTAATTGGAATGGAAGACCCACCTTAACTGTGGGTGTCATTGTGTCATGGGCTGGGGCTGAGTAAAGTGAAGAAAATGAGCAGAACAGCAGCATTCATCTCTCTCTGCTTCCTGACTGCACCCACAGATGTGACCAGATGCTTTAAGCTCTTCCAAGGGTCAGCATGACGTCCCTTTGTATCCAGGAACTGTGGGCCAAAATAACCCTTGCTTTCTTCTTTTTGTTGTTAGTCTGTTTGAGACAGGGTTTCTCTGTGTAGCCTTGGCTGTCCTGGACTTGCTTTGTAGACCAGGCTGGCCTCAAACTCACAGCCATCCGCCTGCCTCAGCCTCCCAGAGTGCTGGGATGAAAGGTTTGTACACCCATGCCTGTCAAACCTTACTTTCTTAAGCTGCTTTGTCAGGTATTTTGGCACAGCAACAAGTTAAGTACAAACAGAACCAACCACGGCAACCAATAGGGTAAGAGTTGATGAAGTCAGAGCACCTTCGCATCCTCAGTCTTAAAAGATGGACTAAGGAGACTGATCTGCTCCCCAACTTAACTGAGAGTCTGGGAGGAGAAAGGTAGAATATGGTGTATATTTATGGGCTGGCTGTTGGTACAAACAATAGAGCTGGCTTGCCACTGGAGACCTGCAGGCCTTGAGGTGTTATTGAGGTCTTGCTGTTGGCATCCAGCCTCTTACTCCCCTTGACGTTTTAACGGCCAGACTATATTTCCTGAGAACCTTTGCCAGTAATAGCCTGCGTGTCAACAGTCTCAAGGGTTTCCAAAACCATTTGGTCCTCACCATTGTGTGAACTAGACAGGGGTAAGGAGCATGATTTATTTTGTAAATGGGGAAATGTAGAGACCAAGGCACTTTTCATGGTACACATAGTTTCTAGGACTTGAAGATTTAGGATGGGATGGCATCACAGCCATCCATTTGATTTGTGACTATGCACCTAAGTGGTCATTATACAGCCCATGCCAGGTACTCACTGTTTTTTCTAAGACCCATCATCTGCCCTCAGCTACTGTCATGACGACTAACACGCTCTTCTTTATCTTGAGTCAAACTCTGTCACTGGGTTTTGGGGTCTGTCATCCCAGTTCCCTTAGGGTACTTAAGAACTTAGGTTCCCTCCCAAAAATGTAGAAAAGGGCTTGACCAGGACGCCTTAGAGCTAAGACAGAGGTGGCCCATGGAGGTTGCTTCTCTCAGCTTTTCCCTGTGTCCGCTCAGAGGTGTTAGAGGAACAAGCATCTGGTTCAGTCCTGGAAAGAAGCCACCATTCGCAAGCTTGGTGCCTCTGCTCCAGGAGCCAGCCCCGTGGATGCTTGCTCGTCCAGTTCTAAGGACTTGCTGCAGCCTAGGGGTCTTCCCTCTAGAGCCAACATCTCCATCAGGATGCCATTCCTCTCTTCTGTTCCTTAGCTGGTGAGGATCGAGGGAGCAGCAAAATGCCCTTACTGTTCCCACTGTGACCAACATGCCAACACAGGCTCTCTCCCAGAGAGAGCACTTCTGACTCACCAGTCCCACCCTGGATAAATGTCTCCTTGCTGAAAGACCATGGGCTGTCCTTTGTGAGAGTACATTTCCACAAGGCCCAGGTAGGATTTCCCGAACAGCAATAAAGACAGGAACCCTTGCTCACGTGTGTTGACAGAGAGTCACAGTGGCAGAGAGTGAGCTAGGAGGGCCTGGAAGAACAGGAAGGCAGGGTCCCTGAGCTGCTCTTTGGCCAGGACAAAGTCATAATTGTCCGCTTGCCCTTCCCTACTACCCCTGTGTGGGACCTGGGCGTTTAGCCTGGGATACACTTGTGCTCACTCCTCCTAACTTCTCTCCCCATGATCTGTCCTCAGAAAAAGAGTTCTGGCTTGAGCTGAGGAGGTGGATGGGAAAGAGGACCCTGCCCTGGCATCCTCAGTTCCTCCTCCTCCTCCTCCTGCCTGTCCTCTTAGTCGGCCATGGAATGGCAGGAGGCCTCAGCATCTGGAATCTTCCAGCCCTCCTGCCCCCTTGGCTAGTCATATTTGTCTTGGCTACCTTCACCCAGGCTTTTTAAAGGCAGATTTTTCCTTCCCCTGTTTCCCCCAGCAGCTGGCCTCAGCAATACGGCACACAGAGTGAGGCTTGTTTGGGATGAGTGACAAAACCTTGTTCTACGCAGCAGCCCGCTGTTTCTGATTCCATCATGCCAGGTCACTCCTGGGGCCACAGAGAACAGCCCCAGGGAGAGGGTGAGAGGCAGGACCTAGAACCAGGGGTGAGGGAGATCATTAAGCAGAGCAGATGGTAGGAGAAGCCTATAGCAGCCACATGGATCTTGCAACAAATGCATGTGAAAGAATACAGCAACCAGGCATGGGGAGCCTAGTCTCAAAAAGGAGAGAGAAGAAGAGGGACAGAGGAAGTCCAGTGTGAGGGTTCTCATTTGGAGAACCTGCACTCAAGCCTGCCTCTGCTGTAGGGCCTTGGTGGCTCCTACTCTCTTAACACGAGGTGATAATATTTGGCTTGTTTCTTACTAAGGAACTGGACATTTTGAGCTACTTTCCAGTTTAAAAATCTATGACTTCATAGTTGTTGTTTCTTTAAACACCAATAAAAGGTTATTTGTGTGAAAACATAACATTGACTTACGGAGGTGTGCCAGGATTGAGGTGGCAGAGGGGGAGCAGAATGCTCCCTGGTGATTTTCACATCCAGAGTAAGGATCCATCTAATTTTAACTCACAGCCAATCTTCCTTGTGAGTGTTGGCCTGATGAGGGGTTAAAGGTCCCCCTCCCAGAACCGTCCCAGGAACACAAAGAAAGGGAAAAGGCATCCCACAGACCCCTAGCCTTGTGCTGGTATTCTCACCGCCATGTAACCCAGCCTCTGACCTTGCCTACCCAGATAGTCCATGGGCCAAGCTGGGGGGCCAGCCCTGCCTTCCTCTGCTCTGAGAACAACTCAAGCTATACTTTCCCAAGAACTCAGGCTCAGGAAGCCTTTTGCTAGTGAGAGGTAGACATCTACCACAAAGAAGAGGAAGGGGACTACCCCTCCACCTCAAGGCTCAGGGGCCCACTACACCTAGGGGACCACAGAAAAAGTTTCCTCCCAAGCGTATTCCACCCCACATCCCTACTGAACTGGCATTTTTCATCTCTCATTGAATGTCTGAGATCTCAGGTCTTTCTCTGCATAGGTCCCTACTCTTGGCTGTGACGACTGATTGGTTGCACAGATATCCCAGCCGTGGTCCCCACAGTCTAGCTGGTATTGACTCTGACTTGAACTAAGGGCTCTTTGACATCCTGTATCCTCATCATTCTTCTGCTGTCCTCTTCCTTTTTTTTTTTTTTTTTTTTTTTTTATATACAACCATGACTCTGTTTTCATGATAGTTTCATGAACGTATGATAGTTGGCATGGAAACTGGATTAGTAAATATAAAACCATCACTCCTAGGGGGAATATGTGATTGGTTTACTGTGAGCCACTGGCCACATTTCCCTAACCGATACCAGTATGTAACTTGTGTGATATGTTATTGTTTAAAGACAACTAGCTTAGTATGTAGTTAACCTTGAACTCAGGCCAACAGCACTAGAATGCATGCTGAACAAAGCGTATCTGACTCAGAGAATTTTTATTTTTGCTTTTGTTTTCTGGAAGGCACATGCCAGCTGACATGTACTAGGAGAGACTAAACAGTTCTCCAGCACTATGTCCTGGGGCCATTTTTTTAAACAGCAAACCCAGAAACATAAAGCACAAAAATGTAAAGCAGTGTGTCACTCAACAAGCCAGAAGACAGGAGCCAAACACAGGGAAGATGAGCTTCCTGGCACAGCCTTAGAGAAGCAGGTTTCTTGGGCCAGTTCAGTGTTTCATAGTTTTGTACATGCCAATGGAGGGCTGCAAAATTATTTCAGGTGTTAATGTGGTTACAAATTTTAGCAGTAGGCACATTTGCAAAATATGCAATCTGTACTATTGAAAATCAAATGTGCAATCTTCTCTCCCCCCTCCCTTCTTTCTGTCCTTCATCAAACCCATCTAAGTCATGCCGCCCTTCCCCACCTTCAGGCCCTCTAGTTTTGATTTGTTCACAGAAATCATGCTCAGTATGCATCAAGTACCTATCAGGCACTGTGCTTATATTCCAGAGCAGTGTTGACATGCATTTTCCATGCTGTAGGTCATACATTGTCTACTACAGACACTTAACCCTGGCACTGAGGCTCAAGAACAGCAAGACAACCATGAGTGGTGGCTCATGCCCTTGATCCCAGCGCTCAGGAGGCTAAAGCTGGAGCACGCGGGCTTTGAGTACAGCCTGGGCTACATAGCAAGACCTGGTCTCATAAAAATAAATATATAAAAAGCATCTACAGACAATACTGTCCTTTTATGTGAGCTGTTATTTAAATGGTGTGTCACCTGGAAGAGTGTGCAACCTGGAAGAGCCCTCTCTCCCATCTCCCCATCTTGGCCCTCTCTTCCTGTGCTCCTCACTATCTTCTTCTCATTCTCATCTGGCTTTACTGGAAATCTTTCCCACAAACTGCTCAGGACCCAACAGCAGGAAGCATCCTGACTAGTGCAGAATTCTATCAGCTTGCTAGATGGTCAAATATGTTCACAGATCAGTGACCCATATCTCTGACTACACAGCAGCCATCTTTTTTTTCTTTTTTTTGAATTTATTTTTTATTTTATTTTTTTTTACTATTAATTACACTTTATTCATTTTGTATTCCCCCATAAGGCCCTCCCTCCTCCCCTCCCAATCCCACCCTCCCTCCCCATTCCTCATGCATGCCCCTCCCCAAGTCCACTGATAGGGGAGGTCCTCTTCTCCTTCCTTCTGATCTTAGTCTATCAGATCACCTCAGGAGTGGCCACATTGTCATCTTTAATCCCACACAATTCCATGGCTGTACTGAAGGACAGGCGCCTCTGGGGCCCTGTCCACAGGCAACTCCTAATTCACAGTCACTTCTTTTGGGATAGAGTATGTGCTTGGGAGATTCGAAAGCATCATGGACATACATCTTAGCCAATAAAAATGGACTGTTTCTTGTTCCTTCTATTTCCCTCTCTTCTCTGTCCCTCAACTTCGCCCCTCTCCTCGGGAAAAGTGAGGAGGCAGAAGTTCTTGCAAGTTGCCTCACAGCTAGAGCTTCTGGCAATGCAGCAGTAAGGGCCTGTGCTGTCTAGGTTTTTACTTCAGCATTTCCTCACTCACGGCAGACACTCAGTGGGCAGAACAGCCCCTTGAATTTGGCTGGAGATGATTCTCCCAAGGTTGCACCTTCCATCTGAAACAGGTTAGATTTAGAGGAGGGCAATAAATCCCACACATCCCATCAGAGAGACAAAGCAGTGATAATCCAGGGGAGGAAATATGAAGTAGTGGACCAAGTGAGTCAAGAAGAAAATAAATTCCTACACCTAAAGAAGCTAAACAAGAAGGAGGACCTGGAGTAAGATGATCAATCCTCACTTAGAAAGACAAACTGGATGGACATTGGAAGTAGGAGAAAACAAGAAACAGGACAGGAACCTACCATAGAGAGCCTCTGAAAGACTCTACCTAGCAGTGTATCAAAGCAGATGCTGAGACTCATAACCAAACCTTTGGCAGAGTGCAGGGAATCATATGAAAGAAGGGGGACTTAGTATGAGCTGGAGAGGACAGGAGCTCCACAAGGACCAAATATATCTGGGCACGGGGTTTTTTCTGAGACTGATTCTCCAACCGAGGACCATGTATGGATATAACCTAGAACCCCTGCTCAGACGTAGCCCATGGCAGCTCAGCATCCAAGTGGGTTTCCCTAGTAAGGGGAACAGGGACTGTCTCTGACATGAACTCAGTGGCGGGCTCTTTGACCTCCCCACCCCCTGCCCGGAGGGAGGAGCAGCCTTGCTAGGCCACAGAGGAGGACATTGCAGCCAGTCCTGATGAGACCTGATAAGCTAGGGTCAGATGGAAGGGGAGGAGGACCTCCCCTATCAGTGGACTTAGAGAGGGGCAGGGAGGAGATAAGGGAGGGTGGGATTGGGAGGGAATGAGGGAGGGGGCTACAGCTGGGATACAAAGCAAATAAAGTGTAATTAATATAAAAAATAAAAAAAATTAGTGACTCTAAAAAAGAAAGAAAGAAAATAAATTCCCAGCTCCTTAAACGATGCTAAGATCTAATTCTGCATTTATAGGCAGCCCCAGTCTAGAATCCTGTGGCTCTGACCTCAAGAAGCATATGTGCGCACACGCACGTACAAACAGGGCCTCATGCTCTGCACATCTCAGGTCTGTTTAGGGTTCTTCTCAATGTGTCACTTCTATCTGCAAAGTCTCCACCCAGTGAGGAAAACTTGAGAAAATCTTGGACTCTGGGGTCAAGAGGGAAGTAACTGAAGGTTGGTGTGAAGATGAGTCACCTTTCACACTTGCTCATGAGTTTTCTGAGGCTTCATACCAGATGTATCATTTGCCACTCTTCGAGGCTGAGTCCACAAAGGGGTCCTCCGAGGAGACTGACCCAATACCATGCAAAGGGAGAAAACCAGGTTGGTAAGGATGAGAGAGTAACTCAACGGCAAAAGCTCAGCACAGCATCTGCTTAACATCTGCTCCTCTAAAGAGGCTTCATGTCGATATGGCTTCCGGGTTCAGAGCAGATAGGAAGGATCAGGGAAGGTGCCACAAGTGGCTACAGACTCTGAGAAGAAGAGATGACATCACTCAAAAGACCACATGATCACTAAAGTCTACAGTAGTCGAGTCTTAAAAAGAAAAATGAAGCATTGGAGAGGCCCCATGTGGCCTAAGGAAAAAAGCAAGCGAAGAAGAAGAAGAAGAAGAAGAAGAAGAAGAAGAAGAAGAAGAAGAAGAAGAAGAAGAAGAAGAAGAAGAAGAAGAAGAAAGAAGAGGAGAGAAGAGAAGAGAAAAGAAAAGAAAAGAAAAGAAAAGAAAAGAAAAGAAAAGAAAAGAAAAGAAAAGAAAAGAAAAGAAAAGGAAAAACCCAGGTAGCCCCCAGACAAGATGTAACTGTGACCAAGCTCTGGTACACTTGCTGGGACAATTAACTAGATAGAACTTTGCATTGTGGTTGGCAGATAGCGAGCCTTCAAAACCTTACTAACAGCAATGTAACAATGCTGACAATGGTAGAATTCTTTCAGCCCTTGGGAAAAAGATGAAACCCAACTCAAGTTTTCATGCTGGCAACATTCTTTCCTGGCAGCTACAATTGTCTTGTCTGCAAAATGAAATGGTTTGGCCAATCAGGCCCTAAGGATTGTTTCTAGACCTATTGATTTAAGGACCAGGAGTTTACATATTCTAATATTCCACAGAAAATAGTTCATGGCCATGGAAAAGTCTGTTTCTCTGGGGCCACATAAAGCAGAAATGGGAATAACACAGCCAATACGTTAACAAGTCTCATTACTCTGAATGTTTTCTTAGCTGATGCTCACTCCTTTCCTCACCTCACAGTAGTGTGACTGCACAGCACAAGTAAAGTGCTTGTTGTATGCAAACAGGAGGAGTTAAGTTCAGATGCCCAGCACCCATTTAAAATTGATGAGTTGTGGCATGTCTCCAAAATCCTAGCACTGGGGAGGGACAGACATAGGATCTCTGGACTTTGCAGTCTAGCTAATCTTGTTGAGTAGGTGAGCTTCAGGTTAAGCAAGAGACCCTGCCTCAAAACCAACCAACCAGCCAGCCAGCCAGCCAGCCAACCAACTAACCAACCAACCAACCAATCAACCAACAACCTAGGGTGGATAGTGATAGAGGAAAATGCTTGACATCAGCCTCTGGCCTCTACACAGACACACACAAACACTCATGAACACACAAGAATACACATGAACACACACACACACACACACACACACACTCAAACTATTTTGCCTGATCAAAGCCCGTCTCCCAATGATAACCCTCTCTTCTCACTTTTGTCATCACCCGTGTCAAACATCCCAGACATGTTTCTTCATGTCACTGGAACAAAATAGCACCGGCGATTTGTCTCTGTCTTTCTTTCCTCAGTAATTTTGAGATTCCCCATTTTATTAATTATTTTAGAGTTATGTTCAATGTATTTTGATCATATTTACCTTCCCCAATTCCTTCTGGATATACTCGCCTCTATCAATAATTCACTCTCATTACTCAGTAGTATTTCGTTCTATGAGTATACTTAACTTTGTTTATTCGTTTCCAAACATTTGAGTTGTTTAAAGTTTGGGGACAAATCTGCTATGACTAACAACAAACCCCCCACTGTTATTCAGTAGACAAACTGTCCTGCAATAGATGGTACTGGTGTAATTGATAGGTTACTCAGAACAAAATTTTCATGTTTGTATTAGTCTGGGCTCTCTAGAGAAACAGAATTTATAGAACGAACACACACACACATACATGTTCTATATATGAATACTCTTTATATGTTCTTATATAGTACATATACAAAGAGGGGGGATTTATTAAAATGGGTTATAGGCTGTGGTCTAATGTCTGTCTATCAACGGAATGTCCAAGCATCCAGTAGTTGTTCAGTCCATGAGCCTGGATGCCTCAGATGATCTTCATTAAACTCTGAAATACTGAAGAAATAGGCTCTAATGCCAGTGAAGGAGTGGACTATCCAGCAAGATCAAGAGCCAGCAAGCAAAGGCAGAGCAAGCTTTCTTCTTCCATGTCCTTTATGTAGGCTACCAGCAGAAGGTGTGACCCAGATTAAGTGTGGATCTCCCCACCTCCAAGATCTGGATGAGAAATGGGTCTTCCCACTTCAAATGATTTAATTAAGAAACAAATCCCCTCACAGGTGTGTCCAGTTGTTAATTTAGTTAATTTCAGATGTAGCCACACTGACAACCAAGAAAAGCCATCAGAATGTGTTACTAAGACTTTATGCAAGAAATAATTTTAAGTGGATTGCACATCTGAATTAGAGGGGTAAAAATAATAAAGTTTCTAAAAGAAAACATAGAAAAATGTCTCCATGACCTTGAAAAGAGCAAGAATTTCTTAAATGGAACACAATGGTGTTAGCCACTAAAAATAAGAAATAAGGACTTCACTAAAGTCCTTCATAAAAGACTTCACTAAGAATGTGAACAGAGGGCCAGAGATATGGCTCAGTGGTTAAGAGAATGCACTGCTCTTGCAGAGGACCAAAGCACAGTTCCCAGCACCTATAATAAGGTGGCTCACAACTGCCTGAAGCTCCAGCTCCAAGAGGATCTGACACCTCTGGTTTCCGTGGGTACCAACACTCATGAGCAGAGACACATAATAACAACAACAATAATAGATAAGCCAAATATTAGGGAACAGTTTAATACACATAACACAGTAGTCCTAAATATATTTTAAGGATGCCACCAAGTCAATAAGAGAGAAATAACTCAAGTAAAACTGGAAAAGGATTTTAGTAGAAACTTAATAAGGGAGAGCCAAATTCTTTCTATCATATTGATCTCTAGGTGTCAGTTTAACATAAACCTAGAGTCACCTGGGGAAAGGGAACCTCAGTTGAAGAACTTTCCTAATCAGTTTGGCCTGTGGCATGTCTGTGAGATATTTTCTTAATTGCTCATTAATGTGGGAGGTCCCAGCTCATTTTTAGCAGTTCCATCCATAGGCAAGGAGGGTCTGGGCTGTATAAGAAAGGCAGCTGAGCAAACTGGAGGTAGTAAGTAGTAGTTTCTTCATTAAGATCCTGCCTTCAGCTCATGCCTTAGCTTCCTTTAATAATGGATATAACCTGTAAGATAAAACAAACTCATAAGTTACTTTTAATTATCATTTCTATCACAGCAACAGAACCCAAATTAGAACACCTCCTAAGACAGAAAAAATATCGAACATTATTAATAATCAACAAGTGAAACTGTAATGAGACATTACCACATACCCAACAGGAAGACTATAATTAAAATGATTGACAATACCAAAGGTTATCTCTGATAAGAGAAAAGGAAAATTGGTTCAATCACATTTGGTTTATAAGCAACAGAAAGGAGGATGGCTATTAAAAAGGTAGTACACAAATGTCAATAGCAGCTTTATTCAAAGTATATGACACCCTTTAATCCAGATAAAATTAAAATGTAATCTTGTAAGATTTCAGGAACAGACGGAAAAGAGAATCTGGCATCAAAAAGGGCCACACTAAGGGCTGCATGCTTCAGTTCAAGAGAGAGATTGGTGATGTATGAAAGGAGCAAGTGAGACCTGGATGGGCACTGTTTATCAAAGAGCCAGAAAGAGGAGGTGGGGCTTCCAGATCTAAGCTTGTTGAGTCTTGTGGAGCTCTATTTGAGTACGAGAATAACAGCCCACTAACTGTGTTTTGGGATTACCTGCTCTGTGCATAAACAGTGTGTGTGTGTGTGTGTGTGTGTTTGCTTGCTGTTGGAGGAACAGGAAAAAGGTATTCTTGAACACTATGGCTTCAGCTCACTGGTCTCAAACCATAGTAGAGCTGGTTCTACTTCTAGCGAGCTAGACCTCCACTTGACCTCTTTCTGTCTTGATACTCATCTCTTTTCCCACAGGCAGTACCAGTGAAAGACAGTGTTTATGGAATTCTGAAATTTATGGTGGGTGGGGAGCACCATATCCACCCTCATTGGCTGTGTACCTTCTACACAGCATGCTCACCATGACATCTTTTCTAAAAGAAGCAACAGCCCCATTCAAACACAGAATGGAAGGAATGTTTGAGAAGAGATCAACAAGCATGGCCTACGGCACTGTGGTTAAGCACCCACTGGGCCAGGACATACATGGAGCTTGGTATCAGCAAGTGACATGAGGTATTCGTAAGCTTCTACCTCAACCACACACAACCTGATTAAACTATCCCCTGGTGGTAAGGGGAGAACCAAAGAACTCTGTCATTTTTAGTAGGAAGAAATATAGAAAACATTGTCAGGGTAAAAAAATAAAATAAAATGTGTTACTGTTTTACAAGTAAACAGTCCACAGGAAGCCACAAAACTATTTTAAAATCCCTATTGAAAGTCTAGGAAAGACGTAAACTACAGTTCCAAAGAAGGATCTCCTAAAACTAAACCTTCTGGGCTCAGC
This sequence comes from Psammomys obesus, assembly GCF_907164565.1. Lineage (NCBI taxonomy): Eukaryota > Metazoa > Chordata > Mammalia > Rodentia > Muridae > Psammomys > Psammomys obesus. Next base: position 17,142,318 of record NW_026596046.1, read on the forward strand.
TATTGAAACTACAAACTGTTGCAGAAGGAAAGAAAAACATATTTATCAACTGGGAAATTTATTCAAGCAAACATAGGAACCCAGAAGTCCCTGCTGCAAGCATTGCCGGGTGGGACTACCCCACCCCTGACACAACTGGATCACTGCCTGTCCCATCCATGTCCCCTACATTTTCCTCCTGTACAAATCCTAAGGTGGAATTCCTCTCGTAGAGGCACTGTTTCTTTCAGCCACATATTGTCCTTTTATGGCCTGTGGGAACATCAGAGAATGTTTCCAGGAACCTGCTGCTGAGATGGGGCTTGGTTCCCAAGAAGAAAAAGGATGCTCCAGGTGGGAGGACCTCCTCCCCCTACAAAGGCACAGAGAGATGAGTATCTGACCAGGAGCATGGAGGAGGGGGGGGAGGGTAGTGAGGAAAGCCAGAGCAGGAGACAGTCCAGGTCTTCAGGAGACTTTGATGGCAGTGTCCCTAGCCATTGGAATTCCACTCTGAAGAGTCATGTCTAGATATAGATAGACAAATGACCGTGTGATTCTTAGGGTGCCGTGATTGATTATGCTATACTAAAAGATGTCTAGGAAAGGGTAATTGTAGCTTTTAGAGCATAGAGGGCTTGACCCAGAGCACAGATTTAAAGGCTTGTCTCATTCATTTTCAAAGGCAAAGAAAAAAGGAATACTCAGAGCATGGCGTCAAGAAATATGGAGAAGACTCAGAATTGTAAGATGGTGGAAACAGGAAGCAATCTCAAGGCAAGAATGGTTTGGGAGAGATGTCAGGAAGCATTATTTTACCCAGGAACTGCAAACATCTGGAATTAATCCACATCAGAGCAGTGGGGGAAGCAAATAGAGATTGAAAGAGAGTTTTGTTATACTGGTTCAAGGAGAGTCATAGCGATGACTAAGGGAAGCAAAGATGCTAGAGTTTACGTGTAACTGTTTGAGGGCGAAATTGCACACAACGCCATGCCTTCTCAGCAGCCTCCCAGGCAGGGTAGACCAAGAACTGAGTGGAATGACCACTCCTTAAAGCCAGCCTGGCATCACTTGAGCTTCTCAAACCTGGATGATCCTAGTTCCGAGAATGATGGGGAAGCCGGACTCAGAGCAGGAAACTGTGGACCCTGTGCACACACCTGTTGGCACCTGCCCTGTTGGTACTAAGAGCTACTGAACACTCTAGTACAGAGGAAGGCCTGTGAATACTCTTGCCCCTGGACTTGGAGTAATATTTCTTCATACAGTTTTCCTTGTCTTCTTTTTAATATAGATAATCACTTTAGGGCAATACCCATATGCAAGGCTTCTGTGTCCAGTAACAGGGGTAAGGCCATGGATATAATTAAGAAAAATCTGATTTGGTGAGGACCTGGAAGAAGCTGAGTACTAAGGACAGAGAAATGGCTATAGCCACACTGGTATTAGTGGTGGTGGTTGTGCTGGTGAGATTGATAGCAGATATCAAACCATTGAGGAGCAGGCAGGAAAGACAGATGCACAGATGATGAAGATGAAAGTGAGGATGGTGGATGGATGGATTCACGGCAATAGTGGAGACATAGTGGTGGAAGTGATGAAGTTGGCTGGAATAGAAGTGGAGATGATGGTGATGGTGGTAGAAAAAGTGACAGCGACGATAATGGCGCACTAGTGGCGAGGGTCATGAGGGGAGTGGGAATGGTGAACCAGTGATGACAGGTGTGAACACTTACAGTGAAGCCAAAGGAGGAGACGGCAGTGGGGTGGGAACAATGGGTGCAAGAGAGGTAAAGAAACTACCATGGTGGTGGGGGAGGGGGTTAATGAAGACATAGAAGTTGTTGGTGGAGGTCATGGGATGATGGCAGTGGTTTCAGGGGAGGTGGGGAAGACAAAAGAAGAAAGGATGGAAAGAAGGAAAGGAGGAAGGAAGGAGAGAAAGAAGGAAAGGAGGAAGGAAGGAAGGAAAGAAGGAAAGGAGGAAGGAAGGAAGGAAGGAAGGAAGGAAGGAAGGAAGGAAGGAAGGAAGGAAGGAAAGGAGGAAAGAAGGAAGCAGATAGACAGGGAGGGGTTCCAGTAACTATGTAAGTCCTGTACCAGAATGTGCCAGCTTACAAAACTCAGGGAGGGAAGATAAATGGGTCATTCCAAGCTAATGAAATGTTAAGTGAGAATTTTCAGGGGAGAATCAGCTGGGTGTAGATCATGATGCTTAATTACTTTATTAAGTGTTTATTATTGACGTGGATTATATATGTATCTTAACCTATTTATACACAAGTAACTTGTATGTGAATAATATGTATTAATATATGTGCTCTTTAATTGTCAGACCCATTTGAAAGAGACACGACTAAGCTTCAATTTAAGAAAAAAAGGGAAGATTTTAAAAAAATTCAAAGTGTAATCATTCTATGTAAAAAAATGTACCCCAGAGGAATTATGTACAGAAGGCAAAAGAGATGAAAATTCTGGAAAATTTTGACACTGACTACATGAAGGCAGAAAGCTAGGAAAGTTTTAGAGTGGAAAAATGCTTTATGTTAGAAGTATGGAAATTTTCAGAGTATCTTCATCCAAAAGTTTTCAATGGACAGGTGGCAGGGACTAATGAAAATATTAGTCGCTCAGCACGACATTGAAACTATTAAACAGAGCGTCAATTCTCCTCTTTCGCACGGTAGTTTCTTTCTTACTCAGAGGGTAACATTGCGTCCTGTCTCTGACGATTTTTTTCATTTAACAGTGTATCTTAAATTCCTTGTATGATCTGTGAATCTGGAAAACCGCTGTAGAAAACTAATATGTTAAGATGAAAACTATAAAATGAAACAAAAATAATAAAGCAATGTTTCCTGGAACTCCCTGCTCATGTGTTCAAAGAGACTCCCCTCAGCTTTTGGCCTTTTTCCTCTCAATTTTCAAGGTGCACAGACAGGCATGTCCTTGGAGTGTGTCCTTTGACTTTGTGGATAGTGTTATCTGTGACAGGACTTATTCTTGGAGGAAGGAGAAAACCCAGAGATAAAAGGTCCCCAGTGTTTTCTCAGGATCTCAGGCTATCTCTGTCTTTCTCCAGGTCAAGAGAACAATGCAAATGAGGGAAGATCTTTTTATTTAATGGTTGCTTTTTAAAAACATTCTCATATATTACATCAAAACTGCAGTTTTTCCCTCCCTCCTCTTCTCCGGGTCTCCCACACACACCCTACCCCACTCCCCTGCAACCTCCCTTCTCCTATCCACTCACCCTCCATTTCTCTTCAGAAAAGGGTAGGTTATATAAGCACATCAGCCAAATATGGCATATCAAGTTGCAGTAAGCCTAGGTGCCTCCCCTCACCCTGAAGTTGGACAAGGCAACCCCAGTATGAGGAAAAGTGTTTCAAAAACAGGCAAAAAAAAAAAAAAAAAAAAAAAAAGTCTGAGACAGCCCCTGCTCCCACTGCTAGGAGTCCCACGAGACCAAGCTACACAACTATAACATATATGCAGAGAGTCTAGGTTATCATGGTTGTCATTTCAATCTCTGTGAGCCGATATCAGGCCGGGTTAGTTGAGGCTGTGGGTTTTCTTGTGGTATCCTTGATCCCTCTAGCTCCTACAATCCTTCATCCTTTTCTTCCGCAGGATTCTCAGAGCATTGGCTGTGGGTTTTTTTGTTTGTTTGTTTTGAGACAGGGCTTCTCTGTATAGCCCTGCCTGTCATGGAACTCAATCTGTAGACCAGGCTGGCCTCGAACTCATAGAGATCAGCCTGCCTCTGCTTCCCTGGGTTCTGGGATTAAAGGCATGTGCCACCATGGTCCCAGCTGAGAGAAGAGTTCTTGAACTAGGAAGAAAAAAAAATCCAAATAAGAGAAGAGGCAGAGGCAGAGTTCTTGAGCCAGGGAGCTACGGAAACCACAAGAGCTAACATGGTGCTGGCTTCCACGTCTCTCTTCAGCCAGAACTCGGAAGGTCAGTTATAGGGAGGGGAGGGAAAGGCCCCCGGAGAGAGACAGGTCAGGTCAGCCTGCGGTACAGTTCATTTAGTGGCCCTGGACTCTCTGTGAGTATCCCAGACTCCATCAGGAAGGCAGCACAAGGAATAGCAGTCACAGCCAGAAAGACCCTGAGTCAGTCCCTCTGGGGAGACTCTCTCCAACACCCTGAAAACGTGGGCCTTTCTGAACCAATTAGGGAGGAATAAACCAGGGGTCTCAATTCTAACACTGGGGGGTGGGGAGTTGGAGCCACTGGCCACTTCAGGGAACTCTGGGTGTGTGCAGACATGAAAGCCAACATCCACACAAGATTGCATGGCAACTGTTGCTACGCACTGGCACTTACAGGCAGGCTCCGTGGTTTGAACCACACGGAAATTCACTTTTTTTTTTTCCTTTTGAGATGGTCTCATCTAGCTCCAAACTTGCTCTGTAACTAAAGCTAGTCTTGAATTAATCTTCCTACCTCCACCTCCCAAGTGCCAAGATTATAGGTGTGGGGAACCACCCCAACCAAAACTTTTTTTTTTTTTCCTGTGGGACAAAACAAACCCAATGCTAGCAAATTCTATGAAACCCTCTACAATGTACCTGGAATGCTCTAAGCACTTTCTGGTGAGCATCTAAACTCATCTGATGCTCACAGTCACTCTACCTGAGGGTGAGCCATCTGAGGGAGCCAACACTCTGAGACACAGAGCTCTGCTTTAGCACATTCCTCCTCTCTCCTTTGCCTGATTGGCCGGTGTCAGGTGAGAGCCTGGTCCCCATTAAGGATGTACAGAAGCCAGGAAATGACCACCCCCGAGAAGAGAAAGGGAGTTAAACATCCAGGAAGTATTGTGTCTGCTTGATGCATTACATAAGTTGTCATCTTGGGGCCTTGCTATGGACTGAATATTTAGGTGCCTCCCAAATCCATGTGGTGATTCTTAACCTCCAGTGCTACTGTATGGTGTGGCAGCGTCTTGAGGAGAAAATTAAATCACAATGGTGGAGCTCTTGGGAAGGAAGCTAGGGTGCCTTTCTTGAGAGAAAAGGATCTCCTCCTGGCCAAGTGAGAAGATTAGCTTCTGGCAGTCAGAAAGAAGACCTCCTCAGATCTTGGAGTGCCCATGCCTGGACTTTGTCCTTCTAAGCCTCCAGATTGCTATCAGCTCCTCAGTCAGGGGCACCCTATCATTACAGCTCTAACTGTCTAAGGCCCCTTTTTAAGAATGCTGCCAAATTCACCCCACTTCAGAGGTGAGGAAACAAATGCCCAGGCCTTAGGGAACCTGCCTGTGGCCACTCAGCAAGAAGTGGAAAGCCTCCAGCAGCTGGTCCCTCCAACACTTCACAGGCTTCCCCTCACGAGGCCAGGCACTCCATCCAACAACGGTAACATAGCCCACACATCCTCTTCGGAAACTACCTCCAGAGCCAGGAAAAGCAGTCTCACGCTATGTGGCTGTGTTAGCTGGTTAGCCTTGAGTCTTCTCCCCTTCCTCCCAGAGAAGCGATGTTAAACAGGTAGACTAGCCTGGGACTAGCAGGGCTTGAATCTACTTGCCTGCTGCGTGATCCTGGGAGAATTGCGTAAGCTCTCTCCCTGCCTCTGTTTCCACCTGGTTACAGTTTGGACAAAGGGTGTACCTGCTGTTTTCCCCTTGAAAGGTGGAAATAATAACTCAAGATAATCAACCAGGTAAAGCGCTGAGCAGAACACCTACTACCCAGAGGGTTTACTCGGTATTGTCAACTTCCCCTTTCCAGGGAATCCTTAGGTGAGCCCCATTCCCTCTCCTCTTGTTTCCCAGAATGCCAAGGATGTCTGAGGTACACCGGTGCTCAGCCTGACACACCTGAAGATCGCGCTAGCAGACCCTGAGCCCTTCTAGAACATTCTCATCCTAATTCTTCGTGGGCTGGGGCTGGGGCTCAGTTGGTAGAGTGCTTGCTCAGGGTGTCAGAAGCTCTGGATCGGACACTAGCATGGCATAAAACTGGGTGTGGTGACTTGGAACTTGGGAAGTGGAGGCAGGAGGACTGTTAAATGGTCCTCAGCTACATAGAGAACTTGTGCCAACCTGGGTTTCAGACAAGTCTCAGACAAGACCCAGCAAAGTAAAGACAAAACAATGCCTGTCTCGTCTTTGGCAGAGAATGAAACTCCTCCAGATCACAAGCGGCTATTTTGAATTTTAAAGCAATGATCGTTTCCACCGTGGAATTTCAAGACGCTTTGGAACTGGAGCTGGGGTGGGTCCTCACTGTGGGTCTCCAATGTGGCGGCTTCACTGACTCTGCGAGTACCCAGTCTCCCCCCAAGGGAAGATCATTTGCATGCATAAATTCTGATCTGTGGTTTTTCAAATCAGTGCCTCTTTGTGTCCCCCCACAGTGCCCTGCACACAGTAGGAGCTCAATAAATAGGTGTTTATTTACTGAAGTACTCCAGAGCCCCTGGGTTCACAAACAGAAACCAGAACCCAAGTCTCCTCCCTTGCAGGCCAGGCCTTGGTCCATCTGGGCACACAGATGACCATTCACAGGCCCATCCCTCTGGGAATAGTGTCCTGGCTGTAAGCGGGGTTGCTTGAAAGGGGCCCATTATCTCCTGCGAGTGGGCCTCGGATGCTGCACAGGGAACGTTTCTTCCTCAACTGCCTCACTTGACCTTTGGGCCTACCAGGCAGTGGGCAAAACCCAGCAAAGGCTTGCGACAAATGGCCTTCTACCACCTCAGCTCCGTTGAAATCCCTGGGATCTTGGAAAAGCCAAGAACACCGTAACCTTTTGCTCTTTATGATTGTGATTCCTGTCTATAAGACATCGGGAAGGGGTCGCTAGGGAGTACAATATCTGGCTCATTATCCTCAATTATGCTTCTCCATCATAGACAGTCGGTTCTCTTGAGTTGTAGCCAAAGTGTTGGCTCTCAAAGTGCTCTCAATGTGAGCACTTGAGAGAGGCAAGCAGGCACAGCCTGGCTTCTTCCTGGGCCGCCTTCGACCTCTGCAGGCAGGATCACCTGAGAAGCCCAGGGGTTGCTGTCACTTGCCAGAACATTGCAGCCCATTGAGTTCAAGGGTGGTGGAGTCGAGACATGACGGGTGGATGCAGGTGGGAAAGAGACAGAACCGGAAAGGCTGGCGACTCCCGAGGCTTCCCGACCCAATGGTCTTAAGTGTTGCTTCTCCTGTCTCGTCCCAGATTTCAAGCATCTTCTAAAAGTCATTTAACAGAGACCACACAGTCCTCGGGACCATGATCCCATGAAAGGCATGGCAGTCAAAAATTTAAGTTCAGTGGCAGTATGTGTGTGTATGTGGGGGGGGGGGGGGGGAGCTGAGACTAAAGATACCTGCTGCCAAGGCTGAGGACCTGAGAGCAAGATCCCCAGGACCCACATGGTAGGAGAGGACTGATCACCGGAAGCCGCCTCTGACTTCCTCATATGTATTGTGGCATGTACACGTACTCACACAAATTAAAAATTTGAAAGTTAAGAAGCTGAAAAAAAAAAAAGAGAGAGAGAGAGAGAGGAAGTTCAGGTTGAAGGACAAAAAGATTCTAGTCTCAGACTCGACCTCGAGTAAATGAGGAGTTATTCCATTTTCTTGTTCATGAAGCACCGGTACCACCAGATAAGGTAGGACAAGAACAACTCAAGAGGCAGCACTCGGTGAGCACCTAGCAAGTACTAGTTGTCATGGTGCCAAATGCTAAGAGAGAAATGCACAGTCCTCATGGGGAGTCACTGAAGGTGTGTGAGCAGGAGAGAAATGTGGACACACCCAGTACCAGGGGACAAGATGGATAGAGGATTCAGCCTATGGTCCTATGTTCAGATAGCTCCAACTCCAGCACCTCTGATCCTGACTTTTCCGTCCCGAACAGCTACCAGCCTACTCAGCAAACCGTATCAGCCTCGAGGCCAAGGATTCTGCAGCCTGGATGTGAACGTGAAATCTTGCCTGAATGCGCTGGGCAAAAATAGCAAGACTCGGGGAGAAATGACAGGGCTGCCCTGGTTTTCCAGCAGGGCCCTGGTTTGCCTCCTGGTCTGGAGTGAGTGCCTGCTGTGGTTCGTTGCTTCTCTCTTTCCTTAGGTCCCATTTTTGACCTCTTTAGCACTTTGTCCCTTTTCGGTTGAGATGCTCCTTGAAGAACTGCCTTCAACCTTCCCAGGGAGCATGTTTTGCTTAATCTGTAGGCAAGGAACACTGGGGCGCTCAATGAATGGATGCTAAGAGTAGAGCCGAGGGGATTGAATTCAGCCTGCATTCCAAGAAGCTGGGAAGCAGGGTATCGGTTAAGATGTGGATTTCAGCACAGCGGTGTCTTGCTTGCGCCCATCGTTGGCAAAAGGCTCCTCGTGATACGGTGGGGGGGGGGGCGGGTGGGGAGGGACTGTAAGTAGAAAAGATGGACTACTAGATAAGGTTGTTGCCAGAGTAACATCCCCCACTACCATCTACACACCTACCCGCAAACCCCAGGCACAAACAGCCTGTCAGAGAAAGTCTGGCCATGGTGTGTCCTGAGGTTGCCCATGGCGGGTACTGCAAAAAAATCTGACGAGGAGCAGGACCCTTGTAGGCACCTCTGCCCATCCCTGCACCCTGACCTACTGCAGAGGTGACTATGACCAGGCCGCCTTTACCACCTCTGTGAGTGTCAGTTCTCCCTGACTCGTGCTCAGAAAGCCTCTTTCCTCTCCTCCTACCCAAGCCCCTCGCCCCTTGACTGCGGGAACCCAATCCTTCAGGCTGCAGGCCTGTTCTTAGGAGCAGATTCCCCCTGGAGCCGGGGCCCCAACTGCTGGGGAAGGCTGAGTCCGCGGAGTCCGCGGCAGGCGGCACGTCCCCTCATGGGCGTGGTCAGGACACCCGGCTCCACAAACGGAGCCTGCAGGACCCTGGGAGGTCTGAGCGCTGGAAGAGCGAGGAGGAGCGAGGAGCCGGACAAGGGCAGGCTTTGTGCGCAGCGGCAGGACTGCAAGTCCCCTGACAGGGTCCTAGCCCTGCTCTGCAGATTCCTGCGGTGCACCCTGGCAGCCGTGGCCCCACCACAGCCCGCGTCCTCCCCTTTCTCCCGGAGGAGCAGAAGAAAAGCGGAGAAGGGAGAGAAGCGAGTTGACCTCGCCATGATTTGGCCATACCCTTGCTTCTTGAGAAGGCAAAAGTAGGGACCCGTTTGTCTCACACACAGGGGCCTAGGGATGCTGAGGAACTTCTGAGGCCACAGCCTAGCCTCCCAATGGCCTTCAGAAACACGGGTCCACACAGCTGACACACCTCCAAAGGTGAGCCAGTGGGACTCTGAGTGCTGAGTTCGCCACAGGAGTGAGAGGACTGAGAAAAGTCTCTAAATTGCTCACTCCAAGACCAACATCCAACCAGACCCACTGCCTGGCTCCCGACACCACGTGACTGAAAAAATAAACCGATCTTGGGAAGCGAGTAGTAGCTATTTACCTGGGATGTCTCACTCTCTAAAGGAAAATGTCCATACAAAAGAGTGTGACCTTTCAGGAGGGTAATTTAGAGACACGTGGTAAGGCCTTACATTTTTTTCCCCCTTCCAACCAGTCATTTCAAGGAATTTATCCTCAAAAGTCAAGTATTAAAGTTCACAAAAATAATTCCCTACACCAGAATAATTAAGAGGCTGTCAGTCTCTTAGGCCGTTGCGTAGACTTACAAATAACAGGCTCAGGAAAGGTGTCGGAGATCTCATGAAGTGTGGAAGCGTAAGGCACAGCGCTGCATGTTTTCTGTTGAAGATCTTTTGCTGGTCCCAGTGATGACAGTCATCCAGCAAGCTGATGATAAGAGTTCAACTGGAGAAGCGAGGCCTGAGAACACAACCCCAGCGTTCCCTTGGTTGTTGTTTTGTTTTGTTGTTTGTTGTTGCTGGCCTCAGCATTTTCTTAATGGTAAGAGAAATAATGCTAGTTGGCATATACGAAGTATAATTTGGAGAGAAATTTTTAGAAAGGAAAGAACAAGGACGTAGAAGGCAGAAGAAGGAAGAATGGATACATAAGGTAAACATGGGTGCCACTTTGTTCCCCTGAAAGATAAATTGAAAATAAGAAAAAGATAGGACTGGGAAGATGGCTCAGAGCACGGGCTGCTCTTGGGTGCCGAGTCTGGTTCCCAAGCCTGGCTGCTTACAGCTGCCTGTCACCTCAGCTCCAGGGCACCAGATGTCCTCTGGCCTTCAACAACACCTACACGTATGTGTCAGACACCTCTGCCCACACACACATTAGTAAAAATAACCCTCATAAAAGGGTAGATAAAAAGCACACAATGCATGTGGGTCACGGTGGCACACGCCTACAATCCCAGAGCTCAGGAAGCAGAGGCAGGCTGATCTCTGTGAGTTCAAAGCCAGCCTGCTCTACAAAGCAAGTTCAGGACAACCAAGGCTACACAGAGAAACTCCGTCTTGAAAAAACAAAAACAAAAACAAAAAAAAAGTGTCCAATGAACACAATCGGGTTCAGTAATTATTCTGGGTCTAAACTCAACATTTAAAGGAAAGTTTTCAAGACTTGGCTTTCAACGTAGCTATTTGAAATAAATAGTGATGAAATTACAAGAAACAGACACTCGCAACTGTGATGTGTAATATTTAAAACAGAAATAGGAAAAATAGTGAAAGAGACAGGCTGAAGTAAAAGCCTGAAAAAGAAATTTTCACAAATACTAGCTGAGAAAGGGGCTGGGGGGGGGTAGACATGATCCAAGCAGAGTATGTGCGTATGTGGGAATTTATCATGAATTTTAAATTTATAATTTGTACACACTAGTATTAACAACAACAATAAAGGAGAACTAGCAAACGGAGTTCTCTGCCTATATAGAAGTTGAAGATAAAAAGCAGAATATGAAGAACTGCATATAAAAGAAACAGTACAAAGTTGTAGACACATATACACATAATAGCTTCAGTGCCCAAACTTATAAAACAAAAAGTCGTAAGCCTGAGGGTATAACTCAATGAGAAAGCATCCCTGGCAGGTGTGAGGTCGTGGGTTTGACCCCTAGCACCAAAAGGAAAGCTTTCAAAAAGAAAAAAGTGAAAGTGAGAGACTTCTTTATATTATGCCTTTCTGAGTGATTGAGATGTCAGATAAACAGTTAGCATGGACACAGGGGATTTGAGGACCAGGATTGATGAGTACAGGTACAAAATGATGGATCTACTACTTAGAGAAATACTTTGCAAGAACATATACATTTTTGGCAAACATTGTTATTTATTGGATACCAAGAAAATCAATAGAAAACTGAATTAGTGTCATATAAACCACACATCTGAATTCAGGGAAGTTAAGATAAAAATGGGGGAATTACAATAAAGAGGCTTAGGGAGATGGCTCAGCAGTTAAGAGTTCAGTTCCCAGCACCTATCAGATGGCTCTCAACTTCTTGTAACCACAGCACCAGGACATCTCATGCCCTCTTGTGGCCTCCAATGGCACCTGCACTCAAAATGTGAGCAACCCTTCCCCTCCACATGTATACATAATTCCATATTTTAAAAAATGAACCTAGATAGGACCTAAATATAGCATCAAACATTTTGTAAAATTTATAACAAACTGCTGTATATTCATGGGTTCATATATTCATGTTCATGGGTTCCAATAAAATCAACATTAAAAAATTAGAAAATATTTAGATAGACCTGCCTGATGATGAAAATTCCATGTATCACAATTTTTAGAATGTCTCTCCCCCTCCTTTCCTCTCCTTTCCCCTCTTCCCCTCCATCCCCCCTTCTGTTCTGACTTTCAGTCCTGATTCAGTAGACCGGCTAGCTAGAAGGTTTCAGGGATCTTTCTGCCTTACCTTAGCCCTAGCATGAGGATTACAGGTGTTCTCCAGGCCCAGCTTTCTGCATGGCTGCAGGGGAGCCATAGCCAGATCCTTATGCTTAGATTGCTATTGAGTCACTAGCAGAACTATCTCCCCCAACCCCTACAGTCCTATTTTTTTTCTGAGCTAGATAAGCACTGACAACTTATTAATTAAGGTAGAAAGCAGAAATAAGGAACTTTGAGATAACCCTTTATGAGGACCCTCTTCTTCATACCATCCCGCAGAGAGACCTACTGCTTTCCCTTAGTGCTGGGATACTGTAGGGATAAAGTCTGCCACAATTCCATCATATCTCTAATAAGAAGTTCAACTGTAAAAATGAAAAGCCCCCCTCTGCAAAAAAAAAAAAAAAAAAAAAAAAAAAAGGACTTCTTTAAAAAAAATTATTTCTGTATGTATGTATGCTTTGACTGCATGTACTCATGTGTTCCGGAAGAGGGCATCAGGTCCCATTAGAGATGGTTGCCAGTCACAAATGTGGCTGCTGGAAATTGAACTCGGGTCCTCTGGAGGAGCAGCCAGTGCTCTTCACCACTGAGCCATCTCTCCAGCCATACTTCTTTTTCATCTGTTTGGAAAAGGGCATGCCATGGGATAGTGTCACAGAGCTATAAAAGCCTGGCAGCTATCCCATTCATGCCCACGGTGGGCATGCCCAATATAAGTTAGCAGAGTTGGCAACAACTGTACATTAAAGATCCTCCTAAATAGCCACATCCATCTTGAAAACTTTACAAAGCTGATAGAGTGAATAGAATTTTGTGATTTAGAATAGTTGGAATGTCGCACATCTAGAGCCAGAATTGTCTTGGGCTGTCTCTAGTCCCACGGATAGCTATCTATTTCCCACCTTGTGTATCTGACCTACCATAACCTTATCAGCTACCAGGTAAAACCTTTGAATGCATTGACCTAGCAGAGCACTAGCTCCCACCAATACAGAGCTAAGAATGTCATCAGGTAGCCCCGAGATCTTGTAGCAGAGGCTTCCAGCTTTGCTGTAATCTACCTGCTGCCTACTGTCCCATCAAGCCTTTTTTTTTTTTTTTCAACTATGAAAGTCCATGTAACTGTCTCCCTAATGGAAAACGCCACTTAGAACAACCCGAATTGGTGTTCCCGGTTCGTGAGCACTCATATTTGGCTCAGAATATACTGAGCTGTGCATTTTGTAGACACAATGAACTCTGACAACACCCAACACAAATACTCCCCACACACCACAGACACCCCAGCCACTGCCCCCATCAATTATCTACTGAGCCAGTGAATTATTCATTGGCTGAAATGTTTATTAAAAACTTCATTTGAATGTGATCTTTGACTTCTTGGCTCCATTTTATGGTGTGGGCTGACATTTCTGCGTTTTTATAGCCACATTACATTTAGAATCTGACCACCTTCAGAAAATAGCTTTTTGTGAATCTAAAAACTCTCACGCTCTTCATTTCAATGACTGGAAATGACATTTCTCTAAATGGCTTCTTTAAATGCAAATATAAATCAGACTTACTCACTGGCGACAGAAATACTTAAGCAACTAACAGATTAAAAGTTATTTGCAGATTGTAGTATGCTAAATTTACTTTTAGAATCCACTCACATCGCCAAATATGGGCTTCTCTATAGTACTGAAAAATAGTTATTTTTAAATTTAATGTAACCCAAATGCCAATGGTCCTTCTCCCTTCCTTACTTCCTCCCCATGTTCTCTTTAGCAATGGCCAGGGAATTAAATTGTTTTGTGTAGTTGCACTAATATTGTATAAAATTTAGAAAACAAATGGAAAAAGTTAACAAAAGTAAGCATTTTTGTGGCTTTTCCTTTTTTCCTTTATTCTTTTCATTGCTCTTGTGACTGCTCATCTGTTTTTCTTACATGATTTGCTGCCTGACACATGTTCTTGTGACTGCTTTCTTCTGTTCTCTTTTCCTTCTTTCCTGATTACCTTCTTTGTCTCATTTTGGTTAGGGCTGTGTGAGACAGGGTCTCATTCTATATTTAGTTCAGACAGGCCTGGAACTCACTATGTAACCTGGCTGGACTCAAATTTTCAGCCAATCTCCTGCCTCTGCCTCCTTAGGGCTAGGCCCGGCTCTCATTCATTAATTTACAGCAAGTGCACCTCTCAGGGGCCTGTGCTGTGCCTGCCATCTTCTCTGCAGTCTCTTCCAGAACATGGAGCCCATCTTGATTTGGCTCATCCTGGGAGCATGCAGCAGCCAGCTGTTGATACTATGCATAGTGTTTCTCAGTAATCATTATTGAGTTTGCCAGTGAGCAAGAACAGGGATGAGGAGGTGGCTTGCTGGGTAAAACACTTGCTGCACAAGCATGAGAACCTAGGTTTGGGTCCCCAGGACACAGGTAAAGCTGCAGACTGTGCCACACACCAGCAACCCCTGTGCTCCTACAGTGAGAAAGGAGGCAGAGACAGAGAGATCCCTGGCAGCTGGTGGCCTGCTAGCCTGACATAATGCAGAGGCAGACAATGAGACCCTATCTCACACCAAATGAAACCCAAGGACTGACACCCAAGGCTGTTCTCTGATTTCCACATGCATGCTGCGGCACACGCAGGCTCCCATCCATGCATATGGATACATACACGCATGCCATACGCACAGACACACAGAAAGAAAGACGGGTGGGGAGGAGCAATCTTTAGTATTGTGACTCAGCTTCTGTGACTAGATCTCTTGGCATTTCTGCAGCAGCTAATCTGTTACTTCCCCCATTTTGTAAGTGAAAAGTTTCAGGTTGAGAAAGTTAAGATGCTCTGGGCCCAGGTCACACAACCAATGAGTCACCGGGCTGGGATTGACTCACAGTTCTGCGCATCCTAGCCCCCAACTACTAACTACCTTGTACCACAAATGCCTTTGCTAACGTCAAGGTCTCTACTGAAGCTCACAAAACCCACTTTGCCGCTTTGGGGCTGGGCTTTGAAGACACTGAGCCTGCTTGCCATTGTCACTTCTATTCAAGGCTGTTCATCACCGTGTCTCTTAAGCGCTCAAAGTTTCAAACTGTCTATCCCAACAGTACCAATTTCCAAAGGCATTTTAGACCATACATACATTGCTTCAACTATCAGTGGTTTGACAAATTGGCTGTTTTACTCTCAAGATTAAAATACTTTTCTTTGGAGGAGGTCTTTTAATTTTGATTACATTTTATTTATCTATTTGATGTTTATATGCACATTTGTGTGGAGGTCAGAGGATAATTTTCAGAATCGGCTTCTCTCCTTCCATTGTGTAGATTCTGGAGATCTCTTTCCTTCTACCATGTGTGGCCTGGGCATCAAGCGCAGATGCTTTTGGGTAAAGATAGCGTGAGCCCTTAGCCTGGACCTAAAATGATTTGCCATGCTAACAATAAGGCACCACACCGTCCTTAGATTCTGGGGCCCCACCTCAGGTCAGCTGCAGGGAAATCTAAGTGTCAGTATCACCCAATCAAACAAACGTAGCTTTAATTCTGAAAGTCAGTCAATCAGAGACAGTTTCATGTTCTTCCATTCAATCAGCCACGCCTACACCACTCAAGATCAACCAATTCCCAAATACCCCTATTTCCCAAAGTCCATTAACCCATAACTCCAAGACTTTTTAAACTTTTGCTTTGTTCAGAACACCTGGGGAGGGAGGAGACTAGAGAGAGAGGAGAGAAAAAGGAGGGAAGGAGAGAGAAAGAGAGACTTTTCTTCTTGGCCTCCTTCACAGCTTCATGTTACAAGGTTTACTCTAAGAACATAGCTGGGGATATGTGACAAGATTAAGCACCAGTAGGACATGAGGGAGGAGCCACATGAGTCTAAATTCCCATCACACAGTAAGTGCTGACTCATGATGGCAGACAGATTGGTTCATTGACTGACCTGGAAAAAAAAAAAAAGTTCCAGATATGCTGTATGGAAAATGACAGATTACCTGTGGTATTCACATCATGGTTCCAGTCTGATAAGATATTTAAGTACATGTATAGAGAGAAAGCCCTAGACAGATATGGAAGACATTAGACACTGTAACTAGAGGGGCCAGGGTTATAGAAAATATTTCTGTGCTTTCTTAATCCACTGCAAAGAATCCTCATCAATTCTATAATTAAAAAGAGAAGACAGCTTGGTTTTAAAGAACTGTCCAAAGTAGTGCACAGCCCACTGATGAGTGCCTAGGGCAGACAATAGTCCCACCATGATGTCGTTCCAGCTCTGCCAGCACATGGGAGTTCAAGGTTAATTACACCGTCCCTATCCTTGCTTCACAAATATGCTGAGTCATAACATCAGTTGTCAGGTGTTAAAACTGAACTAATTTTCCTCCGGTTCTGTTTTCCTTATCCACTGCACTGACAATCATCATCTCTCTGACATACACAAACTTGGACAGTTTATTCTCTCTCTCTCTCTCTCTCTCTCTCTCTCTCTCTCTCTCTCTCTCTCTGTGTGTGTGTGTTTCCCTTCCACCCTTTCTCCTTTCTTCCCTACCTCCCTCCTTTCCCCCATCTCCTTTGGTCCCAAACCTGCATCTTTTGAGGATACAGACCCTGCCTTCTCTACACCCTGCTCATTGCCAACCCTCTACATGCTTTTCCCAGAACACCTCCTATTTTTGCCCACTTCTGCCAACACTCCAGTTCAACTTCTGCTACATGCTAAAATTTCTTAGGCTAGCAACCTGAGAACCAAACCTGACCCACACAGAAACTCACATGACACCCGCACTGCTGAATTATAGACAACCAAGCTTGGTGGCGAAGGTCTGTAATCCCAGCTACTAAAGAGGTTAAGGCAGGATTGTGCGTTCAAGGCCAGCGTTGAAATTAGGGAGATCCTGTCTCAAAATAAAAAGTGAAAAAAGGGCTAGGATGTAGGCCTTTCCTATTTTATTTAGGGTTCCTAACCGCTTCTACCCCCTTCCACCCACTGACCAATGGTAGGGGAGAAGGAAGATTATTAGGTAAAGGGGGTTGTAGACCATTTTAGAAGTTGTTCTTTGGGATGAGTCCACTCTTTGTTGTCTGGATACCAGCAGTCCAGTCCAAAGGCCAACACCAAATAGCAACACAAATTAGTACTATTCAGAAGATTGGGCCAAGTCAGCGAAAGCCAAAAGACTCAAATGGATTGCCCCAAGTTCTCTGGAACGTTTCTCTCTATGAAGATCAGTGCAGCGATGCCAACCCAAAAAATGATGTCTCACTGTCTGCAAGCTTCTATATATCTCCTCTCCTCAGTCCACCCATGGATGTTCTCAACTGACCAAAGCCACGTCCCTCGAAAGAGAGAGCTCACAGAAAAACACATCCCATGCCCTCTCACAAGCCAACCTCCAGCCAAACGTCACGTGACTCAGATGAGTCTTCAAACAAACCAGAAACTTCTCTAGGAGTGTATCTTAGCAACACGATGATTGCTTGGTAAGCCTGAAGCTCTTGGGTCAGAGCTTTGCCTCACATGTGATATTAAATAAAAGT
The DNA here is from genome assembly GCF_907164565.1 of Psammomys obesus. Classification (NCBI taxonomy): domain Eukaryota; kingdom Metazoa; phylum Chordata; class Mammalia; order Rodentia; family Muridae; genus Psammomys; species Psammomys obesus. The sequence continues at coordinate 17,159,651 of NW_026596046.1, forward strand.
CACTGAACATGAGAGAGAGAGAGAGAGAGAGAGAGAGAGAGAGAGAGAGAGAGAGAAGCCTGTCAGCACCATAGCCATTCTGGGATGCATGTACCCATAGGCCTTTGGTTAGATGCACCTGCTACTCTAAAGTTTGGTCTGGAGTTGTAGAGAAAGTGTTGGAATAAGCAAGTATTTCAGAGGAGAGAATTTCTCACAAGTCATTTGTTGGAGAAATTGGGTTTGTGTGTGTGTGTGTGTGTGTGTGTGTGTGTGTGTGAGTGTGTGTGTGTGTCAGTATGCACACGTGAGTAGGTCTGAGGTTAGCATCAAGTGTCTTTTTCCATCTCTTTCTACCTTATTTTTCAAGATAGGATCTTCTGCTGAACCCAGAGCTAGTGATCTTGTGGAGTAGCTGGTCAGTGACTCCAGGCATCTGCCTGACCTCATCTTGCCAGTGTTGGGGTTGCAGGTGGACACTGCTGAGTGCTGGTTGGTTTTCCATGAGTCCTAACATCAGAACTCAGGTCCCTGTGCTTACATTTTGAGTCCTTTATTGGATGAACCATCTTCTCAGCCTTCCCTTTGGGTTTTGAATTCCACTTACTGGCTTGAGTGACACAATCTCAAAAACCACGGTGCGTCCTAATCAAATCAAGAGTTAGGTGTCCCTTAGATCTAAACAAAACAACAGAATTTTTATAATTTTGTGACCTCTAGAGCTGTTGGCCAGGAAGAGAGTGAAATTCAGCAAAGGTCACGTTATGGACTCCTGCCTACAGGGCAGGCAGGAAACCAAAGAAGACACTTTCATTTATGCCTTGTCCACCCTCCTCTCTGTAAACTCATGAAACTGGAGTGTGCCATTCTCTTCCTGGACAAGCTCTGTTATGAATCATCCTTCCCTTGGGGTGGGGGTGGGGATATCCCCCAAGCGCCAACTGCAGAAATACTGACGGAAGAGAAGGAAATCACTGTATCCAACTCCGTATCATCATCATCATCATCATCTCCCTGTTTTTCTTTCTCTTTTTCCTTTTTTCTTTCTTTCTTTCTTTCTTTCTTTCTTTCTTTCTTTCTTTCTTTCCTTCTTTCAACAAAGTCTCACTAAGTAGAGCAGGCTGGCTTCAAATTCACGATCTCCCTTCATCTCCTGAATGTGGAGATTTTAAGTATGTACCACTAGCCCTGGCACCTATATAATATTCTCAGATCCTTTCTATTCATGTTTTCACCGCTCCTAGTCCCTTTGAAGGGTTGCCTAGTACCCTGTCCCCTCCCACCATAAACTGGTTTCTGTACCCCATGCCTCTGGTATTTCGGATTCTACCCCTAGCCCTCCTCAGCATGGCTTGGGGCACTTCTAAAGCAAATCAGCACCAGAGCCCATCAGAGATGCTGACCCAAGCCTTCCTGGAAAGATGTGAGACCCCTGCAGGAGCCTCTGATCAGAAGCCGGAAGCAGTGATCCCTATAGCTTCAACTGGAGCGGCTTACCTTCTAGGATATGTATTCTCTCCTTCCTCCAGCCTCTGAAGAAAGCCACAGGGAGGTTCTCTTCTGTCACACTGAAAATTTTGCACCTAGCTGACAAACTCAGAGCCTTGTCATTCTGAAAGGTTAAGAATTAATTCCATTACTGGCCAATTTTTAAAAAAATTTATCTCTGCCATAGGAAGTCCAACATAAGAAATACCCCAAATGAAGACTAAGGCTTAATTATAAGGACTGTACACAATTTATAAAAATGAAACATATGGTCTATCAATGGACTTGGTTACATAAATCATATCACAATTCTGTGATAGAATAATGTACTCTAAAAGTATAAGATGTTGTGTGTATTTTGTGAAAAGAATGGCCATATTCATTTCACCTGAGTTTTTATTTAGAAAACACTTCAAGCAGAGAGAAAAGTTGAATCACGTAATGAATACTAACACACCTCTTACCTAGATCCTTGCTGTTGGTGTTTGCTGTGTGCTTTCTCTCTCCTCTGTTATGTTCACACCAGGGTGTGTGTTTTGCCCAACTGCAAACATCTTATTTCCTAGCAACTGGTGCCTACGTGACCCACAGCAGCATCATCGCACCCAGGACCTCAACATTGCTCCCATCATAAGGTCACACACAGTTAGTCAACCTTCCCCCGATGTCCCCAAAATGTCTGCACAACTTTGGGCTTGCCTGTTTGTTTTTGAAGTCCAGCACCCCACCAAGGATCATGTGCTTGTCTCTTCAGTTTCTCTCTACAACAGTCCCTCACTTCCGCTGTTACTCTAGAGTATGGGCTTATTGTGCCCAAACCTCTAAAATCTGGGTGTGTGACTGCCTCTTCATGAGTAAGTTTAGGGTAAGCACTGGGCAGTGCTGTGCCCTTTGTCATGTCAGCAGGTACAGTGTGTCAAGTCATTCTGTTGTTGGTGATGAAGTGTCAGATTCTCTCTGTAGGCAACTCTCTTTTGTTGTTGTTGAAAAAGAACTTTTCATACAATATATTTTGACCGTGATTTTCTTCCTCTACGATCCTCCCCACCTCCCTGCCCACCCTCTCTTTCAAACAAACAAAAAGCAAAAACAAACAAGGGCAGGACCCATGCCCAGATGTAGCTGCACAACATAAAATGAACTCAGTGGTATGTTTGTGGAGTTTTTCATTTCATTTTGTATTGTTTTGGCATTTTTTAAATATTATTGGTCTTGTTTATATTGATTTTGCTTATGTAGAGTGTGTGTGTGTGTGTGTGTGTGTGTGTGTGTGTGTGTGTGTGTGTTTATGGGTAACTCTTGCCAGACTTCTCCAAGGTAGAAACACTTTAACCCCTAGGCAGTTAAGCAGGCTACAGGGCGACACTCTGGAAGGGAGTGGGTATCCTTTCCCCAGAAACGTCTTGCCTAATACATTGGTTGATGATCTCTGTCTGATTGGCTGCAAAATGTCCCATAGCAACAAGAAGTGAAAGTTGAATGTGGTAGAATCTGTATCCCCAACCCCAGGGAGGTGGACAGAGACAGATGAATCCTTGGAACTCACTGGCCAAAAGAGACCTTGTCTCAACAAATAGGGTAGAAGGTAATAGATGTGGCCTCCACATGCTTGAACACATATACACATGAACCTACACACACATGTTCACACATATACAAACATGAATTTAACACACACCTCATTGTAGTGGTTTGGATAAGAAGGTTCCCCATAGACTCTGTTATTTGACCACATGATTCCCAGTTGGTGGCACTGTTTGGAGAGGTTTAGGAAGTATGGCCTTATTGGAGGAAGTATGTCACTTTGGGTCAGCTCTCGGTGCTAAGGCCTCTCCCTCCTTGTAGTTTGTGCTCTCTGCTTCGTGTTTGCAGTTCAGGACGTGAGCTCAGCATCCTGCTTCAGCCACTAGGCTGCCTGCTGCCTCTGTCTACCATTATATACTCTAACCCTCCAGAACTGTAAACCAAAATAACCTTTTTCTTCCTTAAGATGCCTTGGTCGTGGTGTTTTATCACAGCAACAGAAAAGTAACTATTACTACACACACACACACACACACACACACACACACACACACACACACAACTATTAAATTATAAAATGAAGCTGGGTGGTGGTGGCGGTGGCTTCACATCTTTAATCCCAGCACTCAGGAGGCAGAACCAGGAGGATCGCTATGAGTTTGAGTCCAGCCTGGTCCACAGAGCAAGTTCCAGGACAGCCAAGGCTACAAAGTAATCCTGTCTTGGAAAAACAAACAAAAACCAAACCAAACCAACCAACCAACCAACCAACCAACCAACCACCACCAAAAAACAACAAAACTCCAGCATAATGCTACATGCTATCCGACTTGACTGATGATGTATAGGAGCTGATTTCTAACAGCCCATAAAATCCAATTACTAAGTCTTCAGGGATTTGTAAAGTCAATTGGCTGCTTAAAATCACCTACTATAGAAAGACTTACAAACTGGCTCTAGTAAACATGGTAAAACAGGGCTTTTATCTTCAGGCTTGATTTTCCAGCCTCTCCCACATACCCGACGTTAAAATCTAAAATATATGTCACCATGATGACACAAGAATATAGGTGACTCATTTCCAACTTTCTTTCTTCTTAAATTTGTTCGGAATGTCTTAAAGATCTTTTTTTTAATTATATAATTTAAAAAACATGTTCTTTCTTTCTCTTGGTGAGACTTTGTCAGTCTCTAGACACAGGATGACCCCACGGTAATAACCAGGCTTCTCTTACTCTTTAAGGTGGCAATAGGGCACAAAGGATCCAGGATCTCAAGGTGACATCTAAGGAAATGTTTCAACTTCCTGGCAAGTTCTAACCCTGAGCTCACACAGGCAATCCAGATAGAGTTGGGGGTGAGTATTATGGAGAGAACAGTGCAGGCTGTAGCTTGGGTGTCACTGGGAAAGGGGCAGCTCGTTCTATGAGCCTGGGTCAGCAACCAAGTGTGCGCTCAAGCAGCACATAGATCTTCAGAGCTGAGGAGCCAAGGCTGACTAACAAAAACACAAATTAGATTTTTCTAGATAAGGTGATCGAGTGTCCCACATGCATGTCCTCCAGCATTTGTAACAGGCCACATGTATCCGAGAGAATAACTATGGCCAAAGTCTTAAATGCCAAATGGTCTTATTCTTACATCATTTTAGATGTTAAGCTCTGGCACGTGGGAAGCTCGTGAGTTAGCAGGGAGGTTGCTTGTGCTAAGAATGGAACCCAGGACCTCCTGCATGCTACAAAAGCACTCCATCAACCTTATAGCTTGCATTTTCAAGAAGGACATCCTTTAGAGCCTAGAGGAGCAAGGTGAGCTTCGAGGGCCCACCATCACTGAATTTGCTCCATCTGGCCCTGGCTTTGAGGACCAGGAAGGTACGTGCATTTTGAGCTTGATCGCAAGTTTGTCAGGAGAGGGGGCATCAGAGGATTCAAAGTAGGTGGCCTACCCAGACCCTTAAAGAGCCTTTGCAGGAGAAGGGGAGTTGGGAGAAGGTAGGACCTCTTTGGGAAGAGATGACCTGCCTGGTGATGCTGAACAAACTCCTCCCTTCCTCCCTGAGCAACTCTGATCTTCCAACCTAAGAAGCCAGAGCTCTGTGGTTGCTGGGTGGTCGCACTGTGGGGTCCTTGGTGCATCTCCCCTCTGCTTGCTCTTCCAGGATTTCTGCTTCGGGAGAACAGATCAATTCGACTCTCTTTCATCTAAATGCTGGAGAATACGAAGTGATGGCTCCCCAGAGAGACCTTGTTTCCCATGCCAAACCACAAAAGACTAGATGTAAGTGGCAGCTTTAATCTGCTGATAGCCTTCAGAGATACATGCGGCCAAGTAGGCACTAAACCCCACAGTACCAGGACATCATTGCAAGCCTCGGTCCATTTTGATGCATCTCCCTACAGTGAATTCAGCAAGACCCCACTAACACCAGCAAAGTGCAGTTCGCACTCTCCGGGCACTTGCTGTATGCTGGTTGCTGTTCCTTACACTTTCCATACATTTATGATTCTACCCCTATTATAACTCGTCAAAGTTGTCAATATCCCCATTTCACATGAAGAAAGTGAAGGACAGAAGGGCTGGTAAAGCAGAGCTGACATTCAAACTCAAGCATTCTGTCCCCGCCGCCATGGTTTACTCTGACACACAATGACACAATTTATAGTTATTAAAATCAAAGCACCTTTAAACATATATTAGAGAATTTCAGTCTTTCTGATGAGCCATGGTAGTAATTTTAATTGTTAACTGTGGGAATTTCTGTTCTCTAAATATCTCTCTCTCTCTCTTTAAATGTTCATTGCCTGTGTGGCATTTTTGCCTCAAAGGAAGGATAATGAAGTAAAATGATTCAGAACAAAGAATCTTGGTTTGGCTGCTGAGAGAACCAAGAGGGAATGGTTTGGGAAAATAGGTTTGGAGGCACATAAAATGTGGGAGTTAGCTTGGACTAAGAACAGTGCTTACAGGTGAGAGATATAAAGAGGCCAGTGTTTCTAAAAGTGGAACCTGATTTTTTTTTTCTCCCCATGCCTGGTCAGGATTGAGGTGACAAAAACCCCAATAGGTTTACTAAATCTACAAGGAGTAGGTCAGGGAGATGGCTCAGCAGGTCAAGATGTTTGCTGCCCAGCCTGATAATCTGGGGTCAATTTCCAGGACCCACATGACTGAATGAAAGAACCAACTCCCACTAGTTATCCAACCTCCAAGTACACGCTGTGGCAATTGTGCTGTTTGCACATATATACAGCAGAACAGATAAATATTAAAAATGTAAATCTACAAGACTGAGGTGGCAACGACTCCAAAAAGGGACAATTGAGTGAAGGATCCCAGTACGCATCACCTCCAAAAGCCAAAAGGCCCTGTAGGGCACAAAAGAACCTGGGTGGGCAGAGGTAGACCTAAGGCCAGGGATAGAAATCCAGCCCAATAAAGGCCACTTTATACAAGGACCACACTGAAGGGACACATATTCGCCACTCCAGCCCTGTGGCAGAACCACAGAAGAACACGGGGTTGACTGGGAGAGCTGCCACCTAACAGCAAGCTAGGACCTGGGACAGAGAAAAGTCCCAGAAAACAAAGCCACTCTTCTTTTCTCCTTCCACACCCTGGGATTTGTACCCTGTGCTCACTTGGAGCAGCATGCTTTTGAGAATATTAAATATGTTGCCCCCAGGCTAGAGGAATGGTGACTGTGTCATCGTAGTCAGAGCTTGTGATCAAAGGTGGAGGCAGGAGGATCAGAAATTTAAGAACATCTTCAGCTCTCTGCCAACTCTGAGGCTAGCCTGGGCTACATGAGATCCTGTCTTTAAAAGGAAAGATTTCTAACTGAGGTCTGTGAAGTCCCAGAAACAGCTTGCCAAAACAGCTTAACCTTCAAAGTCTGGCTTCACTCTTTCCTTCCCCCAGCAAACCATTTCCTTGCTGGGGTTCATCTTGTGGAGTCCTCTGTGCCGATTCCACTATTCCCATGTCTTACTTATGGCTTCTATTGCAGTGATGAAACACCATAACCAAAACAAGTTGGGGAGGAACTAAGAAAATACACTACAGATTGGTTTACGGTGGATCCTAGGAAGCATTTTCTCAGTTGAGACTCCTGCTCTATGGTGACGCTAGCTCGTGTCAGGTTGATGTAAAACTAGCAAGCACACTCAAGTCCAGATGCCTGTGTCCATGCATCCTTGAGGGCCCAAGACTCAGAATGTTTGTGGAACTAGAAAGAGCTGGTGCTTCTACACCCACCCCAACCCCATTTTCTCCACCATGTTTTCCTCAGTTGTCCTTCTTGATTCTACAGGAAGTAGTTGCGGCTTCACTCGTGGCCTTATCTAGAGGGTTGTCTGCGAGGCCTTTGTCCCACCAGAGAGTCTCTGTGTTGACCCACCAGATATTTTGCAAGGTGGGGGCCCAATTCTTCCAACTAGGGGTGGTCAGCACAGAAATGATGGAGAAACAGATGTTCGTAGACATGCAAACTTTATTCCAAACCATAAAGTTCAAGGAAATGTTCCAACTATGGCCAACGGGATGCAAACAGAAAGCCAGGCTAACTGTCTCCTCTCTTGCTTTTTGTATTCTAGAAATTATCTTGTGTTTTTGTGTAAGGCTGTTGTGTCCACTGAAAGGAGACAGACAACACAGTTAATAGACAAGTGAGAGCTGGAGACAGGTTGCAGGGAAACTGCAGGCTAGAGGCCTGGATGCCTCCTTATGTGAGAGGGTCAGGGAAACCTTAGAGGAGTCGGGAGCCAGCTGCTAAGGCTTAGACACCCTGAAAATCAATCCACTGACCTATTTCCCAAGGCCAGGAAAAGTCTGAAGTAGAGAACTTTCCCAAAGAGAAGTCTGTTTTAAAAAGCAAGGAGCCCAGGGTCAAAGTGTGGGGGTTTGTTTAGTTGGTTGGTTTGATTCAATTTGGTTTTTGAGACAGAATATCTTAGAACCCCCTATGCAGGCTAGGCTGGCCTTGAACTCACAGCAGTCCTCCTGTCTGTCACGTACACACACACACACACACACACACACACACGTGTGCAATATGCACCTTCATATATCTGTATCTTTTGAATGCCTGGATCCAGATAATTTTGCTTTTGATAAAAGAAATTTAATTCATCTCCTTACTCTTCCTAGTACCTAACAAACACCTTACTTTGGATCCACCTTTCTGTCTATCTGTCTGCCTATCTATCTATCTATCTATCTATCTATCTATCTATCTATCTATCATCTGGTATCCATCTACCCATGTATATATCACCTATCCACCTATCATTCTATCTATCTACATATCTACCTACCTAACTATATATATTTATCTGTCATCTACCTATCTATCTATCTATCTATCTATCTATCTATCTATCTATCTATCTATCTACCTACCTACTTACCTATCTATATTTATCTATAATCTACCCTTCTATATATCTACCTACCCATCTATCTATCCTTCTATCTATCTTCTATCTACCAATCTAGCCATCTAACATCTATCTATCATCTATCCTTCTATCATTAGCTATCTATCTATCTATCTATCATCTATCCTTCTATCCTTATCTATATACCCATCTATCATCTATCCTTTTATCTGTCATCTATTCTCCTATAATTTATTGTTCTCTCTCCATCTATCATCTAGCTATGCTTCTATCTATCTGCTATCCTTCTATCATATAGTCTATCTATCTATCTACATACCTACAGTGCTGGAGTTGAACCTAGGGGCTTACACTTACTAGCAAGCAGCACTCTATCATTAATTTGTATCCTCATCACACCTCTTATTTTTTTTAAGTACAAGATTTTACTAAATATCCCAACCCAGCTTTTAACTTTCTATCATTCTACCTCAGTACCATGACTTGTTGGGATTATGGGACTGCGCAAGCTGGTCTGACTTCATGTTTTATGAAGACATTGGGGAGCATTGTTGGACACTGCTGAGGGGCTGATGTTTTGTCACTTGCTTCAGGAAGCAGGTTTGGAGTAAAGTAATGACTCTACTAGAAAGGCCATATACAAAAGAAGGGGAAACCTGCTGGGAGAATAAAGCAATGCAGCTGGAGGCAGAGGATGAAAGGCAGTAGAGTAAAGATAAAAGCACTGAGTTGACATTAAGTAGACGAAAAGGAAGAGTAAAGGGAACCTGCCTGTGGTCAATGAAAGAGGCTCTAGGCTGATCAGCAAATTCCCATCTCACTCATGGGATCAACATCCGTAACTGAGACTGGAGGGGGACCACATAGTCTGTATGCTATTGGGTATATAGAGGAAGGAGAGAAGAATGAGGGACAGTTTGGGGAAAGCAGAGAATTCATGTTGGATGAGTTGTGTTGGGATGATAGGTACTGAGATAGTCAACAGTGTTCCTCAGCTACTGCCGTGGTATGCTGTAGAGCAAACCACCCTAAACTCATCATTGCATCATTAATTCTTTGCTTCTAGTCACTATCCACTGGAGACTGGCTGACCCAGGCCCACTTTCACAAATTTTAGTAACAATTTCAGATGAATGGGCCCCGAAAGTGTCTTTTTTTGTGTGTGGAAATGAGAGTTTAAGAGGGCAGGTCCAGCTCTACAAGCTCACCTCCAGCCTTGGGTAACGTCCATTGTCCAAAGGAAACCCCTGTGATGAGGCGGGAGGTCAAGAAGGTGCATATGTAATTGCCAAACCACAATCAAGTCCGGGGGCTAGCCACAGTCTAAACTAAATCCAGGATGTTAACTCTATTTTCAATAATGTCTCACTGGATTCCAGATGTGGCCTTTGTTTATGTTGTCCGTGGCTGCTTCCCTGTTGAGGCAGCAGAACTGAGGGTTCAGGGTAGCCATCTGAACTTCTAAAGATGGAAATATTTACACTCTGACCCTTTGCTGAAAGGGTGCCCTGACTCCGGTTCTAATGCACCACATACCAGAACAGCCCCCGAGTCTCTTCAGGGCCGCTGGAAGTGTTTGGTAATGCAGCCTTCCACTTCTCTTCTTCTGAGATTTTTCTTAAGTCTTGGTGAAGAACACAATGAGCTCTGAACAGAAAGCAAAGGTACCATGAATCCAGATGGTCTGAAGACTCTATCTTTGTTCTACTGGTAGCCCTATTTCACCTAAGGCTGGCCCGGGTCAGAAACCCACAAGGGAATTGAACCTAGGGCTTTGTGTATATGATAGGCAATCACTCCAGATGAGCAGGTCTTGTTCACAGTATCCATCCCTGCTCAGAGATCCACAGCCTTGAGCATTCATTGCCTATACAGCGGTGTCCTCCCGCCATCATCAGTGCCCAGATTTGAGGAGGCCAAGAATATATTCCCAGAAGACAGAGGGCCTTTGAAAGAATATTCTGTGACAAGGAGTACAAGATGAGCCCAAAGCTCCTCTAACCCTACGCCAGCCAGGGAACAAACAGCTCTTAACAGTGGTCACGAGTTCAAGCTGGAAATTTACTGTGAGGGTTGAGCATCAACCACCAGGAAATCTTTCCACTGCATGCTCTCCTAGGGCCTAGCTCTGACGTTGTCCAGGTCATGCACTCTGCAGATCCCACTGCAGATCCACATTGCTGAATGCAATGCTGAGCAGGCCAGCCTGCCCCTGCTATAGAAAGACATTCTGGACCAGTGGTGGCCAAATATATGTGTCCTCAGGGTGTCTCTAATCCAGTATGTGAGGTGAAGGAACATGGGGAAGGCCAGCAAGTACGAGAGAATGGGTCAGGTGCGATTGTATGCGATGCAGACACGGGAAGAGGGAGGAAATGCCTGCGTGGTGAATGGACTTCAGGCTCAACACACACAGAGCGTGTACTGAGAAAGTCCCAAAAGAAGAGGGTGAAGGAATGAAACATGCGTGTGCTCAGTGGGAAAGTGATGTGGGAAGAAGAGCCAGCAGGTGTAGATTCCGAAGCGGTGTTGAGAAGAAACAGATTCACAGCTACAGACGCTAGTTTTAAACCAGAGTGAAAACATATTGTTTTTGCTTTATCTTCAACTGTTCCTCTCTTCTTATCTTTTCCAAAACAATCCATTTATTTTTAAGCAACAACTATATTATTTCCTTCTCTGATTTGTTTCAAGTATATAAGTATGACTAAGATGCATAAAGTTGGGACGTGAACACAGCTGGTTCTTGTTCACTGGGTGGTGATACACTACTATAATCTCAGCACTCAGGAGGCTGAAGCAGGAGTATTTAAAGTTCAAGGTCACCTAGGTTACATAGCATGACCTTATCCTCAATAGCTAAGGGCTGGAGATGTAGCTTGGTGGTCTAGTACTTGCCTAGTATATAAAAATATCTACAGTGGAGTGGGGAGAGAAAAGAGACAGAAAAGGGAGATTTAGGAGGAACGAGGAGAAAGCTGAAGGGAAGAAGGAATAGAAGGAGAGAGAAAGAGAGAGATAGAGAATGCTGGAATGCATAGACATATTAATGAGCAATGCTGAGAATTTCAGATCACTGGGGCCTCAATAAATTTATTAGAAGGAATAAAACAATCTGAAATGTTGCTAGTATACTGTAATTCTTTCCTCATAGCTGGCCCAACGGTAGCATGTGTCTGGTAGCCAGTATTGGTGACTTTTCTTGTTGCTGTGACAAAAACAACCTGAGGATGGGTTTATTCAGAACCACGCTTTGAGAGCACAGTGTGATGTAGCAGGGAAGTCACCGTGTTGGGAGCACCTGGAACTCCTTGATCACCGAGGACATCTCTCCCAGGACTTTTATTAGGATGTATTTGTCATAAATAGGAGCACTGCTCTAATGCTTAGGTCTCCGGGTGACACAAAGCTTTTTAAGAACTCGCAGCATGGTGACCTTAGACATCCCAACTCTCCCTGTTTAAAGAGCCAGCTCTTCCAGCCTTTCTTCCTGGACTTGTTGTCCTTTGATTGGGCTTCTAAAGGCAAATTATGGTTTAAGTTCTGAAGCCCACCTCTGAAGACAAAGTTGTTTTTTTTTTTTTAATGAGAGCAGCTCCCTTCTTCAGACTGATGGATGATGGCCTCTCCTGTGCTTGGCTGGCTAAGTGTGTCATGGAGAAGCCACTTTCCCATCCTAAGCCCAGTCCATCCATGCCAGAGTTCCCTGACAGCACTTGCCTTAACCCACTGGTGGAAGCCATTGCTCTGGGAGGCTCCTCACTCTGGCCTGAGTTCACCCCAATGACATTGTTTTGGGCAATACTCACACCAGAACCCAGGCCCCAACCCAGATGCCAGCAAGCACCACAAAAGATAGGATTCCAGTTCCAACAACCATCTGGTCACCCAACGCCAAATACCCTCTATTTATCACCAGCCTTAGAAGCCTCAGCCCGAACCCGTTAGGGTGGCTTTGGGAAGGGATCTGGTCTGTGAAGACAGGGCTTGCTTCCTGTGATGGTTAATGTTGACTGTCAAATTTACAGTCACCTAGGAAACAACACACTGTGGAGCATGTCTGTGGAGGAGCTTCCAGAGCAAGTGAATTGAGGTAGGATGATCTAAACTACCATCTCAAAGGCTGAGGTCCTGGTTGAGACAGAAGAGAGAAAACAGGCTAGATATAGCATCCGTGTCTCTTTGCTCCTTGCCCAGGTATCCAATAGGAGCAGCTGCCTCAAGCTCCTGTTACCAATCCTTCCTCACTTTGATGGCCCCAAATTGCAATCCAGAATGAACCCTGCCTTCCTTAAATAATTCTTGATGGGTATTTTTTTTTTTGTCCTAGCAACAAGAAAAGTAGCTGATACGCTAATATGCCCTCAACCTCCCTGCTCATCCATCTCCCAGCCTTCTGGGACAGGCCTCATACCTATCCTCCACACAGCCTCTCCCCAATCACAGACACTGCCTGCTCACCTGTAGGAGTGGATATAACAGTCCCTCTCAAAAGTAGAAGCTATGCCTATCAGACTCGCATCTCCTGAGTCTATTTCTCCACCGAACAAGAGGCTGCTTGAGGCAAGAGTTGGACTTGCTCCAGGCCTCTCCACTGTACCCAGACAGTCTGTGGCATGGCAGTGCAGCTCAGCAAAGGTTTGTGTGTTGCGCTGAAGATGTTTCTGGTGAGAAATGGCCTAAGCTCCTCATCCTGAGCCGGGAGGCCTTGGCATCTAGTCTCTTCTCATAGATTAAGGCCTGCTGGGTGGCGGATGCAGTGGTCCCACTTCTCCGTTGGCAACCTCCTGAAGACTCGAGGCCAGCAAGTCCAGAACACCGTGGGTGAGAAAGTGAGAGCATTATTTTAAACATGGAAGAGACTGTAATAAGGCGAAGATTAAACACTTGTGTTTTTTCTCAAAACAGGAGAAGTTGGCCATCTCCTACACTGAGACCAGTCTGAGCTGTTCTCTGGCACTGGTTGGACTCAGCTAAGGAGGGACAGCATGATCGTGTTTTACAACTGTTTATGGAGAGAAGAGAAGCCCAAAGGAGCCAAAGAAAGATCTATTGTTGGGACCCAGTGGACTGTGATGTCCACCTGGGAAAAGGGCAGCATCTCTGGTCAGTGCAAACCAACAAGGTCACAGAGGACAGCTTGTTCTTGCGGTAAACAATATTAGGAGAGTGACAGTTAAGAGGCTCTTTTGCAATCAACACAATTCAGATGCTATAAACAGGAGGTGGCAGGAATGGGGGAGCAGAGCACAGAAGGACCAGTTAGCTCTGATCTCACATGCATAAATCACCCCACATGAGACTCTCTCTGTGTGTGTGTATCGTGTGAGACTGTATGTGTGTGTGTGTTTACATGTGTACTCACCCATGTGTGTGCACGTGGTCAACACAGAATGATGTCTGGCATCTTACCTTATTGCTGCCACCTTAGCATCTCTCATTGAACTTGGAACTCTCTGAGCAGTGAGCAGCTGGAATTCTCCTGTCTCCTCCTCCAGTTCCATGCTGAGTTTACAATACATGCTGCACAACTGGCTCTCATGCAGGTGCAGGGGAGCCAAACCCAGATCCTCATGGTTGTGTAGAAAGCACTTTACACATTGATTCCTCCTCCCCCCACCCCCAAACCACACTCTTGAAATTCTCTGCAGCGAGGTCCTTTGTGTCACCGCAGGTACCTGCTCCCAGGTCAGATGGAGAACATGCCTCATTCAGCTTCAGTGTCCCAGGATTCAGTCATGGTACGTGAAGTAACACGGTTGTAAAAAGCCCGTCATTCTCTTGAAAATGGCACAATTCTCCGACGTTGTGTTTGTATGAAGACATTGAAACAGGCTGACATTTTCTCTTTTTAAAATACTTTAATAGTTTTTTGAGAACTTTGTACCACATATTTTGACTCATTTTTACTCCTCCCACTTCTCTCTAGATCTACCCTCCTATCCCAACCCATCCAATCTTATGTCCTATATATTTTTTTAACATACCAAGACCAATTTGTGCTGCTCAAATGTCCTAGGATGTGTGGTCTTCTACTGGAGCATGGTTGATTTACAAGGGGGCAGTGCTCTTAGAGAAAACTACTGTCTCTCCTACAATGGACAGTTGCCAATCGCTCTACATCCACTGGGGATGCGTCATACTTTCTTTAATGGATTTGGTCTGGCTTGGGTCTCATGCATGCTGTCCCAGAGACATGAGTGCTGTTGCCCTGCTGTGTCCAGAAGACACTGTTTCCTTGGAGCTACCTAAAGTTTCTGGCTCGTTTTGTTTGTTTATTAGTTTTTCATCATTATTATTTATAATTTATTCACTTTGTATCCCAGTTGTAGCCCCTCTCTCATCTCCTCCCAGTTTTACCCTCCCTCCCTCTCCCTCCCCCACCCCCCTGCCTCTTAAACACTTTCTGTTCCTTCTTTCACAGTAATCACTGAGCCTTGGGAGAAGGGCCAATGAAATGCATATATATATAGTGTGTGTATGTATATATATTTATATATGCCTGTATATATATATATGTGTGTGTGTGTGTGTGTGTGTGTGTGTGTGTGTGTGTGTGTGTAGCCCATTTACGGCTCAGTGTTCTGGAGGCTCTTAGTCTCCGCACTTTCAGGCCAACCTTTTCAGTACTCTACATTTCCATACAGCAAAGACATCTGGTACCCAGATCCTGACCATTAATCTCATTTTTACGAGAAGGGGCCTAAGATACACACACACACACACACACACACACACACACACACACATACATACAGGATGGGTATAATATGAGCCTGGAATATTTTATTAAATTCAGAAGCTGTGGAATTGTATCATAAAAAATGTAGAACATAGATGGAAGACACACCGAAGTGACTAGAAGGATTCAAGCATCAAAATACTTCACTACAACAATGACTTGAAAAACATTAAGGAAACATAGAAGCAAATGGGATGTGGTGATGATAAATAAACAGGAGACAGGTAGGACCCTTTGTTTCAGTGGTGTACTGAGGACTGGAGCTGAATGCTGTGAGACGTCATCTCTCAACTACCGCAGTAAAAACTAGATCCGACAAGACGCAGGAGTTAAATGCCAGATTTGGGGAAAATTTACCAAGATATTTGCATTGACATAAAGTTTGTGCCCAGATGGCTGGGAGATGGTTCAGTGGGTGAATATTTGCTGCACAAGTATGAGGACATGAGTTCAGATCCCCAGAAACCATGCAAATCCAGATGTGGTGGCACACATCTGTAATCTCAGTGTTCCAAAGGTGAGGTGAGCGGCAGAGACAAGAGAATTCCCAGAAGCTCTGGGTCAGCTCACTTGATATATGAAGCAGAAAAAGAGCAAAGAGCCCCTGTCTCAAAGAGAGTGGAAACAAGGACCAACACCTAAGGTTATCCTTTGACTTCGACAAGCACACTGGAGCATGAGCACACACCCACTTACTTACACACACACATACACACACACACACACCACATACAAATAGTATCCCCAGAGACTGTTTATTATTACATAAAATAAAATAATGATCATACAATGAAAAAAAAAAACACACAACACCTAGATGGAACGATGAAAATTAACATCAGCTGTGAAGAACAGGTGACATCTGATGCCCCTAGATGGGAGACCCTGAGAAGGGAAAGTTATAACCCGTAAAATATTTCAAAGAACACAGACCCTGACACATGTAAGGCCAATACAAAGGGCAGAACATATTCTTCTGAACAGAGGTGGAAGGAACTCAGGTGAGATTCCTTCAAAAGGGCCAATATTACATAAGACCCCCCCAAAAAATAACAGAGCTATGGAATGTTCCAGATTAATGAAAGCTTAAGAGTGTTTAAGCCTTGGCCTCAGGCTAGTTCATCATGTGTGAGAGAAGGTGAAATCTGTATTGTTGGGTCAACTGAAAGAATTAGAACACAGATGGAGGTTTGATAAAAACAAATGTCAAGTTTACTGAAATTGATTGCCATGGAATGGTTTTATGGAAGAGAACACCTATCATAGGAGATGTACAGTGACATTTTTTGAGGTAAACAGCTGTGACATGTGCAGCTTTTCTCAAATGACTCAGAAAAAAAAAAAACTGGTCAGACAGAAAGACGAAAATAGAAATGGCTGTTAGATAGATTATAGATAGATAGACAGACAGACAGATAAATGAATGGATAGATGAGTGAATAGATAAATAGCTATAGAAAGATAGATAAATAGAAGATAGAGATAGATAGACAATGGATTGATTGATAAATAGCTAGATAAATAGATGATAGATATAGATGATAGAAAGGCAGATAAATAGATAATTGGTGTGAGAAGATAGCAAATATACAGAAGATGCTGTGATGCTGCTTTTAATGTCAGCTTGCCACAAGTTAAAATTACCTAGAGAATTGCTCTGACTGTCTTATTTGATATGGGAAGATCCACCCCAGATGTTTGAGGAACCTTCTGGTAAACGCTCTGATATAAAAGGCTACGGCAGAAGACAAAGTATTGGTCTTTTGCTCTCTTGCCCTTCTCTTTTGCCACAGAGTTGACTTACCCCATTGCTGCTTCTGCTGCTGCTGCCTTTGCTGATAGCAGAACCTGCATTTCCAGGTTCCGCCAATGACTGAAGATCAGCAGCTCTCCGGAAAGCCTCCGGGTTTTCAGTGCCAGTCTGGGACTGTGGGAGTCCCCAGACCCTCAGACCGTGAAGCCACCAGGCTCTCAGCCTCTTGGGGCGGGGACAACTATTGTTACTATTTTAACACAAGCTGATTTAGTAAGTGCTTTAATAAATGAGATATATTACATATTGGCATTATATGATGAGTGCTATATATTAATATACCACTGTGACTATTATAGCTTAAAATATAAACATATGTGTAGCAGAAAGCCACTCGTGGTGCTCTTCTTTAAAACTCTATTTAGGGTCTTTAGGCCTCTACCTCCCTTCCACCAACCCCCTCCCCAGCCTTAGATAGGAGAGAGAAAAGGTTAGTGGGAAGACGGGAAGAGGGGGGTCAGACCCCTTTGCTTCTCCCAGCTAGTTAGGGTCAAGGAGTCCTTTTAGGGCTCTGTCCCAATCTCTGTCAACCACAGATACAGCCAGCAGGCTCCTCCACACCGCTGCGCCTGAAGCATTTCTCTCCATCTGTCTGCTCCAAACTGCCACACAGTTCTCTGGTCTCTGGTGTCTCTCCAAACTGCTACACTACACACACCAATACCAAACGCCACACCAAACACCTCCCCTTCTCTTGCTCACTCTCATATTTATACTCTCAGAGTCCTAGACCATGCCCCACTCTGTGCAGCACGTGGGAGGCCATTAACAGCTGGCAAAGATCACGCCCCACACGTGACAACTAACAGGTGTGGACAAACGATAGCTCAACTAAAATCCCACACTTGGGATTAAAACAAAAGCATATTTGCATAACATACAAAGAAACCAAAACTTCCATTCCATATATGAGTATTTAGTCCATCAATCTTGTTCCCCTAGAGAACCCTGGCAAATACAAATTGTGCTTCAAGAGAATTATAAAGGTAAATTTCTCTGGTGGGCTTGGTGGTGTCTGGAGGTGCTTTTCTGACTGGATGAAACCCGCAGGTACTAATGACTCTTCTGGTAGTGCTAAGAACACTGAAGTGGACGTCCATGGTATAAACCATTTATAGACCCTGTCAAGATAAGCATTTGAGATTCCTGATGGACCTTCTGTGAGGTGTAAGGAATTTATTGACTCTATAAATGAAACCTCTAAAATGTTGTGAGAAAACAAGGAAAATAATGATGTTGCCTGGTTTCTTTCAGCACCTTAAACAAACACACAAACAAACAAACAAACAAAACAATGTGCTGAGAGATAAAACTGACCAGCTCCAGAAGCAAATAAACAATCTCAGAGTTCCTAAGTATGCCCTGGAAAAGAATCTTCTCTCCAGTAGCCATAGAGCTCAAGTTGCAGAACATGAAACTCAAACTGTCATTCTATGATAAGCTGACTTACAACACAAATTTCATGCCCAGCTTGAATGGTAGCAGCATAAAAGGAGGGCACTGACTGGAAAAGGAATGGCATCTGTGACTTGGATGGAGTTGTGTGGGAGGACCATAAGGAGGTTGAGAGTGCTGAGTTACCAGATCAAGATGAGCATAGTATCCCCCACCTGAGGATGCGTCCTTCCCTGACACCCTGCAGTACTGCCTTCCCGGCATTACCTGAGGGAATTAATTCTGCCTCGTTGATAGAGTAGACAATGAATTTCTCTGAAGAAGTCAGACAAGACAATGCTGGTGGCCCTCATGGACCACCCATCATTTTCTCTAAACCTATTACTAGATTCAAGGCCAAGCAAGACACCAAGCAGCATTCTTCTATGGTTTCTGCTTCAAGCTCCTGCCTTGAGTTCCTGCCTTGGCTTCTCTCAATGGTGGGCTATAACCTGTGAGCTAAAATAAACCTTTTGCTCTCTAAGTTGCTTTTGATTGAGACATTTATCATAGCAATTGCCAACTAGAACAGTTATTTAGATTGCAGAGAGTAGAGAGACAGATAGATGATAGATGGATGGAAGATAGTAATACAAGAGTTAAGATGCATAGATAAATAGATGACAATGACAGAGAAAGATGATAGATAATAGATAGGTGATAGATAGATGATAGATAGATAGATAGATAGATAGATAGATAGATAGATAGATAGATGAAGGAAAGGGAGAATGGGAGGGAGAGAAGGAAGGAAATGATAAAGATGAGAAAACATTAATAGTAAGTAAACCTTACTAAATGGTTACAGATATATTTGTAATTTTACCTAAATACTTAGATATATTCATAGTTTTGCTTTTTAGTATTTTCTGTCAGTCTGAAATTCTTTCCAAAAAATTTAAATTGTGCTACAGTTCCTATAACCATGCTGTGACAGCTGTTCGTTTTTATCACGGCAGAACTCTCTAAACACAGAAGAGGCCAGATCCCCGCTCCTTCCATTTCAAATCCTTCTGCTTCACGGGAGTGTGAGGGTGGAGCCCTCTGGGGGAGCCCAGTCCTCCCTCAGGCACCACATGAATGGCCAGGGAGTCTCCTGCTCCGTCCAGATGTGATAAATTACGTGCACCCACAATTAACGTCATCAAATGGAGGCTGTTAACCTAGAATCGTCATGTGACACTAGGCACCTCCCTACTCCTTTGTCCCCTTATCTCTGTCCTTTTCCTTGCAAGGTCTCCACCCATCACTTGCAAGCTTCTGTTGTCACTGCTTTGTCACTATACCGAGGCCCCTGTGTGAACTCTTACCTTTACAGCTACACATCTCCTTGCTATGTAGTAATGGGACTCTGTCTCCTACACATGAGAATTAGCCACCACTTCTCCCATTAGTGTCAGCACGCGAGCACCCTCCTAGCTGTCCACACCCACCCTGGCATCCAGTCTTTTCAAGGTGAAATTGTCATCATGCCCCATATATCTCTAAAGCCCTTACCCGGTAGCTACTCCTGGGGTAAAGTTTTAAGATTTTTAACCAGGTCTATAAGCCTGCACCTTGTTCTCCTCCCCTCACCGGTCATCTCACTCCTCTTCACCATGGTGTCATGTCCCACCATGGGCCATGTTTTACTCCCTCAGGCTAGCCTTCCTCCTTGGCACCCCAGTATCTTTCCCAGTTTTAAATGTTCTCTTTACCTGATCTGTCCAGCTAGCTGACGTACACTCACCCTTGAACTCCAGGCTGACTCGTCTTCCCATCTGCTTAGCTGTCTCTCCAGCTGACTCTCCTTCCCATCAACTGGTTGTTGGAGCTGTTTCTAGGTTGATGATTCAAAAGAGAAACAAAGCTTGTGGGAAAGGCTGTGGACACAGAAGTGGATATGACATGAGGAATATGGAGGAAGAGGAACCATTCTTACCCACAATACTTGGGACACAAACTCATCTTTCCTCAGACCAACCAGACTCTCAGACTCTCTAGTTGTGTTTCCCACCACTCCATTAATTCAGCCACCAAGTTTGCAGAGTCAGAGCAGATGTCCCTCCAGAGGCCAGTTACAAGTGCCTCTTGTAGCTCTGCTGACCAGCTAAAAATCAAGGGTTCCCATGATCTCCTTTAAGCATGATAATTTGCTAAAATGGTTCATAATTCAGGAAAACACCATCCTTTACTGTACCAATTGTTGTTGGCAGAGTGGCTCTGTGATTAAAAATGATCATTTCCTAGCCTGGGGGACCTGAGTCCAGTGACTGGGAACCCATATGACAGAAGGAGAGAACAGACTCCAACAAGTTGTCCTTTGAGCTCCATACATGTGCCATGGCATGTCCTGAGTGTGCACACAATACATACATACATACATACATACATACATACATACATACATACATA
>NW_026596046.1:17180433-17198817 GCF_907164565.1 Psammomys obesus
ATACATACATACATACATACATACATACATACATACATACATACATACATACATTTAAGTGAATACAGATTGTCAGCCAGGTGAAGAGGCATTCAAGAAAAGTTCTGAAGGAACCTGAGCCCAGAAATGTCTGACCGTGGCTTTGAGGTGGAGCCCCTCTCTGGACACAGCTGCGTCAATTTAGAAGCGCTCAGAACTCAAGGGTTTGCTGTTGTTGGAGCAGGAACCCAGAGTCTTAGGGACACTAGCATGTATGCTGCTACTGGGCTCCCACCATGGCCCAAAGGTATCCATGGAGGTGTTACTACAGACATAACTGATCAAACATAGACTATAACAGAACACAGTTCCCAGTCTTACTCCCATTTCCACAGATGAGGGAAATGGGGCTAAAAGTAATCACATCCTAGACGTTCTAGCAATCAGTCCTAATTCTAAAACCTTTTTTGATCTCCTTAGCCGGGCATCTCATTATGATGCCAAAGGTTCTCATTATTTGGAGAACTACCAGGGCATAGTTCTGTGCCAGAGCATAACTCTACTGGTGACTTTTCTCTTTCTGTGATAAAACAACATGACCAAAACAACTTAAAGGAGGAAGGGTTTATTTGGGCTTGCGGTTCCAGAGGGACAAGAGTCCATCACCATTGGGGGAGGGAAGCATCGCAGCTGGAGCAGTGAGTTGAGAGCTCACACCTTGAACCACAGGAATCAAAGAGAGCACACACTAGGAAGGGCACAAGGCTTTTCAACCTCAAGGCCCACTCCCAGTGACGTACTTCCTTCAGCAAGGCCACACATCTCTAGACCTCCCCAAACACGCCACAAAACGGGATCCAAGTGTTCAAACACATGAGCCCACGTGGAGGCATTTTCACGCAAGCCACCACAATGAACAAATGTGTATTTCTTGTCACGGCAGGTTAAGGAGAAACGGCCTCCGAAAACCAGGGCTGTGACAACCCTTTCAGTAGGAAGTGGCCCAATCCATTCCAAAACTTTCCAATCAAATCTCTCTTCAAAGGTTGAAAGAATGACCAGCCCCAGATGAGTTTAAAAATGAGGTAACATTTTTATGAAGTCTATGTCCTGGTTGGACTTTGATGGCCGTAGCCATCAAAGCAGTACGTGGCAGGGGAGGAGCCAGACGAGTGGCAGCAGGTGTTCCTAGAACATGCATTTTTTTTTTTTTTTTTTAAGAGCTGACATTTTGCAAAAGATTGCCTAGTCTCACGGAGTCATTTGAGATCCAGGAAGACCCAAAGGCCTTTGGCTACATACTGAGTCAGGACTGGAACTCAGGTGACCTGGGTCCAGCTGTTCTACTAGCCACCTCATAGGGATGGTGAGGACGCCAGCAGAAGTGTCCAGTGGTCTCCTGTTCTCTCCCCCTTCTCTCAGCTTCTCCTGAGGCCAGGGCCTCAGCCTGTATACCTCGTCTCCTTCACCCATTCCCTTGGCTCTTCCCTACCAGCAAGGTGGCCACCCTCCCCTCCTCCGTGGTGGCCACAGGGGAAAGGGCAGGGAGGAGAAGCAGGAGCGGGCAACAGCATCTCCACTCTTTGCCACTCCCCAGTGCAAATACCACCCACACCCACACCACGTACATGACACGCACACACACGTGTGTACACGTACCACACGCACACGGCCCACCTCCACAATCCACCCTGGGTCTGCCTCCGGGAAGACTGCTCCCCACCTTGAACACTGCCTGTTGTCCCGGCCTTCCAGCTCCTCGCTCCTCCTCCGCCTCACAACCGAGCTGGAAAAGGAACACAACCCTCCCTTGTCCCCCTCTTGATATTTCCAGTAAAAGTACCTTGAACACAATCTTGCTGCCACAGCCCTAATTATGTGTGAAATCATTTTTTTTTTCTAGCTTTAAACCAAAGCAAACAAGCACACACAGAGAAGCCCATTCTCTGCGAGGAGCGGCGGGGCCTGGCTGCTGCCGGGTTACCTCAGGCTACACAGAGGCCCAGCTGTTTCACAGGCTGCCCGCCTTGCCCACTGAGCTGCTCCCCTGCCTGACTGGTGAAGCCGCCCACCCACCCCTCGGAGGAAAGAGGTGGTCTCACTTTGTGTCCTCCACACAAGCCTCTCACATGCCCTGTGCGTTATGGGGCCACAGGAAAGGGCATCTCAGAAACAGCAGGAGCTTCTGGGGAGCAACTGGGACAGAGGACTCTCCCCCAGGAGACGAGGAGCCTTCTTTTCATCTCTCTGTGTTTTCACTTCTTTAAAACACGAAACAAACAAACAAAAAATTTACCTTTTCTTAAAAAAATAAAAAAAAAATGGTGGTGTTGGCATGAGGTCAGAGAAGAACTTCTAGGAGTCAGCTTTCTCTTTCTTCCGTGTGGGTCCAAGGAACCGAACTCCTGTCATCAAGTTTGGCAGCAAGCACCTTCGCCCACTGAGCCGTCTGGCTGGCTCCTGATATCCTACTCCTTATTTTTTTAACTTGGAGGTTTTGCGTGACCATCCACATTACAGTTCATACATGACTACTCTTTCTTATTCCCGTTTCTTCCACTTCTCACATTTTAATGGCCTATCCAGTGACCATGGCATTCAAATAGTTCTTGGGGAACCTTATACCTACACGTCTTTGATAAGATGATGTTCTGGTGGAGGGAAAGTGGCGAGAAGGAAAGCTGCGGTAGAGACGTAACATGTGAAAGAAGAATGAGAAAAGAAAAGAAGAAAAAAACCACAATGTTCTGGTGAGGGCATAGAATTTTAACCTACGTAAGCAGCACTGCGGGCAATCTTCCTGCCTCTATGTCTCTAACTCTTTAACCTAGGCGTACTGTGTTTGGAAGGAGTGTCCGTATTGCTACAGTCTTTCTTCAGAGCATAGTAGCAGCACACGCTGCCAATCCATTGGCCTGGTGACGAGGGCACAGTTGCCTCCGACTCCCGGATGTCCCAAATAATAAATAACAAGCATCCGTGTGAGGGTCTTGGGTGTATCTGCACAGGGCTTGGGTTGCTGACTTGTGAAGTAGGTGCTCACACTCCCCTGCTCTTGCTGTTGAATTGGTTTCCGCGGTGCCTGTAACTTTTATCAATAGGACACCGGGATCTGTTTCCTCACCATTGACTGCACTTGTTATTTTTTCAATGTTCCGATGATCTTAAGTTTAAAATGATCTAACTTTAAAATGAAGTGGCCTTCTGTTCATTTGCTTAATCACATCTATTTCTCATAAGAACCAAGATATAATAGCCCTTCAAAAAGTTCTTAACTACTGGGCATGATGGTGTGTGCATATAATCCCAGCACTTGAGAGACTGAGGGAAGAGGATCCTGAGTTCAAGGCCAGCCTGGTCTACATATCAAGACCCTGTATCAAGCCTGTAAACACAGCTCAGTGGTAAATCGCCTGCCTACCATTCAAATGACCTAGATTTATTTCTTAACACCATGGCAAATGAAATAATTCTTAGCCTACCAGACATGAAGGAACATGCCTGTAATCTTCTTTTTTCTTTTCTTCTTCTTCTTTTTTTGTTTTTGTTTTTGGATTTTGGTGTGTTTTGTTTGTTTTTTGAGACAGGGTTTTTCTGTCCTGGACTCTCTTTGTAGAGCAGACTGGCCTCAAACTCATAAAGATCTGCCTGCCTCTGCCTCTCTGAGTGCTGGGATTATAGGCTTGCGCCACCATGCCCAAAAATAGTTCTACTTAAGTGTTGGTATAATGTTCTTTTGAAATGTATGCACCTTACCCTTGTTCATTCAAATGCTGATTTCTCCCCCCCCACACTCTCTGGTTTCTATCCGGATATTGCATCGTGATACTTTTTCTAAGCATCCTGTCTCAACTGTGTGTAAACAGGCCAAAATAAAGCAACTAGCCACAATGTTGAGCAAGGAGAGGGGAGGATCCAGAGGACAGGAAATGAGTGGGAGGAAAAGAGAGCTAGGAGAGGGAGCTGGAGGAGATCTTGGAACTACATGGAGAATGAGCCAGACACCTAAGATTTCACAAAAAGCAAGTATAATGGGTAAAATCTAAATGTTAGGAAACTACGAGGGCTTGGAGGTTTAAGAGGGAGTAACTATTGCCCAGCATTGTGTTCTAGGTTAACTAAATAAACCCAGTCTCTGTGCAGTGATTTGGTTATACAGCTGTTTAGGATTAACAGCAGCATTAATAAAAGATAAAGCAGTAGTAAATAATAATTACAGCATACAACACTTGGGTTTGAATCCCAGACCTCCAGACTTAAGGCTGAGTGCTTTACCAACTGAGCCACCTGAGGCTTCTGCCTGTAATCTTAATAAGAGCTAATAGTGACATTTTTTTTCTTCCTTTTCTTATTATTCTGCTTACTATTTATTTTTCTTGTCTTATTAAACTGGCCACACCCCAAATGCCATATCAAGTAAACATTTTCTTATTTCTAACCCTGTATGTGAGCATGTGTACGTGCTTGTATGTGGAGGTCACAGTGGAGGCCAACACTGCGTGTCTTCTGTCACCTCTCCACCATATTCTTTGAGTCAGGGACTCTCATAGCTTGGCTAGGCTGGCTGGCCAGCTTGATGTACTGGGTTGTGGACATGTACCACAGGGATCAGTTTTCACGTGGGTGCTAAGGATCCAAACTCATGTCCTCATTCATGTGGAACCAGGACTTTATCTAAGGAGTGATCTTCCCAGTCCCTTCTTTGTAACTTTAAAAGGAATGCCTCTAAACTGTCTCCTTAGCTACAAGAGTTTTTTTTAAATATAATTTTTGTATTGAATCGTTGGGAATTTCACAACATGCACCCCAATCCCATACATCTCCCAGTCCTTCCATATCTGCCCCCCACCCTTGTAGCCCCACCCAAAAGTAAACAAAAAAAAAAAACGAGAAAAGAATGAAATAGGAAACAACACCAACAAAAACCATCTCATTGGTCCCTCTATCACCGCAGCCTTCTGTGCCTGTACCAATCTGCTCCTCCATCTTCCCCACCTCTTGGTCACATGTCCATTTGTGGTACTGGCACTGGAAGTTGAGGTATGTCACGACGTGGTATACCCTTTTGCCCAAACAGCTTTATTTGCAGGTGTTCATTGCAATGAGTCATTGGACTAGTTTGAGGCCTCTGACTTCTACTAAAACATCAATACTGGACTCTCATAGAGACTCTCGAATAGCCTGCTCTTGCCTGAGTCATGGGGATTCTACAGTTACGGCTTTGCAGGGCCGGCTCCTTCACGGGGCTCCAGCAGCTCATAGATGGGGAAGGTGTTAGGGTGGGCCAATTCAAAGCCCTGGATCTGGGCCTGGTTGGTAGTTGAGTTGGTCAGCCTGACAGCTTTCTTGTGCCCAAACGATCTAAGCAAGCTCTCCCTCTGGCCAGGTGAGGGGCAAGGCTAGCTCTCCCAAGCCCCCACCACTGGCCTGAGCTAGCTGTGTGTGTCCCTCAGACATCAACATGGTTTTTCAGGCTGCAGTGCAGACTGCAGATATCCTCAGAGCCACTGGTGGATGTACAAGCCACGGACTTCAACACCGACCCTGGTTAGAGCAGGACCATGGACCCAGCTGCCGCACGGCCTGTCCATCACCATGGCCTCTGTGCACCACAGTTCTTGCTCCAGTTCTGCCACCCTTTTCAGCCCGCAAGCTGCTCAGCTTCTCTTTCTCTCCCATTACTCCGTCGCATTCTTGCTCACGTCTGAGCATGCTGCCTGGCTAGGGGTGCCTGGCCCAAAGTGTCTCAGCACTTCCAAACATACCCAAACTATGAGGTTTGGGTAGATAATTTTTATCAAGACTGGTCCCATCTATTCTTAATGTTGTAAGAATTGAAAGAAGCATAAACAACTGTGTACTTTATCAAAGCCATTTAGAGCTATTTATTGGCTAGGATAGACTTGTCTCCGGGTTCTTTCTTCCTTTTGTCTATTACTAGAGCAAATTACACTTTTTATTTTCTTTTTAGGCTGAACTGTTCTTGCTTTTGTCAGATAAACTCAACTTCACTATGATGTTTTATTTTGAAAAAAAAAATTATGTAACTAGATTAGTTCAACTGGTATCTTATTTAGGAGTTCCTTACAGAGCTTCTGGCTGTCTCTCTCTCTCTCCACACCCTCCTGCGAGCCCTGTCCTTGGACAGAGCTGATCAGTAGTAAGTGTGCCAAGACTGACCGATCAGGCGCTGTACCCTGCCTACTGACCAGATCCAAGACTGCCTAAAACAACGCATGCCATATTCCTCCTATACATCCCCCTCTTTTCTATTTTCCGTTGTATATATCCATTTTTTCCCTTCACTGGCCTGAAAGTCATGAATTCTATTTTTATGCTTCTAGTTGTTTTTCCTAATTTTTTTATGAACCACCCTTACCTAATTTCATTGTTGTTTCCCTTGGCACTCACTCGCTTCTTGGTGCTCTCTCTATCTCTTCAACATCACCCTTCCCAACCCCAGCATCATATCCTCCCTGCTTTAGAGGTATCAGTTAGAATTCACTCAGGGTAGTTACAAATAAACCATTTTTCATCATTTATTCAGAAGTTCTTTTTTAAAGAACAACAAATCTTACTAAGCTATTTATGAGTCCTTACTTCCTGCTGCTACAATCTGATGTTAATGCAACCCTTGTGTGCGGATATGACCCTCTTTTTCTTTTGGTAAATGTTCAGAATTTAGTCCAGTGTTCAGTGTCCTGAGACTTCTCTGTCACTTCTGACTTGAGTGTTTGTTTTGAGTCATTCTGTCACCTGAACTTGTATCCCATGAACTTTTAAAATATGAGTATATTCTCCTTTCTTCAATGCTATGTATGGAATTCTTAGTAACGATTCCCCTCTCTTTTCTGTATGCTTTTATATATATATATGGAATTCTAATTTAATGAGCTCTCCTAAATGTCAAGCACACTGACAGCATTACCACATCATGCAAAGCCACCATGGAGCTTGTATATGGTGTGAAAAGATCAGCAACACACTGGTAATTGTATGTCAAAGAGAGAAGTGTCATGGAGGAAAAACAGAGCAGGTGAAAAGGGGACAGGGTCCCAAGTGAGGGCTGAAAGCTGATGGGAAGACACCACTGAGCTTGGTGCCAAAGAGTCCAGGAGTGAACCATGTAGACATCTTCTGAGGGAGAGAGAAGCCAGGTTAAAAGCAGAGACTCCAGAGCATGCCTGCCTGGCCTGTGTGAGGGACAGAGACCAGTGAGGAGAAGGTGGGTGATGGGTGGACAAGCAGCCAGGTGAGTCCTCATGGTCACAATAAAAATAGAGGGAAAGGGAAAGGCAGAAATAGGTTGTGATCAGGGACCTGGCAGTTGGCTCAGTGGGTAAAGTCACTGGCCTCCTAGCTTGAATACCTGGGTTTGATCCCCAAGTCCCATGTGATGAAAGGAGATGCTCAGAAGTTCTCCTCTGACCTCCACCACCGTGTGCTATAGCATGTACGCACACACAAATAAATAAATAATGATTTGTGAGGTTCTAAGCAGAAGAGTGGCACAAGAGGGCTTTCTTTTCTTTTTCAGAAACTAATGTGTCAATATTTATTTATTGTTTGTTTGTTTGTTTATTTATTTATTTATGAGGGGAAGGTGGAGGGTTGGGTTCCTGGGATTGAACTCAGATCACTGGGCTGAGCAGCAATCACCCTTACCTTCTGAACTATCTTTCCAGTCCCAGATTTCTCTTTCACTTGAAAACGCTAATCTTGGCTATCCTGTGCGCCCTTCAGGGACCAAAGATAAATTAGGAAAAAAAAATATTAACAAATTATTTCCTAATTAGGAAAACATTTCAGTGTTTTCAAGAAGAAATGGTAGTGGCTAGGACTGGGTGAGGGCATGGAGGTGATGGGAGATGATCACACATTGGGTGTTCTAACAGTGGAACTAATGGGAGTTTCTAAACATTGAATGTTCAGACACCACTCAAAATGGCAACAGCTGACTCAGCAAAGCCCAGTGGAAGAAGAGATTAAATTACCTCTGGTGTTTCCTGCCTAGTGGCTAGGAAACCTTCCCAGAAACCACCTGCAAGTTCTCTTTCTGCCTCAGAACTGTGTCACATAAGGCACCTACACCAATCACTGCCAAGGAGACTGACAGGTATAATGTTCTTTTGGAATGTATGCACCTTACTCTTGTTCATTCAAATGCTGATTTCTCTCCCCCCACTCTCTGGTTTCAATCCGGACATTGCATTGTGATACTTATTCTAAGCATCACCTGTCTCAACTTTGTGTAAACATGCCAAAATAAAGCAAACAGCCACAATGTTGAGCAATGGAGAGGAAGCAAGAAGAGCGGGAGGAGCCAGAGGACAGGAAGGTGTGGGAGGCAGAGGAGGAGAGAAGGGCAGGAGAGAGCTAGGGGAGCAGAGCTGGGAGAGAGGTCTTGGAGCAACGTGGAGAGATGAACTGGACTTAATGTATCACTAAAAGCAAGTATAATGTGGAAAATCTGAATGGTAGAAACTACAGGGGCTTGGAGGTTTAGGATGGAACAACTGTTGCCCAGCATTGTGATCTAGGTTAGTTAAATAAATTCCAGTCTCTGTGTGGTGATTTGGGTATACAGATGTTTAGGATTAACATCAGGGTTAATAAAAAATACATCAATAGCAAAAATTAATCGCCAAATACAACAGACCATAGTCCTCAAAGTGTGAGATCAAATTCATGTTCATAATATCGAGAAATCTTTTTTTACAATTCTCTTACGATCATTATAAAGACTGTGCAATACATGGTATATAATTAGTACATGTGAGTTACTGTAGTGTGTGTGTGTGTGTGTGTGTGTGTGTGTGTGTATGATGGTAGTCATAGGAATGCAACACAGGACTTCATAGCCTCAATCCCTCTTTTTTACTTTTCTTCTTGAGACACGCTCTAAGTTGCCAGACTGGCCTTGAACTCACTCTGTGGCCCAGGCTGGTCTTCAACTTCTCATCCTCTAAAGACCTGTGATACCAGGCCTGGATGTTACTGTGGAAGGTAAACTCAGAGAATAAACATGTACTATTTTAGAGATTGACTCCATTTGCTATCAGATACCCACTATACCATCTAAATCAAAAGCTATGGAGGAAATGATAATGATACAGCAGTCTGCCAACTTCTGTGGCTAGGAGGGATCTACCCTAAGGAACCTGGGAGAGACTGGGTAGAAAAAGCAAAGTATAGCTGAAGCAGTCTCTCTATCCACTTGCTAACTGTGTCCCATGCAACAAAACATCTTGCTTTAACATTTTGGTTTGCTGTGTTCTGTTTATAGTGTTGGGGATAAAATGCAGGCTTTGTGCATGTTTGACAAGCACTCTACCACTGACTGCATCCCCAGCACACAACGGAACATTTCTGAGGATGGTGGTCAGGAGCCAAGTGGGATGGTTGCTCTCAGTTGTCAACTTGACAGGATCTAGAATCACCAAGAGCCATGCTTCAGCCCATGCCTGTAAGAGAGTATATGGATTTGATTAATTGAAGTAGGCAGACCCCATTAAACATGGGTAGCACCATTCCCCAGGCTGGGGTCATGAAAAGGAGAAAGCTAATGGCGGGAGCATCGATCATACTCTGCCTCCTGGCTGCCGATTCAAGATGTCTCAGGTCCTGCAGCCAGGATTTCCCTGATGCAATGGACTGTACCCTCAAACTGACAGCCCCAAATCAACCTTTCTCCCTTAAGTTGCTTTTGTCGGGATATTTTATCCCAGCAACAGGAAAAGAGACTATGACCCAGAGCAAAGCTCATATAATGTGAAATCGAATGTAGTGTCAGCCTTAACTGGAGCAAGGACTTGATCATTATCATCTTCTATAAATCCTGCTCCTCAGGTGGTCCAAGCCTCAGCCCTAATGTAACCATTTGAGTTGGAGTATCATTTTAAAGTGTTTAAAGATAAAGGAATTAAATATTTAAGCATAGATGTTTTAACCTCTTAAAATTAAAAAAAAAAAACTGTAAGAATGTTCCTTACAGTTTTTAATGCTAGCAATAAAGATTCATGGAAGCATTTTACAAGAGCACATAATCAAACTGCTGCAGCCATGAGAGCAATAAAGTCTCAAAGTCTCATGCTATTAACACTGCTGAATGCCTGCTAAATCAAAACTCAATAAAAGAAAAACTATCCCTGTCACTTCCTGGTCTGAAAGCAACTCATCATATTCTAGAGTGTGCTGTAAATAAGAAGACTGAGTTCATCTCTCCCCGGCAGAGTTGTACTCTTTCCTCAGTAATGGGTGGAGGTAAAAATGAAGCTACACTTGTTTTGCTTTGTTTTGTTCCTTTATTAGTCAGCTTTCCATGACTGTAACAATATACCCTAGAAAACCAACTTAAAAAGAAAACACTTATTTAGGTTCACTTCTTTACAGTTTCCAATCCAATATCAGGCATTCCCATTGCTTTTAGGTCTTTAGTAGACTAAGTTGGTGAGGCAGTGCATCATGGGAGGAGCAGGTTGGAAAGCAAAACTGCTCATCCCAGTCTGGAATGTGAAAGAGACAAAAAGAAAGGCAAAGAGCTGGATCTCAACATCCTCTTCAAAGTCACACTATCAACGACCTGATGACCTCCCACCTCTTAAAGTTTCCACCGTCTCTCAGAATGCCATCAGATGAAGATGTTGATATATTGCCTTTGGAGAAATTTAGATCCAAAGGATAATAGTCCTGTACCAGCACTAGCAAAACATTGAATGCACAAAAGTGCGTTAATGTGTATGAATCTGGCAATAAGCAAAAATTATGCTGAACTTTGTAGCATCAGAGTTTATTGTGAATCTTATAGTTCATCTTAGGTCAGTGGTGTTGCTGTGTGCACATATAAGGTAAAGCTGTTCAGACCTTGGCATCCAAGCACTGGCACACTGTACTCAGGGTCACCGTTGGAGAGGTGGGAACTGGGATCCTCTATTGAGAAAACAGGCAAGCCTGGTGGGCATTCTCTTAATTAGTGATTCATGGGAGGGCTCTGTCCACTGTGGGTGGGATCACCCTTGGGCTGGTGGTCCTGGGTTCTATAAGAAAGCAAGCTAAGCAAGCCATGATGATCAAGCCAGTAAAAAGCACCTTTCCGTGGCCTCTCCTCCAGCTCCTGTCTGCAGATCCCTACCCTGTCTGAGATCCTACCCCAACTGCCTTTGATGGTGAACAGTAATGTGGAAGTGTAAGCAAAAATCAACCCTTTCCTCCCTGGTTTGCTTTTGGTCATGATGATTTTTCATCACAGCCATAGTAGCCTTAGTAAGACATGGCTCAGTTGTAGAGTTCTTAGCCAGCATTAAAGTTTACATCCACAGAAACACACACACAATCAATGGTTAACAAAAAAAAAAAAAAAAAAGAAAAAAATTTGTATTTCTGTCTGAGTTGCCAGCTAAACTATCTATTCTTTTCAGAGAGCATCATTTGTACATGAAAGAACAATGAACTGTAAGAAGGAACTGGACTGAAGCCATTTTGTGTAAAGCTTGCATTTTGAATAAGGGTCAAATAAAGTTTAAGTTTCCAAGACCTCCCTGGGCAACTGACATCCTGGCTGGCAAGTTAAGAAATGAATGATAAGCAAGTCTCCTCATCACAGTTGAATAAATCAACCAATTAACCAAAACAGGATAAATGTACCACATAGGGAAATGTTCCTAGGAAAGTCCACTATCCCTAAATCCTGATTGGCAGAGATGTTTGTGGTTTTCAAGCTTAAAAGCTCTGTAACATTCTGGCTTGAGGGAAGGGGCACAATTCAGCTCCTGAGTCTGTTCTGTGTCCCTGATCGATCAGTAGCAGCTTGATTACAATAAATTTTTGTTTTCAGTCTTGACTTGGTGTTTGAGTTGTGTTGGATCTAAGCGAACCCCATAACAGAACCAGAAACTGCTCTTTAGACTTGAGTTTTTACCAGAAATTTTCTCGGAAATAAAGTGAACCTGTCATCCCAGCGAAAACAAGTGATAGAATTTGTGGCTGATTGTAACACTAAAGCTTTCAAACAAAAGCTTGAATTTTAAAACTTGTGTCTGGCATCATGAGCTATTGGCTTCCTAATGATGATTTTTAGTGGTGGCAGTAACAAAGATGGTTCTTCTGATGGTTTGTAATAACCATGGGTCGAAATCTAAAAGATAGGCATGCTCCGTGAACTAGTTTTCCAATGGTCCTAATGAGTAGACGACCCATCCAAAGATTAATATACATAGACAGATTTTATCTGTAACAAGCTCTGAATTATCCACCGCCTCAGGAAATAGGGTTGGATATGAATCAAGTACAATTACACACATGTAAGAAAATGTCATAATGAAACCCACTAGTTTGTACGCTGACTAAGACATCAAAAGAAGAAAATCTCATTGCTCCCATTTTAGTATCAACTAACCTTTGCAACTAACCTTTAGTAAATTACTTCTTCCTGATTTTCAAACTATTATCAAAGAAAATGTCTGCAGTTGTCTGAAATAGTCACGAAAAATATTACCCTCTCTTTTATAATTAAATAACCTTACAAATATTTTTGTTAGAAATCATAGCAACTATGCAAATCTGACCGATCCATGAGCATGAGAGATCTTTCCATCTTCTGAGACTCTACCCAGCAGGGTATCGAAGCAGATTCTGAGACTCATAACCAAACTTTGGGCAGAGTGCAGGGAATCTTATGAAAGCTCTTGGAAGGGACAGGAGCTCCACAAGGAGAGCAACAGAACCAAAATTCTGGGCACAGGGGTCTTTTCTGAGACTCATACTCCAACCAAGGATCATGCATGAAGATAACCTAGAACCCCTGCTCAGATGTAGCCCATGGCAGCTCAGTCTCCAAGTGAGTACCCTAGTAAGGGGAACAGGAACTGTCTCTGAAATGAACTCTTTGATAACCTCCCCTGGGGAGGGGGGGTGCAGCCTTACCAGGCCACAGAAAAGACAGTGCATCCACTCCTGATGAGACCTGAGGCTAGGGTCAGATAGAAGGGGAGGAGGACCACTCTAGTGGAATAGGGGAGGGGCATAGGTGGGACTGGGAGGGGACAAGAGACGGGGTTACAACTGGGATACAAAGCAAATAAATTGTAATAAATAAAAAATTTAATTTAATTAAAACTTAAAAAAAGAAAAAGTTTTTAAAAAAGCATAGTAACTGCTTTGTCCTGTGAGATGGCTCAGCAGATAAACGTGTTTGCCAACATAAGCTGGATTCCCCAGAGCACGCATGGTGAAAGAAGAGAATTGATCCCAGCAAGATTTCCCCTGACCTCAGCCCATCGTCCCCACTGCCTCACCAAAATAAATAAATAAATAAATAAATAAATAAATAAATAAACAAACAGACAAATAAATAAATAAATGTGATTTTTTAAAAAGAAAATATAGTATCCACTGATAAAAAAAATACATTATTTACATTAAGAGGTAAAAGATCCAGCATTATCTTTGAAGTAATTAATAAAAATTTATTCTCAGGTTTAGCTTCTGACTTGGTCATATTGGTTGATACAACAAGCATAAACAAAAGCTTTTATGGAGACTTATTTTCATGCCAGGTAGTAATATACCTATATCATAACCCAAGCTGAAGGAGACACAGTGGCATGAAACCCAAGTCATCATGCCTACACAGCCCAAAAGGTTCAAGGCCTTTCATTGTATTCATTTTTTTTCTATGATGCGGATGGAGCCAAAGGTCTTGTTTTGTGCTAAGCAAGTGCTGTACCACTGAACTGCGTCCTCAGCCTAGGTCTGAGTGTCACTTACTTAAATCCATCCAGAATTCATCTTCTGGGATCAAAGATGGGCCCATCCTCCCCTGGAGCCCACAGCTGTCTACAAGGAAGGACACCCGAAAGTCTCCGACGTTCTCTGAGGAATGAGAGACAAGTCTTCCTAGGTACCGGGCAGTCTGGTATCTCCGTTGCAGGGTGATTTCTGACCTGACCTGAGGATTCTTGGAATAATTCTGGCCAGCAAATGTTGCATTAAGTCCAGGACACGTGGTGCTAGGTGGTTAGAGTGGGGGACCGATGCCCTTTCTTTTGAAGTACAAGGAGGGGCTGTGAGACACGAGGCATTCACTCTGCGGTACTTCCCTTCTGCCAGCAGGCAGCCCGCCAGCTGTGAAAGCCCTTGTCAGTGAGGCAAACATTTCTGCCTCCTTACAGCACGTCCTCACCTCTTGTTTTCAGCATATTCATGCATCGAAAAATCACTGCCGCCAATTTGGTTCTCCGGCCTAAACATACAACCATACCATCTCCCGGTTCAAAACTCTGAGAACTCCAGGTTGTACGCGCTGTGGAATGCCATTCTTGGCGTGCCCTTGGAGATTGCCGCACAGTAGCCGCCAGACTGTCTTCCCAGACTTCCAGACTAAGTTTAATCTAGGAGTTAAGAGCGTGTGCTCTCGAGCCACAGGCCATCTGGTGCTCAGACCTGTTTCTACCAACCACCACAGCGAAGAGACCAGAACAATGGTGTTGTGGTGAATGTTCAGCAATGGTTCTCACAGAGTGCTTAAAGTCTTTATTCATAGCATTTGCCAATTTTCAGATACTTGCACTATGATCAGTTTCTTTTGCTTCTTTATCTATTTGTTTGGAAATGGTCTCACCGTGTAGCCTAGGCTAGTCTTGAACTCACAGAGATCTTCTTCTTTTCTCTGCCTCCCACGGGCTGGGAGGTGTGTACCACCACACTTGGTGGCCAATTGCCATTTTGAGAGGGCCTTCCTATATAGCCCAGGCTGTTCTTACACTCACTGAATAGCCCAGGAAGCCTCAGATTCACAGCAACCACAACAGCCAACTTCAAGCTACCCATGATGTCATTAAATTAAGAAACAGGAAGAAAAGTTCACAACTGGTTTTCAAGAACTAAGGCAGGCTGGCTACAGCACCCCACAGGAGTTTGAGCAAGTTATCGTCCCAGAGACAGATTCCTCCTCCTCTGGAAAGAAGGCTTGTTAAGACAAATCACTGGGTCCTACTCCCAGAGTCCCTAATCTAGTCAGTCTCGGAGGGACCCCAAGCTTTGCATTTCTAACAGTCCCCAGACCATGACACACTGAGAGCCTCGAGTGGAAAGTCTATAAAAGCCACGCTCTGGCCAATACATGCCAGGATGCACTCTCCTACCTCTACAGACATTCCACGTTCCCTTTCCTTGAGTCCTGCTGCACCTCGCTATCTCTTCTCTCCGTCTTGCCAGTCTTCCCACTGAAATCTTGATCCATCTTAAGTACATCTCCCCTGCTGTGTGACACTGTTCCTGGGGACAAATGAACTGCTCACCACAAAGAGAAACCAACGATAGAACATAGTACGGATTCTACCAAAGTCCAACTTGGTGAGCCAGTGAGTTTCATTGGGGCTAATTACAGGAATATGGATGTGTGGTTCTTTACAGAAGTAAAAATGAGCCCCCCTCCACCTCAAAAAAAAAGCTGTATCTCCAAAGCCCACTTCTGCACGGGTGGTAGAAAAGCTGGGAACCTGGAGCATGCTGCACAGCTTGCAGACAGCATGGCAGTCTGGGAACTGGCCCTTTTAAACAGCTCAGCTGGTCTGAGAGTTTTCCAGGCAGCTCCACTGGTCTGAGAGTGTCCTCCAGCAGTCCCTAGTGCTTCTATAGGAAGAAAGAGCGCACTGACTGGTCAGTTTCAGAAACTTCCCGAAGCCTTTGAGTGTTCACTTTCAGAGCTTACGGAGTTTCCCTCCAGGCTGGCTGGAATGTTTCCCCTCCCCTGACATGTTTGTCACCTCCTTTCTAGCACCCTGTATCTTTAGGAGCACCCCTCTAAGATGGAAGGTTTTCATCTTATAGGAAACGATTACACAGTATCCCCTCCCCCCACACACACAAGGAATCTCTACGGCTGTTAATCTTTGCCGTTTCCTTGACTAGATCAAGAATTCTGTAGGAGGTGTTTTTCTAAGGGTGTTTGCAGATGGGGTTAACAGAGGAGTGAAGTCATAGCCTCAGTACAGATGGCACCATCTCAGGGGCTAGGGTCCTGAGGTAAACTTTTTAAATGGGGAAAAGATAAAGACTGAGCAGCAGCATGCACCTGTCTTTCTGCTTTGAGCTGCAGACACAGTGAGTCTTCTACCTGTTCTGCAAGTTGTCTTTTTACTCTGATAATTGTTTCACTTTATAGCAGTTTTCAATCATATGTAACCCTATTTTTTTTCGGTCCTTGGGATTATTTCCTGTGCTATTGAAGTCCTTTCAGAAAGCTCTTATGCCTGAATTTTGAAGTATTTTCTGATATTTTTTCTCTAGCAGTTTCAATGTTTCAGATCCTATACTAAGATCTTTGATCCATTTTTAATTTATTTTTGTGCAGGGTAAGAGATACAGCTCTAATATCGTTTTTCTGAATGTGGCTACCCAGTTTTCCCAGCACCATTGTTGAAAGGCTTTTCCACGATGTATGTTTTTGACACTTTTGTTAAAATTAGGATGATTATGACTAAATTTATTTCTAGACTCTCTATTCTACCAGTCTCTATATCTCTGTGTGTGAGTGTGTATGTGTTTGTGTGTGTGTTTGTGTGTGTGTGTGTGTG
Organism: Psammomys obesus; assembly: GCF_907164565.1. Classification (NCBI taxonomy): domain Eukaryota; kingdom Metazoa; phylum Chordata; class Mammalia; order Rodentia; family Muridae; genus Psammomys; species Psammomys obesus. The sequence continues at coordinate 17,196,987 of NW_026596046.1, forward strand.
TGTGTGTGTGTGTGTGTGTTTGTGTGTGTGTACCAGTACTATGCTGTCTTTGTTACTATGATTCCATGGTATGGTTTGAAGTCAAGAAATGATATCTCCAGCATTGTTCTTGTTTCTTAGGATTGTTTTGACTACTGGGTTGTTTGTTTCTTTCCACGTGAATTTTAAGATTTTCATCTAGTTTTAAGAAGAATATCATTGGAAAATTCAAGGGAATTGTGTTGGATATATACTCTGCTTTCAATAACATAGCCATTTTCATAATACTAATTCTGCCAGTCCATGACATGTAAGGTTTTTCCACCTTTCAGTGTTTTCTTCAATTTCTTTATTCATTGTTTAAATGAAATAAACAGTTCTCAAAAGAAGAAACATGTGGCCAGCAAATATTTCAAAGGAAAACAACACTCACTATCCTCAGCAATCAGGAAAATACTAATTAGAACTACTTTAAGATTTCATCTTAATCACAGTCAGAAAAACAAACAAACAAACAAACAAAAACAAAGATGCCAGTGAAGACAGAGAGGAAAACGAACTCTTACTTGCTGTTACTGAGAGTATAGTCTGGTCAAGACACTGTGGAAATCAGTATGAAGGTTTCCAGAAAATCTAAAAATAGAACTGCCATACTATCCAGCTATGCCACTTCTGTGTCTGTACCCAAAGGACTCTGAACCAACAGCAATATGCTCACATTTCTGTTTTACATGAACCACAATAGCCAAGATACGGTACAATTCTAGATATCTGTCAACAGATGAGGAGCTAAAGAAAATGTGCCACATGTGCACAATGGAATTTTATTCAGCTATAAAGAAAATGAAATGATTACATTGGCAGGGAAATAGATGAAACTGTAAATCATTGTTAGGTGAAATAGGCCATATTCAGACAGACACCACACTTTTTCCTTGGTGGATCTTAGATATAAAATAAAGGCCCCAGAAATGAACCTTCAAACATGATCACATGCTTTTTAAATTTAATATCTACACATAAAGGGATAGAATTGGACCTTATGTTCAAAAAAATTAGCTCAAAATAGATTTGAGGCCTGAAACTATAAAATTCCTGCAAAGAAGCCTTTGTGGCACTGAATTATGGAAAGGATTTCCACATATGACATCAAAGTACTGATACCTATTGCATGATTTTTACTGGGGACACTATTTACCCCAGGTAGAAATTATTCTTCAAAATCTGTCTTAGTAAATTAATGGGTTTATGGTTTGTGTTTGTTTTTATAAAAACACAAGCAATTCAAGGACAGTCATACTACTGGGAAGTCATCTGCACAACTTTTAGGAAATTATACTACAAATAGTCTCTTCCCAACAATTATCTGCCACTCCTGTGGCCTCAGGGAAGAGAGAAGGCCTCAAGAGTCTCTGGAATCTCCGCTTCCTCCATGAGGGTAGGTTAGCAGGCTGGTATCACAGTTTCCCTGATCCAAGATGGCAATGATCATGTCCAACCCAGAGCAACAGCAGCATCAAAAATGAAAAGACAAAGTAGACATCAACAGTTAATGCTTTTGTACACCCAAGGACACAACTGATGAAGTGAAAAACGCAACCTCCACAATGAGGGAAAACATTTGCAGGCTACATGTCTTATAGTTAAGGGATTAATATTTATAGAATATAAAGAGCTCCTACAACTCAACAGTAGCTGGAAAAAATAATAATAAAAGATGTTAACAGGCAGGTATCGCAGTTGCCCTGATTTGTAAAGCAGGTAACAGATTTGAGTAGGCATTTCTAGAAAGAAAGAAAGAAAGAAAGAAAGAAAGAAAGAAAGAAAGAAAGAAAGAAAGAAAGAAAGAAAG
>NW_026596046.1:17198827-17220499 GCF_907164565.1 Psammomys obesus
AAGAAAGAAAGAAAGAAAGAAAGAAAGAAAGAAAGAAAGAAAGAAAGGAAGAAAGAAAACAGTCACCAACATCTCTACTCACTAGAGAAACACAAATTCAAACTACAATGAAATACTGCCTCATACCCAATTAGGATAGTTGCTACAGAAAATAGCAAGTGTTGGTAGGCTGTAAAGAAACTGCTACCCTTGGGCACTGTTGGTAGAAACACAGAATGCTGTGGCTGCTATCAAAAATGGAGTGAAGGCGTGTCAAAAAATTAAAAGTAGAAATTACCATTACTGTGTCCGTTACTCTGCTTCTGGGCATACATATGAAAGGACTGAAGTCTCAGTGCAGGATCTCAGAGAGATGCTTTCACAGCCACACCCACCGCAATACTGTTCAGAACAGTCCAAGAGTAGAAGCAGCTGGAGTCTATTGATAGATGAAGAAATGAAACAAGAGGTATCATACAGTATAATATAATTTAGCTTTAAAAGAGGAAATTCTGACAAATACTACCACATGAATGAAATTTAATATATTCTCAGTGAAAAAAGTCACAAAAGACAAATGCTATTTGATTCTTCTTAGATGAGGTACATAGAGGAGTTAAATTCATTTTGAGAAACAGTTCAGGAATGATTTCCAAGGTCTGGAGAAAGAGTAAATGGAAAGCTGGTGCTGGGGGAGGGAGGTTGTTTACTTGTTTTGTTTTTTAATTTAATTTTATTTATGTATTTATTACAATTTGTTCATTTTGTATCCCCTCTGTAGCCCCCTTCCTCATCTCCTCCCAGGCCCACCCACCCTCCGTCTTCTCCCCCTATGTCCTTTCCCTAGTCTCCTGATAGGGGAGGACCTCCTCCCCTTCTATCTGACCCTAGCTTCTCAGAACTCATAAACACTGGCTGCATCATCTTCCTCTGTGGCCTGGCAAGGCTGCACCCCTCAGGGGGAGTTGATCAAAGAGCCAGCCACTGAGTTTATGTCAGAGACAGCCCCTATACCCCTTACTAGGGAACCCACTTAGAAACTGAGCAACCAATGGCCTTCCTTCGAACAGAGGGTCTATGTCCTCTCCATGAGTGGTCTTTGGTTAGAGTATGGGTCCCTGCAGCCCCTTGCCACCCGATCCAGGTATTTTGGCTCTGTTATTCTTCTTGTGGAGATCCTGTCCCATCCAGGCCTTTTTATATCCCTCTTCTTCCATAAGGATTCCAGCACTCTGGCCAAAGTTTGGCTATGAGTCTCAGTATCTTCTTCAATACCTTGGTGGGTGAGTCTTTCAGAGGTCCTCTGTGGAAGGCTCCTGTCCTGTTCCTTGTCTTCTCCTACTTCTGATGTCTGTCCTATTTGCCCTTCTGAATGAAGATTAAGACCAGGCTAGCCTCGAACTCACAGAGATCCACCTGTTTCTGTCTCCCAAGTGCTGGGATTAAAGGTTTGTGCCACCATGACCTTGAACTTCTGATCCTCCTACTTGCACCTTCTGCTTGCTCCCTGGAGGCCTGTGGGCAATGCTGGAGGATGATTGGCAGAGTCCTGCCTCCTTATAGAACTTCCAGGAGGAAAAACATACAACGTGCCTGGACCCAGGGCCCTGGGTTGCAGATTCTGGGGAATCAGGAGGACAATATTTCCAGAAACACTGGTCAGGTAGAGGAACACAGAGAAGAACAGCCAAATGGGAGTAGGGACAGGCAATATGCTAGGAGAAGAAACCCAGACAGTAAACAAACAAGGCACAGTGGACCGAGACCAAGTAATGTGGATGGCTCGGTGGTCATGGAACACGCTCCGAGCCAACAGGGCTTTCTCTCTCTATGTCCAGAGAACAAAACTTTCCATTAGGGACAGAGCATTTGGAGACAGCGTGACATAGCCCTACCAAGACAAAGCCGGAAAGTCCAGTACTATAGGGACGATAACCCATAGGCTTAAACTCAAAAAGGACCTCATGCTTGGAGTGTTGTAACCTGGCCTTGTGGGGAGGCCACTCTAAATCGCCAAACTGTAACAACCACAGAGGCACCCAGGACCACAGAAATCACCCACTCTGCCCACAAGGCTCAGTCAACCCCTATGTGTACCCCACACGGAATGCAGTGTCTTCTTGATTCCCTGTTGCTGCTTCTGGTCTTTGCGGACTTGTGGAGCCTCAGAGTTGAGTGCAATGACGTAATAAACCCATGAATGAAAAGGGGAGTATCCACTGCTCATAAACAAAAACTCCACTGCTTTTAATCCAGGGAAGTCTTCCCTCCAAAGTATGCAAGTCCTGGAACTTCATCCAGACCCAAAAGTAGAACCTCAGCATTAAGGACATTATTCACATTTCTTATTGAGAATCATGGCCCTTGGGGCTGGAGAGATAGCTCGCCAGTTAAGAGCAATTGCCACTCTTGCAAAAGATTCAGATTTGATTCCCAGCACCCACTGTTTCAGAGAATCTGATGACTTCTCCTGATCTCCCAGGCATGCACATGGAATACATATATACATGTAGGCAAAACACTCATACACATAAAATAATAAAATAAAATAAAATAAAATAAAATAAAATAAAAGTACCTTAAAAAAAAGAAAAAGGAAAGAAAGAACAGCTGCCCTGCCATCAAAGGTCCTCATATAGTAGAATAAGAGTCGACATAGGTGCTTGAGTTTTAAAAATGCAGAGCTGAGCAAATAAAGCATTTAGTAAAAGAAATATAAAAAGTATCCCAGCACTCACAGGCCCAACAACATGATGGCTCAGGCAGTTGGGAGGGCACAGGAGAGCTAGCCCTGCCCCTCAAGGGAAAGCCAGCTCCACCCCTCTCTGGCTATCCTAGGGCTCTCCTCAGCTGATGGCTTCCAGTTTCTGGTGTGAATGCAGGTGGAGAAAGACTCATCCTTTTTTAGGGCGGCTGACCACTAGGAATTTGACCATGCTCTAGTGACTATATGGATAGCACAAATGGACTTGGTTTTTTTCTTCTTTTGGGGATGGGGAGAGAAAGGTGGGGAGTACAGGGGCGGGGGGGACAGACATGGGAGAACTAGAAGATTATGCAATCAGAGTGCATGATGTGGTATTTCCAAATACTCAATTAAAAAGAAGAAATACAAAAAAGTAATGTCTTGGGTTGGGGTGTAGTGTATATTTTGCCTAGCATAATCAAGTCTCTGGGTTCAGTTCCAAGGAACATACACACACAATCCAAAGCGATCCAAAATGTGATCCATTAGTAGATGAGTCAATAAACAAACTGTGGCAAATGTATACAATGAGATACCATACAACTGTGATGGTTTAAATTAAAAAATGGCCCTATTAAGCTCATAGGGACTGGCACTACTAAAAGGTATGGCCTTGTTGGAGTAGGTGGGGCTTTGGTGGAGGGGTGTATCACTAGGGGGAGGACTTCAAGGTCTCAGAAGCTCATGTCAGGCCAGTGGCTCATTCTTTTCCTGCTGCCTGCAGATCCAGATGTAAAACTCTTAGCTACCCCTCTAGCACCGTATCTGCCTGCATTCCTCCATGCCTCCGGCCATGACAAATGACAATGGATTAAATTTCTGAAACTGTAAACCAGCCCTAATTAAATATTTTCCTTTATAAGAGTTGGCACAGTCATGGTGTATCTTCACAGCAATAGAACACTAAGTAAGACACCATCTTAAGAATGAAGGGAAGTAACACATACTACAACATGGGTGAATCTTAGCGACGTTACAATTACAATCTGTGAGATGAGCTATTCACACACACACACAAACAAATAGTACACATTTTCACTACACAGGCCACATAGAACCATCAGTTTCATAGAGACGGGAAGTAGACCCCGGTCCCCAGGGGCAATAAGAATGGAGAGTTGCTTTTTAATTAACTTAGACTTCCAATTGTGCAAGCTATAGAAAATTCTAGAGATGGATGAAAGGGTTCTTTGCACAACAATGTTCAAGTGCTTACTTCAACCAAAGTGTAAACTTAAAAAGGGTAAAAAATGCTCAGTTGTATGATATGTTTATCTCACCATGACTTTAAAAATATTTTTTAGAAATATACTTGATGAAAGATGAATATGAATATGCAGATAACTTCCTCTGTTGATGAAGGAAGGATTCCACCCTCATGTTCCCCCAAAGAAGACAAGACTGTTACACATGACACCCAACACTAGAGAGGTGTAGTGACAAAAGATTAATAGCTCTCACAGCTCAAGGGAAAAGAATATGATACATCACTCAGGGCCACCCAGTTGTCATACTTGAGAAAAGAGAAAAGCAGCCAAGTTATGGATGACAGCTACCACCTTGTAGTAACAAGAGAGGGAAGTGACCTATTGAGTGGATGTAATCAGTTTGCTTGAATAATGGCAACAGTCTGGCCAAGAACTGAGCCTGATAGTTTGAGGACCTAGCAGATTATAGCTAACAGGGGACCGGCCAAGTGGAGGCTCTTCTTGTTGTTGTTGTTTTGTGGGAAGTCTCTTTGATGAGAGCAAAGGAGCTCATGATTCGGACTTTGAGGCCTTATGAAGCTCAAGAGTTCCAGGTTAAAGTTTGAGGTTGAAATTTAAGTTTCTACAATACAACTGAAACCCTATAAACTACAGAACACTGCTAAGACAAATAATTAAAAAAAAAAAAACGAAACAAATGGGGAGATGTAACATATCATGCATGGGGATACTTGGTTAGTGCTAAAAACGCCAATTTGTCAAATGTTTTCAGATCAATCACCATAAAACTGAAGACATTTCTTGAAACTGTTAATCTGGTTTTCACATTAATGTCTACAAATGGCCTTATGTAATCCAAATTTCTAAATTGAAGCACTTGGGGTTGAAAAGTTAGCACAGTGGTAGAGTGAGTCTGGCATGTGTAAGCCCCTCCTCCCCCCCCCCCGCCAATCCCTATTGAGGGAGGTGGGGTTGAGATGCATTTAATTTCAAATCAAACTATAAAACTAAGGCTCTCTTCATCAAGAGCATATGACATCCCTGCGTGAACAGACATCAGCACAGCAGAGCAGAAGCACAGAAATAGGCTGTGTGTGGACATTTGCCAAAAGTGCTGATTCAGACAGGGGTAGAAAGAGTATCTGTGGTAGTGGGGAATAGAACTCATACCACACACCTGAAGTAACTCCAAACAAAGCATCATACAGGTAAAAAAATGTTTCTTTTAAACCTACAAAACATCTCAAAAACAAATAAACAAACAAGACAAAAGATGGGCTGGCCAGATGTGACTGTGGGTAAAGAAAGGTAAGGGTGAATGAAATGGAGGAAAAATCAGGTTTAGCTAAAGAAGTTGGCTTAAAGCAGTAGTAATTTATTCTTTTGTAGTTTTGGAGGAAAGGCATCCCAAAATCACAGTGTCACCAAGGCCACATTGCCTTGACACCGGGAGAAAGCTTTTTCCATCTTTTACCCAAGGCCGTGTGCCAATAATGCCAACAAGATTTGGCATTCAATAAAGCACCATGAGGAGGATGGCTCAGCAGGTGCGGGTACTGGCTGCATAACCCCAGCAATCTGAGTTCAGTTCCTTGATCTCACTTAAAGTGAAGGTGGAAAGGAAGAACCATTCCCACAAAGTCGCCCTCTGGCCTCCATAGACATGCCACGTACATACACATACATAGGCATACACATACAATCACAACCAATAAATAAACTTTTAAAAAGAAATATTTTCTTTTAAAGACACACGAAGACAGCTCTCCTGTAGAGATCCAGCTTGGAAGGGAGTGCCTTTCTCCTGACCACTGTCTTCAGACTCCACATACAAAGCTACTCAGACCTTCACAGTCCCAGGTCTTAACATCTCTAACGTGACTGTGGTCCTCTACCACTTTTCTTCTGATTCGGATTTGTTATGAATTCATACTTACTTTCCACGTAAACCTTGCCCTGCCCCGTGCAGGCATTAGAAGTGGGTAGACTTTTTTTTCTACAACCCGGACCCTAATTCTCATCCTCATTTGCCACCTCTGGCTCCAGTTCTTGAACTTGCAGAAATGGACCCAGGTCAACAACTCAGAAACTCTCTGGGGCAAGAATGAAGCAATTCCAAGCTTCTCATGCTCTGGTTCCAACACGAATACCTGCACTGAGACCGTACGTCTTGTAGAAGAGAGAAATCTTGAACTCTTTAGCCTTGATTTTTCTCTAGCTTCCAGTGAGCTTGCCGACTTCTCTTCAGTGTTCCTCATTCATTGAGTGAGAAAGAGTAGATCACTCTTTGTGGCACAAGACACATCGCGTGAGTAAGAAGCTGAGCCTGTGAACTGTGGTCCTACCCCTCCCCCCTTCTCATTTTTGTGCCTGTATCCATCCTGGAGAGCAAAGCAGAACATCCCACTGGCCAACCTTCAAGTGGTCTTAACTGTGCTAGTTTCTTTTCTCAGCGTTCTGACATAAGCGTCTTAAATAAAAACGGGTTTATTTTTGGCTCACGGTTTGAGGAGGTCCAGTCCATCGTGGCAGGGAAGGCACGGCAGCAGGAGTGTGAGGCAACTGGTCACACTGCGTCTGCAATCAGGAAGCGGCGAGAGGTGAATGCCGGTGTTCCGCTCACTTTCTTATCGTTATTTAGTCTGGGACTCCAGCTCATGGAATGGTATCGCCCTAATTCAGGGTGGGTCTTCTCTTCTCAACTGAACTCTAGGTGATTCCAGATCCCATCAAGCTGAGGAGGCTAAGCATCGAACACGGAAAGGATGGGATAACTTGTGAGGTCGCACCGACGTCACCATCTTCTGGAGATATATCCCTCTGTGAACTCCAAAATTTTGTCTCAGGATCCAAGGAACAAAATGGACCAAAGGCAGCTTCCCAGGGCTAAGAGGTGACATGGAGAGCACCTTGATCGTTCTTCATTTTCCCAAGAACTTAGACCCAGAACACAACTTAAATGTAGCCACCAGGTCCTGAAGGCCTTTCCTGGAGAGGAACAACCATGAGGAAGTTGCTGTCTCCTCCCTTCCATAAAGAATAGGTCTGGACCACAGGATACTGTGTGGGAATTGATACATCCAGGACACTGTCAGGATGTGTCAGGCTCTTTTGGCAGCAAGAACCTAGTAGGCACCGGTACGACATCCCTCCCTCATCCACTCTGACCCCAGTGGCAGGTTCAACGGGGTCGAGCTGCTACCACCTGGAAAGCCCAGGACGGAAACTGAATAATGGAGAAGAGCTATGAGGTGTGACATCAGGCTTGGGAGCAGTAGCTTTCCTGCCTGGATTTAATGAAGACTAACTTCCCCTTTCATGCTTTCTCATTGGCCAGGGAGAATTCCTGTCTCTGGAGCCTGACAAGGGGCCTCACTAGAATGGCCTGTTAGCCCTGCAGTGAGTTCTAAGGTGATTCAGTTTTCCACCAACACTCTATTTTGCTCTCGTGGAGAACATATAGACATACGGCTTCATATGTTGAATTTGCTTAACTCCAACCCCCACTTAGCTCAAGCCTCAGGTTACAGCTCTCTCCTGTCCAGCCATCTTCTTGCCTGTCATTTAAGCGACATCTCTGCCAGCTATCTCCAGACAGTGACGGATGCTGGCTGAGGGTACCGAGGTTTTCCCATCTACCCTGGGAGTCCCGACAAGTTCCTACTCCTGATCACACACTTTATCACTTTACGGCATTTTACAAAGCCCAAACTTTATGATTTCTATCACATGGGCAGGAGAGGAAGGGAGAACAAGTGCACATTTGCCAACACCTGTGAGAAACACATTGCTCTCCTCACTCTGCTGGGCAGGGAGGGGTTAAACACACATAGAGCCATATTGTCTGCTACCAAATTCTGGCTCTGCCACTCATTAACTGTGTGATTTGGGGTAAAGTATTTGACTTCCCAATTTCCTTTAAAAAAAAATAGGAATAGTTGGTGACCTTTATAAATCATAAAGTTGCTATGGTTACTGAGTAAGTTTCTAAACAAAGTATTTAACACAACCCTTAACACACACACGGTGCTCAATACAGGTGAGTAATTATGATTCATCCTGAGCACTGCCCTGTCCCAGACACAGGGGACACAAAACAGACAAATTCATCCACTCACTATTTATTGGGAGATTGTGTTTGTCTTACACATGGATGGGATGAGGGATATGCGTTTCTCTTGCTGCGAAGCCCAGTCTAGTAAGATGGGAAGCAGACATTGTTGATGTCAGTGGTAAACTGGGGTCTCAGCAAGGGAAGGAAAGAAGAAGCTGCTGGGACAGAGCAGGAGAGAAGCAGAAGAAAGGGGATTGTGGAAGGCTGCTATTATGGCCCAATGACTTAGTGGCAATGCACTGCCACATTAAAGCGAGCATATGGGAGCCCCCTGAGGGGGTGGGTAGAGATGGGAGAGATGAGGAGGAGAACTTGGGCGGGTATAAACAGAAAAGCAACAAGATCCCATAGTATACTTTCCAATGGGGGATACTGCAGTTCCCCTTTAGTGAGGAGGAAACTGAGCCTGGAGGCCAGTCACTGATAAATGATTTTGCTGGCTCCAGAACAGATCTTATTAGCCCTCACTCAAACACTTCCTGCTCACTGCTTCTCATTGCCCCCTGCCCTGAATGGTGTACATGAGTTGGTATCTGACAAACCCCTTGAGGTCTTCCACCTGTCCACAGGAGCACAGAGCCTTTGTGACATCACCCCCAACCCAGGGGGTCACTAGCTGAGCAAACGCTGAACTCCCTCCCAGCCTCCATTCATTCCATCCTCCACAGCCACTGGGGTGACACCCAAACCAACAGCCACAGGTAAACGTGCCTCACCCTGGGATGCAGGGTTAATTACACAGTCCCAGAGATGTGACCTGGGTCCAGAATGGAAGGGACCAAGGTGCCAGAGATGATCAATCCCTTAAGAATGCTCCTGAGAGCCCCTCCCTGGAGACACCCTTCCCCAGAATAGGCAACGAGGGCTAGAAACACCCATATAAACAGCGCATCCACAAAACCCCACTGTCCCCAGGCTTTCCTCCCTCAGCCCTTGCTATTTTTATCTGGAGAGCGAGAAGGGGGTTGCCAGGCAGGGCCACACCGCTGTTTATGTCTGAAATTTGAAAAGATGCACAGTGTACTTGGGAGAAGGCGTTACAGGGAAAGGAATTTCAGAGAATTTCAAACCTGGCAGGGTGAATAGATGCCTTGTGCTCAGGCTTAGGACTCTGGAAAAGCTACTCAAACCATGGCCCGAAGAGGGGCCACGGACGGGTGCAAATGTCCACGTGTGAGATTTGGGTGGATGGAGACTTGGATCACCTGGCTGAGGGGATCAACTGCTTTCAGACTGGGGTGCTTTGGGAGGAAGTCCTTCTGCCCCTCCAATAAAACTACTCTTTAGGTCTCCCACATTCGCATTTGAATATTTTTTTCTTGTTTCTAACCTCACCAGCCCCACTCAGTTCTTCCCATTCTCCACTTCGGCTCTGTCACCCATCTCCCTCCAGCCAGTGAGTTGCTTAATATTAGCTTCCTCATAAACACTCCTTTTCTTTTGGGGCTCTTGGTCACTCTATCAATTTTTCTGCTTCTTAATTACATTGTAAGGGTCCCTTACATAGTTGTATAATCTTAGTAACACAAGCAAAACTTAGTTTCTGGCTGGGGACTTCATTTCACATGTGCTATGCCATGACTATCTGTATCTGGGGCTGGCCTCAAACTCGCCGTGTAGTCAAGGCTGGCCATGAACTCTTGATCACCGCCTTTATCATTTCAGTACTGGAATAACAGGTGTGTGCCACCATGCCTGGTTAATGTTCTTCGTTCAATCATGGGAAATAGGAAATGAGAAAGCTTGTTAGTAATGCGATCAAACACAGTCCATCTGAATAAATACCATGTCTGCTTGCTGCTTTCAGAGGTTAAAGCTCTGTATGTCCTAGGTCAGACTGCATATGGCTCTTGCTGGGTAGAGAGGTTCTCAGAAAAGCAGAGCTAAGTACAGAGGGAGACTTCTACCTTGGTGTGACATTTAAGGCATATCAGATCCTTAAGATCACAGTTCTATTTTCTTTCCTTGGGTCAGGGGAAGGAGCAAATGTCAGGAGTTTTTGTTCTGTCAGGTTCTATGGATACAAACCTTGGAAGGTCAGAAAACACCTCAGCAACAAAAGAGATTGTCATGGGACAGGCTAGAACCCCAGCTCTCACGCAGGTCTGCCCCTTGACAGTACCCATATTTATTTCCTTTACCCTAGAACCTCTTCATGGACAGTTTTATGTCAATTTGAAACAAGCCAGAGTCATCAGAGAGGAAGGAGCCTCACCTGAGAAAACGCCTCCATAAGATTGTGCTGTAGGCAAGCCTGTGAGGTATCTTCTTAATTAGTGATTGGTGGTGGAGGGCCTGGGTTATTGTGGGAGGTGCCATCCCTGGGATGATTGTCCTGGGCTCTACAAAAAAGTAGGCTGAGCAAGCCAGTTAGCAGCATCCCTTCATAGTCTCTGCACAGTTCCTGCCACCAGGTTCCTGCCCTGTTTGAGCTCCTGCCCCAACTTCCTTCGATAACGGACAATGCTGTGGAAATGTAAGCCAAATAAACTCGTTCCTCACCGTTTACTTTCAGTCATGGTGTTTCATCACAGCAACAGTAACCCAAACTTTTCTTGAATGTGGGAGGATCTTTAAAAGTCACTCTTTTTATTTCTAAGAGTCATATTCTCTCCCTCCCTTCCTCTTTTCCTCTCTCCCTTTCTCCATTCTTACATTATGTTCAGCCATTTCTCTTTACCTGTCTTTTTTTGCCTCTTCCATATTCCTCCTTCATTTCTGTGTTTGATCAGAATATATCTCCATGTTTGTTGAGTTGAAATTAATGCCCCCTGTTTACGTTTCAGGCCGGCTGTCTCCCAGGTTTCAAACTCACACATCCTTCTCAATGTCTTCTACTCATCTTCCATTTCTGAAACTCACCTTGTCTCACTGCCCTCTCTATCACCCACGTAGCCAGTCACCCCTCCTGGCCACCCTTGCTGCTACTCTGATCTCCCAGTTACCCCCCACACGACTCCTGTCTCTTCCAGTCTATTCCCCACCTGCATCGCCACAGTGGTGCACAGATGCACGCTGCCCATCCTTCAGTGTGCAGACAACATATTTAAACTTTTTCGTAGTCATCATCTGATCTTATCTGAAAGTCCCAGCCTTTGGCTTCTCACAGAAAGGGAGCCCAGGTAACTTCTATGGGAACTGTGGAATGGGATGACAGTGAGCCTGAGGTCTTGAGGGTTGGCTTTAGTGAGAGCTGAGTAATGGTGTCTCCTTTGAGTGGGAGGTCTCACTCTTCTGTTTGCCTCCAGTCTTAGTAAAAAGGACTATGATGATCTCTACACACAGGACATAGAATATTTATCACAGTATTAGAAAAGGGAAGGAAAGGAGGCTGGGTCAGTGCCTACCTTAGGCAGATAGTAAGTACTCAATAAACAGCTATTACCAAAAATTTTAAAGCATGAGCTGGCTTAGGTGGGCATTTCCTTTCACTCCATCAATCAGAAAGCTAAATCGGGAGTATCATGAGTTTAAGGCTAGCCTGGGCTGCAGAGTGAGACCTTGTTCAAAACAGAGAGAGGTTTGGAGGCAAACAGGCAAACCAATGCCAACAAGTTGACATCCTAAGACTAAAAGTTAATCCTGGTTAACACTACCATTTTTCCTTTTTCTCCCTCGTTAAAGGAATACACAGGAAAAAAAATCCAAACGCAGCAATAACAACACCTATGCCAAGTTTTGGATAGATAAGAGATATCTGCAGGTTTTCTCATTAGTGGGTCATTTTAATATTACATTTGATTGTGGGTATTTGTTGTTGCTGCTGCTGTTTTTAAGACAAGATTTCATGTAGCCTACACTGACCTTGAACTCCTGATCCTCCTCCGGCTCAGTCTCCCAAGTGATGAGATTTCGTACGTGTGCTGCATGATCAATTAGCAGACAGTTTTTATACTACTGAGTTGCTACCTATACGTCCTGTACATGGAGGTATGTATTTGTACCGCCTCATGGTTTTCAGTGTGTATTCTGTATCTGTATGTGAAAATCTGTAACAATTTTTCAAAAAAATCTGATGCTCATTGCTGAAAGAAGATGAAAACACCAGGCCCAATATGACAAGGGCTGGGTGATCAGGCCGAAGAGATTCTGATGAGTAGGCCTCAGGAAATATCGCAGAGCCAGCTCAGGCCTAGGGTGTGGGAGGCAGACCCTTAGGTTCCAGGGCAGAGGGAACAGGCTCTCAAGAGCCACAGAGGGCTGTATAGGAAGTAAGCAACTCAAGAACACAGTATCCCAGTCCTCCTCGCCAAGACCTGCTTGGGAGATGGTGGTGGTGGTGATGATGGTGGTGGTGGTGGTGATGGTGGTGATAACAGGGTGGAGAGGTGGGTGATGGTGATACCAGGTACATCAAGACAGCCGAGCGCCACTCAGCACGTCCCTACATGAGATCTTCAGTGGAAAGGTGAAGGCTGCAGAGCTTCATTCCTCCTTCCCTAGACTTGCCTGGGAAATGCTGGTGCTGATGCTGGGGGTGGTGACGGTGATGCTACCTAAACCAAGACAGCGGCATCCCACTCCCTTCACGGGGAGCCTCAGTAGTAAATATGTGGAGGAGGCATGAGTAAAACGCTTGCTGTGGTTTCCATTTATAAACTGCAGAGTTGTGCTGAAATACCAGCCCAATATGAATTCTGGGAGAAAGTGCAAACCAGCTCTTCCCAAAACACCAGCTTCCCAGGCATGCCCTCTCGGGTCTATGTCTTCAGTGACACAACGCTCTCCTGTTCCATGTGTCACCGTTCCACACAGACACGTGGGGACTTGGAAGTGTTTCATTAAGTTATCCCGTGTTCTTTATTTTCAGAACATTTCCCTCTTTACTCATACAGTGTTAAAGTAATAAAATGGCACTTTTCAAACACGCCATTGGGGACCAGGAGGCTCTATTTCCTGGCACTATTCTGGCCTAAAGAGTGTTTTCTTTATTATATTTCTATGGCCCTTTGCCTCCAGAAAAGACGGCAACCCATCCCCCCATCCCAACCCCCCACTTATGTCTCATAACAGCCAGTGTTTATCTTTACTGTGCTCTTATTTTTAGCTTCTTTTACAAATGAAGAAAGCATATGCACACACACATACACACACATGCCCCAAAGGCAAAGCACATACTGAGAGAGGTTTATAAGGGACTAGGAAAGAAGGAAATCGACCACTCTGCACCCAGGCCAGTCCCTCTCCAGGTCCAGGCCAAGAGTCCCCATCTTACATTAACTCTCACAATTCTCTGGGATGCCTTCATTTATAGGTTGGAAATAAAGATCCGGTGGATTAAGAAGCTTGCCCAAAGTGCTATACAAAACAGAAATTTGCATGCCAGGCTGTCAGGCTGTAAGGAATTGCCCTGTTCCTTACTATGTTGTGGCCTCACAGGGACAGACACCTTTTCTAGTGATCTAAGTGAAAATTGTTTAATTTCATTTTATTAATTTTATTTTATTTGTATGTGGGTATGATACGTAGGGTGACTGTACGGGGGTCGTGTCAATCATCCCTCAAGCATCACAGCCTTGTTCTTTTGAGATGGGGTCTTTCACTGGCCTGGAGCTCCTCAAGCAGAAGAGGTTATCTGGCTGGAGAGCTGCAGGGATCTCCCATCTCTACCTCCCAGCCCTGGCTTTACAAGTATATGCCACATGCTTGGGTTTTATAGATGGATTCTCGGGATTGGATTCAGGTTCTTATGTTTGCAACCCAAACACCAACTGAGCTGTCTCCCCAGCCCCAGTAGTCTGATTTTAATTATCTCCAAGTTTTAATGTTGAACAGAAGGTGTGACATTGCTCTGAAATATGATAATCTTTGGTCACAAAAGGAGGAGCCAAATGTTTCAAGGTATAAGAAGGAAGACAGGCCCATCTTTGCTCCTCCTTGGCTAGTCCACACCTGCCACCGGCAACCAGCCCTGGAAACTTTATGTTAGAGACCAAGGCATCCAGAAGCAAACCATCTTGGGAAAAGAGTTAAGGATCCAACCGCCTTGAGCTGTGAAGGGCGGCATAAAGAGGTCTAACGATAGCCTGATGCAACTCACTAAGGGTACCTGTCCTGTAGACACTGGGATGTGTTGTGTTGCCCCAAAAAGCCACACTGGACTGCTTGCTTACACTGAGAACTGGACAGATACAACCATGGAATTCTGTTAGTGACTCAGACCCACATTTAACAAGGTGTTTACGTGGTGTCTCCCTGTAAGAAACAGAAGCAAAGTATTCTACGGTGACACAGTTCAGTGCCCTGGGAGATTGCCCGTATTCTAAGAGTCAGTGGAGAGTACGGGAGAGCCACCAACATGCCTCCATCAATCTTCATTCCTTGTTACACCGTCATCTGCACTAGTTCAGGGGTGGTCTTAGGGACCCATCCAATATGGTGGAGATGACATGTGTGACCCCCAAAGCTAGAAAGGGTACAGAAGTATTTCCTTCCTGCCAGGCCTCTACATCATTCACCATGGTTGGTGGCTGCTAACCCTGCCAATCGTGTGAGCCAGCCACCTTAGCTGTGGGTCCCCAAATCTCAGGAAAGCTATCAGTTCACTAAGTATGACCTCATGAGACAATCCAAGCCGGAAGTACCCAGCTGAGTGTCTCCAAATTTCTGACTGTAGAAAGCACAAGTGATAATAAATGATTGTTGCTGTTTTAAGCCACTAAATGGGGGAGGGGGGCTTGTTACATCACCATAACAACCAGAATATGGAGCTGTGCCATCCTGGGTGGGGGGGCTGCCTCCAGGGTCCTGCTCTAGGCTTTGGCCCTAGGTGCTATCCTGGGTGATATGCTGGAGACCTTCATAGAAGGTGTGCTACTGAAAGCAACAGCAATCACATAGCATTAAGATTCTATGGAGAGATGAGCTGAATGTATGAGGGTGATCACAGAAAAACAAAGAGATGATGTCCCACCCCTTCCTCATACCAGGACAAGCTAGAGAAGACACGGGGTCACAGTGGGTTGGGTGAGGAAGTTGCAGGCTCAACCTTGATGAGACTATCAGAAAGACTGGTTGAAAGATATAGTTTGCACAAACTACAAGCACAGGATTCAGACAAAGGTAGTGAGGCCCTCTTCACCCCCCACCCCCACCCCAGGTTGAACTTATCAACAGGACTGAATTCCATTTTAAACCACCCTCTCAGGGGCAGTGCAGATTTCATGGGTGGTGAGATTTCACTCACTTAGTGACGATTTCTATAGACCAGTGGAGATCTGTTGAGATCTCGAAAAAGGGTGGAAAGAAGCAAGGATGCCCAGCCCAAAAGAAGGAGATGCTGAGAGAGAAAACAACACACTGATTTAAATATGGAGACAATGGCCACATACAAGAGGTTTAAGGGATGTGGGCAAAGGGTGAAAATGGACCCATTTTGTTCACTGCTGATTTCACAGTGAGACAGGAGCACAGGAGCTGTTCTGGAGCCTGAGAGCTTCATAAGTATCCAGAAACCATGAGAAAAGGAGGCATGGCCTCTAAAGGTCAAACCTTGTGGGTGAATCTGAGCAAAGCATGCTGCCAGCCTATGGGGTGCCATGGAGACTACTAGCATGCTAGCAGAAGGGGCCTTCACCACCCGGAGCCGCTCCTTCTCTGGCTCTGTGATCGCATGGACAGCTGAGTGATGTCATCACAACAGCTCAGCTTCAGCTAGTATGTGAAATACCTGGGGCATCTTGAGAAAGTGAAGATTCTGAGTAGGAAGCCCTGGGATGGGCCTGAGACTCGTGTTTCTCACAAGCTCCCAGCTGGCATGAGAGTCTGTGGACCACACACATTGCACAGAGAGGAGGTCAGGGCTTATCAGTGACAGCAGGTGGCATCAGCTGGCTTGCCAAAGACACCAACTGACTGCAAAGCCGGTCTGAAAAATTAGTAAGTGTTCCAGCAGAGAACAGACGAACAACACCAGAAAGACTGCCCAAGGAATGGGACTCCAGAGTTGGATGGGACAAGTGTCTGTGTGCCACTCAGGGCTTTCTAAAGTCGTGACTTTGGTTCTTGGAATCCAGGCTTCAAAGTGTCCGAACATTATCCTGAACTGTGTGCATCCTCCTGAAAGCAAGTGTGATGCCATATCAATCTGCCCCAACCACCCCTGGGTGACCTTGGAGTCTCCGTGTCTTAGTGTGTACCTGGGAGCCCGTGGCCCCAGAAAACATACGCCATATACAAAATGACAGCTGCCTGTTCATCAACACTCAAAGATGATCGGTAAATGTTTGCCCCCTTCATTACAGAGGTGAGTTACCTAATGAGTATTCCTTGAATTGAATTGCTGTTTATCAACCCAAGGTGCCCCAGGATATATGCCAAACATCCCACTCCACAGAGAAGAGTCTGTTGTCACCCAGAACAGGACGTGAGAAATGCATTAGAATTTAAGAGACCGGTATTTCCTCCAAAAAAAAAAAAAAAAAAATTTTTTTTTTAATTTAAAAATTTTAAGGAGATTGATGTTTCTAGAAAGTACCTTTTCCAGGCCCAATAACTCATAAGATTTCACTCCATTTTTCTAAAAGCGAAGGCTCTAGCCTCCGACAAGTTTTGCTCTGGAACTTGCTGAGCATGATCCAGAGCAGCCAATGTACAGGTGGAAAAGAAGGCAGGGAGAGAATGGCCAGCCAACAGAACACCTGAGCCACAGCTCAGCTGTCAGGCTTAGAAGGTGGGCTTCAACCCCTGTACAGAGGATGCTCTGGGCCAGGGCCTGTCCTGAATACAGCTGGCCGGTGAGATGCCCACACAATTCCAACAGAATCAGCCTGGGGAGACTGAGGCAAAACGCTTCTGACCTTTCCATCAAGGAAACACTTGGTCAGTTTTGTCTCTGTACTATGTAATCTGCAAAGAAGCCACTTCTTGCCCAGCGAGAGAAATTCGGGAGACTTCCACAAAGCCTGAGGCCACGGTATTTTAATGAGAAGCACACCAGCTTCCTCCCAAGGCCATCAGCAAAGCAGTCTGAAGCCCCAGCCCCCAAACGCACTGCAGCCTGACCAGCTGCTCCTGTGGCTCCGAGGGGTGACCTTGGTTTGGAGTTAGACCCCAGTTTGATGGGCAACTTCACCCCTTTCTAAGCTTAATCGAATGAGCATCGTTGGGAGCTGAGGGGTGATGTTATGATATTTAATTTAATCTAATTTTGTTAGAGAAAGTAAAATTACTGTGTGTTGCAACTAGCTCACAGGAGGTATTCAGACTCCTGATTTTTTTTTTTTTTAATTCTTTTACCAGAAAACAGTTTTGTTAAAGAGAGCCATAGAGGCGGTAGCAAATTCCTGCTTGAGATGTCCTTGGTCTATGCTCAGTTTTGAAGATACCCTATCCCCTCCCCCCCCACCGCCCAGCCTTGTGCCTTGTGCCTCTATGGCTGCCTCGTTTGGGGTCTCAGGGCACCCCACCCCCAAAACTTTCCAGCAGTGCTCCATGAGGGTTCTTTCAAATCGCAGCCCCAGAGTAAAGGTTCCTCCTGCGCCTTCCTTCGCATTCGTCTCTCTAGGGCTCAACTGCAAATCACCGCCAGGTGCCCGGGAGCCCCGGCCTGCCACCCTAACAGCCCGAGCCGGGTGCTCTCGGCACTCTGCGGGCGCAGCCCTCCGGGGCCGCCTGGACTGCGGAGCTGCCGACCGCAATGCAGACGCGGGCCCTCCAGCGCTGCCCGCGCGGCTTTCCTCCGCGGGCCCGGGAGCTACGGGGCGTTCGCGCTCCTCTCGTGCCCTGCGCTCCGGGCGCCTACCCCAGCTGAGCGCGGTCCCCAGGCCGGGTCCAGCGCGCTCCAGACGTCCCTGCCTTCCCCTCCCTCTGTAGACCGGCCCCCGGGGGTGGGGTTTCCCTGTGTGCTCGCCCCCACCCCTCGCGTGTGCCCTCCCCTCCCCCGCCTGCCCCTATGTATGTGTCACCGCTCACCATTCCCGCCCACCTACCTCCCCGCGGTGCCAGAGGGGGCTCACAGAGCTGAGGACGCGCGCAGCACCGCTCAAGGACCCTCACTCTCTCTCCGCACCCTCGCCGGCCAGCATCTGACGCAGGTGCCAAGGGGGCTCCGGGCACCTTTCTGTGTCCCTTCCCTCCATCAACCCTGCTCCGAAACCCAGTCAGCCAGCTGCTACAGCGGCCGCCGCCGGAGGGGACCTTCGGAGAAGACGCCGGCGGGAGGAGGGGTGCGCCGCCCCCACCCCACCCCGCGCAGAGCATCCCGCTGCAGCGCAGCAAGACCCGAGGTTCGCAGCCCCCAGGAATCCCTAGCAGCCTCGCCGCCGGGGATACCGGACTGAAGTTCTTGGAGGAGCGAGTCCAATTCTTCAAGGTAAAGAAAGGTCTCCTTCTCTCCGAAGGAGCTCTGCCCCGGTGCGTCCGGGAACTCTGCTGAGGCCGCGCGCCTATGTGCTTGGGGTGGCGTGCCTCGGTGTCCCCACTGGGTACGTGTGCCGGGACTCACGACCATGCATACGGAAGTTGAGCAAAACTCAACTGCTGCCCTGACTCAGAGTGAATGGGAACACGTGGAGGGGCTCTTGCTCCGAGTACACGGAATTATTAAGAAAGATCAGAGCTTGTTCAAGCTTAAGGTCTGGGGGCGCTAAACTGAAGTGCAGACCCAGGAGCAGTTTTAAAACCGAGGAAATGTGGGTTCAAACCCCCAATTCCCACCTCCACCCCCATTCCTCTGGGTGCTCCGTGAGACTTGGAAAAGCCTCCTGACTTGGAAAAGCCAACTGACCAGGGAATCAGCAAAATTATGAGGACAGCTGGTCAGATAGGCAGCAGATACCCGAGCAAGGATGAGAAAACTCCTGGGTCCACCTGGCTTACTGCAGGGGTCTCAGAACACCCAAAGGGGTGGGGAAGAGCTTGGCAGAACCTGGGACAGGGGTACTGCTCCTGGGAAAGACCAAAGCCGAGCTAAGAAATAACTGTCGGCTCTCAAGAGGGCATGTGCCAAGGTGGAAAGAGGAGAGGAGATGGGACGGTATGGCTGTCCCCGGGACAGTTTTTCCATTTCTGGGCCTCCCTGCAGCCCTTCCAATTCCGGGGATGGGTGAGAGGCTGACAGCGTGTCAGCAAACTGTGGGCCGGGAGGGTTGTCTCCTTCAGGAGGAAGGATCCCGCCCAAACTTTTCAGACAAGCCAATTCCAGCAATCAGGAGCTGGGCTCCGGAGGGGGCATCCATTTAGAGTCCCACTACCTAGCAGCTCAGGCCCCGTGTGGTCTGGTGGGCATATTAACTCCAGTTGGGGGGACAAGTGCGGAGGGCAGCCTGAGGCAACCGGAGCGAGATCCTACGGAGTTAGCTTACCATGGTGCTTCTACATCTAGGAGTTGCAGGGCTGGTGTCTGCAACCCTAGACCCTGAAGAGCATCCATCCCATAGAAAGGAATCTAGAACAGTGCAATGACTCTCTACAGGACATTGATCTAGGAACAAAGGCAGGGATAGGGTCTATATTTTTGAGGCTGAAGTCAGTTCCACCACTTGATTTAAGGAACCAGAAGTCTCCACTCTAATCCTTTCTTCCTCGCTTCTCAGTTACCATGACAAGGGGTCATCAAGTTACCTATATGTCCCAGGCTAGGGGACTCTGGAGGTTGAAGTGTTGGCCTGCCAGTTACCAAGTCCAAGAAGATCCTACTCACCTAAAGAAAACATTACAGAATGGGCAACCCCTCCAGCCCCACTTAAAACGTTTTAGATGAAGGGAGAAAAATCAAAAGGGGAAAAAAAAAAACTTTATTAGAAATGCTGGAATTCCTGAAGTCTTGTTGAATTTAAATATAACTATGTGGTGTTTCTAGCTCCAAGAGTGGTTTGTTCATTCACGGTGCACTCTCTCCAGAGTACCATGCTGAGGCCAAGCTCTGAGCTGAGCGGTGGCTCAGTGGGCACCCAGTTAATAGATAAGATGACCCCAGCAAAGGACCCATACCCAACCAACACCCAGCAAGTACTAAGGGAGTGTTTTGCTATTATTCATTTTAGTATTAAGTAATTGCGTTTTTCTTACATTTTCCCAGGAGGGTCTTAATCAGGCCCACACTGGGACTCTTTCTTTCACGTTTGAAAGCCATCGTTACCTCTCTGCATGGAGGGTATCCTGATTACCTGTCGTGACTCTACCCTGGGCTGCAAAGGCGACCCATGTCCCAAACAGCAAGGGGAGCCCAAGGGATGACTCAACTCTTCAGATGGTGTAAAGGCAGATTAGCACTCGAACCCAACCATTTAATGTTACATGGATTTGTCCAGGTCTTGAGCCTCCTTGAGGCTCAGTTTCCCGTCTCTAAAAAGGATAAGAAGTGGGGACCTGCAGCAATGGATCTCTTAAGATCTTTTAAGATTAAAGGACATACTGTGGGCACCTTTTCAAAGCCTCTACAGACATTACAAAGCTTAGTTCTTCCTCTGTACTGGGTCACAAATCATAAATTCTGGGTAGTGCCAGTTTTGAACATTCTTAGAGACTGTATGTCTCGAGTTTTGGTGTGGATTTTTTTTTTAATGATACCTTTTAGAACTGGCTCCTTCCCAGGCCCTGCTGGTTGGGCATTAGGGGAGCTTTGGCTGAGCCTAGGGAAGCCCACAGACTTTGGCTTGGAGTGTCATGCATCCGTGACTGATTATAAGATTTACCCAACCTCAGGCTGTGATGCCAGGTCAGCGGCGGCGTTAATGAAGCAGTAGATAAGATTATAATGCCTCCAATGTAGTAAGGACAAGAATTATTTCTGGAAACTTTCACTCTGTTATGTGTTTTGCAGCCCTCTATGAGGGTACGTGTATTCATAATATATATGTGCAAATATACATATATTTCATATTTG
Source organism: Psammomys obesus (assembly GCF_907164565.1). Taxonomy (NCBI): domain Eukaryota; kingdom Metazoa; phylum Chordata; class Mammalia; order Rodentia; family Muridae; genus Psammomys; species Psammomys obesus. Next base: position 17,219,701 of record NW_026596046.1, read on the forward strand.
CATAATGTTTTCTTATTGCAAGTTATAGTCCATAAAAATTCAGAAGATACCAGTATAATGGCACACTGGAATCTCATCTTTTGGAAGTCTAAAGCCAGCCTGGGCTATATATACATAATGTGTTGAAGGCAACCACAGGTTTCACTGTGAGAGCCTTTGTCAAAAGCCAAGGGCTACAAAGGGCTATAACTCAAGAACAGAAAGAGAAGGAGAAAAAGAAACAGACACCAGTAGCAATGGTGTTCCTGCCTCGTGACTCCGGGTGGCAGGCCCTGGAGTGTCCTTGCTGCAACTGTACCAGTACCTGGCCAGACTGGAGGTAGCTGAAGGTAGAACCTGGGGACGGGGAAGAAGCATCAGTTCAGCAAAGGGAAGACTTGGTGTCAGAGAGGAACCAAGACTGGAAGGCAGCCCTCCTGTTTACAGGCATGCACATAAGTGCTGTCTTGAGAATAGGGGGTTAGTGTAGAAGAACATCAGAGAGACAAGAGTGTTTCTCTCCTGCTCTCAGCGAGTCATGTTCTGGGCTCCTGTGTCCCAGGAATATAGGAAGGCAATCGCTGCAGAGGTTCCTTTAAGGACGGCTGTTAGAAGAGTCTGGAGAGAGAGAGCAGGCGAGAAGAGTACCAGACCAGAGGGGAAATTTGTAGGAAAACCAGTAAAACGGTTCCTTTTTTCAAAAGTTGAATCCAGGGCAAGAACGGAAATGGTTGCGTTTACTTTGAAAAACTCAGAGCCTCCTTGTATGCAGCTGTGTGTGTGTGTGTGTGTGTGTGTGTGTGTGTGTGTGTGTGTGTGT
>NW_026596046.1:17220509-17321467 GCF_907164565.1 Psammomys obesus
TGTGTGTGTGTGTGTGTGTGTGTGTGTGTGTGTGTGTGTGTGTGTGTGTGTGTTGGAGGGCTGGAGGGCTGGCCCTGTGGGCTGGCTGGGGTGTGTGAGAGGCAACTCTGCTTCCTCAATGGCCTTACAGTGTATCCTAAAGAAGCCTTTTGTTAAACTCGTGAATAGGTGGATTGGGGGTGTGAGGCTGGACATCACGAATTGGCTGTTTGCTTACCTTTGAGGCTCCGTTTTTCCTTTCATGACATCCACCCAGAAAAGGAACCATGTCTCCTTCAGGGGAGTCCAGTATGGAGGGAGGGGGCTCCCTGTCTCTGTAGTTGATTTGACTTGGGGAGCAAGAGGGGAAAAGAGACAGAGCTAGGCAATTCTGCAGTGCCCAGCCTAGGGAAAACATCTTCAGTCTCTGGTTCTGGCTGTCTCCAGACCATGAATGCCCAGGGTCTTCAAGGCCTGCAATGATCCTCATTTCAGAGATTGCCAAGCAGACTAAATGAAGGGAAGGACTGAACCTGGGTTACCCCAGCACAAACTTGTGAGGATCTGTATAAGGATGCAGAACATCAGGGTTTTATTTACAGCATTCCACATCTACAGCTACCATTCATTCATTCATTCATTTATTCATTCATTCATTGATGAGTACCTGCTATATACTGGGATCAATACTTAGCTGATCCTACCCTCTCTCCTTCATGGTCTAATGGGAACAGGAGCTGTTATCAACTTGACCCTGGCTCCTCACTTCTATAAAAGAGTAGTTCTCAACTGGGAGCTCTTTTGTTCCCCCTTCCTTAATATGCCTAAAGACATTTCTGTTGTCACGACTTGAAAGGCGACCCACACGCTATGAAGAAAGTACGGTGAATTTGTCAAGTACTTTTTAAAGTACAGGATATCATCTCACACACACATACATGCACGTGCATACAACACAGAATCCAGAATGTCATTGGAGAGGTGGGGGAAATGGCTCTAGACCTTCGTTCCATCATAGGGTTAAGCCACACCCAACAGAATGAGACAACCAGAAGCCAGGGGGAGGATCTGGTTCGAAGCCAGTAGCAGGCAACAAATGGGAAGTGAGGAGAAGGCAGGACCTCAGGGGCCCAACAGAAAGAACACTGCCCTATGAAAGTTGAAATCTTAGCTGCGTGCCTGTGGCAATGTGTTCACCCCTATGAGCCTGTTTCTGTATCTGTGAAATGGACCTGTGGGTCCAAGATAAAGCAGCTAAAGACACTGGCACAAAGTAGACCCTAATAAAATCTCAGCCGTTGCTATCTTTGAGGCTTTTCAAGGTCCTGCTGTGGAAAGTTACAGCATCAGCAGGTGAGAACATGTGACTTCCAAGTCAAAGGAAGTTTCTGTTTAGGGCTGGTTGCCACAGCAATGTTTTCTGCTGGGGAAGGGGAAGGAGTGCGTGGGATCAGCACCTCCCTCTCATACAGCAGAGAGTGCGAAGGCCACCAGGGCTTGCTCTGGTGAGAAGCCAGAGGTGTCCAGGATGAGTAGTAGAAACATTACTAATTTGGAGTCACAGGACACCAGCTCTGTGTGACAGAAGCAGCTTCTTCACCTCTCTGAGCCTTGCGTTGCTTATCTGTAAAACGAGACAAATGGAGACACTGAAAGAAGCCAATGTCCATGAAACTCCTTATAGGGTTGCCTGGAAACCAACCAAGGCAGAGATTTTATATGTCTCTGTCTAACGCAGTGCCAGGCACACATGCTAGACAAGTTGACTGAATGAATAGAGTGAGTGGATGAATGAATGAATGAATGAATGAATGAATGAATGAATGAACACATGAGCAAACAGACTACTACACTTTAAATTTCTTTCTTGACAAAAAGAAAACTTGTATCACCCAGATGGGTAATATTTCACTTGCCCGGTTCTCCATCTCTTGCTCTCCTTCCCCTCTCCCCCACAAAAATGGCAGCCTCTGGTTTCTCTGTACTTCTCCTGGAGGCAGCGCCCTCTAGAGCTAACTGAAGACACAACAGTTGGATCCCTATGGGGAGTGAGCAGGTCAGGGAAGCACCAGAGCTGAGGCCAGGCCAGATCCAGAGAAGAAAACTGAGTTGGGACCAGGAACTCCTTGCAGGCCTTTCCAAACTGCTACTCTGAGAAATGATGTTACATTAACTTAAGACTCAACTGAAAGCCAATAGCCAAAGGAATGGATTTTGATAGCTCACGCAGGGTCCCTGAACCTGAGCTTCATAGAGTCATAAGACATTAAAGCAGAGAGGGTTTTAATATTCACCACATCTCCTTCTTAATTAAGCTGGCAGGGAGGTGAAAGGGGGCATTTGAATGAAGGGGAGCTGCTCTTGGCACAGCCTCAGCTCCAAACAAGCTTCTGTTCTTCATTCATTCCCCCAAGCCACCTGAAAGCAGTGTCAGGAGGGAGGACATGAACTACAGTGTCGTCCCATCAGAACTCAGTCATAGCTAGATGTGGTGACCCAGGCCTATAGCCCCAGCTCTCAAGACTCTAATCCCAAGAGTTCGAAGTCAGCCTGGACTAGGTAGCAAGATCTTGTCTTTTTTAGGAATGCTGGAGCTGATTACCATAGTACCAGCCTGACATTACAATTTCCTGGGTTCCATTGAGTATGGTAGTGTACACCTGTAACCCAAGCACTCAAGCACTCAAGCACTCAAGCACTCAAGCACTCAAGCAGAAGGAACAGGAGGAGCAGGAGGAGCAGGAGGAGCAGGAGGAGCAGGAAGAGCAGGAAGAGCAGGAAGAGCAGGAAGAGCAGGAAGAGCAGGAGGAGCAGGAGATCGTCTTCAGCTACATAGCAAATCTAACGTCTTAAGCTACATGAGTCCCTCTCTCAAAAACACAAGGTATGGAGAAAAGAACCTAAACTCAGACAGTCCTGGGGCCACCACCATCATTCATCTTTGGTTCACCTTCTGGCTCTGCCCTCCATGTCCTGATTGGCTCCTTAGCCACGCTAAGGAATAAAATCTTTTACTAGAGAAGGGTCCAAGCACAGCATCTCAGGCCCTTACCCACCTTAGAGAGCAGGTGTTCCCGGTCCCGGCCAGCACCCTAGTCATATGGAAGAGGGTTTTCTCACAGAACCTGGACCCATGGCCTGATGTTCTTCATCATGTCACCCCACCCCCACCTTCATCTTCCCAGCCTTCCTGCCTCTGCCTTTGTATGTGGACGGCTGAGGGGAAGAGCTAGACTTTAGGATGACCCTAAGGCCTGCGGGATGTTGTCCAACTTGACCAGACACTGAAAGGGAACTGCTGTAGAGAGCAGGTAACCTGCAGCTTGGGAATCAGAACCATCTAAGGATCTGGTGAACAATGTAGAAGGCCAGTCAGCCTCCTCAGTGGGATGAGAGGCGGCCACGGGAATCTGGTCTCCAACATCGTTTCTGGTGGTTCTTCTGGCCTGAGTCTCTCATTGAGAGTCTACTGGCTGATTCTGAAGTTCTCTACAGGGGAGTAGGGGGAAGTCGCCTTCCACCTCCCATGCCGGAGATAGAGCCTTGCTTCCAGAGCACAACTGCTCTTGACCTTGGATTAATTAAATGAGTACTTTTGTCCCTAAGAACAAGACAGAGGTTTCTGCCATCCCCCCCCCCCATAGCTTCTAATAAATATGCCTTCAAAGACAAAAGACAGTATTAAAAAGGCTGTCACCTCTTAGGGAGATCCAGAAGTTAGGCAGGCTGCTTTCCTGCTGGACTGCCCTCGGTGCCAAAGGGTTGGAATCTCCTTCAAGTCTCTCAAGCAGAATGTGGCCAACTAAAAGCTCTCTCTTCCTACAGCAGATTGAGGGACTCAATCTAGAGAAATGCTGACCTGGCAGATTTGTGCAGGATTTGCTGCACTGGGCGGAAGGGGCAGGCCAGGGAAGAGGCAGGCCCTGCAGGTGGCCTAAAAATCCTCAGTCTCCCTCAGCTGAGAGTACGGCTCAGTTGGCATAGTGCTTGCCTAGCATGCACAAAGCCCTGAGTTTGACAGTACATACCGGTAAACGCAGCCAACCAGAGGTAGAGGACCAGAACTTCAGGGTCATCCTTGGTGACATAATGACATCAGCCAAGGCTACATAAGACCCTTTCTCAAAGATGAAAATAAAGAAAAAAAAAATCTCAGTCTTCTATCATCACTGGGAAGAAGCTCACTCCACCCTCCTGTACACTGGGCCCCGCCTCTTTTTCACAGGAGCCACCTTCTATTTAAAAGGGGGGACTACACACTCCTTTTGGCTCCTCTTGCTGCTGCTATTTTCAGAACCTAAAGGGAGGAGGAGCATTCAGTGTTGTCGGTGGGTGGGGTTGGGATGGGAGCCTCAGGCCAGTCCTGCTGCAGAATTGAGCTCCTCCAAACCTCATACCTGGGGCTGAACCCTGTGTGCTCCACTTCCCTCTCTGTGACACCCAAGGCCATGTGTCTGTGGATAGCGCCCCTGGGAGGTGAGCAATGCTTCCAGAGCCCAGGAAGGAGGTGCCATGTCTAGCACTTGCCTCTGTCACCCCATTCATACCATCACCCTCACCCAGGCCCACAGGATCCAGTCAGGAGCTCCTCCACCCCTATCTCAAGGCATCGGCCTCATCCCCAATATCCTTACCCCGGGATACCGACTTGGTTCCCCCAAACCAACCCTCATTAACTTCTGTAGCTAGTTTTGATATTTTAGCAGAGAGAGTCCCCCATGTCTCTAGGACCTGGTTGCTTCTTGTGGGCTTCATCTCCATTCCTTGGGGGCAGGAGTGTGGACTCAGGCTGCGACGAGGATGGAGAGATCTATAACCAAGGGAGAGCTTGGCACTGAGTTATTGCCTAAGCTTGGTAGACCTTCCCTGAGCCTTCCCATTGCCTTCCTCTTGGGAGTTCCACCTACCATCTCAGGTACCTAGGGGCCCCTGCTCTACCAGAGCCAAACTAGGAAGATGCTCCTCTGCCAGATAAGGCTCTGGCAAGGTGTGATGTCTGCGAAAGGGTAACTGGTGCACTCAAAGGCCTGTGAGGAATGAGCCATCCTTACATGTATGCAGCAACCAAGAGACCAAGGCCGTCAATACAGCCTTCCTCAGCACTGCATTGCAGAAGCTTCCAGGAGACCTGAGAGTGGTCCTGTCACGCATGTTGTCAGACCCAATCCTCTTCTGCAGCCCATGGGCCCTTCGTAGCTGGTCTGCAGACATGCCCACCCAGTCTCATTTCTCCACGCCACACTGGCCACTGGGCTCCCGCTTGTGTTATACAACCTACCTGCTCTTCCCACTTGGTTATTCAGGTTCACATGTCACTTTCGTTTTGGTCATCCCATTAAAAGAAGACAAATATCCCTGCTCTCGTACTCTGGCTATCGCTTTTTGCTGTGGCTTTTGTAGTTGATCATTCCTTGTGAATTTCTTTGATGACTTTGTCCCCTTCCACACCCCTGGCAAATAGCGGACAAATAACCTCAACCCAGTGCTCTTCAAACTGTGCTCCAAGGAATCTGCAATGGGGGCGATCTATGACATCTGCACATGAGTCACAGAGGTGCATGGAGTGGGGTAGGGTTGATAATTTGGGGGAGTCTTCTAATAGAATCTATCAGGGCCTCCCCAGTTGTCTGTCTTTTGAAACCCACCAATAAGGTGAGTTTATTCTATTCTTGTAATAGATAAGAAAACTAGGACCCAGGAAAGATCGTTTTCTCAGCCTAGGCACACACTCTGCACAGCCACCTGGGAAGCTGAAGAGTGTAAGTCCAGTTATCCCATTTTACTGATGGTGACCCCAAGGCAGATGTGGTAAGCAACAGGACTGACTCCAAAGCTCGAGGCTCTTCAGCTATCTGTCACACAACAGAAAGAAGCAGGGGCCTGTACCTCTGTCTGGGTCACATCAGTCAGGATGTTTGGGAAGCGCTTTTCTGTGGCCAAGAACTTCATATTTGTGTGCGACAGAGTCGGGGTCCCTTCTATGAGCTAAGAAGAAGGTCTTAGAGCCAGAATCTGCTGGACTCTGACAAGAGGTCTATTTCCCAGCAGAGTCCCATAAGGTGAGAGAGAGAGAGAGAGAGAGAGAGAGAGAGAGAGAGAGAGAGATTTCCATCTGGATTCCTGGATTCCAGAGGTCACCACTAGGTGTCATTCCTCAGTTGCCAGCCAACGTGTTTGAGACAGGGTCTCTCATGGGCCCGGGCTCACAGGTTCAACTATACTGACTCACCAGTGAGCCCCAGGGATGCAGCTGTCTCCACCTCCTCACCCCCACCGCCCCCACCAGCACTGGGATTGTGAGCATGCGCCACCACCCCTGAATTTTTTTAGGTGGGGTTGGGGTTTGAACTCAGGTTATCCTGCTTGCGCAACAAGCACTTTCCCCACTGAGCTGTCTCCCAGCCCAGATTCCCATGTGCTTGAACACACAGAGAGCATGCCTTTTCTCCTTCCGCCGCTGTCCCCAGCTGGGTGCCACCTGGGTCACTGAAGAGTCCATGGTTTTGACACACAAGCTCCAGTTCTCCTCATTGCTAGAACCGATTCCCTTCTGTGATTACACTGAATGAAAATTTTTCAAAGGATTTAAATTCTTATTTTGTTCTTAGAAAGTTTTCGCTCTCAATAACTAGTAAAGGACAGTGTAGAAAGTTTGGTAAAGATAAACACTGAAGTGGAAAAAAGAAAAAGAAAGAGAGAGAGAGAGAGAGAAAGAAAGAAAGAAAGAAAGAAAGAAAGAAAGAAAGAAAGAAATCTATTCTAAACTTTTCAAACCAAAGACCAATGTCATTATGTCTGTCTTTTTTTTTTCTTTCTCCTGAATGTGTGTAAGAATAAACGGGCCATATCCTACATAATATCATGAAGCTTGCTTTTCTGGTGATTAACACACAGAACATGTCTGCATGCCAGTTTCTGTACTGGGTGATTTCCTACACCAAGCTTCTTTCTGGTCACAACAAGGGACACAGTGAGAGGAATAGAAAGTTTTCCTTGTACTCAAGGAGCCTGCGGTGTGGGTGAGAGACCATCTGCAGGGAATTCTCCTAGTCAGCATGGTGCATGGAGTCCTAGCTCTTTGCCCAAGTCCTGCTGCTGATATTGCAAGAGCCAGTGAATTTTTCCACACACATACAAAAAAAAAAAAAAAAAAAAAATCACAGCTGCCACCAGCCAGTTCACATGGATCTGAGGCTCAGCTGAAGTGCCGTTTGGTATCATTAAGGTCTGCAGGGGCTCCTCCCAAAGGAAATGTGTCTCCGTAAGCCTGAGACCCAAACTTGCTGCTCTGAATTGGCCCTGGTTCCCTGGTTCTCCTGGGAGTGTCCAGCGCCGAATGACAAGTATCCCTCATACCACGCGGCCCTCAAAATGAACCAAACAGTTCATATGCTGCTCTGATAAATAATCAATAGCCTGACATCACAATGGAAGAAAGATGAGCTGAGCAGGACTCGTTGGCAGACGGCATGGTGGTCCGAGATATGGCACATGCCTGGGAGATTTCTGAGGGAGATTTTTGCTCAACCTCCATTCTGCTTTCTGTGGTGCTTTAGAACAGATGCCCACAAAGAAATAGCCCCTCTGTGGAGTGTGTGAAATGTCCCCTGCTTTGGATGCTGCTGGCAGTATGGCACCATATATCTTCCTTGGATATATAAGGGACTCCAGAAAGACATGAAAGTTGCCTAATTGAGATAATATGGGAGGGGATCTAGAAACTGTGTGGAGGGGAGCTATCAATTTCCCTCTATAGGAGGAGAAATAGGAGCCAGTTTCAGAAACAGAAAGTAAAGGGTGCCTGCCAGGAGCTGGGAGGAGGGAGAAATATGGGGTGGTTGTTTAATCAATGCAGCTGTTCAATTCTGTGAGAAGAAAATGGTCTAGGAGATGGATGGAGCTATTGGGAACTCAATGGGATGGCTGCTTGAGGCTGTTAACTTGTATCCTTAAAGTGGTTGGAATGATACATTATGTAGTATGTGTATTTTAACACAATTCTGAGGGGTAGTCATTAAAAAAAAATGAGAGCTAGGGATGCTAGGACTTTAGTGTAGTTGGGGAAGTGCTTGCCTAGCATGCAAAAAACCTTGGCCACACAGGCCAGGTAGAAAGGTTCACACCTGCAGTCCCAGCCCTTGGGAGGTCAAGACAGGGAATCAGAAGTTCAAGGTCATTCTTAGCTACATATTGAGGCCTAGACCAGCCTGAGTTAAGTGAGCCCGTTTCTCAAAATAAAATAAAAAGATAAAGGAAAGGCAGATTTGTCTACAAGACCAACCCTAGGAATGAAACGCAGGTTGAGAAGAAAGAGGGCAGCAGTGAGGAGCAGCCGATCTGACCTCCTGCTGAGAAGTTCTTGGACACCAAGCCTGACAGCTTTTCTGATGATGGTCACATAGCCAGAGCAAGCCAGCCAGAGGATAGGGACATGCTGCAGACAGCTGGAGGGGGGTGGGGGGAGGGAGAAGGAGATGGCTTCTGAGTGCTTGTGGCTCTTCTGCTGGCTGCTCCTCTTCAAGCCCTGATTCCATGGTGCTCTGCGAGGGATTCAGGCACAAGCGCCACCCCTTTAAGGGCACAATCATTCCCGAGAACCGATCTGAGAACACTGTATCAGGCATTCAGTGTGCATCTCTTAACCCGTGGTCCTATCCTCCTTTGGTGGTGTGAAGAATGGAACACGTGTTGTTAACTCTGTTAACTTCTGCCCTTCGCTATAGATAGACTCAGCTCCTACTCCATTATTTTGTTTTTAATTTTATTCTATGTGTATGGTTTTTTTGACTGCATGTATAGAATAAAATTTCTGACTGCATGTATATGCTTGCACACACACACACATGAACGCACGCATGCAGCATGCATTTGCACACACATATTCACACACAAATAAATATATAGACATATAAATAAATAAGCAAACGAACAAATTTAGGGCAATACTTTGTCAGAGGCCCTTTAATGACGCCCAGGATACTCTATTCAGCAACATCGTCATCAGTAACCTCCCTGCACATGTGGGAAGTGGGGACTGGTTAGCAGGTTTAACCCTTCTATATAACCAGAACCATCTGACTTCTACTCCAGCCCTGCTAATCCTAGACTGTGTGATGCCAGGTTAATCACCTCTCCGAACCTCTCTCGTCCCCTTGATTCTAAAATAGAACTGATGACCATGAGCCTCTTCCAAGACTAATTTCTATTCAAGCTCCATTGTAAAGGGTTCCTTCCAGGAGCTGGGAGGAGGAAGAAATACTGGTTGGTTGTTTAATCAATACGGGCTTTCAGTTCTGTGAGAAGAAAACGGTCCAGGAGATGAATGGAGCTAGTGGGAATTCATCAGGATGGCTGCTTGAGGCTGTAAACGTGTATCCTTAAAGTGGTTAAAATGCCTCATTTTCTAGTATGTGTATCTTAACATAACGTGAGGTCCAGCCTCTACCTAGAAACACCCTGTGGGCAGAGTTGGAATCATGAAAGAGGAATGGCCAAGGATGAGTGAGATCCAGTACCTGTCCTCCATGGACAGTCTCCTTACAAAGGCAAACAAATGCCCTAAGCAGCATATGCTCCTACTGTGATTAAGAACAATGGTGAACTTGGTCATGATAGCAGTTCTTTGTAGACTTCATGTAGGAGAGGCTCCATGGCAAAGATGGATTCTACCTGGCCATGGTATCCTCTCTGACAACATGTGAGACAGAGTCATCTCCTAAAGCATTGAGCCTTCCCAACGCCATTAAGTCCCTCCAGGGAGGCTTTCCAGGACCCAGCCCAGTGCAGTTTCTAGCTTCCAGATCCTACAGACTTGATCTGTCTGTGGAGCCTTTGGCTCCTGTACCACAAGCTTGCAGATGGTGGATTCCTGTTAAAGGAGGGGGAGGTACAGAAAACCAAGAAGGACTTGGCACTTTCTGAAGGAAAGGCACAAATTCCTGACACGTGAGGACCAGAATGCAGGCTCTTCCAAGAAGAGAGAGCAGTGCCATTACAGGCCCATCATGGGATGCAGAGGTCCCGTCCATTGTCCACTGGCCCATCCTGGATGGGACATGATGTCACTGGTGCCTCAGGGAAGAGTCCAGGATCTGTGTTGGTATTGCTCATGTATTAGAGCTCACCTCAGCCTCCAGTCCCTCCGGAAGCTGATAGCCCACAGCACAAGATCTCCAGCACCAATCTCCACCATTACTATAGACTGCCCAGCCTGGCCCAAGGCCAGGTAAACAATCTTTCTTATCAGGCAGGGCATTCTAAGGGCTCAGAGCTCACCTCTGGGAGCTGGGAGCAAAAGCTAAACTTTACCATAGAGTCATTTATGTACTTCCCAGAGGGGTCGTTCTGTGATACCCTGATCAGCTACACAAAACTCCACAAGCATGGGCTAGGTGTTCTATGAAGTTTGTCCATGATTCTGATTGACTCTCAAAAAAAAAAAAAAAGAAAAAAAGAAAGAAAGAAGGAAAAAAAGAAAGAAAGAAAGAAAGAAAGAAAGAAAGAAAGAAAGAAAGAAAGAAAGAAAGGACCCAAAAAGAGCTCAGCAGATGTTCTCTGTGAAGTAGTTCCCAGCATCTGAAATCAGAGGCACAAATTAGGGTCCAAGGAATAAGATTTGATTCCCCGTAATCTCCCACTATTCTCTACTGGATCCCTAAACTAAAGATGACTCTGCACAACTGTTCTAAAAGCTGAAGGAACTGGGCCGATTGGCTATATCCCAGGCCTGTGACCTCTGCTTTTCCCAGGAGCTCGGCTGTCACCCCTCGATGTCTGGTGGGAGCTTCTTTCAAGCAGGTATTTCCACCAAGACCCTCAACTTTCATTAATCTTTACTAAAGATCATTTTAGAAGTGTGGGCTCAACTGCCACCAAGGAAGGCCATCAAGGGCATCATCACTCTGGGTCACAGCCTCTCCCCCAGTACCTCCTAGTCTTGCCAGGTTGGCAGTGAGCACTGAGTAGCCAGATCTGAGCTCTTGGCCTAAGAGCCCTGCCCCCAGAAAAGTGCTCATTTTTGGTGGAAAGTTCAGGCTAAAGAACACTTCTTTCCAAATATCCAAGTCTCACATTTACACAAGGTCTGAAATTAATACAGAAAAAATGTCCTGGAGTGGAAGGCTGAGACAGGAAGAGGCAGGTCCTAAGTCCTGGGGTCCTTTCCACAGACAGAACAGGCCAGAGCTGAGTGGCCCTGGGTGGGTAAGCCAGGAACCAGAAACTTTGCCCAGGGCTTCTCCAATTCAACAAGAAATTCCTAGGACTCTGAAAGTGAGCACAGGGAAAGTGTGAAAAAGCTTTAGTTGAGTCTGTGCCCACTTTTCTCCAGGCGTTCACTTTGGAGTCATAGATGGCTGTAGCCATTGCTCCATGACCAGTCATTGTGAAGTCTTCCTACCGGGTGGTGCCTGAGGAAGCAGCCTTAGCCAGGACAATGCCCAGTTCTCAATGTTACTTTTGTGACACCTGACCCAGCCTACCTGACTGAGGGGTAGTCCCCAGGCCACACGAATGCCCCAGGCGTTTTGATAGCCCCTGCTTATACTCCTAAAGGCTTTCTAAACTCCCCAGAGCAGAAGAGGCAGCTGACACTCAACAGTAACCACCATCCTTGAACTTAGCTCTACTTCCATTCCCAGAATGAACCCGAAAGAGTGATTCATTCATTCGTTCATTCATTCACTCATTCACTCAACGAATACTGAGTTCCTCTAGTATGTGAAACACTGTTCTAGAGGCTATGAATAAAACAGACAAAAGTCTCTCCTGCATAGAGCATAACTTTAACAAGAGAAATAGCGATCAAATCAAAGAAAAAAGGCAATGATTTGAAATGATGGTACAGGCAGAGTATCCAAAGAGTTTCTGATCTCTGATTTTTTGGAGTATTTGCACACACATAATGAAGTTATCTAGAAAATTAGTCTTAAATGTAAACAATAAATTCATTTGTTTCATCTTCACCTTCTACATAGCCTGACGGTGATTTTGATACTGAGCATGGAATAGCATTCCATGGTGAGAAATTTGACACTTGGGGAATTTGTGTCGGTGCTCAGTTTTGGATTTGGGAGCTTTCTGGATTTTTTTTCAGACTAGGGGTACCCCACATGTGATGCCATCGACTAGGGGTACTTTATATGTGATGTGACAGTTTTGGGGTGCTCCTCAAAGTGAACAGGTGGACGTGATAAAGAAGGAATATGTAAGGAAGGGAACATTTGAACTGAAGCTGCAGATCGAAAAGTAGACATCCTTGGAAGGTTCTGGAAAGGCTGTACCAGGAAAAAGAAAGAGTGACTACAAATGTTGCTCAGTTAGAGGCAGCAGTCAGCATGCTGAAGGCACAGCTAGAAGGGAGCTGGAGTCAGGGGCAGATGCTTCACTTTATTTCCGGGACACTCATCTTTATCCAAGAAGTCCCTAGGCCAAGCTCTCTTGACGGAAGCTACCTGTCCCATGCTCAGCACCTCTCATTTAAGAGACCCATTTGATACCAGCTCTCTTTCTCCCAATGTCCTTGTCCCCTCCCAGCAGAATCTAATTATCCAGGGGCCCTAGTGACTCCTGGGAGATTTGAAAGTATGGAAAGGCATTTTAGAGCGGGTTATCACAGGAAGTCATCTTCCTGTCTCCCACCGACGGAAATTCCAGACAGTGATGATAAGAAACTTGCCCACGACCACAAAGGCAGCAGGTTTTGAGACAAGGTATGAACCCATGGTATGTTCTTAAGACACCTATCTCCCACCATACTGCACTGTCTCCTGGGAAACTGGAAAAGAGGCTGTTTCAGGAAGTTGTATATAGCCTAGGTCCAGAGTGGACCCCAGAACATCCTATCCCTTATCACAATCTAGCCAAGTCAAGAGATATTAGCAGGGAGATATGTACCTGTGGGGTAGAGAGATTCAAGAGAAATCAGTGCTATCTTCTTAAGTATTTAGAGTCTGCTCCTACCAGCATTCCGTTGTGCTCCCTCCTACCTCCACAAACAAAGCATCCTCTACAAACATTCTTTTTACCAACCATCCTGACGGTCCCTACAAGGACGGTAGCAAGGTGTGTCTGCAGCCCAGCTCTTGGTGTGGATGGTGGCCACTCTTGTGCAATTGGCCTGGTGGATGCTGCCAAGAGCCACCAGTTTGGGGTGATACATTTGGTTCTATAATGGGATTATAACTTGCAGTTGAGTGCAGTGAAAACAAGGGCTCAGAGCCCAGCAAGACCCTTCCCTCTGTATGAGTAGAGGGTCCCAGAGTAACCAGGGAATCCAGCTTGCCAACTGCCTTCTGCAGACTGTGAACAGCAGCAGCAGAAGCAGGCTCCCCGAAGCCTGCATCCTCCAGCCTCAAGGAATTTGTATCGATTTCTCTGTTTTTATAAGCTGACTCAGGGTAAATCACTCACTTCTCTATATTGCACATCCTTTTCATCCTGCTCATTTCTGGTTTCCTTTCATTTCCTCCGTGGATTTCTGAGCTCTCCCGTTTCTCTCCTTCGAATATAGTCTGTGTTTTCTTATTCTGACTCTCTCCTTCATACAGAGACTCTCTCCTCTAGCTCACACAGAGGCAGCTTTTAGTCTACCATCTTACCCAGATTCCTTTTCTTCTAAATCTGACATTGTCCTATCTCCTCCTCATTGGTTGAAATGTACTTGATGGATAAATATTGAGTGAGTGAGACTGAAAAATCATAGATGGACTGGGAATGAAGAAGTAAATAACTGTAGCCATGAGATAGGTACTTCAGACCAAGCCCAGCCACCTACAACTGTGTGACTCTGAGCAAGTTAATTAACCTCTCTGATCAGACACCAGCTATTTAGAGAGGATAGCAATACTTATCTTTTGCAAGGTGCTTTGGCTGTTTGGGTTTTGTTTTGTTTTGTTTTGTTTTGTTTTGTTTTGTTTTGTTTTGTTTTGTTTTCAGAGAGTCTCTTGGAGGCCAGGCTAGCCTAGATCTCACTGTGTAGCCAAGGATGATTTTAAAGTGATGATCTTCTTAGCCTCTCTCTCTCCCAAATGCTGGGTTTCCAAGCATGTACCACCATGCCTGGCTTGGAAGGTAGCCTTAAGGATGAGAAACAGACTTGGTAAAGCTAAGAACAGAACTTCTGACCCACAACAGGTCCTTTGCAGCTCTTTAGACTGTTGATCAAGCCATCATGTAAGCTGATTCTTGCTGTAACTGCTCCTTATTGCCTGAAGACAGAGAGAAGTTAGCAGTCCTCAGTGGCCATGGAAGTCCTGAGAGCTACTGAGAACCCCACATCACCGGAGACAGAGGTGGCAGCATCTGGATCCCAATTTATAGTCGACAGTTTTACTTGAAGTCACATCCTATATCCAGTCTCAGTGAACGTCATGAGTCTTCATTCAAGTAGGAGATGTGTTCTCACTGCCTGCTCTCACTGAGTGTGAACTGGCCACGCCCTTGAGGCATCCTTTAAATTAAAACTAGGCATGCATCACTCTTGAGTTACTACACAGTGGATGAGGGAGAGCTTCCTAGGTGCAGGGGCCCAAGGCTTAAGACCTTAGTAGGTAGTCAGCCTGGACTCTAGGTGAAATGCAGCAGTGAGGGGTGGGGTTCTCGGTGAGGGAGAATCCAGTCAGGCAAGATTCTATGATTCAAGGAGACACATCTATTGAAGGCCATACAGCGTCTCTCATTAGATTCCCACAGCGGCCCTGCGCTATGCAATCGATCCTGCCGTATCAGCACTATAGAGGTAGGAAGCAGAGCCTCAAGGAGACTAAATAATTGTACCAGTGCTGTGTGTTTCTGTTTAAGTATCACAGCTGTGACTTAACAAGATCTTTCTGACTCCGGTGCCACACTCCCGAAACTGCATCTTACAGCCTCTCCCAAATCCCTCCTGAATCTTCCTTGGAATCAACCCCCTCCATGCCCCATAAACAGTTGACTTCATAGATTAAAGCATCTATGAAAGAGAAGCCACCAGCCAGGATGTGTTCCTTCATAAATTGGTTTTAACATATGAACCAGCAAAGAACAAGCAAGCCTAGTTGGGTAGGCCTGTAATCCCAGGAGGCTGAGGCAGAAGGATCATCCAGTGAGTTCAAGCCTAGCCTGGGCAACTAAGCAAGACTCTATTTCAAATTGAAAAGTGAAAAAGGGGGTGAGGATGAAGCTGGGGTGTAGGACCCTTGACCAGACAATAGGAGGCTGTAGGTTCCATCAGCAGATCCTCAAAGCAAAAAGAAAAGACATAGTCAAGAGGAGATTGTTTCTTACCAAAGTCCTTAGGACATCTTCTAGGGATGGCTTTGTACTGGACCTCAAAAAAGAATCAGACGAGTCGGGAAGAGAGCTGAGGGGAGAATGTTGTACATGACTAGAACTGCTTGGCAGAAAGGAGGTTAAGGAAAGGGCCAGACCAGAGGCAAGCAGAGCACTACCCGAGACAAGGACAAGGCCACATTAGCATAAAGCTGACATCACAAACACCCAGCTGAAAGTCCCTTCTCTGCATCTCCTTTTCTTTTTTCCCAGTGGTGCCACCTGCTCTTGCCCTCATCCTCACCCCCTACATGCCCTCTCAGTCCTTAAACATGGCAGGACCCTCATGCCCTCCCTCCCTCTACCTCCTCCCTGAGTACAGACAAGAGCAACCAGCATCTTTCCACAGTGTGGGATTCTCCCAGAGAATGGTCTGGCCTATAAAACCCTCATGCAGGCAAGCATGAGGAGATCCCTAACCAAAGAAGTCATGAGAAGGAGATACAAAACTTATTCTGCCCTTGGATGTCAAAAGCTACTCCACTGCATGAACTCAGCGTTTAGAATCTCAGAGAACTCCAGGAATGGCTCTCCCTCCCATTTCCAAAATGGAAAATCAGTTGATGGAGTGCTTGCCTAGAATGTACAAGGCCCGGGATTCAGTCTCCAGCGCCATATAAACTGAGCATGCTGGTGCAGGCCTGTAAACCCAGCCCTCAGGAGTTAGAGGCAAGAGCAACGGAAGTCCATGTTTGTGCTAAAATACATAGCGAGTCCAGAGCTAGCCTGTACTGCATTAGATCCTGTCTCAAAAAAAGAAAACAAACTGAATGCTCAATGTCCATTTTGGTCGGTTAGGACTCAGCACCCCTCCTGCATATCTACTCTGTCTAGGTTCGGGTTTGTTTGACCCAGACATAGGCTACAAGCTAATCTGGGGGAAGAAAAGCCCCTTCCCAGTCGCTGGCCCCTCTCCTTCTGGAGCTTCTAGAGGGGAACCAACTTATGGCCTTGATTGGTTTATCTACAACAGCCCTTAGCCCACCACTAGTGCCTTTGCCACAGGGCTCATTAATTAGCTAGAAAGCGGGATGCAAAGAGCTAGGGTTAGACGTGGAATATGACAGCGATAATAAAGCACTTAATAAATTGGGAATGAGGGAATCAAAGATGAGAGATGGAAGAGACTGAGGGCAGGAGGGAGAAAGTGAGGAGAAGAAACAGGAAAGTATGAAAGAAAAAGGAGAACATACAAGAAAAATAACATTAACTCCAAGCACTCGTGCACGTGTGTGTGTGTGTGTGTGTGTGTGTGTGTGTGTGTGTGTGATGTCTCCAAGTCATTACACAAAGACTGTAAACAGTTCCTCTGTGTGTTCCACAGTGAAGTAAGACTGAGCTGAGATATGAAATCAGCTTCCAGTCCCCCTTTCTACCACCACCACCCCACCTTGTCTGAGATATATGGGAGATGAACAATTGGGTGTCCCCCCTTCCAGCTGGCCCTTCCTCATGCAAGATTAGAAATCTCAGTGTCAACGACACTTGCCAACACTGCTGGGCACAGATATCAGAGTAGATTTCATTCCTGGGTGGGTGACAGCAGGAACATCTCTTCTGGAGATTAGCCCGCAAAGAGGTGACTAGATGAGGGATGGTAGCCAGGGAAATGAGTGACTTGGTCCTTTCTCCAAGACTTGCATTAAAGGCACTGAATGCCTTGGTGCATTGCAAACTTTACTGGCTCACCAAGCTGCCAAATCCAGTGTCCACTCATCCACACAGTGAGGCCATGTCACGTACAGTGTGGTGTAGTTACAGGGTCCCCTTGCAAGTTAACACCGACCGACAGTGTTGGCTTTCAACCTTCAGCAGGCTGTGTTCTCCACATGGAGGCAGAGCTAGCACATGTAAAAATCAGAAAGAGATGCCGAGGACAGAGCAGATGCAGGCCCAGCTGAGAGACAGAGCCACAGGGCGGGCCCTACCGACTGACGAGGCTCCGCGTAGGAAGTGGGGACCTCCAGGGTCAGAGCAATCGCGGGGCATTGCCGTAAGGTGGACTCCAACGGGCGTGAAGATGAAGGCAGCCCGGCCCTATGGGGCTAGAAAATATGCAGGACAGAGAAAGGAATGGAGAATAAGGTTTCATTAGATGGAAAAAGAGAAGCACCTATTGTCTTTCTCCCATATTCATTTTATATTTGCATAAGTTATTTCCGGCATGCTGGTAAATCTGCTCTCAGGGGGAAAAAAAAAAGAGCTTTCACCTCACGGGTGTTTGCTGATTACTGTAGTGTAAACATTCCCATATAACACCCAAGTTCGAACTGCAAATGTGACAGTTGCTGGATGTGGAATAGAAAAGAGATGCTTTATACTGACTGTGGTGAGCTGGTAAAGTTGAGTGTAGCCCTGCCAAGGTTTTTCTTGGAATCCTGGTAGGGAAAGGCCCTGGTTTTCACTCCTCTGAGCTGCACCTAGACGGTGACTTTCCTGAAGTCACATGACCTACTAACGTGCCAGTACAGCCAATGCACACTGTGAGCAAGCCGCGTTGCTCTAGCTGAGGCTTACAAATGTGAAGGGTGGGGTCTGTTTCCTAGGGCTGTGCCCACATGAATGCCGAACCATTGCAAGCCTCCAGTTCCACCTCCCCACCCTCTAAGACCCTGGGCTGAAGGAGCTGACTCCTAAGATACCCAACCCCTCCTCTCTCTTTCTGTGTCTATGTTCATGTGTGTGCATGCATGTGTGTGTATACCACTACAATAAGTGTTTGGGAGACAGCAGGGGGTAAGACAGCTGTGATCAGTACTTTGTGAGGCTCACAACATCACTTGCCCTCTCATTCTTTAAACATGTCGGGACCCTCATGCCCTCACCACCTTGCTTCTCCTCCTCCCGCAGCACAGGCAAGGGCAACCAGCATCTTTCCACGAGTGTAGAATTCTCCCAGAGAATGGTCCTGTCTATATAGCCCTGGCTGGTGAAACAGAGCAGGCAAGCATGAGGAGGCCCCTAACCAAGAAGTCTATGAAAGGGAGAAAAACAAACAAACAAACAAACAAAGAAACAACTTATTCTGCCCTTGGCTGTCAAAAGCCACTTAGACTGCATGGAGTTAGCAATTAGCATTGCAGAGAATTCCATTCTCTGAGCACATGGGAGTTAGGAAGAACCAGTCCTTGGAACTGCACTCCCGCTATGACTCCACTTTTAACCTGCTGTGTGGTCCTCGACAAAATACTGGACCTCTTTGGGCCTTGGTTTCTTCAGCTGTGAAATTAATGCATTGGATTTGAAGTTCACAATGGTCACTCCCAGCTCTGGAGGAAAGAGTTCCGAACCCCGCAGAAGGTAGAACTGAGAACAGACATTCTCACCGCACAGAGCGGCGGGTAGGGAGCACACCAGATCCACCAAGTTGTGTCCTGTGTCTTGTTTGGATTGGGTGGTGGATGCCATGAAAAGGTCACGAGAGCGAGCCATTGGCCATGGAATGATGCACTGCTTAATGGACACACTGGTTAGACAAGGGACGGGTGGTGGGATTGAAACCTCACACTGACTCACCATTCGGGAAGAGGCTAAGGTCCTCCAGGCCCGGACAGGCCTCCTGGAGGGAAGGTCACACTGTAAAAGCCCGTCGTCATCTTTTCTGATGGAACAAAACTGCCATTTGATCAGCTGAGTTCTGCGGAAACAGAAAATAGGTTGCAAAACGATGGCAATTGCAAAGAACAAGCAAAAATAAACACTGGTTGAATTAGGAGGCAGGAGTAGGGCGATTCTTCCCCGCCCTCACCCCCCCTTTCCTGTTTCCCCGGCTTTTGGAAGGGTGGTGATATTAATTTTGAAATGAAAACGGTTTTGTTCTTTACGGAGCGTCGCCTAGTCTAATCCTCATGGCAGGTAGGAAGCCTCCCCTCCCACAACCATTTTCCCCACTTCCAATCAGAGGATTCTACGTGGCTCAAACAGGCTGACAGGTGGGTGATGGGAGGAAGAGACACTGGAGGTGCCTGCTGATGCTAGAGCCTGTGTGTACAGTGCCAAAGGCACAGTGCCTGGCCCAGATGAGAGGGACTGGCTGGCAAGGCATCTCACCCCATCTGTGAAACAGCATGGGCAGGTCTTGTGTTAATAGGCAGTAAGTGACCCAGCAGGGCCAGGACCTGAGTCTGAGTTTTGACTGAGCTGCTAAAAAAGGAAATCGGAATGAGAAAATGAGCTGCCCTTTCAACAGCATGATCTGATAGAGTCCCTGCCTCTAACTATGAAACACGGGCATGTACGCCGAGACACACAGGCACACACAGAAACAGACATACAGAGAGATATACACATATACATACATAACCACACACACACACACACACACACACACACACACACACACCACAGCTGAAAAGCAGGAGCCTGTTACTTTTCCTGGTCAAGCCTCTTAAAAATTGTCTCCCGAGAAGGCCAGTTCCTGGCACACAGGGATCTTGGGGCTCTCTGCTGGGCCATGCGCTGTGCCTCTGAGCCTCATTGCTGTCCATATCAGACCTTCCACTCCATCTTCCCATCACCAAGGTCCTACAAATACCATCCCTTCCCAGTGCCTCACTTTTCTTTCCATTGAGAAAGGCCTCTCTGCCCACAAGTGAGTGTAGGCTGGCAAAGTCACTCTCCTTACATAAAAGACTCAGTGAGTCCCAGAGAGGCTTGGAACCCAGACAGAATGGAATTTCTCCTTATTTTCTTTACAACTGAGAAAACACACACAAACACAAGAGCATATTTATTGCGATAATTCTATCCCAAAGTTTTTAAGAAGAAGAAATAAAATTAGTCTTGCTGCCCCTCTGCACCAACTCCCTCCTTCTCCCTCCCCTTTTCATTCCTTCACATTTCCTGGTCTAAGCCAGGGGGAAAAACAGAGCCAGCCCAAGCCCCACAGAGAACCATTGCATCCCAGACAATGTCCGGCTTGTTCAGTGAGCGAGGGGAGAAACACAACTCTGAAACATACACAAAACTTCCAAGTGAAGGGTGTTCTGAGGGAGGAACAGGCTAGCTTTGTGTCTGGGTCTTGGGTAAAGGTCCCTCTGCAAACACACCTCAGGCTGATCTTCCTTGATCCTCCAGAAAAACCATTTCCTAGCCCTGACTGGTTGGCTGACCTTGAACGAGAGCCCCTCTCCAACTCCCTGTCTCCTCAGAGTACCAGATGTGAGACCCCAGAGATGTTTTTTAAAGTTAGTATCTAAGTCAGAGAATCCCTAAGGAAAAGAAAGAGGTCATTTCTTAGACCTATGGAACTTTCCAGACTTCCTACAGCAAGGGGGTGATGTGCCTCTATACCCTCAGCCACACAGAAGGACATTTCATTTCTCGGGTGATGAATATGTATGGCATCGGTGGAGGATGGATGGTTGAAAATTTTCAAGCTCCACAGACAGGAAAGGGTCATCTTGTCCTGTGCCCAGACTGCCCCTTTCCGGGCAGTCCTGAGTGCAAATGTCTCCTCTTCCCACCATCTCAATGCTCCAAAGGGTGCTTGCTCATCTGATCCCTGCCATCCCTGTGCTGACCCGGCCCAGTCTGTGGTGACTAAGCAGAGAGCGACACCTGCTGGACTGGTCGACTCTGACAGAGCTGAAGTGTGGAGGCCAGGTGTCCTGCTCTCTGTGGTAGCAGACCCATCTGCCCCTTAGTTCCCACTACCCTGTCCCCAAGGCTTCCTTTCTTGTTCTTAGACCAGAAGTAAATGCAGATGCCTGGGGCACGTGGGTCATACAGCGCAAGTCTCAGAAGCTGTATGTCTGACATGGTTGTGTAACCTCCAGGTCAGTGGTACCATGAGGCCCAGACTGTTTCTATGTGCAGCTGGCTGAAGGCCCACTGCTCCAGATTGTGGCTTGATAAATTCAGTTATGTTTGCTGGCTGGAGTTGAGGATCTCCGAGGTTCAGGGGAGAGAGATAAGTGGTGGCTGCAACAGATCTGTGTATATAAATGTGACGACTGAGCAGCTAGTAACAATCAGGAACTCTTGACTTCCAATTCACATGAGGCCGAATCTGGGCCGGAAGAGGGCCCCAGGAGTCCTAGGTTCTCACTTCCTGGTACTGATTGTTCATCTCACAGCCGGTTCTTCCTGATTCTAGCCAGGACCATGAATCTTGCCTAAAACCTTGACACAGGGTCCTTGCTAAAATGTGCAAGGTTCCTGAATTTGAAGTGGCTGTGTCAGGCCCAGATTCCATCAGGGAAGCTAGAGAGTTTGTCATTTCTCTGCATCTGAAGAGTTGTAATGGTGTTCTCTAAAGGAACAACTCTCCTTCCCTTCTTCCTTTCTTCCTTTCCTTCTCCCACCTGCCTCCCTTTCTCTCCCTCTCCCCTCCTTTTTTCCTCCCTCTCTCCCTCCTCTCTTTCTCCCTCCACCGATCTTCATTCCTCCCCCCCTCCTCCCTCCTCCCTGTCCTGTGTCATTAGTGTACTTGAGAATATCAATGTCGTAGAGTTCAATCCCTACTCATGGCTGTTGCTGACTGTGCATGTGTACATACGTGTTTGTGTGAGTCACTGGTTAGGAAGCATGCTAGGAAACACTTGAGCACTGAACCGTGTCCTAGCTTCTCACGTGGCTTCTTGATAAAATTAAGATACGTGGTAAAAGCTAAGTGTCTAAGGCTGCCTAGTGAGCCCATGGTGGACTGTTTCAATTATATGTTTCTAATAAGCATTCTAAAATAATAATAATAACACCAACTGTAGTATAGGAAATATATCGTAGCAGCCATCTATTGTCATTACCAATTATTATATACTATATACATAATTATATCCCTCATACTTTCATATGATTGGCATGCATTACCTTTGTCTGCACCAGCATCATTACAAACAGTTGGGAAGAGTGTTTCGCTGGGACACGTCAGTGTCTCTAGGCAATAGGGAGTTTTGCACCTCGAATCTTATTGTTAGGTACCTGCTCCACCATTGACCAAATTGTCATTATGTATCTTTTTGTTTTTTTCAGCAGAGGACATCCCCTTGCAAGACTCTGTCTGTGTGTGTGTGTGTGTGTGTGTGTGTGTGTGTGTGTGTGTGTGTGGCAGAGGCAGGGGGAGAATAAAGCCAATAGAAGTGGAGGCTGTGGGTCCCCAGAGCTTCAGAGAGATGAGACTAACAAAGAAGCCAGGGCAGCCACTGCCCATCTTCAGTTTGAAGCTCCACATGTTTAAAAAAAAAAAAAAAAAAAAAAAGCTGATGCTCCCCAGAGTCAAGTCCAAAGGGAGCAAAAACCAGGTGGAAGGCCATCAGGGAAGAAGTCTCTCTCCCTTTCGTTCAAGCCTTCAGGTGTTCAGGTGGTAGGCTGTGACCCACCACACTACAGAGGGGAGGGTCATCTCAGTCTACAGACTCCAGTGTTTATGCAAAACTCCACACAGAAACATGCGGAACAGTGTGTAGAGATGAGCGTCTGTGGTACGCATCATTAGCCATCGCAGGAACTCATTAGGACAAGCCTCCACTGGCCAGAAGATGGGAGGACCGATGTACCAACCATCTTAGGCTAGGAAAGGTTAAGGGTTTCTGGTGAGAGGATTCTTGGAGGAAACACTTCCCAAACCACTGCAACCCCCTGTTATGCAATGCGATTTCGGAGACTTGGGCATGGAGTCTACCACCTCACTGTGCCTTAACTGTGCAGTTAACACCTTTGCTACCTGTTCCAGGTGAACTATGACCACTTTACTCTTGGCCTTTGTGACTCTGAGGGCCATCGCTACAGTGATCGCAGAAGAAGTTCCAGGTGAGAACAATTCTGTGCATGGCGCCTTTATTCAGTGGGGATCGAGTGCTGGGTCCTGAGTACAGGACACAACTTTGCTTGGGGACCTTGTTCCTCTTTTTTTTTTTTTTTTTTTTTTTTTTTTTTTTTTTTTGGCCTTTTCCTGGCCCCACCCCTATCTAGCTGCAGTAGGAAGAAACCCACACGTGTTTTACTCTGTGTGCACATTCACTCACACTCGGGCACGCACAGGTACACATCTACCAAGCAGCTACCATCCCTGGATGTCCTCTAGCAAGGACAAGGGCTGGGCCTCCTTTCTGGCACCCTTCCCTCTGGAATCTCATTCCAAACTGCTGCATGGTGAGAATGAGGCAGAGAGAAGACACAGGGGGCCAGAGGGGAAAGGCTTCGGGGAACATGGTGGGATCATCAGAGAGGAGAAAAGAACCTGAGGAACAGATGTGAAAATGATGGTCTTTCCTCTAGAGGTGAGGACACAGCCCTGGTGTGAGTTCCCCACCCCTGACTCAAGGGAGGGGTGAAGAACTTTATACCTGGTATGGGGATCTGGAATACAAGGACTAGACATGTCTGTGAGACCTCCAAACAGTGGGGGTGACAAAAGGACTTGGGTGCTCTTCCTCCCACCAACCTACTGTATTCCAATGCATAACTCCAGGACTTCATGGTCCTGGTAGAAAAAAAAAATCCATGGTCAAAAATGGAGAGGCACACAGTATTTTACTCACCCACATACTGGTCTGATTCAGAGCTTTTGAATATGTAGATGTGGGTAGCTGGACCTCCATTAATGCTCAGAGACCCATGAATATCCAGACACTAGCCATCACCTGGGAGATGTGCCCACATCAGCAAAACAGACCACTGGGTTGGCTGAGAGCTTCAACTACCACCAAGTTGGACTCAGCAGTGGCCTCCGGCTATCCTCTGAGGACCACTACTGCAGAGCCAAACTGTGGCCAGTGGTGTCAGGGCTGGGTGGCACATGGAGGTGTTTGTAGAGAGATGGTGGAGTCTGTCTAGACATCAAAAGATCCAGGCTGGACTCCAGACATTCCTGGCTTCTCTGTCTGTACCCTGCTATGTGTAAACCACCCACAACTATCTTAAACATTTTTATTTCAACCTGCAGCATCCCTTGAAGGGAAAGGTTCTATAAATTTAAGACCTGCCATGAAAGGTGCTATGTGGAAGGCTGTTTCTCTCCCGTTCCAACAGGATTCAGGAAACACTGCATCTTCTCTGTTGACTCACTTCACAATTTTTATGTTGTCTAGTTCCACCCAGGCCTGCATTTCCAGATATGACTCAGGCAAAAATGTCTGAGTTCTTCCCCAGTCTCCTCACCTTTTACTTCAAAAGCCTTGACCTTATACAAGGTCCAGCTAAAGCCCAGAGCAGACCTCCTGGAATGGGATATGTCTTTGAAGTTCTGTGTCTCAAGTTTAAAGGTTGTGTAGAATTTTGTATACTCTCAGACAGTTTCTGCCTCTGTGAGAAAATGTCTCAGGAAAACAGATTGCCTGTGGCAAGGCAAAAAAACATGCCTGAAAGGTACAGTGGAGAAGAGCAGTTCATCTAATGGTAACATGGAAGCAGACAGGCAGGCATGCAGGCAGAGACACAGAAACAGAGACAGAAAGGCAGAAACGGAGAGGCAGAGACAGCGGCAGGGGACTGTGAACAAGATGTGCCTTTCGAAGTCACACTTCCACTGAGCTATCCTCCCTCCAATGAGGCCCCACACCCCCCAACTCAGCTATGAGCTGACTGATGGCCAAATCCATTGACAAGGTTGGCACCCTCATAATCCGATCACCTCTCAATAACCCTGCCAAACCTCCCATACGTGATCCTTTTCTAGGGAACTCATCATATCCAAAAATAAGTACTCCAATATACTTTTTCTAAAAGTGCATTCCTCTGAATCAATGTCACTGCTGTAAGAATAGGAGACTGTTTGTGTATGGTTTGGCATTCCCTAGGTGTCCATAGTTTGAGGTCTTGACTGTGATGTCTCCCCCGTGCTCTTCTGGAACCCTTTCTTGGCTCTAAATTTTGTCTTAAGGTTCAGAGACCATAGATCTTAAGAGATGCTGATCTCAAGAGGGTGTTGTGAAGCTTCCTGGGAATCCCCATGGTGGGCTGAATTTGAGACTCTCATATGCCTGCATTTCCAGGACAGGGATTTGGGTGCGGGGCCAGAGATTTGTAATCTCTATAATGCCTGACATATGTGTCTGTCCTCCTTTCCTTCTCTTACAGACCATGACAACTCACTGAGCGTGAGCATCCCTCAGCCATCCCCGCTGAAGGTCCTCCTAGGGACTTCCCTCACCATCCCCTGCTACTTCATCGACCCCATGCATCCTGTGACCACTGCCCCTTCCACTGCCCCCCTGGCCCCAAGAATCAAGTGGAGCCGTGTTTCGAAGGAGAAAGAGGTGGTACTGTTGGTGGCCACTGAAGGACAAGTTCGAGTCAACAGCCTCTACCAAGACAAGGTGTCCCTACCCAACTATCCAGCCATCCCCAGCGATGCCACCTTGGAAATCCAGAACCTTCGCTCCAATGACTCTGGGATATATCGCTGTGAAGTGATGCACGGCATTGAGGACAGCGAGGCCACCCTGGAAGTCATAGTAAAAGGTGAAGGCCTCCCACAGAGATGCCATGTTGCCTGTAGAAAAAAAAAAAAAACGAATGATGTCCCTACCAGTGTGAGCCTTGGTGGATAGCTTTCCCGCTCGGCCCCTCTACATACCCACTTTATCCTTTCCTTCCTCTAATGTGGGGCTGGCAACGCTGTTCTCTGTAGGGTTGGGACAGTGGGGGTGGGGCACATAATTTGGTATTGGTAGTTGCCAACAGTCTTTGACTTATTGTTGTGTAGATCAGTTTTTCTTGTTGCTGTGATCAAAGACCTGACAGATATCAACTTGAGGAAGGAAGGAGTTACTTTGGCTCACAGTGTGAGGGGATACGGTGTAACATGTTGGGGACAGTATGGCAGTGGGAGGAAGAGGCAGCTGATCATGCTGCCTCAACAGTCCTTTTTCTTTTCTCTTCCTTACTCACTCTGGGACTCCAGACCATGGGATGGTGTCACCTACAGTAAGGGTGTGTCTTCTCTCTTTAGCTAAATCCTCACAGACATCACAGTGGGCCTTGTAAGTGTGCCCATTTTGCACCTGAACAAATAAGTTGAATGGCATGTCTGACATGACCTTAGATGTGAGAGAAAAATGGTTTCCTAAGGTATCATGCAGGTGTCTTTTTCCTCCTCCTCCTCCTCCTCCTCCTCTTCCACCCCTTTATTCTCAGCTTCAGAGGCCAAAGGAATGGCTGAGGACTCACTCCTTGGCCTCCTTTGTCTCTGAGAGATCTCATCTAAGAGATCTCATTTAGTATGCTCCTGAGCTACTGGAGGAGTAGAACTCTCTGTGTCTCCTTCCCGAGGGGGAAAAATTAGATGGTCCTGGGGTGACAAAAAAAAAAAAAATCACAAGGAGACAGTTTCTGCTTTAGTTCAAATAGCATTCTTATTGTTGGAATTATTATAGGTGTTCTTAAAGGAATGCCTTGTGAGGAGGTGTGAGCACCCCATTAAGGTGGTGGCATGGGGTGCAGAGGAGATGGGGTTCCAGCAAGCGCAAACTTCAGTAGTTGAGGATCTATTGACAGCTGATGACTTCTGGGAGAGGAAGAGTTGGTTTCTTTAAGGGTACACAGCCCTTGGTAGGTTGTCTGCACTCCAGTAAATGGCCCCAGACCCAGACTCAGTGATAGGGGTAGCCATGGGTAGAGCTGGAAGAAGTTAGGAGGAAGAGTCAGGGGTAAATGTAATCAAAATACATTGTATGTATGTATGAAATTATCAATAAGTTGATAAAATATTATAATAATAATTCAGAGAAGAATACTACATCAGCTTGGACCAGATAGTGTCCAAGGTCCCCTTGATTCTTGCCACCATTTCTCGAGGGCTTCGAAAACCAGAGCTCACACCTAACCAGCTCTCTGTGTGCCCCCCAGGTATCGTGTTCCACTATAGAGCCATCTCCACACGCTACACACTGGACTTCGACAGAGCCCAGCGGGCTTGCCTGCAGAACAGCGCCATCATCGCCACACCTGAGCAACTGCAGGCTGCCTATGAGGATGGCTTCCACCAGTGTGATGCAGGCTGGCTGGCTGACCAGACAGTCAGGTGAGACCCAACCCCCAGAAGAACCATCAGGGCTAAGGGCCAGGTGTAAGGAGACTAGCAGAGTGGGACAGGCAATGGGGTGGAACACTGACCAGCACTCAGCTGGTATGGACATGACCCTGTGGCCATTCTCCTGAGAGAAAACAGTGCCAGCTGCCTTGTTCTGAACCTCACCCCTCTCTTTGCCTGCTTTTCCTCTTGTCGTGTTTCCTTGCTTTTGGTTTGCTTGTCAGTTTTTAACTTTGGAGTTTCCTTTATTTTTCTTTACTGCCTTACATACATAGACTTTTTTTGTAAGACAAGGCATACATAAATCAAGCGTCAAGAAACATCTTTTCTGAGTGAGTTCTGGGAGTCCCATGGCAAAGCAGAGCAGAGAAAGGCCTTGCCGCAAGGATCCCAGTACAGTGTGGTGAGTCTGTGAAGACAGACTGTCTACCCCTGTGCGTCACAATGCTAGCTCCAAAGCTGGCACACAAGACCTCAGGAAAACAGCTGTGCCAGCTTGGGCAGGCAAGGGGACCATATGATCACAAGGCCACACGGGAATGTTACTGTTTCACCTCTGCTGCAGAGATAAAACACTGATCGAAAGCAACTTGGGAAGGGAAAAGGTTTATTTCAGCTTCTTCTTCCAGGTCATGGTCCATCGTTGAGGTGAGTGAGGGCAGAAACACTAGGAGGCGGGGACCATGGAGGAATGCTGTTTGACCCTCAGTGCCTGGCTCATTGTCTCCTATCTCATCTGCAGGCTCGTGATCCGTTAGCTTTCTTACATATCTCCAGCTCAGCTGTCTAGAGACTGTGTCATCCGTGGTAGGCTGGGCTCACCAACATTGTCCAAAGATGGAAACAAGCCCTTACAGACATGGCTGCAGGCTAATCTAAGCCATCCCCTCAATTGAGACTCTTTCAAATGACTCTAGAATGTGTCACACTGACAGCTAAAGCCAGCCGGGGCAAGCACTAACCACAAAGAGTCCGTAAATAAAAAATAAAAACAAAAAAAAGCAAAACGATAGTCTAATATGGCAGGAGTCCACATATTGGCCTCAGGAAGGGCTACACCCAAATCCCAACCCTGGAATTTGGAAGCTGTGTGACCGTGAACAAATCAGTTAACGATTCTGGACCTTAGCATAACTTTGAATAAAGTCCATCCCCTGTCTCACTTAGTGGACATAAAACTCCAGTAGTACAAAGTAAGCACCATAGCCAAATCCAACCCAACCCATCATTTTATTTCATAAATAATGTTGTGTTGAAACATAGCTATGCCTACTTTCTTACATATTATCTGTAGCTGCTCCTCATTGCTACAATACGAGTGGTCACCACAGAGGCCTATGGTTTGCAAAACTCACAAGATTCTGGCCTTTTATATGAAAAGTGTCTGCCTGGAGAGAGTATGTTTGGTACCAAGAGTACTCAGTAACAGAGGCTGCCTTGACCAGTGAGCACCATTGAGACGGGGGGGGGGGGGGGGCAGCCGGCATTTAGAGCAGACTTGTATAGAGGTAGTTGTAAGCCTTTGTTTCTCCCTAGAAGGCTAAGGCTACAAGAACAGTGACCTTGGTCTTCCCTCTGTCCCCAGTGTCATATTCCCATGTTGGCTTCCCAACAGGTACCCCATCCACACTCCCCGGGAAGGCTGCTATGGAGACAAGGATGAGTTTCCTGGAGTGAGGACCTATGGGATCCGT
This sequence comes from Psammomys obesus, assembly GCF_907164565.1. Taxonomy (NCBI): domain Eukaryota; kingdom Metazoa; phylum Chordata; class Mammalia; order Rodentia; family Muridae; genus Psammomys; species Psammomys obesus. The sequence continues at coordinate 17,249,463 of NW_026596046.1, forward strand.
GACACCAATGAAACCTATGATGTGTACTGCTTTGCTGAAGAGATGGAGGGTGAGGCCACGCCCCCCACCGTGAGAAAGCCAGCTCCCTTCAAAAGGCCTCTTCCATCCCTATCCCCATGCTCACTTTTGGAATAGCTACGGAAGGCCTCCTCTGGGCCAGGGCCCTCCCTCAGTCCTCTCCTGCCATGGAGAGGACTGGGCTCTTGCTGGAACTCTCACTATCCGCTTTGAAGGGGGTCTTGGCAGCCACAGGCATGTATAAGTCATTCCAAAGGCTTCTGGGGCTTTCTCTCTTATCCGGGATCTCAGTACCTCTGGCCAGGCTCAGGACAACGGTGTAGCTCGGTAGCAGACCCCAGGCTCCATTTCCCACTCAGGAGGGATACCCTATGCCACTCTAGGGAAGACACATGGTTTCTTCCCAGCTCCCCTCACTCCACTTCCCTGTAGCCTGAAGTCCTACCCCAAAGCTTTTGTTGGGTTGCTTGAGGAAGAAACCTAGATCGTATCTTTCCTTTATAACGGTACTAATTTTGAACACAGCGTGTAGATAACACCCCTCTCTCATCTGCACCCATTTACCTCTCTGGACATTCTACACCCTCTCTGAATCTGGCTCTCCTATCTCCCACACTCCTCCAGTTGGTGCGATATACCCCACCTTTCTTGCCATCATAGCCTCCTTCTAATTCTCATCTCAGTAGCCAAACTCTCTACTAAGTGATAATATTAAGTCGCCATGTTTGGCTATGCCAGGTTTTAGGAAACATTGTTTAAAAGGTTAGCAGAACCAAAATTATCCCATCATGGCGTCTCTGGGTACTACTGACCCTGGTTTGGATGGCAGTACTCTAAAGGGTCAAAAAGTGAGGCCTGCTTTTCTGAATTTGGGGTGATTTCCTAGGAATGGGCGTTGCCCGTGTTGAAGGAGAGCTCCCCTAGTGGTGGGAAGGTGAACAGCAACCACCTGGTCTTCTGATCTCAGGGCCACTCCACCCCTGCTCTTGGGCAGCTTTTTTATTTGGAGGAGGAGAGGGCGCTTGCTAGGAGATTAATGTCATCCTACCCAAAATTCCAGTAAGGAATGGAGAGGGGTTGGGAGGGTGACAGACAAGCCGAGAAAAAGATAAACCTCTGGGAAAAGATGTGTGCCTCTTGGGGACACAGGTTGGACGGGATGGGAGCAAAGCCCTCAACCAGCGCGATGTGTCCTTCACAGGTGAGGTGTTTTATGCCACATCCCCGGAGAAGTTCACCTTCCAGGAGGCAGCCAATGAGTGCCGGCGGCTGGGGGCACGACTGGCCACCACGGGCCAGCTCTACCTGGCCTGGCAGGGAGGGATGGACATGTGCAGCGCCGGCTGGCTGGCGGACCGCAGTGTGCGCTACCCCATCTCCAAGGCTCGGCCCAACTGCGGGGGCAACCTCCTGGGAGTGCGGACTGTCTATCTGCACGCCAACCAGACAGGCTACCCTGATCCCTCATCCCGCTATGACGCCATCTGTTACACAGGTGAGGCTGGAGCTGAAGGGGGGAGGGGGGCCTCACCGCCGAAATTGGGTCCCGATAAGATCTTGGGAAAGGACCACTGGGTTCCTGAACCCCGTATTTTTATCATCTCCTTACCCGTTTTCACTGGCTCTTAACGCAGAGCCAATGGAGTCACAAGCCCTCTGGAGTAACCAGCCCTGTTTTCATCAGATCCGCACAGAACAGTGATTCGTTTTCTTGGGTTTGAATCCCAGCTCTTCAGTGCAATGACAGCTCATTTCATATTTCACTTCTACAGCCTGATTTTACATGAAGAGGGACATCCTCACTCCCAAAAGCCTCTCTTTCTTCACTTTTTGATAGTCTCACCACTCTTTGGAAGTATTACCCTTATGAATATTCCCTTTATCAATAACTACCTTATGTCTGCCAGACCCTCATTTGTCCAGGACTCTGAGGCAGGCAGTTCTCCAACAACGCCTGCATCAATTACACAAATTACCTCTGCAAGATTCAGGCTTTCCCTTTATCACTGACTCGCATCGTCCCATTGGACACGCAGAGGGCAAATGTGGCAGCTGGTAGAGAGGTAGAAATAGGAACTGATTTTATTTGATAAGCAGTGAACTGGTTGATCAATACGTCATGAGCATCCTAGTGAGCCGACCTTTTATAATAATTTAATTGAATCTATACTGAACAGGTGCAGAATTTTTCTTGCCATTGTTACCCAAACAATACATAAAACAACTATTGAAATAGAGGAATTATAAACAGCCAAAAGATGACATAAGATTCCAGCGGTGACACAAGGGTTAAATAAGGGGCTTCAACATTCGCAGAGTTTAGCATCTGTGGAGGTTTGGAACCACCCTGAGACAATGCGGAAACCGCAGAACTCAGATACCTGAGGCCCTTGTGGTGGGCAGGGCCAGGTCCTCCAGCCAAGCAGGAGAAAGTGGGGCACACTCAGCTCTCATCTCCTCAAAATACCCCAAGGCTGAGCACTAAAGCTTGTCTTCGCCTCCTGTTCCAGGTGAAGACTTTGTAGACATCCCAGAAAACTTCTTCGGGGTTGGTGGTGAAGACGACATCACCATCCAGACGGTGACCTGGCCAGACCTGGAGCTGCCCCTGCCCCGAAATATCACAGAGGGAGAAGCACGGGGCAATGTGATCCTCACTGCAAAGCCCATCTTCGACCTGTCTCCCACTATCTCAGAGCCCGAGGAGGCCCTCACACTTGTCCCTGATGTGCGGGCCACAGCCTTCCCTGGGGCTGAGGAGAGAACTGAAGAAGCCACCAGGCCCTGGGGCTTTCCTGGGGACACCACACCAGGTCTGGGCTCTGCCACGGCCTTCACCAGTGAGGACCTGGTGGTGCAAGTGACCATCGCCCCCGGGGCAGCTGAAGTCCCTGGTCAGCCCCGCCTGCCAGGGGGTAAGTATGCTCCTGGGGAGCAGGCAGGGCAGTTAGGTTTCACTCGCCGGCCACAAACCATTAGCTCCAAATGAAGTCACCTGTGGGAAACAGGGTACACATCAAGGAAATGAAAGTACCACATGGTTCAAAACAAAACAGACCCACTTGAAAACCGTTGCTCTGGGTGACCCCATGGCCTTGCCTGGCCTTGTCCTGCCACCAGGATAAAAAAAAAAAAAAAAAAAAAAATCAACAACGTTTAGTGAGCAGACTGAGTGCAGCTGTGCTAAGGTAGCCTGTGAACTGAAAAGGCCTCCACATTTCTAAGTAATTGAGGAAGGGGGAGGAGTTAAAAGGAGAAAGATGTTTTGTGGTACATGAAAATCATGTTAAGTTTCAAATTTCGGTGGCCACAAATGAAGTTTGATTGGGTCAAAGCCACGGCCACTTGTTTAAGGTTTTTTCCATGGCTAATTTAGGGTAGTTGTGGCTGAGTTAAACACTCGAATGAAATCACATGTCCCACAAAAGCTGTTCTAGAAACCAGGTGTGACGGCAGATTATCTGCAGTCCCAGCCCAGCACAAGAGGTTGAGGCAGAGAGTTGTGAGTTCAAGGTTAGTCTGGTTTATATAGGAAGACTTTATCTCAAGAAGAAGGAAAAGAAGGAGAAAAAGAATAAAAGCCTGATGTACTTATCTGGTTCTCTGTGGAAAACATTTGCAGCCTTTGGGCTAGGCAGGTGGTGTTCCCTACACTCAGGCAATGTCAGGAGAGTCAGGGATGTCCACTTAACACAGAGCCCAGCTGATCCCAGAATGCAAATCTTCAAACGGGAAGGACATTCTGGGGTAGGGTCTTGATAGTGTCCCCCCCCCCGGGATGGACAGATAGATGCTGTCATCTGCCATGACACTCATGTTATCGCCAAACAGGACTTCAGGTGGAATTGCCCAAGTCTATCTCTTAAGTCTAAGTGGAGAAGCTAAGCTTTGGACAGACTCCCACGAGCACCAATCTTGACTCTGTTTCTTTCTCCCCTCTCCTCTCCACCCAGGAGTTGTATTCCACTATCGCCCAGGCTCCACCAGATACTCTCTGACGTTTGAGGAGGCACAGCAGGCCTGCATGCACACCGGGGCGGTCATTGCCTCACCTGAGCAGCTCCAGGCTGCCTATGAGGCAGGCTATGAGCAGTGTGACGCTGGCTGGCTGCAGGACCAGACCGTCAGGTAAAGGACAAGCCTACCGTTCTCAGCCCCAACCAAGAAGCCCCCAGCCTAACACAACAGCCAGAACGGTGGGCACCCAGCACTCTGTGGACTAAATGAACGCACTAGTGATTGAGCAATCCCCTAAATGTCGCACACACCTCTAAACCAAAGCAAATTTTGAAAGACGGTGGCAGGAACTTTGCTATGCCAAGACCTTAGTAATTTCTCTCCAAGAGACAAACAGAGAAAGCCCCTGGAGGCTGTCTTCGAGCACTTCCATCCATGGAGGTATGGCAGAGTGTAGGGGGCTCTCTTCCGAAGTCCACCAAACGCTCAAGAGACTCGCTACATACTCACATCACCTTGCTTTGACTCACAGCAGATGACCCAAGATATGCCTTTTCCACCCCCAAAATGGGCCCTCACCCCCACTCCCGTTCTCTTTCACAGATACCCCATTGTGAGCCCACGGATGCCATGTGTGGGTGACAAGAACAGCAGCCCCGGAGTCAGGACGTACGGCGTGCGCCCGTCATCAGAAACCTACGATGTCTACTGCTATGTGGACAAGCTAGAGGGTACAGACTTATCATCACATTTTTATCCCCAGACCAGCAGGGACACAAAAAGAGTCTCATAAGGGAGGGATAGAATTGCCACCATCCACCTTGACCTGCTCCCACACAGTTTTCTGGACAGAAAACAGGCCTACCCCTCACCTCTTTCCATTCAAGAACCTTCTCCCTGCCAAAGGCTCATATGATTCACTCTCCTATCATGGTGTGACATTGGTCCTTGGGAAAGCCATGAGCTCAGTGGCTAAACTGATCAGTTTATCATAAATAACTGTTTGGCACACCTTTCCAGTGCCCATGAACAAATCAAAGGCTCTGAGACATGCTGCGGTCTAAAATCTCTGTAACTCTGCAACTTAGCATTTGCCCAAGCTTATCCAGCCACAGACCTGTTTTGTTTCTATCCTCTTAATTTCCATGAACGTCACCAAATTGCCTTTCCGCTGAGCCCAATTTGAAAAATGCCAGTGTTCCGTTCCGGAAAAGTTTCAGAGTGGCCAATCACTCAACCTCTGTAAGCCCTGGTCCCGTCCCCTCCCCTCCCTCTCCGTCTGTAAAACACATCTGCTTTATACCCACATTAGAGGTTTTCCTGAGCGTTAACGGAGAGGCATAAAAGCACCCGGGACAAACCAATGCTGGGTAGATGTGAACTTCCATCTCCCTAACCCCAGATAAGGTCCTGGATGAAATGTGGGTGCTGAATCCCCAAAGGAACGTGAATCAGGTCCACAGCAGTCGCTGAGTTCCATGAGGGAGCAGGGAGCATGTGGGGGGGAGGGGCAGCCAGCTGAACCACCTCTGTGAGTCAGGGGAAAGGAGCAGAGGTGGGACTGGAGAACCTAAACAAAGGGGCAGGGGTGGGATGGGTAGAAGCCAGTTCCTCACAGACCGACTGGCTCAGCCCAGCTCAACCACTGTCTTAGTTTTTTAGCAAGGGATGTTCCAAGTCCCAGGAAATTCCCACTTAGTACAAAGTGGAGCAGCTGGTCTCTATTGCCCAGGATCCCAAGAGATCCAAAGGGTGTGCGGGAGGAAGTGGCGGGTGGATGAGTGGGGCTGGGACCTATGGGGGGGTGTGCCACAAAGGTGGGTGAACAGCCCTGGTGAGCAGAATAGAGGTGCCAGGAGCTCTGCCCCAGAGCAGGGGGAACAGGACTGTTCTGGTGACTCACGTGAAACATCAAACCGCCATCGCCTCTGTCCCCAGGGGAGGTGTTCTTCGCCACACGCCTCGAGCAGTTCACCTTCCAAGAAGCGCAGGCCTTCTGTGAAGCTCAGAATGCCACCCTGGCCTCCACTGGCCAGCTCTACGCCGCCTGGAGCCGTGGCCTGGACAAGTGCTATGCTGGCTGGCTGGCGGATGGCAGCCTCCGCTACCCCATCGTCACCCCTCGGCCTGCCTGTGGTGGAGACAAACCTGGCGTGAGAACTGTCTACCTCTACCCCAACCAGACCGGCCTCCCAGACCCGTTGTCCAGGCACCATGCCTTCTGCTTCCGAGGTACTGTAGTCACCCCCATGTGCCCGGCGGGGAGTGGGGGGAGGGACTTCCTTATGGCTTCCTTTCTAAATAGTGACAAATGATTCCTACCTTAAATGTGAAGCACTCGACTTGTGTTTATATTATATATGTTGTATATTCTTGTCAGGTTCTCTTTCACTTGTAACTGTTTTTGTAATGGTTTTAATCAAATAATTCTGGTGTCCTGTGTCCAGTGCGGCCACCTACACACTTAACTGACCCTCCTCGTGCAGACATCACCACTGTAGTCCCAGCTGTCCTTACCAGCTAGACAGCTGAGGGCGACACGCTGGACGCTGACTGGTTGGAATCTCACAGCATCCACAGAGGGTGATGATACACCGGACAGAATGGAGACTGGACTACCGTGGGCCGTGGTTTCAGCATAACCCGGCAAAGTTCGCGGTCCTGACAACTGCTTGTCAATACAGAATTCTTTTATTTTTTTAAGATTTATTTTTATAATGTTTAACTACGTGTATGGGGGCGGGTGGGTACATGTGAGTGCAGGTGGCCTTGGAAGCCTGAGGCATCAGATACCCCAAGAGGTGGCGTTCAGGCAGTTGTGAGCTGCTGCCCTGGGCGCTGAGATCCAAACTCCAGCCCTCTGTAAGAGAAGTACACCCTTTTAACCACTGAGCCATCTCAACAGCCCCCTGAGGTTGCTTTTAACTAAAGGGGGAAAAAAACTGTTTCCAAGTTTCCCAGACTTCTAGGGACAACATTCAACTTGATTTCCTTTTTTTTTTTTGTATTTCAAGAAAGGGTCTCTCATATTGCCAAGGCTGGCTTTGAACTCCTGGTCCTTCCGGCCCCACTTCTTACTGTTTTGATTACAGGCGTGTGATACCATTCCTAGTGGCGGGGAGCCTTGCTTTTTTTTTTTTTTTTTTTTTTATGTGTCTAATTTTAACATGTTAATTTTTATTTAAAATTTAAATTAACATACCAGCATTATATTTCATTTTGCAGTCTCTTCTTTCTGGTCACCTGCCTTTTTATTAGAAATATATTTTGATCATGTTTTTCTCCTCCCAGATCCTCCCCACATCCCTTCCCACCTGACTTTATGTTTGTTCTCTCTCTTAAAAAAAAAAAAGAGAAACAAACAAACAATAGGGCTGGAGAGATGGCTCTGTGGTTAAGAGCACTGGCTGTGCTTCCAGAGGATCAGGGTTCAATACCCAGAATCCACATGACAACTCACAACTGCCTGAAACTCTAGTTCCTGGGGATCCAACAACCTCACACAGACACACATGCAGGCAAAACACCAATGCACATAAAATAAAAATAAAAAATAAACAAAAAAAAACTCTGCTGAAATAAAAATCAAAACAAAGAAGCAAAAGACCAATAAGACAAAAAAAAAAGGCCAAAATGAAGCAAAACATCTTTTAAAATCTCCGTAATTGCCACAAGTTTGAGGGCAGCTTGTATTGAATAGGAACAATCTTTCTCCCCTATTTATTTATTTATTTATTTATTTATTTATTTATTTATTTATTTATCTATCTATCTATCTATCTATCTATCTATTTATCTATTTAAACCCCATAGTTCATTTAAGAGGGCTAATCTCCTCCTGGGGGAATTGTTGAGGTACTTGTCTCAGCAAGAGAGGTCAAGCCAATATGTCTTCTAGTAAATTTCCAACCATAACTTTCATCACCCATCCCAGACCTTCAGTGGACTCAAACCTCTTTTCCGTTTGTCTCTTTGTTTTAAGAGAGGGTCTCATTATGTAGCCCTGGCTATCCTGGAACTAGCTATGTAGACCAGGCTGGCCTCTAACTAACTCATGGAGAGCTTTGTGCCACTCACTCCCAAGTGCTGAGATTAAAGGAATGTGCCACCATGCCAGGCTTCAAACCTCTTATCACCCTATAGAGTTCTGATTCCTTCCTGACTTGCTCCAGGTTGCTGGATTCCCCCAAATCAGAAGTTAGCCCTAGTCTATGAATCCTGTCCTCACCCTACCCTCACCCTGCCCACTGCAAATGCCGTGATAGCTGTGCGTGGAATTTAAAGATGAGCTTCCTATTTGAGGAACTGGCACGCTCAGAGCCTAGCTCTGCCTTCATGGTGGGCAGTATCATGTTAGATCTTGAACTCAGAGATTCACTCTGGTGCTTCTAAGCCATTGACCTTGGGCAAGTCACCACTTGTTAGATGGAATCTCTCATTTTGTAAGGTAAAACATGTTTATAAGCACAAAGGTTTTAGGTCCAGCATATATAGAACAGATTGTGGGGAGAGAACACCCCAGACCACTCTGTCCTAAGCTGCTGGGGATGCAGGGTACAGGGTGATATTAGACAGCAGATACAAATAGCAAACAGTTCTCTCTCTGACTTAGAGTGTGGGGTGGGTCAGCAAGGTTCTTGAACTGGCCAGGTGTAACCCAGGGTTCCCTTTGCTCCTCTACTCCTGAAGGGCGGGGCAGGAATGGGTTACTGCTGAGGGCAGGACCTCACCTCCCACATCTTCTTCAGGTGTGTCAGTGGTGCCCTCTCCAGGAAAAGAAGAAGGTGGCACACCCACATCACCCACTGACATAGAGGACTGGATCGTCACTCGGGTGGGGCCTGGCGTGGATGCTGTCCCCTTGGAGCCTGAGGCAACATCGGTCCCAGATTTCATCACTGAAGCAGAAACACAAACTGAATGGGAGCCAGCCTACACCCCAGTGGGCACATCCCCACCGCCAGGTGGGCATAGCTGGGCCCTGGAGCATGCCCTGAAGGCATGTGCACTAAACACACACACCTGCCTGCTATGGAATGCCCAGATGAGGGTGGGAGTCGGGGGGGGGGGGCTTGAACTCACTGGATAGCCCAAGCAGGTCTTGAACTTGCAATCCTCCTGCCTCGGTCTCCATCAAGTGGCATGAGTCCCTCAAGTACTTCTCTTCTGATATACATTTTAAATCACAGATATTGAGTCTTCTCAATATTGTCTGTGCCAATTAATATTGCAATGTGGATTTTCTTCTCTATCTTGAAAATACAGAGGGCTACATTGCTTCTTAAGAATACTTGAAGGGGGAAGTTGGTTTTTCAGGGGTGCACCCCACTTCCAGGGGGTAGTGTAAAGGGTGCCCCTTAGGGTCCCACAAAGCACAGTTCATATAGCCTGTGAGCCTGAGGGTGTAGAGGGAGGGTCCTAGTTCACTGTCCTTTTATCCATCCTCTCGCCCTTCCTTTATCTTCCCTTTCTTCCTCTCTCCTTCTGTCTGTTTCCTTCATTCCTCTCTCTCCTTTCTACCTCCTTTGCCATAACACTGAAGCATGTCCCTTAACAATCATCTGACATGTGCTCGCACTTTTGAAAGATGTTTTCGGTGAAAGGGAGGAAGTTCAGATCCACATACATCTTTGAAATGGAGCAGTTCCCCATTCCATACTTCACCTTGGCTCCCTTCTTTTCTCCAGGGATCCTTACCACATGGCTTACCACCGTCCCAGCAGCAGAGGAATATACCGAAAGCCCCTCTGCCACTGAAGAGCCCTCTGCCTCGGAAGTACCTTCCACCTCAGAGGGGCCATATACTCCTTCACTTGCAGCACCAAGCGGGACAGAGCTGCCAGGCTCTGGGGAAGCATCGGGGGCACCTGACCTCAGTGGTGACTTCACGGGCAGCGGAGAAGCTTCAGGACGACTTGACTCCAGTGGGCAGCCATCAGGGGGCAGTGAAAGTGGACTTCCCTCGGGCGACCTTGACTCCAGTGGCCTCAGCCCCACAGTGAGCTCAGGCCTGCCTGTGGAAAGTGGACTGGCCTCAGGGGATGAAGAAGAAGTCCAGTCGTCCCGCACTCCCACCGTTGACAGGCTGCCCTCTGGAGGTGAGGGCCGAGAAGGCTCTGCTTCTGGAACAGGAGACTTTAGCGGGCTGCCTTCTGGTGGGGAAGTTATAGACACTTCTGCTTCTGGGTCAGAAGATATCAGCGGGCTTCCTTCTGGAGGAGACGGTCTAGAAACTTCTACCTCTAGAGTAGATGGTATCAGTGGGATTCCTACTGAAAGAGAAGGTCTAGAAACCTCTACCTCTGGAGTAGAGGACCTCAGCGGACTTCCTTCTGGAGAAGAAGGTCCAGAAACATCTACCTCTGGAATAGAGGACATCAGTGTACTTCCTACTGGAGGAGAAAGTCTAGAAACATCTGCTTCTGGAGTGGGAGACCTGAGCGGACTTCCCTCAGGGGGAGAAACTCTAGAAACATCTGCTTCGGGTGCAGAAGATGTCACCCAGCTTCCTACTGAAGGAAGAGAGACTTCTGCCTCTGGAATAGGGGACATTGGTGTGCTTCCTACTGGAAGAGAAAGTCTAGAAACTTCTGCCTCTGGAGTAGAGGATGTCAGTGGACTTCCTTCTGTAGGAGGAGGTCTAGAGACTTCTGCCTCTGGAACAGAGGACATGAATGTGTTCCCTACTGAGGCAGAAGTTCCAGAAACTTCTGCCTCTGGAGGGTATGCCAGTGGGATTCCTTCTGGAGAAGATGGTGTGGAAACCTCTGCTTCTGGAGTGGATGGTGTGAGTGGCCAGCCTTCTGGAGGAGATGGTCTAGAAACTTCTGCCTCTGGAGTGGAAGATCTTGGTGTTTCCATCAGAGAGGGTCTGGATACATCTGCTTCCGGAGTAGATGCTACTGGGTTTCCTTCTGGAAGTGGGGATACAGAGATCTCTGTTTCTGGGGTAGGCGATGACCTCAGTGGACTTTCTTCTGGAAAAGAAAGCCCAGAGACTTCGGCTTCTGGAGCTGAGGACTTTGGTGGGTTGCCTTCTGGAAAAGAAGACTTGGTAGGATCCGCCTCTGGGGCCCTGGACTTTGACACACTACCTTCTGGAACTCTAGGAACTCCAGAAGCCAGTGGCCTTCCCTCTGGATTTAGTGGTGAGTATTCTGGAGTGGACGTTGGAAGTGGCTCATCCTCTGGCCTGCCTGACTTTAGTGGACTTCTGTCTGGGTTACCAACTGTCTCCCTAGTAGACAGTACCTTAGTGGAAGTGGTCACAGCCACCACTGCCAGTGAACTGGAAGGAAGGGGCACCGTTGGCATCAGTGGTGCAGGAGAAGTATCAGGGGTTCCCCTCAGTGAGTTGGAGAGTAGTGGGGACATCAGTGGCCTCCCTTCAGGAACTGGACTCAGTGGCCAAGCATCTGGATCTCCTGATGTCAGTGGGGAAACATCCGGATTTTTTGATGTCAGTGGACAGCCATTTGCGTCACCTGACACCAGTGGGGGAACATCTGGGATTCCTGAAGTCAGTGGGCAGCCATCAGGGATCCCTGAAATCAGTGGGATATCTGAAGTGACTGAGCTGAGTGGACTGCCCTCTGGACAGCCAGATGTCAGTGGAGAAGGGTCTGGCATTCTCTTCGGCAGTGGCCAGCCTTCTGGCTTAACTTCTGTGAGTGGAGAAGGCTCCGGGGTTCCTGACCTCAGTGGGCAGCCCTCAGGGTTACCAGTGTTCAGTGGAACAACACCAGGAACCCCTGACCTGGCTTCTGGCGCCGTAAGTGGCAGCGGAGACTCTTCCGGCATTACATTTGTGGACACCAGTTTTGTTGAAGTGACCCCTACTACATTTAAAGAAGAAGAGGGCTTAGGATCCGTGGAACTCAGTGGCCTCCCTTCCGGGGAGACAGATCTTTCTGGCACATCTGGGACCGTGGATGTCAGTGGACAATCTTCCGGAGCAATCGATTCCAGTGGATTCACATCCCCGACTCTGGAATTCAGTGGCCTCCCAAGTGGAACAACTGAGGTCAGTGGAGAATTCTCTGGAGTGGAGGCTGGGAGCAGCTTCTCCTCAGGAGCATTTGATGGCAGTGGACTTGTCTCAGGTTTCCCTACTGTGTCTCTTGTAGACAGAACTTTGGTGGAATCTATAACCCAGGCTCCAACTGCTCAAGAGGCTGGGGAAGGGCCTTCCGGCATTTTGGAATTCAGTGGCGCCCATTCTGGAACACCAGACATGTCTGGGGACCTTTCCGGGTCTTTGGACCTAAGCACAGAGCAGTCTGGGCTGATGGACCCCAGCACAGAGCCACCAAGCTCTCCATATTTTAGTGGAGACTTTTCTAGCACCACTGATACAAGTGGAGCATCCATAGCTTCCACGACTGGCAGTGGAGAAAGCTCGGGGCTTCCAGAAGTCACTTTAATCACTTTAGAGTTAGTGGAGGGTGTGACTGAACCAACTGTTTCCCAGAAAGTTGGCCAAGGGCCTTCTATGACATATACTCCAGAGCTCTTTGGGGCCAGTGGGGAAGCCTCAGCATCTGGGGACCTTGGTGGAACTGTGACAAACTTCTCAGGGTCTGGGATAGAAGCTTCGGTCCCAGAAGCCAGCAGCGAGACATCTGCTTACCCTGAGGCTGGACTGGGAGTGTCTGCTGCCCCTGAGGCCAGCAGTAAATTGTCTGGATTCCCAGATCTTCATGGAACCACCCCTGCCTTCCATGAAGCAGATCTAGAGGTGACAGGCACAGAGGTGAGCAGCACCCCATGGACCTTTCAGGAAGGCACCAGGGAGGGGTCTGCTGCTCTGGAAGTGAGTGGAGATTCTATCACTACCTCCAGCGTAGACACAGACACTTCAGGTGTGCCTTCTTCCACTCCCACGGCTTCTGGAGACAGGACTGAAATCAGTGGAGAATGGTCTGATCACACCTCAGACTTGAATGTTGTCATCAGCACCACCATCCCAGACTCCCAACCTACCCAGCGCCCTACAGAGATGCATCAAGAAATCGAATCCCCAAATCCCCCATACTCAGGAGAGGAGACCCAAACAGCAGAAACAACCATCTCCCTGACAGACGCCCCCATCCCCTCTTCTTCAGAAGGGTCAGGAGAAACAGAGTCAACTGCTGAAGGTATGGTTGGAGTTATTTTCCCTTTGAATGTGTTCAGAATGTAGGCAAATAAAATCCGGAAGGAGGCATGATAGCCTCATCCGTGGAGAATAGTACCAGAGGAGACTAAATACAGAATACGGATATAGACGTGAACAAAGCAAGCAGTGAGCATCATGCCATGCTCACAGCATGAATGTGTAAAGATAAGTGGCTCACTTCCATTGGTGTTAGATCACGCCTGGGCTCCACCCTCTGTGCTTAGCACAGGGAGATTGTGTTTGCATGCCTGTCCCCGAGTGAGTGTGAGATGACAGAACACTTCTGCCAGCGGCATTAATGTCCAAATATTTATTTTGTGTAGGGCTAAAACATGCACAGTTTCAGAACTATGAAGTCTCACTTTGGCTCTGTCCTGACTTTAGACTCTGTGTTCCCAACCCATCCCAGTCCATGAGGACTTTCCTGGGCTGTTGCAGTGCCTCACCTCTCCCTACTCAAAGCCACCAAGTAGCTTTAGACTACTTGACTCTCCCACTGTATTGGAACAGTCTTCACAGTTGGAGAAAAAGCACCCCACATATTGGGGGCTAAGTGAACAGGAAGGCAGAACTCCCAGAAGAGAAATGACTCAAAGCCATTCTCAAGGACTTGGAGGAGCTCATTACCCAGCTATGAGAGCTCAGAGGAGGTTATTGTGGTCTCTAGGCAGCTGGGTGCTTGACACTCATCCTCTGGGTTCTGTACAGAAGATCTCTGAGGCCCAGGGACATACCTGGCCACGCTGGCAAACACTGTTGACATAGGGAAGCCTCACTAGCTATGAGGGTGCAGACACCTGCTAGACAGACCGACTGCTGCGGTCTCCAGAGGGGGACTTGCACAGAAGCAGACCAAGGTCAGCTGGGAAGGAGAGACAGACAGTGACAGAAACAGAAAGACATAGTTTAAGCAGGATTCATGTTTCCAGAGCGTCTAATTGAAGAGAAGATTGGGAGGAAAAAAAGGCAAGTTCAGCAATGCGCTTGGTAGGTAGTCTTTTGTTAAACCTTTGGTTGTCTCATGAGTAGAGTTCAAAATACTTCTAGGTTCTAAAGGTAAAATGTAAAATGAGAGTTCTATGGCTGAGGAGATGGCTCAGTCAGTAAAGAACTTGACATACAATCATGAGGACTTGGGTTCAGATCCCCAGCACCCATGTAAAAAGTTGGGTACAGTATGCTCATCTCTAACGCCAGCCCTGGCCAAGGGAGAAATCTCAAGAGGATCTCTAGAGCTCACTGGCCAGCTCCTCAGTGAATCTATCCAAATTGGTGAGTTCCAGTGTCAATGAGAGATGCTGCCTTAAAAAGCAAGGTGGGGAACAACAGAGCAAGGCACTCGCCATCAGCCTCTGCTGATGCGTGAGCACTTGTGTGCACACGTGTGCACACAGGCACATGAACACATGCATAGAGCACACACATACACACACAGACTCACCCACCAAACACGTAAGCAAACCTTGAGACTTGAAAGAATCTTTGAACCTGGGGAGAGTATCAGTAGCGCAGATACTCCCCAGCCTCAGCGCAGGGTTCCTGGTGGGGGCTGTCTCTCATCACAAGAGCAAACTCCACAGAAGAACCCTTGTAGCCCTCCAGGTTTGGGTGGGACCAAGGTTCTTTTCTTGCCACCCAACTTGTGAATTCATAGCTGTGACCAGTGACATATTTCCCAGAGACCCCCACCACCCTAGAGGCTCTGCTTGTCTTTTGCCGGGGGCTAAAGAAGGGGGGGGGGGGGGGGGGGGAAGAGTGGGGTCCTCTGATTGGAGCTGGCTCCCTGAAATGATGCTCAGAATCCACCTGCCACCCTACGGACTCATCCTACCTCTTCAACATCAGTGCTTCTCAGGACCTTCAGGCCCACACTCTTGGGTTAGGTCTCTACACTTACCCCGACGTCCTTGTCCCCAGCCTCTCTCTACTGAGGCAGTGACTCTCATGAAGGAGCTTTATTCATGGGACACACTCCAAAATGGAGAAATGGATCCTAGTGGAATCCCAACTAACAAGATTTATCTGCCAGCCAGGTGTGGCGCCTCTGAAGCCTTTACGTCACACACTGATATTTGAATATCCGGGGGATTCTCTCCCAAGGAGAGGAACTGGATTTAGTCCTAAAAGAAAGCATTAGGTAGTAACTGGCACCTTGCTTAGTCAGTATTCTGTATATAAACAAGTTCTTGATAAATTAGCAGTCAGTAAGTTTTTGTGTTTTTGTTTGTTTGTTTTGGTGGTGGTGGTGGTGGTGGTGGCGGTGGTGGTGGTGGTTTTTTGAGACAGGATTTCTCCGTGTAGCCCTGGCTGTCCTGGACTCACTTTGTAGACCAGGCTGAGCTCGAACTCACAGAGATCCACCTGTCTTTGCTTCCCCAAGTGCTGAGATCACAGGCAGGCACCACCACACCCAGCTAGTAATCAGTACTTTTGGCATCAGAATAAATATCTAAAACTGTGTGTGGTGAAGCACACCTATAATCGCAGTACTTAGGAGACTAAGGCAGGAGGATCAGAAGTTCAAGGTCATCCTGGGCTACATAGTACCTTGAAGCCAGCCTAGAATAAATTAGACCCAATAATAGACTCAAATAATAATAATAATAATAATAATAATAATAATAATAATAGACTCACATAATTAGACTCAAATAATAATAATGTTATTATTAATATTATTACTACTATTGCTACACTGGCTTCATGAATGCTCAGGCTCTTAATCTGGTTCAATTAAAACTTAGCTGCCTCAATGCTGGTGAGATGGCTCAGCAGGTTTGCTGCCAAACCTGGTCACATGAGTTCAAGCCCCAGGACCCACATGGGGAAAGGAAATAGCCAAGTCCCTCTGACCTCCACACTCATGCCATAGCAAGCACCTACCCCCAACCCACACATGTTAATTAATTAGATGTACTTAAAGCCAGCAGCCTCTTCTGCTGTCACTGACAGCATCCACACAAAGCAGGCTTCTAACTGGGGCCTCTATCTCCATGCTGCTGGAGAGCTCCTAAGATCGACCCAGACTGGGCTCCACCCCGGGCCATTCTGAGGCTGGGGAGGAGAGAGATTCCACCACTGGTGTCTTTTCAAAACTCCTTTGAAAAAATTAACCACTCCAATGGCTTTAAAGCGTAGCCACGGTTGAAAAGTACTTCTCTAACCAGATTTTACATCCATTTTCATGATGCATCTCAGGCTGGCCTCGAGCTCATGGCAGCCCTCCTTACCTCAGCCCCTTGAGTGTTAAAATCACAGGTGTGAACCACTACACCCAACAAATAGATATAATATTAGATTATATAATATAATAATAGGTATAATAATATATACCTCCTTGACTTTATTTCGTCAAAAAGTCTATGACAAGCAGTTACTAGCTATTTCAGCTAGCAACTAACTGAGTTGAAAAAGCAGCATATCGAAGAAACATTTAAAATCAGCTTTTAAAATGTAAAAGACTTGGAACGCACAAACAACGCAGCCTGCTTTTAATGCAAAGATCGTTCTTTTAAAATGCAAATTGGGATTGGTAAATATACTCTTAGAATTTTTGTCCTTCTGTGTGAGATGCCCAACAAGAAATCAGAGCCAAAGAGGATTCATTAGGGTCAGATTATTTTTTTCTTCTGTGCTTAAAAAATCTCCCATTGCAGCTATACAAGCTGTGCGCTGAGTAACTTGAGGGCTGTAGGGGTTGTAGGGCTCCATTTGCTTATTTGTTTTTTGTTGAGGGATAAGCCATTTAGCTATCCCTTGAGGTAAACCGCCAGCTGTCACTCTCCATTCAGCATTTTCCACGAGCTATAAAAACCTCTTGTTCACTTGGAGGTCAAACTCTGATGTAGGGCAAACCTGGATAAGACCTACTCAAGTGGAGGCCTGATGTGTCTGAGTTAGGTGCCAACGTGGCTATTTGAAAGTCTGTCTCCTTCAGACTTTACTAGGAGGCCCACGGTTATTGTCTCTCCCAAATTAGAGACATTGCTTGAAGGCCTTGCTAAAGAAGCACACAGAACCCCACACACACTCTATATTCAGTGACTATGCATTAAGTTCTTGGGGAAGAATGCATAAATGGTAACAAGATGCTGACAGTCCAGGAACCAGGTCTCCCTCCCGTCTGGGACAGAGAATCAGCTTCCTGTTGCATTTCCTGCCTCTCCTCCATTTCTTCCCAACTGTCTCCCAGACTTGCCAATGTGGGCAAGCCACTTTGCTTGTTTCCCTGCCTGCCACTGGCATAATAGTGTCCATACCACTGCACTGTGAGAATCATAATGGGAAAAGGAGTCCACAACATCCAGTCTTACCAGACATTGGTCCCTTCACTTCCTGTCTTCTTCCGGGAAGGCTGCCATTATCCCCACACCTGCTACCACCTTGTCCAGAACCCCCCAGAACAGTGGTTCTCAGCCTTCATAATGCTGAGACCCTTTAATATAGTTTCTCATGTTGTAGTGACCCCCAACCATAAAATCACTTTTATTGCTACTTCATGACTTCAATGTTGCTACTGTTGTGAATCATAATGTAAATGTCTGATATGCAGGATATCTGATATGCAACCCTCATGAAAGGGTCGTTCAATCCCTCCTCCAAAAGGGTTGTGACCCACAGGTTGACAAACGCTGTCCCAACTACCTCTTCCTTTAATCCCAATAACCAGCCGATGTCCCAAATGCCTGACACAGAAAGAGCTAAGCAGTCAGGTCCAGAATGACTCTTGCAAGAAGAAAGGGGAGGAAAGATGCTCAGGTGCTTTTGAGCAAACCAGATAAGGACACTAGCCCTTTTGCATTACCATAGACACTACAGTGTAGCGCTCACTTGGCCTCTCTAAACTACCCTGTACTATACAGTTCTCAAGACAACGTCGCTTCCTCATCTTGGTGTCCCAAAACAATATTCAAACGTCATACCCTGGCCAAACACAGAAGGAAAGCAACACCACATCCAATATCCCTGGCCAGATGGGAGCCCTCTCTAAGCTTCTGGGACAACTGGAAGCCAACTGGCCTGGCCTCCACCAGACCTCTTCCTTTCCTTCCCTTTTCTCATGGTTCAGCCAAAGACCCCAGAGTTGATGTCTGATTTTTTCCCCCTAAGGCCACCCCATCCCTGCTCTATACAGCTGCTTTAGCGCCTCCATTTGCTTAACCCCCTTGCCCTGGTGCTTCCCATACTGAAGCTAATGAACAAAAGAAAATACAACTAGCTTTCCTGAAACAGGAGAGCTGCCCCCAGCTTCCACTCTGCCCACTGACCTGACCTATTGCTGCTACTGCTGCTGCTGGGAATCCTGGTGCATGCTGGGAAACCAAGTGCATGCCGGGATTTCAGTCAGTTCCTCCACGCATTTTGGGGTTGCTTGGAACTGTGAGTTTCTAATCCGTGGCGTGTGCTTCTTGAAATGGAGCTGAGAACTTCATGGGAAGAGAAAAGATGCCAGCGATATGGAGAAAAGCAGCAGCAAGGTGCCTGAGAAGCAGGCATTCTCACCAGTAAGTCGCATAGACTTGGCCAAGATGATCCGGAGCTTGAAGATCTAGAGGAAAGTGAATCCTGGCACAGGATTGACTTAAAGGTTTAGATTGCTGTTACAGGCAGCCAGATCTAAGTCCTGGAATTAACTAAAATCCTATTCTAAAGCCAAGGTTCTGGCTGAACCTAAGGAGACCGACCGACCACCCATCAGTGTACTGTCGGATCCTGGATCTCAAGTAAACATAATTGCTTGTACCAAGAATTAGTTTCTTCCAGGTTAGATATGTAGCTCAGCTGACAGAGTGAGTGCCTAGAATGTGCAAAGCCCTGGGTTTGATCTCCAGCACCACATAAAGCTGCTGTGATGGCCCATACATAATTTCAGAACTCGGGAAAATCAGAAGTTCAAGGTTGACTATACAGTGAGTTCAAGGCCAGCTCTGGAGTTATAAATATGAAGATGACAAAATCTGCCCCCAATCCCCAGGCCTCCTGGAGTCCCCAAAAGGTGTAAAAAGACAAGTCTAAGAGATAAAGTTCTCACTTTGGCTAACTGTTGGTACACTGAGCCAAAGGCTAGCGATTTACTGATTTGAGCCTCACAAAGACGTTCAGCCAGAAAGAATGCCTTGGAACCAGAAAAGCAGAAGGGAAGAGCCTGCCTGAGACAGAGAGATCTGGGCTGAATCCCAGGCTGGTGATGGGTCTTCCCATGTTTGCCACTGTCCAGAATGGATTGCCCATCTAGAAATCATGACCCATTGAAGATGCCAACATTTTCAAGGCTTTAAGCTAGAAGGAGATCACAAGGAGAAAGGTTCTGTTCCCTATCCCAAAAGACAGACTCAGGCTTCATTTTTTACCAACATCCTCAAATCTTATTTACTGAAAACAAAGACAATCTACAACAATCTAATGAGTTTCATGCCAATCCCATTTGGCCATCTTCTCATGACTCTATACCCTTCAGACCCACTTCTAGATGCTCATCTGGAACATGGTTTTACCCTTTTATAACTTGTCTCACAACTATAGAGTAAACCAGAAGAAGCAAGACTTCTACACAAGCTTTAAAATTTTCACTTCCAATTTCTTTGCTTACCACCATGCCCATGGTTGGCTCACAAGAGAAGGTCTCAAGAAGAAGGCTCAAAAAAGGCATTTGGCTTCAGAAGTACCAGATCTCTCCAACCTGGAAAGTTGGCCCCAAGGCTCCAAGCTTGCCTGTCAAGAATCACACACATCCAAGAAAAATCATCTGGATCTTTGGTTCAACAGTCCAAGATGATGGCAACAGTAGCAGCAGCAGCAGCAGCAGCAGCAGCAGCAGCAGCAACAGTTCTCAGGAAATCCAGCCAGGCCCCTTCCAGCCTCTGGAGAGCAGCAGGGCTGGCCACCCATAATGAAGCCATGGTGCTTGGGAATTGCCAGCAGAGGTCCTAATGGTGGCCCTTGGTTTCTTGCAGACATTGATGAGTGCCTCTCAAGCCCTTGTCTGAATGGAGCCACCTGCGTGGATGCCATCGACACTTTCACATGCTTATGCCTTCCGAGCTACGGAGGGGACCTGTGTGAGATCGGTACGGCCGTCTCGGCTTCAGCTCATGTTACTAACTGCTGCACACCTCTCCCCTCACCCTTCCCTTCTAACCACAGGTTCCAGGCCTGGACTGGAGCCCACAAGTCTACGGGAGAGCCATTCTTGGGGAACACAACTGAGAGGCCTACCTCCCAATTTTAACTCCTGTTCTTGTTCTTTTCCCCTTGAGAACCTTCCTCTTGAAATGTTGGCTGATCTGACCGCAGGAGAGGTGCATACTTTGGAAAGAGGGGCTCAAGGAGCCTTGCAGACACTACTAACCTTTTCCAGGGCTTGCAGACTCGCTGGTGTGACCACAGATCTCAGTGCCTGTGTCCACTAGGACGATACCGCTGGTTCTGTGCACTGGTCTGGAAGGGAATTATGGGTAGGAGCAATGGGTTCTCTACTGATGGCCACGGATATCCTCAGCATGATCGTGGGCACTGTCTATCTTGCTGTGTTCTCTGTGGGACTTCCATGTCCTTTCCTAGGGAGCCACAATACCATGCTAACCAAGCTGCCTTCCTCTTCTCCTGGCATGAGGGCTGTGATTGGTCAGCCTGAGAGGACTGATGTCACCACTATGCTCCAATCATGCATGAGCAGGATCTGTGCATGCCATCCTCTCTCTTCATCACACCATGGCAGCTGCCTTCCCAATGCTACACTAGTCCATGCGCCCTTTCTTTAGCCTGCAGAGCAGTCGTGTTGCAAGGCACAGGGAATGAGTTTCCTCTGGTGGGCCTTCTCAACACCTCTGCTTCTTTAGCTGTGGGCCAGGAGCCATAGGCAGGACCAGAGAACCAGGCTGACCCCAGCACTCTCACTGATGGTGCTTTCTAAGCTCCTGCCAACCTCCCGGGCCTCAGGCCTTCCCAACTCAGAAAAGGAGACCTGAGGCTTTAGGATGCTGGTAGCAATGGCTCCTACAGAACCGGAAGTGTACATGGGCTCAAACCCCTTTTCAATGAACTCTTGTTAGAGAAACTTCCAGAAAGCAGTTGAAAGTCCTGGGAAATCTCCCTTTGAGCCTGAACAGTGTGAGGAGGCAACAAGAATTGCATGGTCCTTGGAGGCATCAGTACAAGCTGATGGAGGAAGTTAAGGTTTCTGGAGTAAGAGGCTGGGACATTTATCTTCCCTGTGGCCTCCTGCCTTCGAGCTACACTCCAAGCAGTCAGATGCATGGGGTCTCGGCTGGGCTTGAATACAAAGTACAGAGATTTTTTTTTCCCCTCTACGATACCACAGGGGAGAAAGGTCTGGGACATCCAGAGAACAGCTCTGGAACTCATTTGGAAAAGGGAGACAAGGGAAACTCTGCTGCAACAGGGGCAGAGTTCTGTATCCTGACAGATCATAAAAGTGGTTCCAGAACCACTCAACTGGGCCCTACACCTGAGCGTCCAGCAAGGAAAGGCTCTGTCAGAACCTGGAATGCAATGGCCTGTGGGATCTTGTGCCTTGTCTCTGGTGTCACTGCTTTGTCCAGCCTCTGGAAGTCTGTCTTACCCTCTCTGCCTCTACTGGCATGGTTTCCATAGCCATACCCAGCTCCTGACCTCCCTGACCTTACCTGGCCAGCTCAGCCCTCAGGTTCTGGCCCACAGGCCTGGGGATGATACCTCTGTCTCAGTGTCAAACACCCTCTGAGGCCTCCTCCTTGGCCTCTGCCCGGACCTTTATCTCATGCCTTGCAGAGGGCACCTGTAGCAGGAGGACCCTCTCCTCTACTCTGCTTCTTTCTTCTCTAGCTACAGGCTTTTCACTCCTGCTCTTTCCCTTCCCAGCCTTGCTAGGCACCCAGCCCTTTAGCCCAAGGAAGACTCCCTCCCCTCAGGAAATTCCCCTGTCCTTCCTGGGACAGCCAGATTATTGAAGCCACCTACTTGGGAAGCTGCCACTCATCCTGAGATATCTGTGGCAGCTTCCCTTCCTCTCCAGGGTCCTCCCCTCCAGATGCAGGCTCCAGGAAAAGAATGGATTTAGGGTTCCCTTGGTCCAGTGCTCTGCTGACAGATGTTAAACTACTGGCTTTCATAGAAGAGAGAGAGGCCTGAGCAGAGGCTTCTTTCCAACCTGAGGTAGAAACCCTTCCGCCAGGGACCAGCTACAATAATCCATGAGCTGCCACCGAAAGCAGCTGCCTCAGAATCTCCTCTTAACAGCTTGGTGAGCTGGCTCCAATATGTGCCCACCTCTGTCCAGCATTCTAACCAGGCCCTCCTCTAGCACACAGCAGCTGTTTCAGATGAAGCTCCTCTTCCCCTCACTGCTGCCACCAAAATGTGAAGCAAAGTAAAAGACAGGACCCCTGAGTCACAGATCAACCTCTAGTTGGCGTGCAGCTCTTTAAGAAGAAGACATGGTGGGGCTCTCTGCTAGAGCAAGCTCGGGGACATGGGGCAGAAACAGTTGCCTAGCATGCCAGAGGGCCTAGACTTTATTCCAGCACTGTACAAAACAATTAGAATTCAACTAATAATAGTAACATCAGCATCTAGCTCAATCCATGGCCTAAAGCTCCATCTCCCAAGAGACTTATTCCTGGGGGGGGTCTCTGGCCTCACCCATGATTCTACCAGCTCCATCATGCCCAGCCTCTTCATCTACCTCCACTTGCTGCCCACAGCTCCTTTTCCCAGAATCCCTCAGAGACTCTGAACTATGTTTTGCCTTAAATTTCAAAACCTCCCACCAGATTGTCCCTTTGTCCCCCAGCCTACTGGACCCTGCCACCTACCCACTCAGGGTATGAATCCATTCATAGGGAATCTTGGGAGTCAGGGTACTACACCAGAGGAAAAAAATATTTTTTTTTTCCTAGGTGGCTTAAACATGGAGGCTCCCAAGAGCCAGATGTTACTGGCTTCCTACTTGAGCCTCTCTCTAGCTGAGTTTGTTGCCTCTCTCTTGGGCACAGCGTTTATGGTGGACTAGACCTAGAAGTCCACGCCACAAGACAAGCAGTGACCACACCCCAAGTGGCCTTGCCCCCTCTTCAAGTCCCTGACCTGTGTTACAGACCAGGAACAGTGTGAGGAGGGGTGGACCAAGTTCCAGGGCCACTGTTACCGCCACTTTCCTGACCGTGAGACCTGGGTGGACGCCGAGAGAAGGTGTCGGGAGCAGCAGGCACATCTGAGCAGCATTGTCACTCCCGAGGAACAGGAGTTCGTCAACAGTGAGTGTGGCAGGGGCTAAGGGAAGCAGCAGTGAGAGCAAAGGGCTTTGCTGGTCAGAAATGAGCATGCTGGAGACTGGGATTGTAGTTCATTAGTCAGCGCTTACAAGGTCCAGCATGTACAAGGTCCAGCAGAGCAGAAAGGGAAGGAGGGAGGAAGGGAGAGAGGAGGGAGGAAAGGAGGGAAAGGGTAGGGAGGGAGGGAAGGAGGGAAGGAGGGAGGGAGGGAGGGAGGGAGGGGTGTAGATTGGGAGCACTGCAGTACAGGGAGCTAGAAGAAAAGGGCCAAGTGCTCCCACAGTTCCCTCAGAGAAGAAGACACAGATCCCTGGGACCAGCAGCCCCAGCTGACCCAGGACAGACTCTGCCAGTCAAGGCCATCCCAGGCTAACCCTATAGCTATCCCCCACCTATGCCAGCCTCAGGAGGTGTTCCAGCATATACCGCAAATATGCATGTCCTGAGACCCTTGCAAGGTCCTCAGAAGCTGGTGGCATGCCTCCTTCCTCCCTTTCCATGAGTTCCAGTCCCCAGACAGGACAGGGTATCCAACATCACGAGCAAACCTGTCTTCCCTTTCCAGAAAATGCTCAAGACTACCAGTGGATCGGTCTGAATGACAGGACTATCGAAGGGGACTTCCGTTGGTCTGATGGACACTCCCTGGTGAGTTCCCAGAGGAAAAAGAGTAGGATAAAGACCCCAAGGACAGCACGCATTCAAGCCTCACGCAAACTCACTGAGCAGATGCTGCCTCTCCAGCGAGCACAAGTGGGAACTCTGTAGGGAAAGGGCTGTGTCTCTTTCCTCTCTGCCTCTGGAGACCAGCCCATGGCTGGATAGACTTCAGGAGGGGAGGCATAAGATGAGAGAAGGAGCCAGAAAGAAATTAAAGCATGATGGCAAGCCACGATAAAGGGTACATGACATTTGAGGGAGTTTCCTATGTGCAAAAGACTGATGTCTACTCAAGGAATAAAATATAGAGATCAAATGGACATTGTGAGCAGGCAGTTACAGGTTAGTGGAAAGCTGGACACCTTGGGAGTTATGAGCTCTAGAAAAGCACCAGAGTCAGGCTACATAACCAGTTGCCTAACCTGGGACCCATAGCATCTAAGATATCCCTGATCAGATCAGATTCCCACCAGCCTTTGCTTGTCCATTGCAACCCAGATGTTGGGTGGAAGGAAAAAGGAAATAGGGGAAAAACTGATTGGGAAGAAAGTGGGTGTCAAGCTGAGCCATGCTGCTTCAGCCTTTCTTTACCATTTTGCCTCTCTCGCCCCAGCAATTTGAGAAGTGGCGTCCCAACCAGCCTGACAACTTCTTTGCCACTGGAGAGGACTGCGTAGTGATGATATGGCATGAGAAGGGCGAATGGAATGACGTCCCCTGCAATTACCAGCTGCCCTTCACGTGTAAAAAGGGCACCGGTAAGAAAGGCTTGTGGGGAGATCCAGGGAGAGGAACAAGACCTTCAGCCCCAAGGGAGCCACTCACCACATGACCTGGGGAAAATTCTCTTGTCCCCCTAGCTAGCTACCGGAGGCTTATGGAAGCATGCTCAAAGCACCACAGGGCCAATGGCAAAAACAAGTTGGCTCCTAGGGACCCTTCACAGGGACAGAGAGGATAAAGGTCATGGGCTAGAGGATAGCCCAGGCATGGATCCTCAACTCTACACATACCACAGCCTCGGTTGTCAGCGACAGAAAGTCACCCATGATGGACCCTTTCTTTAGGGGTCCAGAAATGCTAGTCACAGAATCCAGAAATGCTAGTCACAGAATCAGAGCTGCCAGGCCTGAATCCTTCAACACAAGCCATGGGCGTCACGGTGCTTAGAGGACCCAGCCCTCCTGCTCCTCCCCATGCCTCCTTCGGGCCCTGCTTTTCCTGGCTTTGGACATCTTCATAAAGAAGCCATAGGTGTCTCACCAGACTGTCCTCTTTCCCACCTTTTCCCCTCCTTTTTTATCTTCTCACCATTGTTCCAAATCACCTTTAGACTTCCTTCCTGCCTTCCAGTGCCTCCGAGGAATCCAGATGTGAGCCCTGAATATCTCAGGATTTCTTAGCCCTGTATTTCCTCTGCAATCCAGGCTCAGCTCTGGGTAGCACAACCTAATCCCTTTCTCATCATGCCTTGGGCTCTGGGCTAACCTTGTCTCTGCCTAATGGGCCATCACAGGAGAGCTCATGAGACCCCTTCCTAAAAGACATTTGTCCCTCAGTGGCCTGTGGAGAACCCCCAGTGGTGGAACATGCCAGGACCCTCGGGCAGAAGAAGGATCGCTATGAGATCAGCTCCCTGGTGCGGTACCAGTGTACTGAGGGCTTTGTCCAGCGCCACGTGCCCACCATCCGGTGCCAGCCCAGTGGGTACTGGGAAGATCCTCGAATCACCTGCACAGACCGTGAGTATTGTCCCCCTGGTCCCTCACCTGGCGCAGAGCCAGAGTCCACCAACAGGAACTCCTCCCTTTCCCCAGAACATAGTGGTAGCTGGCACTGTTCTGTAGACTCCATGCCATGCTAGGAGCTAAGCTAGGCAGGGAAGGTATTGGGGGTCCATCCATCAAAAGACATTGGTCCCCGATGTCTCATTTCAGGGAATGTTGCTATTCCCTGGAAGGAAATAAGAAAGCTGGCTGCCTGGGCTCTGACTGTCTCCTGCCTGAGCCTAGTGACATCCAATGAAAAATCCAACCCAGAGGAGCATGGTGGGAGCAGATTTAGGTCGCCTTCGAAGGCCCATAATCCACAAGGAGGGGCTCCTGTGTACATGGGAAGGCTGGGGGGAGTCTGAGCTTGGCCCTGCTTTTTCCCCACTCTGTTTATTTTCCTCCTCCCTTTGGCTGCAGCTACTACTTACAAGCGCAGGCTACAGAAGCGGAGCTTGAGACCCAAACGCAGGAACCACCCCAGCATGGCCCACTGAAAGCAGCATCCAGACTGTGCCCAGGATGCTGAGCCAAGCGGCCAGCCAGGCTGACTGTTCATCCCACCCAGATGGTGTCTTCTTCTTGTCACTTTTTGTCATATAAGGAATCCATTAAAGAAGGAAAAAAAAAATCCCACATTGTGTGTGCCCCCGCTCCCCACATCACCCAAACTGCCCTAATTTATCCCTGCCCCTCTCCCCAGAAAAAAAAAAAAAAAAGCCAAAGCAAATTTTCTGTAACCCGTGAACTGAGTTTAGGGATATTTCCTCAATCTCCCACCGTGCCTTTCAAGGGACCAGTGCAGGGACAGGGTGAGAAGGAAGGGGTTAAATTAAATAAAAAAGATATTTTTTGTTGTTGTTTCCTGACTTTACCCAAAAGAAGTGCAATGGTTGGTTACTTCACCTCCAGGGAGAGCTAGGGGGCAAAGGAGGAGCTGGAAGGAGATGGGGACCAGGGAGGGTGGCCTCAGGGCATTAAAGGACTCAGAAGAGACTAACTACAGCTTAATGTGTCTGACAAAAGGAACAGAGGTCTGTGCCATCTCTGAGGGAAGGGACCTGGGGCAGGGGACAGGCTGGCTGAGGGGAAGTGAGGTTGCCTTCCCTCCAGGGCCCCTCTCCTTGCGACCTCTCACCTGGGTCAACTACCACAGCAGGTGTCATTTCTCGGCTGGACTGGGTAGGGGCACTTCCTTCCCAGGGGTGCTCCGCCGTCCCCTTCCCTCTCCCCACCCCGGGACGGTGCAGGCACCAGTGTTCCGTGCACCTATTTATATTTTTGAAAACTAAAGATTATGATGATTATAATAATAAAGACATTGGAAGAGATCTATTTCCTTTCTTTTCCTTTTTATTTTATTTTATGTCTCAGTTAAGCAAGTGGTGAACACGGTCCAGGACCTCCATGGAGTCACGCCTTCATCAAATGACCCCCAAAATGGTGTGATCCTATGTGTCCAGTCACATCTGTTTACCTCATTCTTACCAACGTAATACTGTTTGATGGACCCTCTGCACACGTGCGTGTGTGTGTGTGTGTGTGTGTGTGTGTGTGTGTGTGTGAATACAGCATGTGTGTGTGAGCACATGTGGCCTATATATGTTTGTATGCCTGAGTATGCCTGTCCACCCGTGTCATTCAGCAGTTTGGACCGAAGGTTTGCAAGTGGGCACACTGGAAACTCAAGATAAGGCGTGATGGTGCACTCAGGGGGCTGAGACAGGTGTACTGAAAGTTTGAGGCCAGCCTGGGCTACACACTAGGACCCTATCTCAAAACAAAAATGAAAGAACTACTCGAGGCAAATGTGTACCAGTCTTGGTGGCCTGGCCAGTAATCTGAGCTACTTGGGTAGCTGAGCTAGCCTGAGTCATTTGGTGAAACCCTGTCTCACAATGGTACAAGAGGGCTGGGGATGCAGCCCGGTGGGAGAGAGCTTGAGCAGCATGTGCAAGTCCCTAGGTTCAATCTCTACTACCAAAATGGGTAACAAGTCCCCAAGGGCTGTGATAGCACACCTGGAGTTTCTGACTCAACAGAACTGAAGCGAGGCTGAATTTCTAGCAAATTTCCAGGGGCTGTTAGTCACGTGTAACGGTGCACATTTGTGATCCCAGCACTGGGAAGGCAAGAGCATCAGAGTCTAAGGCCTTCCTCAACTATACAGGAAGTTCAAGACCAGCACGGGTTAAGTGACACTGTCTCAATCCCTGCCCCTATCCCTTCTCCCAAAACAAAACTGACTGAGGGGCTGCAGAGGCGGCTCAGGGTTTGAGAGGTCTTGGTGCTCTTGCGGAACACCCATGGCAGCTGGCTCGCAACAATCCACAATTTCAGTACCAGGGGACCAATGCCCTTTCTTGCCTCTTGGGCACCTGCACCCACATGCCCATACACACAGACACACATACACACACAAAGAGACATATATATACACACAGACACATACATACACACACAAAGATATATATATACACACACACACACAAATATATACGCACAGACACACACATATACACACAGAAACATACACAAACATACACAAAGAGGCACACATACACAGAGAGACTCACACACATATACACACGTATACACAGAGACACACACATATATACACAGAGACACGTCTACATCAGAGAGACACACATATACACACAAAGAAACACATATGCACACACACATATACACACAGATATACATATACACACATATACATACATACACAGAGAGACACACATATACACATACACAGACACATACATACACACACACACACACAAAGAGGCACCCATATACACATATCACACAAAGCGAGAGAGGCACACATGTACACACACGAAGAGACACAGACACACAGACACACAGACACCTGCACACTCACACTTAGAAACGCTGACTAGACACCTGATTGTTAAGCATCAGGGAACACCTGGTGTCTGGTGTCTGACTCCCTGGAGCACTGTTGGGCTGAGAAACAGACGCTGCAGGGATCCTCAGCCTCTGAGATCCTCCCCCCCCCCGCCGAATGCACTGGTGCCCCTTCTTCATGAAAGGCACCTCCTGCTCTGCTCCTGAGCCCCTCAAAGATGGGTCAGCATGGAGTGGAGATGGATGGAGGGGAGCCGGACCCCAACAACTGGACTAGCAACCTGAGGCAGGGTATGCTACAGGACAGAAAAAGTCAAAACCCAACCAACATGCAGGGGCGGCCCAGGGGGAGACAGAAGACAGAAGTGACCCCACATTTAGCCAGGGCTGGAATCTAGCCCCTGAGACTCAAAGAGACAAAGGGTCAGACACAGAGGTTGGCTGGAAAAGAAGGGAGGAAATCATAACACCATTTATTGGCCAAAGCTACGCACACAGAGAGGGCCACTCCCAAGGGGGGACATGGAAAGGATGCTCAGACTCTGTGGAACCAGGAAAAGGGAAGTTCTCTTTTTCCTAAGTCCTCACCCACAAGTCTAAGGACCCTGTGGAGAAATTTTTAAAAAGTCAGCCTTCTGCCTCCTATAAGCTGAGGAAAGGGAGCTAGCCACAGCCACCGCCCATGCTGGGCACCAGTTTCCTCAGGTTAGGGATGCCAGCTGTGGCAGACCACGGCAGAGCCTTTAAAAGCCAATGGACCTCAAATGCCCCAGAGAGGAATGCCAAAAGAATTGAGAGTTGGGTCTGTAAAATATAATAATAATAATAATAGTAATACCTTAAAAATGTTTAAGTTGGGAAGTATGAAATCAATACAAGCAATGACCCAGCCCACAAGGGACAAAGGTCCCTAACAAACATTCAGCCCGGGGAGTCAGGGGCCAGGGCAGATGCGCAGCTGTCCACCCTGCTAGCGCTGGCGGTAACAGTAGACGCCATAATGGGCGTGTGGGTCTGGGAAGCCAAAGGTCCGAACTCCAGGCTCCAGGGAGCCACAGTTGAGACGGGGGTGAACTATGGGATAGCGGGCACTTCCGTCTGCCAGCCAGCCAGCGTCACAGCGGTCCAGGCCATGGAACTTCCAAGCAGCGAAGAGCTGGCCCACCGTGGAAATTCGGGCGCCATCTTCCTGGCAGGCCTCCCTGGCCTCCTGCAGGGTCAGCTTCTCAGAGTGCTCCAGGTAGTACACCCGCCCTGTGTGCAAGTGGGGCGTGTGAGTGCTGAACAGCAGAGGGATCCCCAGGGAACTGCCCTACGGGAATTTGTATCCTTTCCAGGCTGAGGGTTCTGGGAGCTCCACAGAAGAAGAGATCCTCCCTCAGTGGCGGAGGACCATCAAGCAGGGCAGGTCTGTGCCTGGCGGTTCCAACTCACCCTTGAGGGCAGCCGCGAAGCAGAACACGTCATAACGGTGCAGGCGGTGGTGACGCTGGCCATAGCTGCGAACGCCAGGTGCCAGGCCCAGGCCTCCACAGGGCTGCCGGGGCATGGCTATAGGGTACTGCACGGAGGCGTCCTGGAGCCACCCCGCGTTGCACCAGTCCAGGCCCTCCTCCCACGCTCGGAAGAGCTGCTCAAAGGTGGCCACCACTGCGTCCTGCTCCCGGCAGGCCTGTTGTGCCTCATGGAAGTTAAGCTGATAGCGCCCTTTGCCGGTCTGGTAGGGAAAAACCACGCCTAGAAGGGAAGGAAGGAAGGAAAGGCTCAGAGAAGTCGGAAGGAGGAGGCCGCCTGAGCGCCCTACCTCCACTGGGATGCGAGCGCATCCAAAACACAGACACTGCTAGCTCAGACAGCTCAGCAAATGTCCTGTTTGTGTTCCTAAGCCCAAGGGGAGCCTTCCCCTGCCTCTCACCTTCTTCCAAGACTGGAGCAGAGTTCCCAAAAAGTATATATTAGCTTGTAAGGTAATGAATCTATCAAGTGACTACAGACTAGGAAGAGAGATAGATATAGATGTAGATCTAGATATATCCTCTCACTTGATAGGATAGATAGGATAAAATAATCCATCAAGTGACTATAGAATGTGATAGGAGACGAGGCCACGTTGTTGTGCTTTGGGCTCCGGGGGCTAAGCTTGGCTCCCCTCCTGGTCCTACAGGCATCTGTAAGTATATGAAGTGGCAATGTCTACACGTGACAACATCTGCACGTCCTTTAGAACATCTTGATCTATCTGTTGACTGCCTAAGATACCGACACAATGCCCACACGTCACTTCATCCTCGTGGATCAGTGTGGTGCTTGACCTGCAGTGTTTTGTTTTGTTTGTTTGTTTGTTTTTGGTTTGTCTGTTTGTTTTTAACTTCGTGCATTTGGGGCACAGGTGTATACTTTTGGTTTATGAGCTGGTTTATTTCTCCAATTGTACTATTTATTTATTCATGTAGGAAGGACATGTGCATGAAAGTCAAGGAAACGTCTTATGGCCATCAGTTGTCCCTTTCCAACGTATAGGTCCTAGAGATCAAACTCAAATTGCCAGGCTTGGCCACAAGTGCCGTTACCCACTGAGCCATCTCACAGGCCCCTACGACTCAGTTTAATTTTCAGAGGAGACAGGAAAGGCCAGCTGTGAATGTCATTAGTGCACAAACTCCTTTTTTTTTTTTTTTTTTTTGGACTGTGCTGGATAGTTTTATGTCGGCTGACACAAGCTAAAGTCATCTGAGAGGAGAAACCCTCAATAAGAAGCTGCCTCCATGAGATCAGGTTGTAGGCAGAACCATAATCTTAATTACTGGATTGATATGGGAGGGCCCAGCCAATTGAGGATGCAACCATCCCTGGGCTGGTTGGTTCTATAACAAAGCAGACTGAGCAAGCCAAGGGGAGCAAGCCAGGAAGCAGCACCCTTCCATGACCTCTGCACCATCTCTTGCCTCCAGATTTTGCCCTGTCTTCCCGTCCTGACTTCCTTTGATGATGAACAGTGATGTGGAAGTATAAATCAAATAAACTCTTTTCTCTCCAACTTGGTTTTGGTCACGGTGTTTCATTGCAGTGATAGAAACTCGAAGACAAGGACAGAGTCTTGCGATGTAACCCAAGCTGGCCGCGAACTTACAATCCTCCTGCTTCAACCTTCCAAGTACTGAGATTGTAGGCATGGGCCACCAAGCCTGGCTTCTTCATGCAGAAATTTCTTAAGAAAATAAAGGAAGCTGGGTATGATGGTTCATGCCTATAATCTCAGCACTCAGGAGGCTGAGATTGGGGATTACCATGAGTTTAAGGTCATCCTGGGATACAGAGAAAGGCACCCCTAAAAACTGCTGGAAGAAGGGTGGTCAAGGGTCGTTAGGAAAGGGGCCTGAGGCCAAGGATACCCTGGGGCAGTGGGCCTCCTTCCCGAGAAGGCCATAGCATATTTCCCTCAATATGCTATGCTAGCGGGGTGTGGTGGTTCACTCCTGTAATCCCTGCACTCAGGAGAATGAGGCAGAAGGATTACCATAAACTCAAAACCAGTCTGGCCTCCAGAGTGAGATCCTTTCACAGAAAACAAAAGCACAGAGCAGGTTTCGGTGGCACGTGCCTCTGATCCCAGTACTTGGGGCACAGAGGCAGGCAGATCTCTGTGAGTTTGAGACCACCCTAGTCACAGAGTGAGTTCCAGGACAGCCAGCCAGGGCTACACAGAGAAACCTGTCGCAAAATAAACAAAAAGAAGGCAGAAGAGGAGGGGAGAGGAAGAGAAAAAGAAGAAGACAAAAACAAGCAAAATCTGTGTTACTGTGCATGTTTGAAATTCTACTTTATAAAAAATTTGGGGGTTCGTTTTTGTTGTTTTGAGCTGGGGTTGAATCTGGGACTTCACTCAAATTAGATACCACTCACCACAGGTATAGATAGATAGATAGATAGATAGATAGATAGATAGATAGATAGATAGATATAGAGATAGATAGATATAGAGATAGAGATATCCACAGCCCAGTTAAACATTTTTAAGCATCGTTCAGTCCATATCAAGTCATATGAAGCTAAGGGTCCAGGAGGAGGCTGTCCTTGGCTTGTGCTAGTTAGAAGGCAGAACCTTAAATAAACCTTCCCCTGTGGCCAGGCACCTGGCACAGCCAGGCTGAGGGAGCAGTGGGGCTCATGGGATGGGGGGAGCACAGCAGTTACTGATCATATGCCTAGCCCCACCCTATGTCCTCATTCCTTGATGCCCCAGGAATGAGGACAAGGTTGAGGACTTTGTATCTCTCTAGGCTGGCCCTGATAACTTTTCCCTCCGATAAGCCAGACTTCAGAATGAGCAATTTGGCCCCTCTGAGCCACCATCCTCTAGGCTGGCCCTGATGACCCTTCCCTCTGATAACCCAGACTTCAGAATGGCCTCTCTGAGCCACTGGTTAGGCCCTGTAGGCTGCAGAGGAAAGATGTTAAAGGCTCAGGACGATCTTTTCCAGGAGGCAAGTTCACTCTCAGTACTAGAGGCAGATATCAAAGGAACTGTTATTACTTGCCCAATTATTCCCTTGTTTGTTGTACCTGAAAGACCCAGGGTCTCAGGGATGCGCCCTGCCTAGGGGCCAAAGCTGGGGTGGGCTAAGATGGAGTTAGAGGAGAGAGATGGAAACATGCTACCTCACCCAAAACACAAAGGAGTCCAAGCAAAAAGAGATCTCAAACTTGAGACACCAGAGACCTGCTCATAGGATATGATTCAGACAGTACTAAGTTATTTCTAAAAATTGATTATTTTTACATAAAAACCCAGAGATTCCAATGGCTGTATAGCTCACTGATAGACCACTTACCTAGCATGTCCAAGACCCAGAGTTCTTATTCCCAACATCACACACACACACACACACACACACACACACACACACACAATTTCATACTTAAATATAAAAATCTAACCGCAACAGGCCTGCATTCTTAATTGGCATTGTAACTAGCCTGAATTAAATAGCTTTCTTTACGTGGTGGGGCTTCAGCAGTGTGCCCTGGGCCCTACCAGTCCCTACTGTCACTCATCTTGTTCATATGTTCTGCTGAATAACCCTGCTGGAACCTAGGCTCTAGCTCCAATGAGTGGACCAGCTCCTATTTCCCTCTTTCTGAACAGGACTGGATGCGAGGGAATAGGAGACAGTGACTTTTGGAAGTTGCTCCCTGAGTTCAAATCCCAGCTCTGCCACCTATCAACTATGTGCCTTTATGTAAGTTACTCGATCTCTCTTCACTTCCTCATCTGGAAAACAAGGGCTGTGAGCCTATAATAACTTCCTTTTAGGGTCATTTGAGACTTAAGCATGCTTACCTGTGTAAAGTATAAAGGTCTAGGCCTTCTCTGGGTCCTCTCCCCCTCCCTCGGGTCCCAGTGGCACCAAGTCAGGGCCTCACCCCGCAGCTCCAGCTCTACCAGGCCACTCTCGTCCTCCAGCCCATCAATGACCTCACAGCGGTAGCGCCCGGAGTCCTCCAGCCGCAGGTCTCTCAGGTCCAGCGAGACCTCCTGCTGTTTGTCCTGCCGCAGCTGTACGCGCCCTTGGTAGTCCCCAAATGACCGGTGCCTCTGCCCGATGGCAACCAGCACATCCTGCTCTGGGGCTCCATTCTCCGACAGCTTCCACCATTTAACACGCACATGCCTCGGGGACGCCAGGGCTGGCTCATAGTGGTAGTGGCAGGGCAGGGTCACACTGGCTCCTCGGTGACTAAACAGGGTCTCCTCGGTCGTCTCCACCACCAGCTTCACTCCATTGAATAGGCCTGGGGGCAAGGTGGGGTACAGAGGAGGCGATGGTCTTGCAAGGACATTCCCATACCCTTATTCCAAGCTCCTCCAGACTCCTGTGTTTCAGGATGCAAAAAGAGCCTCCCGGCCCCACCCCTCCAAGTGCCTGCTGCTCCACTCCTCCACATACCCACTACCCAACCACGTGACTTTGCACCTACTTCCACTGAGCTGTGTTTAGTGGCAAATACCGGTAGGAAGGCTGAGGCAGAAGGGTTAGCATTAGTTTGAGACAAGCATGGGCTACATGTAGTGAAACTCTGTCTCACTAAAGAGAAAACAAAAAAGCAGGTGGGTGACATCAGTTCCTTGAATTTGTATTGGCCTTGCCACCTGCTTGCTGCTTGACTGAAAGGCAAAATGATTTTCCTACTGGGCCTGTTCTGAGGCTTGGTCCCAGTGGCTCTTGTTACTCTGCCTTCTCCAGGGAACATTCATTGCCAGTCACTATGTGCACAGGCCCAGACTTGCCTGCCTAGGGCACAAGAGATCCTCAGAAGCAGTGAGAACCCTCCTCAGCTGGGGTCATCCTACACCAAACACCTGTGAGGTGATCCACTACCCAATGGCAGGTCACTCGCAAATCCTGAAATGGGATAATTAGGAGACAGAGGGGACCTGAGGAAAAATAGGACTCCTCTCTCTCTCTCTCTCTCTCTCTCTCTCTCTCTCTCTCTCTCTCTCCTGCTTTGGATCTCCATCTCTCCCTTCCTGGCACCAGGGAATCTCAGTATAACTGCAGGGAGCTACGCTTACCCATCTGAGAAGCATCATCCCCAAGATAGTCAAAATGGCTGATAAGATGTCAAAGAGCTGAGAAAAAGAGAGTCAGTGTTCAGCCCTGCAACAGCCCTCTGTGTTTGATGCTCACAAAACATCGTGGAAGAGGTGGAAAGAATGTAAGAGCCAGCAGGTGGGAGCAGATGTGCCTTCTGGACATGGCATGGCTGTTGCGCTCAGAAGCTCACAGTGGCTGTGGTTACCTACACAAGATCAAGCCAGCCAGAATCCTGGCATAAATGTAGGAGACGATCCTCAGGCCCCTTCCTGAGGAACTATTGGCAATTACTCATTGCTAGGGAAAGGAGAATCACTTTCTATTGAGGATGTGGTTCTGATGGGATTCCAGTAGATGGTACCAGACGGTGTAGGTATGGGTAGCATTAACTGGATTTAGAGGGTTATTTTAAAAAAAAAAGTCAGGCATAGTGCTGACATAATCCCAGCACTTAGGAGGCAGAGGCAGGCCAATCTCTGTGAGTTCAAAGCCGGCCTGTTCCGCATAGCATGTTTCCAGCCAGCCAGGGAGATATATTGAGATGAATATCCAAAAGAAAGGAGGGGGGGAGGGGGAGAGAAGAGCAAGACATGAGCTTGGGATCGTGACACTGGGATGTAGAGAAGTTGGAAAAGGAAAGTGGGAGACAGAGGTGATCGTATTCTGTTGTATATCTATATGAAAGTCTCAAGAATAAAGGGAAAAGGGAGAAGCCATTTCCTAAAAATGGCTAATAAGTCATGCCTCAACTCCAGCCTCCTTGTGGCCCTGGGTAAAGGGCCCCCCTGACCCATGCTTTTATCTCTACCAGAGCTCCCTTCCCCAGCTGCAGCTGCTCGGTGTTTCCTCAAGGAGAGGGTTCTGTAAATTAAACGAAGAGGTGGGCAGATAGACCAGCACATCCCTTCCCTAACGTTGAGCTCAGCTAGACTAGCTGGTGTCACAGCCCCCAGATAACACGTACGGTGACTCCCAACACCCACAGATGCTCTTATAAGATGTTCATCTGATCCTTCTGTTTAATCAAGAACCTCTGACCTGAGCCTAAATTCTTTTTGCTGCACAGTCTGGCAATACTTAACCCCAATCCCACCCATACCCACACCCCCAAAACTGAGAGGGAGACTCAGGATACACATGGAGTTGTATTCCCCCAAAGAGAGGCAGGCTGTAGGATCAGGAGAAACAGACCTCACTCCAAAGAGCTGGGCCATAGGTCTCAGTTAATGGGTATGCCGTTAAGCAGCCATGTTTGGGACAGTTTGTTCTGTACCCAAAAGCTAACATGGTGGTTCCTGCCTGTGAGCACAGATCTTGGAAGGTGGAGGCAGGGGAGTCAGGTCCTCAAAGCTATCTTCAGCTACACAGAAACTTCCAGGCCAGCATAGGAAGCTAGGGCTGTAGCTCAGTTAGGAGAGTGCTTGTGTAACATGCACAACAAGCCCTGGGTTTATACCCAACAGCGCCTCAGCACAGGTGTAGAAGTGCATACCTGTCATCTCAGCCCGTGGGAGACAGAGTCAGATCAGAAGTTCAAGGCCAGCCCTGACTATATAGCAAGTCTCACAAGCCTGTGTGAGACCCTGTCTCAAAACCAAACAAATAAACAACAAAACAAACAAACAAACAAAAAAAAAACAATTTTAAATACTAGCTGCCATGACAGCCAACAAGAACTTTGCCAAGGTAAAAGACAGCTACACTGAATGGCCTGCCTCAAGTGTTCCTGAGTCCCCTTCATTCCACAGGGCCTCCAGAGAGCACAGCACACTTTTTTTTTCACAACCTGGGCCAACTATTGACCAGGGCTCCTCCCAAAGACTCAGTTTATCTCAGCCAAGGCAGGAGGCTGTCAGAGCTTAGGGTCTAAATGACAGAATTCCCTAAGTAACAGAACTAGGTTGATAAGAAGAAACCCACTGCAGGGTCACAATGATGGACATATCAAAAGTCCCATGCCTGAGGCCACCCAGCCAGAAAAAGATACAAATGATATCCAAACTCACATCTCTGTGACTTCATAGTTCCTTCTGCAAGGGAAACCAGGTGTGGCTACACTCCGGCTAGATCTTGAAGAACAAGCCGTTCTAGGAATCAGGACTACCCCAAGAGAACTCATGTCCCATGTCTATGGTACCAGCAAACTCAAGAGTATTTAAACCATCTCCTCTCGCCTCAGAAGCAAGGCTGGTCCACCCCTGGAGGCCCAGACAGGGAAGATCCCGCCATCTCCATCCCTGCCTAGAACCTGCATATCACAGCAGGAGCCAAGA
The DNA here is from genome assembly GCF_907164565.1 of Psammomys obesus. Lineage (NCBI taxonomy): Eukaryota > Metazoa > Chordata > Mammalia > Rodentia > Muridae > Psammomys > Psammomys obesus. Next base: position 17,287,035 of record NW_026596046.1, read on the forward strand.
GACAGGCCTAGGAGCCACCCACCTTCCCCGTAGCCATTGCCCAGGGTCCTGCCATGCAGGCCATTGGAATAGTAGAAGCCATTGTAGAATGGCAGTCCCACCACACAGGAAAGTGGCAATAGAAGGACGAGAAACAGCAGGCCCATCCTGGCCAGGGTGGTGGCAGTGCCAGGGTATTTTGGACGAGGCTGGGTCCGGAGGCAACTGCAGAGAGAAAGAAAACAAGCCTGTTACAGAAGTCCCACTATAGAGGGCTGGGACTCCTGCACCAGGCGCTGTCCTCAGCACAACAGGCAGCAAGAACAAGCTAGAACACGGAGGAGTCCACCTTGGGGAGAACTGCCTGCAGTTTGAATTTCAAAGGTGGTGAATAGCACTTTGTAACGGAAAACAGAGAAGACTAGAATAGAAAATTCCAGGGCGGGTTTCGTGTTTAGTAATAATAAGTCTGCATTGGGAAACTTGTTTCAACACCGAAACGTCTGTGTGGGGAGGGCTGTGACAATGTGACATTTATTTTTAAGCCTAGCACAAGGTCAAAGCACTTGAGCCATAAGAAGGCTCAGTGAGTAAAGACGCCTGCTGCACAGATATGAGAACCTGAGTTCAAGCTCTGGAAGCCACATAAAGTGGAAAAGAACCTACTTCACAATGCTGTCTAACCTTAATGTGTACATATACACAGGCACATACATGTGAGCGGGTGCACACACACATTCTTTTAAGAAGTGTTAAAAAAAAAAATCACCAGGGTTTCATGTGGCTCAGTTTTGCCTCAAGTTGGCCGTGAAACAAAGGGTGATCTTGAACTCTTGATCTTCCTGCCTCTATCTCAAAAAGTGTTAGCAATCAAAGTATATTTTAATATCTTTCAAACACAAAATAAGCAAACTACAGCCCACGGGCCAGCCGCCTCTTCTGTGGTCACCAACATGGGAATGGCTCCCCTGAGAGTTTTTTGTGCACACCTACAAATCCAGCACTGTGGAGATGGAAACGGGAGGATCAAGCGTTCAAGACCACCCTAGATCACACGTGGAGTTTGAGGCCAGCCTGAGCTACACAAGAACCTGTCTAAAGATGGGGGCACCCAAAGGAACATTGAAGCTGGGCAGTTTTTGAGATGTACAGGACAGACTGGTCTTCTGAGTAGGGCAAAGGTTTTGCAAGGTACAGTGGCCAGGGCCAGTCACAAGGGATGCTCTGCTTTTGTTCCCATGCGTTCCCTGGTCCACTGTCACCTTGTATCCATGCCTGTGGGTCACTTGTCTTGCCCCTCCCCCAGCGTTCTGACTTCCAGCTGGATTCTGCCGGTGGGAAGCACCGATAAGATGTGAAAGAAGACACTATTTCCTCCCTGCCCTCTCCAGTGATCACATCCTTTGTTGCCTGTGTCCCAGCAGCCTCCAGCTTCTGTTTTATTCATACAGTCGCTCTCTAGACGCAATCCTTTGATTAAAATCTCCTTGCTGCAACCATCTGGAGCGAATTCTGCTCCCCACCCACCCAGCCAATGACTAACACGGGAGAAGGAGGAGGTGATCGGTCAGGCAGGACTCTGAATTCCTTGGGAGGGGATGAACCTGGGATGCCCTTCTCTCTGTTCTGATAATGCAAATGAAGGCTTCAAGCAGGTAAGCCCCAGGCCAGAGTCACATCTTAGAAACCTCGCCTCTGGAGGCAGACACAGGAGGGAGGACAGAAGGCAGGTTTCCAGGCAGAAAGTCCAGAGTGCCCACAGGCCTTTGCAGTAGAACTGTGTGATTATTGTAGAGGGATGTGGGAGGACGCTCAGGGTGTCATTTGTGACGACAAAGCAAAACACACAGTTGCCACACTGATTGCAAACATGTGGCCTTATGGGAATTTCTGTGTACAAGACCAGAGAACGGAGGGGCTCCCCCCCTCCTAAAAGAGAGAGAGGAGAGAGAGAGAGAGAGAGAGAGAGAGAGAGAGAGAGAGAAAGGGAGGGAAAAAGAGAGGGGGAGGTACAGAAGAAGGGAGGGAGGGAGGAAGAGGAAGGAAAAAGGGAGGTTGAAGGCAAAGCTAAATTGACCTGTGAGGTTGACCAGAGACTCTGGAGGGAACATTCTTATTTCCAGAAAAATTAGTTCTTGCTGGAAGGGAGGGAGCTGAAGATTGAATTCAGGCTTCTCTTGGATGTATTTGCAGGGAATCTGAGGTGTAGACTTAGCAACTATGCCATGCACCAGAACCAGGACTGAGACTTACCGACATCCACAAAGCCCCTGATCAGGAACTGGAATAAGATTCTCTGTTCAAAACGACTTCCATCCACTCCTGCCATCCTCAGTGGACAGTTTTTCTCAGGACCCTCATGTGTGCCACTCCTCAAGGACACTCTGACATAAAGTGGCATCAGCCTGGAATATCGCCCCTACATACTCTGCTGCACAGTGAAGATCAACTCTAGGTCACTTAGATCTAATTCTGTATAATCAGTATTATAATGTGGTGGTCGGGGCTGCTGACAAGGGAAAGTCTATACTTTCCCCCTCCTCCCTGCTTGACTATCCACCCCTGGTTGGTTGAGTGTCCAGATGCAGGGATCAGAGGCCCACTGCTCATCTGAGCTAGGCCTGCAGCTGTGACGTGGCAACCAGAACCCTCGCCTGGAGCACTTCTCTCTGGAAGGTCTCAGTTTCATCCTACAGTGACAGGGTTTTAGATCAGAGCAACACAACCTATGAGCAGAAATACCCTGTCTAGGTCTGCAGTGATACCTACCATGGAGGCCGTATCCTGAGGTTCTTTCTCCAGCTTGCACAGTAGCCAAAAGCTTAGAGAACTGGGAACCGCAGCCTCCCTCCAGCCTGGATATCCTCTGCCTACAGTGGCCCAGGAACAAATCCCCTTGTACTTAAGCCATTACAATGAATATCTGCGAGCACAGCTCAGCCTCGCTGCGTCGAAGACACTCCATCCTGTTACAGTTTGAGTGTGACACGACCTCCTAGGCTTGTGTGTATAAATACTTGGTCCCATCTGGTGGTGATGTCGTAGGAGGTTGTGGAATACAGCCCAAATACAAAATAATAAAGCTAATCGTAAACCTTATGAGATTGGGCGGGGTGGGGGGGTGGTTGTGCCATATGTGTGCAGGTGCTCATGGAGGCCAGATGTGATGTTGGATCCCATACAGTTAGAGCTACAGGTGGTTGTGAGACGGTCAAGATGGCTGCTGGGAACTGAACTCAGGTCCTCTGGAAGAACAGAAAGTGTTCTTTACTGCTAAGCTGTCTCTCCAGTCCTGTGACCTTTATTTCATTTATTTATTTATTTATTTATTTATTTATTTATTTATTTATTCATTCATTCATTTATTTATTTATTTTTATTGCATGGTTCTCAAGCATGAACTCTGTAGGTGACCATATCATACCTCAATGTCAAAAGGTTAGATAAGCAAAACAAAAAATACTCACAAAAATTCTTCCAGGACTCGGGGACAGAGGGTAGGTCTTCCTGCCAAGGGGCAAATGCTTCCTCGTTGTTGATGCAATCCCTTGAAGCGCACTAACACCGATAGAAGCCAGTTCAGTTTCCAGCCCCCCCCCCCATGGTAGCTACCCCCCATGGTAGCTCACAACCATCTGTAACTCCAGTCCCAGGGAATCTAACACCTTCTCCTGGCAGGTGTGGTACACACGGATACATGCAAGCAAAATACTCACACACCTAAAATAAATAGATTTCTAAGAAGAAGAGGATGGGAGGAAGAAGAAGAGGAAAAGGAGGAGCCAAGTTTGCCAAATGACAAGAGGGACCAGAGCTGGGATATTGCTCCATGGTAGACCACTTGCCTGACATGCAGGATGCCCTAGATTAGGCTCGTCTCTTCTATTTTTTGTTTGCTTGTTGTTTGTTTAATTCAGGATTGTCTTGGAATATCCTCATCTGACTCCTGGTTTTATAAGAAGGGCTTCTGGTGCCAAATTCCCCTGAGCCAGCCACATGGGGCTGCTACCCTGAACCCTACTTTATCCTTGAGTTGGGATGGCAAAAGTTGATTTGGGGATTCAGGTTAGCAAAGGTTCTGAAACACGCTCATCTGTGTGCTTTCTGAGCTCTGGACAGTGACTCCGCTAGGAGTCTGGGTGCTGAGGTACACTTGTGGGTATGTTGAATGAAGTCAGGTATTCTCTATCAGCCTTCGTCAGAATTCACGAGGCAAATTGCTCCCCACCACTCAGACATCTCCAAGAACTGGGAAAAACTGCTGCCAAGTCAATGTGATTTCCCACCACGCTGACCCGGTGCCCCTTCATTCTTTCAGTCATAGAGAAGGTAGCCACAGCTCAGAAATGCCTGGGATCCTACAGTAAGCTTTCCCTCCAACACCAAAGAGTGTGAGTTCACAAGGCTGCCTTTCCCAGCCTCAGAGACCCTGGCAACACTCACAGCCTCCGGCCTGGGTCTCAGACTAGCTTCCTGGTTTTTTAATGAACTTCCACATCTACCACCACCCCCTGAGAGGCCCCAAACCATATAGGCAAGGAGAAGTTTAGTCTCTCCACTTACTCCACAGGTGAACAGACACAGAGACATGAATCAACCACCCAAAGGCCACACAGCCAGGAAATGACAGAGGTAGGATTCTTTTCTGCTGATGTGAATTATGACCGGTCCTCCAACTGTCTGTGCATCTTCCTTGGCTTACAGCAACGCCAGTGTCAGAATCATCTTCTCCTTTGTACAGACCAGAAAACTGAGGCTCCGGAATGCTAAGACTATCTCCGGATGCCTAAGGCTATCCTTGGGAAACAGCTGAGATTTGACCTAATTTCCTCAATAAATAAGCCCCATGCAGCCACCACAAGTAAGGCAGAGTGAGGCAGGGTTTCTAAATGTAGCCTTGCCTGTCCAAGACTTGCTTTGTAGAACAGATTGGCCTCATGGAGATCCGCCTGCCTCTGCCTTCCTGAGTGCTGGGGTTAAGGGTGTGTGCCACCACACCCGGCTGCTAGGCAAAGTTGCAAGCAATAGGGATTCAAAGCACAGTGTTCCTGGGGCTTCACAGTCTAATAGAGGTGAGTGACAGAGGAAGATGGAACAGGGAGAGGATGCTTACTTACGCATTTATTTTCAAAACAGGGTGTCATGTAGGCCAGGCTGGCCTTTAATTCTTTGTGTTACTGAGGGTGACCTCGAACTCCTGATCCTCCCACCTCTGCCATCCAAGTACTGGTATTACAGGTGGGTGCCACCTTGCCCCATTTGTGAAGTGCTTGGGATGAAACCCAGCGCTTTGTGAGTGCTGGGCAAACACTCTACCAACTGAGCCACAATCTGAGCCTTGAGAATCCTGGGAGAAGAGCGCTGCAGGGAGAGCAAATGGAAGGAAGAGCTCCGAGGCCAAAGAGGCTGGAGCCCCAGAGGTCTCAGGAAGCAATGCCCATGTGGTGGCCAGCGGCCCTGCCACACATCCCCTTGGACTTTCTAAGAAGGAAGACGGGAAGAATCTTCAGAAGACGCACAGTGTGAATCTGATTTGTAGTCTTCCAGGGTGGCACTGGGTGACTCCTGACCTCCAATCAATCAAATGTGGGTCATCAAAGCCTCTCCACACCAAACGCAAAGAACAGGCTCGCCACCCACCCCCAGCCCTTCTGACCTCAGTTGCCTGAGCATCCAACTCCACTTAAATCAGACTTTATTAGCACTATGCAAGTGGAGGGTATGATGCTGGCCCTGCAGGCGTGTGGCCTTCCACCAGGGATATGCCAGGCCAAATAAAAGAAGTTAGTAAGAGAGGACGTAACCCAGCGCCCTATAACCACATGACAGGGGAGAATTCATAAAACCCAAAGATTTACTTGCTGGCTTTGAACCCAGGCTCTGCCACCTTCTGAGTGATCCTCAGCAAGCCATTTGGCCTCTTGAATGCAAGCCCTACCCCTTCTGAGCAGACTGGCGCTTAAAGGCTGAAGACAAAGGTGGTCCCAGAATGCTACGATTAACCACAGAGCAGAAGCCTGGGTGGGCAGAAGCAATGTCTAAAGTCCTCTATCACTAATGCAGAATAGGCACCTGGGTTCTACTTCATCCTGTCTCAGCCAGCAGCTACGTAATACCGTGGCACTGACGAGACTGGCTGCTTGGATGCTGTTCCGGCTTTGTCCTTTTAGAACCAGCCTGCCCCTGAGCCTCAGTGTCTTCATTCATAAAAGGGTCCACGCCGCCCATCAGAAAACACTCTTTGGAAGACCAGAGGGCATCTGTAGAGCACAGAGCACACTGTTCGATGCAGACAAACCTCAAACAACCTCGGCCCCTCTGACTGGTGTTAGGAGAGGGTGCTCTTTCTCCTCTCTCAGCAGCTAGGAGAGAAGCAGCCACCCTCAGCTTCCCTTCACAACTGAGGAAAAGTGAACCACCGGAGGCTTTATTTATCTCTGGCTAGTTATCTGGGGTATAGAGGCAACGTCATGATCACCAACCCTCTGCCTTCCCAGGGCACCAATGGCCAAGGAAGGTCCAAAGAGAACAAAACTAAACTGAGTCCTGACAAGCAAAGGGACGTCACCTCTACCATATTCACGCTGCAACTGAGCCACTGATACGAATTAGACACCGGCAGGGGGCAGGATTGGCCCCCAGAAACACTAGGCTAGTTCAGGAAGGAATCTGACATTAATGCCCGGTTCCAAACAGGCTTTACCAAGCCTTTGATATTCTGCCACCATGAAGAGAGGGGCGTTTTCCACAAGCGTTCCAGGGCCTCCTGATGCTAGTCGCTGGAGGGAAGAAGGGCACCTCGGACCACCACCACTCTCTCATAGAGAAGAGGCTCTCCCTGGGTCAGCCTGGAGGCGCTTTATCAAACAGGAACGCAGGTGGCCGATGACCACCCAACGAGCTGGGGGTAGGGCTGGGTCCAAGTGCCTGCGCCTTTCCTTCCTGGCCTCCACCCTGCGTGAGGCCAGCTTGCACCCACGGTTTGCCCCGGGGCACTCCTGTCCTTAAGGCAGGCGCTCCAGGTGCTAGCTGGGCACCTTGTGCTTTGTCCCCACGTGTTCAGTGTGGACTAAAGGCACATGTCCTCCCCCACACCTATGCAGGTTGTCCCCAATCCGTCCCGCCCCAAAGTGGCTCCTGCTGAATCCCATGGATGCCTGGAACAGGGTTGGTACAGACAGTACCGAGCTACTACAGGCAGAAGGCGACAGTCCTCAGTATCCCCGGGTCTCCCTGTCGTTTTACCTGTTTTCTTTCTCTCTTCTCTCCCTCTGCCCCTTTTCGGTCTTCGGTTTATGGAGACAGGGTTTCTGAGTGTAACCTTGGCTGTCCTGGGCTTCTGTAGACCAGGCTGGCCTGGAACTCACAGAGATCAGCCTGCCTCTGCCTCCCCCGAGTGCTGAGATTACAGACGTGCACCACCGCGCCCAACTGGTTTTACCTCTTGGTAGCTCCCCCCAAAAAAATTGCACGCTCGCACGCAAGTCGTGGCAGACGGTCCCCAGTTCACTCTGCCCCTGTTCCCTGTCTCCAATCCCCAGCCTCCCTGGCAACCGCAGAGTCCCCTAGGAGAGAACGGAAAAACCTGCATGCAAAGCCCCCCCCACCAACACAGCCACCCCCAGCCACGTGTACCGTCCCCAGCAGACCCTTCGACAGCTCCAACACTCGGGACGACTGCGACACGCTGAGGCCACGGGCGGTCCAGGTCTGAAGCAGCAGAATTTGGGAACTTGAATGGCCCGAAAGGAAGCTGCTTCCAACAAACCCCGCGCTCCCAGCGGACCAACCCCTTAAAGGTACACACTCCCTTTGCCTTCCAAAGGCCTGATCCCCAGGGAGTAGGAGCTGTTAAGAGCTGGAGTCCAGACCCCAAACCTGGAAGTGCTGGCTGGCGAGTAGCGAATGGATAGTCAGGATTCTCAGGAGTCGTAGCTGTCACATCTTGGGGTAGGAGTTGAAAGGGAGCTGGCAGAGCACTGTTTGTTGAGGTGGGAGGTCCCATTAAAATACCGAAGCTTCTAAAAAGGGAAGCCCCTTCAGCACTCTGCGGGTGGGCTGTGAATGCCCCATGTGGTTCAAGAGGAGTAAGTTATGTGTGCCTGCTTCCTGTATGACAACCTTCTGCCAGTGGCTGGACACGGAGAGATGGCTAGCCACACACATAGACCTGACCCTAGGAGGTCCTGGGGTTGGGGGTGAGCAAGGATACGATAGGTGCTCCTCTAACAGCTCCTCTTGAAGGGCTCCTGACATCTGTTCCCCAGACAGCAGCATCTCAGGATGCTTCTGTTTGGACAGGGTGTTTTCTTTCCTGTCCAAAAGGACCAGGCCCTGGCCTGCATGGCCTAGTTGTTTCCTCAACAGAGAAACCTAAGGAGGTCCTTCAGCCAGGGTTTCAGAGAAAGGCCACAGGGGTCATGAGTCCAGGCTTTTCTAAACATACCTCTAGATAGCCCTGACCGTGTGTGTGTCTGTGTCCTCTAAAATGAATACCAGGCATACAAGCAAAGGATGCTGTGAAGGTTCCCCTGCAGGTTACAGATGGACCTGAGCCCTGGATGGACTGATGAAGAAACAGGATACAAGTACCAATGAGGAAACTCCCACAAGCCCCTGAGGCTGTGCCTGGGCCAGGCTTGGCATCAGTGCTCTGTGCTATTTCTCCTTTAGTCCCTATTTCCGTTTTGTAGATGATCAAAGAACCAACGTCACTCAGAGCTAGGATACGAGCCATGTTTGTCTGCCTTGAAGTTTTAGGCTCCAGAACACTCTGCCATATTTAAACTAGGAACAGACAGGAGCCTAGCCCCTTGGCAGAGGCAGGGTAGGTGGTCTCAGTGCTGACAGTCTGTGGTTTTGGAAGGGTCTACTGGCACAGCTTATGATAGGGTGGTCAGTAGACAGGAGAGTATCAAGTCTGGTGGTCTAGACTGCAGGCAGGAAAGGAAAAGAAAACGAAAGTCAAAGTGAGGGGCTCCGGGCTAGGACCACGGAACACAAACTTTCTCAAGACTGTGGCCAAGGCATACAAGGCTACAAAAGACAAAAACGAGAAACAAGCTTGGGCAATACTAGCCTCCCACACCAGGTGGGGGGCTTGTGCTCCAGGCCCCATCTACCCATGTGCCAGCAACCCAGTCAAATGTCTGGCCCACAGAAACAGCTGTTCAATGTGAGCTGGGTAACATATGTGGTGAGAGGTGTCATTTCCTGTGCAGTGAATTCCCAGGTGGCAAAGCCATCCCAAGCAGTGTTTCTGAAAGGGGATGCTTCTCCCATCCCCTGCAGGTCCTGGTCCTCAGGGAAGGCCATAGCAGGGACTTGGGTAGTGCCCTCCAGGAAGGAGGACCGAGGACAACAAACCCCAGAAAGTCTAGATTCCGAATTCCACCCACAGGACTCAGTGAAATGCCCAAGCAACGCTTCAGGCTGAGATGCCCTCCGGGTCAAGCAGTCTCCCGTCTCTTTCGTGGGGAGAATACCACGGAGCCTCTTACTCTGTTCTGTCCACAAGAAGCCCTGGCAAGAGTGGACAGCTCTCAGCAAGCAGCACTTCCTGACAGCGTCCCTTATGGGATTCTAAATACAACTATTTGTTTTCCCTTCAGGAGCCAAGCGGCCACCCTACTGCTTCCCAGAGAGCCATAGTGTGGCTCCTGAAGCTCTCATGGGACAGAAATATTGAAAAAGGTGGTCGTTTCCGACACCCTTTATTCATCTCAGACCTATCTGCCTCCCCCAGCCAACCCTCTCCAGAAGACCAGGGCATAGCTTCCACTGGCCACTTCCTATGGTCCCCTGCAGAGCAGAGAGCCCCTTTCCTTCTACCAGTGGCCTTCAGGAATCAGCATGCTCTTGCCCATAATCCTACTTGGCACCACCTCACCCCTTCCTTCCGTTCTACTCTGCCTCCCTTCAGCCCCACCCCACCCCACCACCTAGCCCATTTCTTTTTCTGAAATCCAGGTTTGCTGGATAAAGCAAACCGGGCTTCTAATAAAGTCTCCAGTCCAGCCCTCCTTTTACAAAGAAAATGAAAACTCCCAAAGGAGAAACCAGTAGCCAGGCCTCACCCACCTTCTTAGTGAGGGAAGGGAGCAGGGGAATTCACAGGAGCCACCTCTCTGCCAGGCCCTCCCTGACCCTTCCCCAGACGCCAGCCACAGGCCAGACCCAGGGCAGTATATAGATGTAGAGAGACAGGGGAAGATGTGCATCAGGCTTGGAGGAGAAGGAAACCGACTCCTAACCCCACCCCACCCACAGTCTCCCACTCCTGCTCTTAAGCTATCTGCAATCTGGCAAGTGACACAAGAGTGCTGGGCTCTGGAGGACAGGGGTGGAGGTGGGGGTGGGTGCGGAGAGCAGCACCGGGCGGTCTGGGGTGGACAGGGCAATGAGGAGGCAGGCACAGAAGTTCCAGTGGAGAACACAAATGTATTTTGGAATCTGCCTGTTAACCTGGGTAGCAAGCCAGCAGAGGCCCCACAGCCAGCTTGCCAACCAGCCAGAGCCCACCTGTCTCTCCAGACCCACCAGTGCCCTTGCCATCCGAGGCGGCAGAGCAAGGGTCAAGAGGGGTCTCGGGAGATAAGAGGTGGTATCTGGTGACCCAAGGGGCAGCAAGCAGGCGTGGGCCTCTTCTTCCCGGAATGGAAAATGGAGGAATGTGTGGTGTGCAGAGCGGGGCGGGGAGCCAGAGGTCCCTTTAGCCTTGAGTCGACCCCTAGCAGGAAGGTTAGGACTTGGGGTGGTTGGTACAGATAGCTCACGTACCCCGACTTCGCTCTTCTTCCCTATTCATCTCAGACCTATCTGACTCCCCCAGAATGCCTGAGAAAAGGGGCTAGCAGGAGGCCTGTGGAGGCTACAGGGTGAGGGGCAAGTCTGACAACCCCTCCCCCTGTCTCCGGCCCCTGTACAATCAGAGGGAGGGCTGAGAAGGCAGTCAGCCACAGAAGGCAGCAGGACCCGGGAGGCAGGGACGCGAGGCCCCTCAGCCTCTGGCCACTCTGGTCACTTGGGCTGGAAGGACTAACAGCCCAGCAGCTCCAGGCGCAGGGTGATGCGGTTATGCCAGGACACCGGAAGGATGCGCACGTAGCGAGCCATGAAGGGCGTCTCGAAGATGTTCTTCTTGTGGGAATTGTTGTCCGAGTTGCCACGGAAGACCTGGAAACAACTGGAGTGTCAGGAGTACCCCACAGCCTGCCACCTCCCCACCCCTCAGAACCCCACAGTGTCCCAGGAACCGCATCTAGACGAGACTCCCACCTTGCTGGTCCCTTGTTCCTCATACATGGTCCACTTCATGCCGTCATTACTGTGGGCCACCTTATAGGACGCCACATACTGGATGTGGCCAAAGTCACGGGCCCCCTGGGTGATGATTCCAGTCACTTGCTTCTGAGTGCCCAGGTCAACCTACAGGAACAAACAACAACGTTCTAGCTTCAAGCCTCTTCGGGAAGGTGTAAAGGCAGACACAGTGGGGATGACCTGTTAGCCCATTTCCTCACTGTGCTGACCAGGCAACTTGCCACAAGCTAGAGTTATCTGAAAGGAGGGAATCTCAGTTGAGAAACGGCCTCCCTAAGATCCAGCTGTAAGGCATTCTCTCAATTAGTGTTGGATGGGGGAGGGCCCAGCATGTTGCAGGAAGTTCCATCCCTGGACTGGCGGTCCTAGACTCTGTAAGAGAGCAGGCTGAGCAACCCATGGGGAGCAGGCCAGTGAGCAGCACCTCTCCATGGCCTCCGCATCAGCTCCTGCCTCCAGGTTTCTGCCTCATCTGAGTTCCTGTCCCAACTTCCTTCAGTGATGAACAGCAATATGGAATTGTAAGCTGAATAAACCTTTTCTTCCCCAATTTACTTTTTGGTCATGGTGTTTTATCACAGCAAACCTTACAAAGACACTCATTCACAAAATGAACATAAAGCCATGTATGATGCCACCCACCTCTAACCCCAGCACTTGGGAGGCTGAGGATAGAGTTGAAAGCTATGAAGCCTGGCTACATAGCAACACCTGTCTCAAAGTACCAAGGACAGGGGATATAGTTCAGTGGCAGAGCACTGGTCTAGAATGCCCAAGGCCCTGGGTTCTACCTCCAATAACACAAAAAATGTGAAGTACGAAATAAATAAAAGCACATAAATAATTCACTTTAACACACACAAACTCCAGCACAGTAAAGCTCAGTGGAGTATATTTCAGAGATCCGGGCTTTGGCCAACCCTGCCAGCTCCTGCATCAGATGTATACTGGGGTATGATGAACAGGTGGAGAGGCCACAGTCTGCAGGAGAGGAAATGGCTTCTGAAAGCTGTCAGGCTTCCTGGAGCCCCACAAGGTCCTGAGAGAGTGCCCAAGAGCAGGTGAATCCTAATGAAACCAACTCCAACTAAGCACCTCTCACCTACAGACAAGTGTTTGTCATTGTCCCTGACCGTCCTGGACATGCAGCCCCAGATCTAGGCTATAAGCCCAGCTCACCCCAAACCAGCAGGTAAGCCCCACACAATTGGCCAGGACTCGGCTTCCCTATCAGCAACCCTCCCTCTGGTTTTCCATTTCCGCTGAGATTTCCCAGTTATACTGAATGGGAGAACATCCGTGCATTGCTGAAGTCCTAAAGGACACTGCCATCCTTCCATGCTGCCACAGGGAGGCGCTACTCCTGCATCTCTCTCTCTCTCTCTCTGTGTGTGTGTGTGTGTGTGTGTATTCACACCCCTTTTTCATGTGGGGGCCTTGGTGGAAGCAGGATTAAGAGGAAAAGGGAAGCATGGGAGGAAGAAAGAAAAGGCAAAGAAAATGGAGACTTTTCAGGAAACCCTCTGCAGAGCAGAAGGTGGGGCCCCGCAGAGGTCACAAATCCCGCCCACTCTCACCTGCAGCCACTCCTTGGCACTGTTGCTCTGAGCAGTCCAAGCATTGATCTTGCCCTGCATGTCCAGCCGCCCCAAGTGGGGGTACCAGCCGAAGGCACGCAGGTTCCATGTCTTGTAACTGCTGGAGGCTGTCATCTTACTGTCAGGGATAGTGTTGTTCTTCAGGCCCAGGGGCTCAGAACACCCTGTGGGCAAAAGGACAGTCACCAGTATGTGTAGGTACGAAACAGTAAAGGAGAAAGGACTGTGGTTCTTTAACTGCTTTTATTTTGGTTTGGGGTTTGGTTTGGGTTTTGAGGCATTATTTCATGTAGCCCAGGCTAGCTTAAATTTACTATGCAGTCCAGGATGGCCTTGAATGTCTGATCCTCGCCTACACTGCCCCAGTGAGGGAATTACAGGAGAGCACCCTCATGCCCAGGTTATATGGTGCTGGAAGCCAAACCCACAGCTTCTTACAAGCACTGTTAGTGAGTGACAACCCAGCCTCTGATCTCCTGCACTCAAGGGCTCCTCCAGTTTCCAGGACAGCCAGGGCTGCACAGAGAAACCTACCTTAAAAAATATAAAATAAAATAATAAAAAAGATCCTCCAGCCTCAGCTTCCCAAACAGGAGGTACCAGGCCACCATACCCCAATTGGCACCCTCTTGGACTTTCTATCTGCCTTCCAAGGCCAACTGCTGTCTAACCCTTGCTTGCTCTCCTCTGTCTCTTCACTACAGAGCTGCCAGCCATCAGCTCTGACCCCTATCACTACCCCAACTTGTACCTAGAAGATCACCGAGACCTCCTGGCCTGGTCAGACTCCCAGCACTCCCTACCTTTCTCTCTGGACACAAGTGAGTGAGTCAGACACCTCACACAACCTCACTGTACCAACATCTCATACACATGATCCTGACCATCACACCAAATGTGACACCATCCCCCACGCTAGGACCTTTGAAGCCCTGTGGCATACACTCCTACCCTCCAGCAGCTACCTGCAGGCTAGTGAAACCCAGGAATTCCTGGAGTTCGGGGATGCTTCCGTGCCCTTCCCAAGAGCATTACTTAAGAAGTAGTGGGGAGCCTTGGTACACCCCAACGTTTCTGGCTTACTGGTGTGTATACCCAAAGCATGGCTTTTGTCGCCTCACTCTGCCCGCCAGGATCACTCTCAGAAATAGCTGACAGTTTTCACTCAAATTGCCCCTGCAGCACCTGCTCATGGCTGAACCAGCAGGTCCAGAGTGGAGTTAGAAGACATTGCTGAAATGGTTGGCCCATGGAGCTCATCACCCTCCACGAATCCTGTTGGGAGCCGCTGGTCTACCAGGCTGTTTTGTTATTCAGATCTCAGTGGAAAGACTGCTTTCACTGGCCTTCACTGGAGTCAGTGATAAGGTACCAAGTCTACCTCCTTTTGTTTGAGACGGCAGGCGGGATGTCTTGCCAAAGTCAGACCTTTTGCTTGACTTCTTTGTGAATTTATTTATTGTGCCGAGGTGCTTTTGCTCTGACTTAAAAGGAGTCTGGAATAAAGCAAGGCGCCTAACTTCTACTAGGGCCTCTCAGAAAACTCGCATGTGTTGTGTGTTGGTTTATTAATTTGGCGCCCAATGTGGGGCTTGAGATACAGGGAAGCAATAAAGGACACCGAGAGTGTTGGCAAGATCGAATTGTAAAGGGAGCAATGAGTAAAATCCGAGAGTAAAAATGGGACAAGGCAATGGCCTCGTGGTTTTTTGTATGGAATTTAATTAGAGATAGTCTGTATATGTGGCATGGAACTGAGAAAGTGAAACTTTCAGGCTTAGAGAGATAGAGGTAAAAAGATGGGAGGCTTTGAGACAAAATAAGATTAGACCATCAGCTCCTCCAGAATAGTTATATGTCCCTTCTAAATGATAATAATTTCTTGTTAGAAAAAGACTTTAAAAATAACTTAGATCCTGATGAGGTTGCAGAGTTGGAAAAATAAAAAAAAAACAATCTAGGCAAAAATTTAAAGAAGATATAACTTGAGTTTTATAGTTTTCCAGTGCTTGAGCAAACTGATGGACAGGATAATATGCTGAAAGTCCCTGCACTTAGAGCTTGTAAACAAATACAAGAATTGAAAACTGCATGCTCTCAATATAGTCCTACAGCACCTTTTACTCATGTTCTGTTAGAGTCTTGCCTACTGAGGCCTCCTGTCCAGGGGACCAGATGAAATTAGCAAGAGAATGTTTAGCAGGAAAAGATCATTTGTTATGGAAGCTAGAATTTGCTGAGCACTGTCATGCTAAGGCTAGGAAAAAAAAAAAAAAAGGCAGCTCTCAGTTTTTCCAGTAAAAAAGCTAATGGTTAATTCTACTACAAAGCTTCTATAGTCATAAAAAATAGGATTCACAAGTAGCAAGGTGTTTTGTCTGCCTGTCTTAAAGGTATAAGTTTACCATGTTCAATATGTCTTGGTTATAGATTATTAGTTATTGGGTATGAGTAAAATCTGTAACATAAAGTTAACTTACTTTAAAACCTAGGGTTAAAACCATTCTAAACAACAAATGTACATTACTCATACCCCAGAATTTAGAAAACTAAAATATGTTCCCATAACAATTGATACTTTTTCAGGATTTATCATGGCAACTCTCTTAGTAGGAGAAGCCCCAAACACTTTATAAGTCATTGTTTAAAGTGTTTTGCTACAATTGGTATTCCTTCCATTATAAAGGCTGATAATGGTAATGCATATATTAGTCAAGCTTTTCAGTGTTTTTGTAAGTCATAAAACGGGTATTCCATACAATCCTCGAGGCCAAGGAATTGTTGAAAGTGCCCACAGATCTCTTAAGAACCAATTGCAAAAAATAAAAAAAAGCGGAGTTGTATCCCCCAACACCACAGAATTATCTTAATCATGCTCTCTTTATTTTAAAATTTTTGAATGTGGATATACAAGGCTGTCCTGCAGCTGATTGATTGTGGCACCCAAATAACAAAGATAAAATGCAAAGATCCGATTACTGGAATATGGCAGGGCCCTGACCCTGTATTAATATGGAGAAGAGGGCACGTTTGTGTTTATCTGAAGGACACAGAAGGAGCCAGGTGGATCCCAGAGAGGCTGGTGCAATTTGCAGGAGCTGTTCCCCGGAAGGAGGATGTTCCTGACCATGGTGAATTCTGTCCTGATGGTGAACGGAAAGCTGCACTGGGCTTATGCTCCTGACCCACCTTTGTTTCATTCTACTCCTGTGAGATGTTATGCAGAGAAACCTCTTATACAACGTGATTGGACTTGATTAATCTGGTAATGAGAACAATTCTCAACAAAATCAGGAAGAATGGAAAAGAGGACTGACTATGGGACTTTGGTCTGATTCTGGTTTTCAGCAGACCTATATTTGGAAGGTTGCCACAGAAACTTTTGGGAGGTTCTATAACTGCCTATGTACATTTTCCTTATGCTTTGTTGTGTGGAAATGTTTACGTTTTTATACAAGATTCAAACTTTAATGTTTCTTGCCATCGATGTAAACTAACAAACTGTATTTCTAAGCTTTCAAATGGTTCTGATTGTTTGACAGTCTTTTATTATGGTTCCTGTGAATGTTTCTCAAGCTTGGTATTTACATAAGGGGTCATCTTTTAAGTCACTTTTATGGAGTGTTATTTGGACTTGGCTTCTTACTCTTATTAGGAGCATGTCTCCTACTAGTAACAACTAAAACCTTCCTGAACGCCTTTTAGAATGTTAAAGCTGAGCTGATCTGCATAAGATTAAACCCCAGTGTCTACCCTAGCGGAGGTTGGTAGTCCAAGACAGGCAAAATCTCTCTAAAAAAATAATCAACCTAAGACAGGGCATGAATGATGGAATTCATGTACCAATGATGGGTGAGAATATATCTTCTAAGAGAGACAACCTAAAACATTTTCTGCTCCATAGCTCTTAAGTTATGGTCAATTTTTAAAATATAAAAAAGGGAGACCTGTTGGGAGCCGCTTCTGGTCTACCAGGCTGTTTTGTTATTTATATCTCAGTGGAAAGACTGCTTTCGCCTGGCCTTCACTGGAGTCAGTGTTAAGTCACCGAGTCTATCTCCTTTTGTTTGAGACAGCAGGTAGAATGTCTTGTCAAAGTCACACCTTTTGCTTGACTTCCTTGTAAATTCATTCATTGTGCTGAGGTGTTTTTGCTCTGACTTAAAAGGAGTCTGGAATAAAGCAAGGCGCCTAGCTTCTACTAGAGCCTCGCAGAGAGGTCCCATATGTTGTTGGTTATGCTGGTTTGTTGATTTCAATCCTCACCCCAGACTCAAGAACCGTTGGGACTCTACCGCACACTCTAGGATCCAGCCCCAATGGCTTTCTTTTGTCCTTCAACAGGCCCCTGACCTTTATCCTTGCAATTCTCCTCCTAAAATATTCTTTCCAAGATCTCCCTGAGACAGGCTCTCCAGCTGGAGTCCCCACACTGCTCCCCCCCCCGACTATCACTTCCTCCTTCAGCGTTCTTGCTGCTAGCTGACCTTCCTTCTTCTGTTTCTTTCTTTCTTTCTTCATTTATTTATTTATTATGTGTGCCCAAGTGTATGTATAAGCACTGTGTGCGTGCAGTACCCATAGAGGCTGGAAGAAGGAACCAGAACTGGCCTGACACATGGTTGTGAAGACACCTGGTGTATGTGCTGGAAACCAAACCCAGGTCCTCCCGAAAAGCAGCAGGGCCTTCTGACCACTGACCCATCTTACCCACCATTGCTAATCTCACCTCTGGCTCCCCTGAGAGAATGCAAATTTCATGAAGTCAAAGGCCTCAGTTGTGTTATTCCTTGGATCTAAGTATTCGGGGGAAACTTATGAAATGTCTAAATTAAATAGTTAAGTCACAAAAGACACTGTCTGCTAAAAATAACAACCCCGGTGTGGGGAGGCTTGTGGATTCCCAGGACACCTGGGCGTCAGCCTACACACACTATGCTGCCAGGCAAAGAGGGAGGCAGATGGCACAGTTCTCTCCGTGGTGTGAGGCTTAGCTCACCCCACTCTGAGCCTCATACGGCTCGTGGCTTCACGGCTTTGGCAACTATAAGAAGCAAAGGCCTCAGGCTAAGACAGCAGTGAAAGCTGGGAGATCCCAGGGAGCAGTGGCCAGGCCTGACCTGGATCGTCCTTTGCCAGATACTAAGCCACATGAAGCAAAAAAAGGCAATGGCCCTCGAAGAAGGACAAACTTCCTGGCAGAAATTGATATTCTAAAGAGCCACTTGTGTCTCTCCATCTGACTATCAGACTACTGAAACAATGGACACCAAGAAATGCAAATTTCCCCAGGAATCCCACGCTGGGAGAAGGGCACGTGAAGGGGAATGTGCCATCCGGAAAAAGATTTCATACATGCTAACAACTTGCCCGACCAGGATGAGACAGCAGCCCAGACAATGGTGAGTCAGCAGGGGGCGGGTCCACATCTCAGGCAGGACTGCTTAAATGTGCATATCCCTGGCCCTCTATTTAAACTTTAAACTCATTTCAGGACACCAA
The DNA here is from genome assembly GCF_907164565.1 of Psammomys obesus. Classification (NCBI taxonomy): domain Eukaryota; kingdom Metazoa; phylum Chordata; class Mammalia; order Rodentia; family Muridae; genus Psammomys; species Psammomys obesus. Next base: position 17,305,436 of record NW_026596046.1, read on the forward strand.
ATATGGACTTGAGGAGATCCGTCTTCCCTCATATGGCTACATAGAATAAATGTCTTCCACTTTTTACTATTAATTTGGCCATTTTAGTCCTTGAGGCCAGGAGGCCAAGTTGGATTTCTTGTGGTACAGACTGTGACCCCAAGTTTGGTTACGGGAGCATATTAGCTTAAATCCATACTTTAAAAAGGGGGGGTTGGGGCTGGGCATGAGGAAGCATGCCTTTAATCCCAGCACTCTGGTGGATCGCCATGAGTTCAAGGCCAGCCTAGTCTACACTACACAGTGAATTCCAGCACAGCCAGGGCTATGTAAAGTAACCCTGTCTCAAAAGCAAGAAAGAGAGAGAGAGCATCAGTGGTGGTATGTGTGCCTGGCATTCAAAAAGCCTGAGCTGCTAGCACTTGGAGGGAAGAAAAACAAACCGATGGGACTCAGAGCTCAGCTCAGGGTGGTACTGGGTGGTATCTAAAATGAAGTAACAGGAAACAATGCCATTGATAAGCAAAGGAAGCACCGAAGGGCGTGAGGGCGGGCTTATGAAGATTGAGCTCTCTAATCCAGCACAGCCAGCCCCACTTCCACCCCATGTAGCCAGCAGAGGGCACTGTGGCTGCAAAGAGAAAAGCCTCAAAAAGAGACAGTGGACCTTTAACTAGCTGGCAGTATTGATCACAAGGACCTCACCAGAGGGTACTCTCCCTGGTTCAGCAGCAAACTGTCCCTTTATGGTCCCCTTATCTGTAGAAGCTCTATGCTCTAGGGTCCCAGAAGCACCTGCACGACTTAACAAAGCGGGTAGCTGATGCTTGAAAGGAAGGTACTATGCTTGCACCTCCCAGCCGGGGATCCTGGATGAATAATGCATCTGCGTGTCCATTCATTCATTCATTCATTCATTCATTCATTCATTCATTCATTCATTCATCTCTCATCAAAGATTTACTAAGCACCCACATGTCTGAGGCCCTGGTAGTACAGCAACAAAGGAAACAGACAGTTCCCTGCCATCGTGGAATTCGCTGCCTGTTCTAGAAGCACCAGGAATTAAAATAAGCAGAAATACCGAGAAGTGAAATGGCCATCCAAAACGCCCAGAGCAATGGACTGGCAGACAGGAACTCCTGGGAAGGACTCTGAACAGCTCACAACGCAGGGACGGAGGAAGTTACATGTCAGCACTCACCATGCAACTCACAGCCCAGGAGCTCGAAACGGAGGGTGCAGCCTCGTTGGCACGAAACAGGGTACAGCCTTATGTATTGTGCCTCCAGCGTGGGGTTGAACATGTTCACCTTCAGGCCGCTGTTGTCCAGGTTACCCAAAAACTCCTAGAAGGGAGGGGTAGGGCTGGAGGAAGAAGCAGGCTTGCCAGCCTACTCTGGGACTTCCTCCTCTTCAAACCTGAGAGGCCTGAAGCCTGGAAGAACCGACTCCACAGAGCCCATGTGGACTCAGCCTGCAGCCCTTGCTTTGACAGCATCCTTCTCAACCCTCTCTTGGTCATCACAGAACCCAGGTATAAACCCCTGATCACACAGGGCTATTCAGGGTGTCTCTGTGTACATTCTCAAGAGATTTTATGGTAACAGCAATTTCCTGACAGAGAGAAAGACAGACTTGTATGTATCTGTGCAGTAAAAGGTGCCCACTTAGTAATTACATCTTCACAACTGCACACTGTAGTCCTGAAATGGTCAGAATGCAGCCCAGATCCCGGCCACCACCCCTACCAGGGTATGGCACTATTTTGAGTCTCCATCTGTATCTATTAGGTAAAATGAGGTCCTGTAAACACAGAACATGAACTGGGGTCTAGACATTTCTAGGTACCAAGGGGCGCTTGAAGATTCACCTCCACCCTATCTCTCAGGGTCTCTCTTGCTTCTTGGTGGGCGCTAGACTCTTAAGGATGCCGACTTTAGCAGCCCCTCTTCAGGCCCACCTTGTCCCCAGATCCACTTTCATCCTGGATGAACTCGAACTTGCGTCCGTCGAAGCTGTAAGCCACCTTGAAAATCTTTACGTATTCTGCCCTCCCTGCGCGGCTGGCGCCCTGCGTCATCACGCCTGACACCCGCATCTTCCGCAGAAGGTTCACCTGGACCCCGGGTGAGAAAAGCAGTGCCCTCGTCATCCAGCTCTTTCCATACAAATCCAACTGGCTACCTCTCTAGTTCCTTCTCCTCTGAGGTTCTAGAGCCTGTGCTCTGAAAAGCCCGTGTGAGTGCCAAGACCCTCCGGAGAGGCCTCCAGAGAGAGGCCTGTGGGTGCTGAACCCCCTCCATCTAAAGAAGGTCATTTCCCCTCATGCTCCACCTACCTGCTCCAGGCCCAAAGTTGCCCTCCATATACAGATACTTCACTCAGGGTCACCTATCATCCTGAGCCCCCACTGCGGCCACATTCACCTCTCTCTGTGTCCCCTATCACCCTGCCCTGGGTCTTTTTCCTACCTGGATCCAGGGCTTGCTGTCATAGTTGCTGGCTGTCCATGCATTGACGATCCCTGTGCGGTGCAGACGGGCCAGTTCCGGGCCCCAGCGCTGCAAACCCATGAAGCCCACATACACAGATGAGGCAGAAATCTGTGAGTCAGCAATCGCGCCCCCTTCCATGCCCAGCTTTGTGGAGCAACCTGTAGGGAGAGGGCGACCATCAGGGGCCTAATCCCAAGTTCCAGAGCCCAGCTATGAGGAACACAGATAAGAAAGAAAGAAAAAAAAAAAAAAAAACAATGCGGCCTCTGGTGAGGACCGAAAGACAGAGAGCGTCTCAGACCCTCACGCAGAGCAGATGACATCAAGTGGGAGAGAAGATGGCATGGGAGGCACCGGAGAGAAGGGACCAGCAGGGTTAACTCACGGGAGTCTAGGTGGTTGGAAAGACCAGGATTGGGGGCCGGGGTGGGGTCGGCTGTGTTGGGCTGATAGTATTCCTCCAGGTTGTAGATGATCTCATTCTCTGGGAGGAGAGAAGACCAGCATGACCTCTTCCTCAGCACCCCCGGCCCTGGCTCACCCAGGAGGAGTGGTTTGGGAGAGGAACTGTCTTGGATAGTATGGAGCAGCAAAGGTAAGCCACACAAACCAGTCTCTCCTTCATCTTCTGAGCATGTGCAGAGCTGGGGATTAAACTTGAGCAAGCTAGGCAAAAGCTCTGCCACTGAGCTGCATCCCCAGGCCTTACTGATCTGAGACAGATTCTCCCTCAGTTGCCCACGCTGGCCTGGGACTTGTGATTTCTCCTGCCTCAGTTCCAATTATAGGTTTCTGACATCACACCCTGACTCTGCGCGGTGCTTTCTGGAATCCCGCCCAGCAACAGTTTTCCAGGGAGTGCATGAACACCATTCGGCTTTCTTCCACATCCTCTGAGCCTCTGAGCACCAAGCCCTTACCCATCCACCCATGCGTTAACATGTCCCCAGCCACAGCCACATCACATCTGCCTCACCAGCAACAGCACACCAGAAACTCAGGACAGTCATCAGGCCTGTTGACAAGAGGACCTTCCCACCCCTCTGGACATCGTGTGTGTGTGTGTGTGTGTGTGTCCAGGCTTCTGCTGCCAGGGAAACCCAGGGATAACGTACAGCACTCCAGCAGTGTAGGCCCATGCTGAGCAGGGACTACCAATGTGACAGAGGATAAGTTGTCAAAGAGTCACCCAGGACCTGGGCCAGGTCAGTCTGCTGGTGCCTCACACCCACCATACCCACCACCAAGGAATGCAAAGGTACAGCCTCTGTACTGGCACCAGAAACAGCATAATGAACAAAGGAGAATGAGGTCCCTCCACCGCCTCACTCCTGCAGCCTGTGTGGGCACCGCCTACCCGCTGCTCCGGGTGCCACCATCCAGCCTAGCGCCAACTCTAGACCTGGCAGCCCAGAGAGAAGCCTACAGAGCTAATTCCCACACAGATACACCATGGTTAGATCGGCTCCCACTCGGTAATTAGCAGGCTTACCTGGCCCCACCCAGGCTGCCTTGGCAATCCAGGGAGCTCCCGTTCTCCCCACAAGGATCTCAAACTCATCAGGCTTAAACCCAGCTTTCAAAGACCAGGCCTTTGGTCTGTCTCCTTGAAGAGGAGCATTCCAGGCACTCTGTCCACATTCTCCCATCCTGGGGCCCAGCCTCCACATGGCTGACCCAGCTGTCTTTCTTCTACAGGTCAGCAAACCTCACAGCCCAACAACACACCTACATGAAAGCGGAAAAGAAGCCACCCGCTCCCACCCCCCAGGATGTCCAATGCCTGACCTGGAAACTAGACCCCTAATACACAGACACAGACACACACACAGACACACACAGAGACACACACACACACTCTCTCTCCACTTCTTCCTCCCTCCCTTGCCTGAACACAACCCTTCCCATGTGACAGAGGGTAAAAAAAAAAAAAACCCTGGTATGCTTGGGGCAGAGTTGGGGGCAGCATGTTGAACCACTGCCAGCAATGTTAGCTGGCACTCGTCCAGGCCACTCTGGAGCCCAAAGGGATGGTCAAACAGGTCAGACAGGGTCAGCTTCTCCCCATAAGGTAGGCCTCTAGCTTTCCTACAGCACAGGACAACCCAGCCTGCCAAGCCTCCCCCTCCTCCCTGACCTCTGTGAAAAGACCATAGGTCAGCCATGGCCCAAACATGATTCTCTGAGCTGGTCTGGGCTCCTACTTAAAGAACATGCCTGTTTTCTCTTATTTGTTTAAAAAAAAAAAGAAGTCCCAAGATTTTGCTCTGACACTGTATGTCTCCGGCTTACAGACTCAGGAAATGGCATTCCCATGACCTTGGTCACCACACTCCCCAACACTAGGCCTGACCTAAAGTCCCAAGAGAGAGCTAGGCCTGAAGCCTGGTCCTAGACAAGAAGATGCTCACTGAAGCTCTACTCGTCCTCAGTCTCCACAGAGGAGCCTCACCACAAGTGCCCACGCCCCGCAAGAGACCCCTGGTACTTACTGATCTCACAGTGGGTGCCTGAGTAGCCCTCAGAGCATTGGCAGATGTACTGAGTGAAAATGTCTCCACGCTGTGTGCCCTCAGTCACCCGGCATTTGGCACCATGGTGGCAAGGGTTTGGGGAGCAGGGACCTGGAGGCAAGAAAAGAGCTGAGAACAGTCCAAAAGACAACACAGGGTCCAGCCTCAAATGATCCATCCTCAGATGAGAAGATGGATTTGCCCAGATACTAAAAGTGCTGGCTTTTCCAAGTGTCTGGGAGCTTCTACTGGAACAAAGGCTAGCCACTTGGGAAGAGAAGGGGAAGGCAGGCCACTGGGAGCAGGTACCTTTCTCAGTCTCGTTGCACACGGGGCCCGTGAAGCCTTCAAGGCAGAGGCAGTAGACATTATTGTCTTGGTCCAACAAGCAGGTCCCACCATTCAGGCACAGGCTGGGGTCACAGAGGTCACCTGTAACCACAGTTCAAACATGATTGATTGGTAAAAGCCCTTACAGGGTCTGGCTACCACGTGCACACGCTGGACTCCTGAGCCAAGTTAGCTGTTATCCTCTCCTCAAGAAGCCAGTGAGCCAGCTAAGCATATAGCTTAATGATAGAGAACCTCCCTAGCATGGGCAAGGCCTTGGGTTCAATCCCCAGCACTACCAAAAATGAAACGCACGAGGATAGAAGCCTGGCTCAGGCTGCGAGCACTTGCTGCTCTTCCAGAGGACTGGGGTTTGGATCCCAGCACCCGGGTAAGGTAGTTCACAACTGCCTGTAATTCCTGCTCCAAGGGGTCTGAAACCAGACCTTTTCAGGTACCTATACTCACATGCACACACCCGCACAGAGACATGTGTACGTCATTTTTTTTTTATTTTTAAGATAAAATATACCTTAAAGACAGGACTAGAGAGATGGCTCAGAAATTAAGAGCACATAATGCTCTGGCAGAAAACCCTGCTTCGGGTCCCAGCACCCACATGGTGGCTTACTACCACCTATCTCAGGGGATCTGGTGTCCTCTTCTGACCTTTGAAGGCTCCTGCAAGCAAGTGTTGCACATACAATACACTCAGGCTCACACAAGCTAGACAATGAAGTAAATATGCATGTCATATATATCACAGAGTGTGGGGGGTGACAAGCTGAGGAATAAGAAAATAATATTCTAGAGAGAAAGAAGCAGATACACTGAGAACACGGTATGTTGGAGAACGGTGCAGATGTGGCTGGACTTAGGCCAGAAAGAGAAGGACTTTAAGAATGACAAGTTTAGACTTTGTATGCTGCCCCAGCATTGGCTAACAAGTCCCAGTCATATCATATTCTCTCTCTCTCTCTCTCTCTCTCTCTCTCTCTGTGTGTGTGTGTGTGTGTGTATGTGTCTGCCTCCCTCCCTGTCTTCTGTCTGTGTGTGTGTCTGTTTCTCTCTGCCTCTCTCTCTTTCTCTCTCTCTCTGCAGATTGAAGTTTGAAAGGAGGAAGGCTGAAAGTCCCACGAGAAGGCTGATGGTCCCCTAAAGTGCATGAGGTCTGGCGGCAGCTGATGAAGCTCCCAGATTGAATGATGAGGAAGCACATGAGGGCAGAGGGAACAGGAGCAAGCAGGTGAGTTTGACTGAGGCGGTGGAGGAAGGCTGGAAAAAAGATGCCAGAGCTTTTGGAGAGCCCTGGGTGACAGCTGTGCACTGTCAGCCAGGACGGAGAACACAGGAGGAGGGTGGCTAGGCTGGGCCTGAGATCACCTGGCCTGTGATCTGAAGACCTCAGCCAAGTGACTGGCAAACCCCACCCCACCTCCATGCCCAGACAGGGACTGGAGGCACCCTACCCCAAAAGCTCACCTTACTCCCATCTGTTCAGGGTCCCCTGACACTGGTCTGCTGGACGGGAGGGTCCTCTGCCGGACCTTGGCGTTCTACTAGACTGGACCCCAAACTTGGCACTGGGATCAAACCTAAGATATCTCTTCTCCTCCTAGTCAACCATCCAAGGCACAAGGGCCCTCCTCAAAGCTCAAGGCCCCGGGGAGCCCAGGCTCCCAAGTTGGAGGCTGGTGACACCATTAACAAGCACCAGCCCACATAACTCCACCTCAGCAGGGGCCTGGGGATCTTAAGGCGCTGCCGCAGAACTATTAGTCACTGGCTTTAAATAGCAGGTTAATCCCCTCTGACCTGGAAGGGCACAGTCAGCCTCACATGGAAGCTCCGGAATGGCCAAGGCATCCTGTCCCAACAAGGGCTCCTCTTCCAGCCTTTGCTACACGTGGGATCAAACCAAGCCTCCAGAGAAGAAAACAGAAAGGAGACTGAGGCTGGTCAACTGCCTGTGAGACACCAGCACCTCTACAAATTGGGGTCCTGTTCCGGAAACTGTCCCAGGGACATTTGGCCAGGGCGAAGGTTGTGAAGAGGGCAGAGGGGAGGAGTGGAAAGGTTCAGAGGAGATCCAAGCATCTCTGCAGCCTAGTAGAGGGACCAGGAGTTGCCAGTTCGTGAAAGCTGGGGGCACCCAATGCCTTCAGCTCTGTGCCCTAGGTCAGATCCTGTGCTAACACGACCGACAGAGCTGGGCCCAGGGGTGATGTCTCCTGCCTCAGCCAGTCCCATTTCTATGGGGGGGAAAAAAAAAAGACGGAAGGGCTGCCTGAAAAGCTCCTGAGCTCACCCCGCCCCATGTGGGCATTGCTTTCTCCAGCATAACTTTGCACGCGGCCCAAATGTCTACCAGGGACCTCCGAGCGTAGGAGGAGGGCTAGAGAAGATAAAGCAGCCGGCCAAGGCCAGTCAGGGGCAGGAAGCCCTTTTCTCGTTCCTGACGGGCCCCACCTACAGCCCGGTCTCTCACATCGGCTCAACAAGTGGGGCGCAAAAAAGTTCTTTGGATTCTCCAGCCAGGCAGGTTCGCGAGAGAGTTGCGGGGAAAGTTAGCTGCAGATGTACCTGCAGGCATGTACCTCTAGACTCTAGAGAGCAGGCATAGTCCGGTGGCCTCATTTTACAGAGGCTGCAAAGAGGCACGACGCAGCGGATTCCTTTGTTATGTGTAAATCACAACCCCGGGGAGGCACGGCTGTCACTGGGTGTCCAGGGTCACCGCTCTGTGCACAAGCCACTATCACTACCCCAAGGCCCCAGCGCAGAGCGCGCAGAGGCTGAGCACGTCCGCCTCTGCCATCCGGGAGCAGCCCCAGCCCCGGAGGGGGTCCCCTAGGCTTGGCTCAAGTTTGTCAACAGTAAGGGTGGAGGGAGGGCGCCGCTGAGAACTTCCGAGCGGCGGGCAGAAGAGGGGCGAGGCCCAAAGGGCGGTGCGAGGGACTCACCGGACGCGGCGAAGAGGCCGGAGGCGCAGAGCAGCACGCCGCCCAGGGCGGCCAGCGCGTGGGAGAGCTTCATGCTGCGGGACTCGGGAAAGAGTCCACTCTCTCTGATGCTGGGACCCGCGGCTTGCTGCGTCCGCTCCTCTCGCCCAGGAATAAATGAGGCTCTCGGCTCCGCCCACCGACCCACGTGCTCCGCCCAGACCAGCCCCAGGCTGACTCTGGGCGGAGCTCCCAGACCACAGAGGGAAGAGGGAGGGCTGGAAGGTGGGGGTGGGGGGGTCCAGGGCCTCAGCCTCCCGCCGAACCACGCCCTGCATCCCGCCGCCAGCCCTCCACCAGAGGCCAACTCCCGCTTCCTGAGTGGACTGGACAGGGAAAATTTGCCCAGGGGGAATTTAAAAGGTGACTCAATAATGAAGCGCTTTCTTAAGCATGCTGGTCACCCTGGAGTCAGTCCCCAACCCAGCAAAGATAAGTCAATAAAATAAAATAATCCAGGAGTGATGGTGGCTCTTGCTTGTAGCCTCAACGCTTGGGAGACTGGATCAGGAAGATCAGGCACCAGTTCCAGCTGGACTGGGCTACAGAGTGGGACCCTGTTTCCAAAATGTATTAATTTGCTTGTTTGTTGATTGATGGATTGATTGACTGGCCGATAATTTGATGTTTAATTAATTAATTAATTAATTAAAAACAAAAACTGTTCAGACCCAAAATGCTAACGTTTATTCGTAATCCAAGAACAGCAAACTCAGACTACAATGAACAGCGTGTTTCTGTTATCAGATTGGCAGTGTCAAGTTGTTAACAGTGGAGGCTGTGGGGCAACAGGCTGAGGCATGTGTACCTTGGACAGAGTATAAGCCAGCTGAGCTTCGTTATTTGGTAATATCTTTCAAAATGACAAATATCAACACTTAAGACCTAGCACTTGTACTCAGGGAGACTCGGTCCATTAAAACATGCGTGCAAAATGACACTGTATTGCTCCATCACAGCATCTTTAGAAACCATAAAAAAGACAAAAAAAGAAGAAGGAGGAGGAGGAGGAGGAGGAATTGGCAAATTTGTGTAAAAGTTCCAGATAGGAAATATTTTGGGATTTCAACGGGATGTGGTGACACAAGACCATAGACTTGAACTTAGCACTCTGGAGGCTGAGACAGAAGAACTATACAGAAAGTTCAAGGCCAGCTCGGATTACATAGTGAGTCCTCAGCTACCCTGAGCACCAAAGTGAGACCCTGTCTCAAAAATAAATAAATAGATAGACAGACAGACAGAGAGAAATATCTAGCCGAGAAGATGGCTCAGTGGATAACGCAGGGGCTGAGCAGGCATGTCAGCCTCAGTTGACCCTCCCAAAGCCAGCACACCCACATGCTAGCACACATGCGCTCATACACACACTAATGATAATGGCAGCAATACAATAAAGTTTTCAAATGTTTCTGGCCTGTAATCGCAATACTTGGGAGGTGGCGAAAACTGGACCAGGAATTCAAGGCTATCCTCAGCTACCCAACCTTTTTACACACAAGGGTTTTGATAACAGTATTCCAGTCAGAGTGGTGAAATGGAAAACCAAGAGCAGCCACACAGCTCCTGTACTAGCTGCACACTGGGATCTGGGGTGGGGCGTGTTACTGTTTGGAGACCCTTTTAAAAACTCTTCTGAAAGGAGCCTGGTGTGATGGGGCACGCTGTAATTCCAGTGCTTGGGAGGTGGGGGCAGGCTGATCAGGAGTTTAAAACCATCCTAGGCAGACTGGAGAGATGGCTCAGCGATTAAGAGCGCTGTCTGCTCTTCAGAAGTCCTGAGTTCCCAGCAACCACAGGGTAGCTCACAACCATCCACAATGAGATCTGGTATCTTCTTCTGGCCTGAAGATGTACGTGAAGACTGACATTGTATACATAATAAATAAATAAATCTTAAAAAAAAAAAAAAAAGCCACAATCCTTGCCTAGATAACAAGTTTGAAGTCAGCCCAAGCTACATTTGACCGTGTCTCAAAAGTGAGGCAGGGCAAGGGTGGAAGGTAAATCTCTGTTGCTGAACACATTTCAGAAACAGGAGTCAGAGACCCCTGAGCTGGAACTGACCTCCACACCTCCTCCATGAGGACTGTCAGAAGGCACCAAGTAAGCATGGAAAGGAGGAAAGCAAACAGCAATCCTACTCAGCCATGATGTTTATGAGCACAGCAATGGGCCAGCGTGGCATGATAACCCTGTGGGTACAGTAGTGGCATACATCCCTCAGTTACCTCAGTGGTAACCAACAGCTCTCTAATTGGACTTAGGACCCTCTCAACAAGACGGGAAATATTCCCGGTACTGAAAATATAGCCAACTACTTGGTGCCAGTGAAGTCATGGATCTTGGAAGAGAACCTGCAACCGTCACTGTACCAAACCAGCATAATCCCTGGTTGCATTCTAAATATTTGTGGGTATAAAGATACCCACAGATAAGTGTAGTCCTCACCCATTATCAATAAAACTTTTCTCTGCAGTAGATGGAGAGCATTGCAGAAAACCATAGCCAATCACAATGCAGAGTTGTGGAGCCCAGTGCCAGTGCAAACAACCGTAAAACACTCCTACACCTAAGGCTCACGTAACCTTTCAGAAGAGGGAGCTGAAAGACAGTCAGAGCAAGAGAATCAGGGAGTTTGCTGTGAGGTTGTGTCTCCTCGGAATGTCAGAAGCTACACCCATAAATTCTTACCAATATGAATGCCTAAACTTGAGCAGAATGAGGACAACACCAACAGACATGCCAAAGTGAATGGAAGAGCCCATGTGGCCTCAGCCTTACACAGAGAACTACAGGCCACTAAGAAAAGCTGGGGTGGGAGAAATAGTCATCTCCAGACAAGAGCATACCAATTGGTCATCCAGGACCTAAAGTTCAGTCCTAAAAACATACATATGAGTAACATTATACAGACAGAGCAGGTTATAGCTAGGGATTCATATACAAGCATACACACGCATACACACACACACACACACACACACACACACACACACACACCAGCAATTAATTAAAAAAAAAAAAAAAGAAGCCATGATTTTGAAAAAGAACAAGAAGGAGTGTATAAAAGGCTTTGGAGGGAGGAAGGGAATGAGAAAACATAACTATATTATAATCTCAAAAAAAAAGAGAAAAAAATCTTATAGAAATGTATACCAAAAAAGTGTAGTTTGCTGAATGCAAATTTAAAGCAACTTTAAAATATCATGGGGAATGTTAACTAGAGAGAAAACAGGAACTCCACATCAATAAGATTGCTTAGGACTAAAAGTCCAGTCCCAGTTCAGTACTGAGCACAAAAGGTTACAGGCTGGCTATCATAAAGCCATCAAAAAAGATGCCTTACTGGGAACAAAAAAAAAATAAATGACTCTTAGACGTGGAAATTTCTGGTTTTCTTAAAGACTCAGTTTGGTCATGTGATGTTTTGCTGGAGGTTGGCTGGTGAGAGGGCACATGATGTTTTTCTGTGAGCCCTCACATGTGAGGGGTATAACCTTGGCCAGCTGAGAACATCCATGGGTGAACTCTAAGAAGAGATACACTGAGGCCCACACACGGTGAGGGGTCCCTTTTTAGATTGACATCGCTGCACTGCTCTTCATAGTCAACACTTGACTTCGCAGAAAGGATGTTCCAGAGAACTTCTTGGGGCAATCCAACTGAGTCTTGTGGCTTTCCCTGACTTCATGCTGCTGCTTGGTGTTGGCCTTTGGACTGTACTGCTGGTGTCCTGACGACTGAGTTTGATAATCCCCGAAAGACTCGTAGACCCTAATCATCAGGAAGTAGATAAAACAGGTCTATAGCCCTTTTCCCTACTAGTCCCCTACCTAAGGTTGAGGGTTGGAAGGGAGGTAAAGGTGTTTAAGAACCCTAAATAAGGGGCTGGAGAGACAGCTCAGTGGTCAAGAGCACTGTCTGCTCTTCCAAAGGACCCAGGTTCAATTCCCAGCACCCACATGGCAGCTCACAACTGTCTATATTGCCAATTCCAAGGGATCTGACACCTTCACACTAATGCACATAAAATAAATAATTTTTAAAAAGAAGGAACCCTAAATAAAGTAGGTTTGGTGAAAAATCTAAGCGTACAACTCTCCAACTGGTTAAACAAAAGGGGGCTGGGGAGCTGGAGAGATGGCTCAGCTGCTACCAGCACTAGTTACCCTTACAGAGGATCAGGGTTCAGTTCCAGTGAGCTACCCACATGGTAGCTCACAACCGTCGGTAACGCCAGTTCCAAGGGATCCAACACCATCTTCTGGCCTGTGAGGAAAACACTGACATGCGTGCAAGCAAAGCACTAATACACAATAAAATAAAATAAATCTATAAAAATAAATATCCTGCTCCAAAGGGACAAAGCAATTCACCAAGCAAAGGGAAAGCATCAATAACATTCAACAACACTCTTTGACAAAGCGCTTAGCACACTGGGAGAAAAGGAAACTTCCTCAAAGGTCTTAGATACCTATGAACAAACACAGCTGATACCATCACTAAGGGGGTAAGACAGGAACAAAACAAGGATGTTTTGCTCAGCCACTTCCTCTAAAATGATTCAAGGAATGGGAACCTGGACGATTAGGTGGTCAGAACCAGAAAACACACCCAGGTAGAAAAGAAGGAAGAAAAATCACCACCATGGCTAGCCGATCACACCATCTTGTGTCCAGAAAGGTATAAAGAATCCACACACACAAGGTAACTATGAAAGCCCATGGAGGTGGTGAACAAGGCTGCAGGACACAGTATCGCTATGCGCATACTTCATGCATAGCCAAGGGACACCTTCATGCCATAGCACACTTGCTGAGGTCTAACGATAACTTTCCGGAGTTGGCTCCCCTCCTCCTGGTAAGTAGGTTCTGGGGGTGGAACTGGTGGCAGGCTTCTTTTACCCATCTCAACAGCCTAAGGTATTTATTATTTTATATTATTTCAGTAAAGATCAAACCCAGAGCTTTACATAAGCTAGACAAACACTGCCTCAGAGCTATATAAACTGCATCTCTAGTGCCCCTCCCCTTTTAGTGCTGGAGTCTTTGGATGGGAGTGGGGGTAGGACAAAGAAATATGGTAAGAATTTTTATTGTCAGGGACTGAAGAGATGGCTCAATGGTTAAGACATGGTCTGCCCTTCCAAAGGACCAGGGTTTAATTCCCAACACCCACTTGGCAGTTCACAACTTTTTTGTGAAAGATCCCCGGAGGGTATCTTCCGTCAGAGAGACCCCCTCCCAAAGAACAACGAGTCCATTCGGATGCAAACAGCAAGAGGCTTTTATTTTGATACACGGGTACCCGGGGCGAAAAGTCATTCGGGAGACTTCCGCGCCCCCTAGATGGGAAGCTGGGGTTTTTATAGGGTTTTAGAGCAGAAGCACTGGTACAGAAGCGAGAGGCATGGTTACAGGGGGCTGATTGGTACGTTTACACGAGACCACAATTTGCGTCAAAGTTTGGCAGGGGCACCAAGATTCCAGGAACTGGGTGTTCAAGGGGGCTATGATGACCCCTTGACGTGGCCCACCACCTGTTATTTTGTTTTTCCCTATCTTAGCTGAAACAGTCTCACAGATATCTATGAGAGTGATTAACACAAACTGTTTTTAGTATGACTGGGGCAGCCTGACCACAGATATCCCAAGTGGGTGACACAGCTAGGATTTCTCAGTAATTTTCCAGTTTCTCATCTGGCCTTCAGAGTTTTACAAAACAGTGGTGTCTCACAAAATGGCATTAGCTATGTTTAACTTAGGGTGAGGCTGGGGTCTTTCATTTGTAACTCCGGTACCAGAGGATATGATACTCTCTCACAGACATACATATCGACAAAACACTAACTCACATAAAATAAAAAATAAATTACTAGAAAAAAAAATCTATTGTCAAAATAAGACATTACAATAGTACTGAGCAGCTGCGTGTGATGGCACACACCTCTAATCCCTGCACTTAGAGAAGCAGAGGCAGGCGGATCTCTGTGAGTTCAAGGCCAGCCTGGTCTACAAAGTGAGTCCAGGACAGCCAAGACTACACAGAGAAACTCAGTCTCAAAAAGCAAGCAAACAAACAAAACAGTACTGAGCGTGTACCTCAGTTGGCAGAGCGCTTGGCTAATGTGAATTAACTCCTGGGCTCAATTCCCAACATTGAGTAACTTGACCATGATGTCCACATCTTTAATCCTGCTCCAGAGGCAGAGGCAAGAGGCTCAGAAGCTGAAGATTATCTTTGGCTACACAGCAAGTACACACCAACCTGAGCCACATGACACCTTGACTCAAAAGGGAAAAGGGAAGGGGGAGATTGAGAGAGGAAGAAACAGGCATGGGACTATGAAGAAGCCTTGAGTTCAAAGAGCAGATGAAGTCTTGCGTATAGTGTTTGGTATGGGTCAAGGACCCCCAATGCCTCAGGCAATATAAAACTAGCAGCCACAGCTTCCTTCTCCCAGATGAGCAGCCTGCCACTGCTGGCCTACCCTCCACCAAGACTAGCTAACCCCGTCCCCCAGAGCTGTACATAATAAAAATGCCAGGTTCCAGGCTGGTGAGTAATTGGTGCTGCTCCACCAGTGAGCATGGCCCGCCCAATCCCAGCTTCCCTGTGTATGTCTATTCTCTCTTCATTTCTTTGTCACCCCAGTCAGATGAAGTCCAAATCTAGGCAGGATAGAGAGAGAGAGAGAGAGAAGGAGAGGGAGGGGCTTACAAACTCATCATTGTATATCAGGTTGCTTGCCTGATTTACTGGCTTTCATGATTGCTTGTCACAGGCAGCCCCTTGCGTAAACCAAACACTACTCCAAGCAAAACTCCAAAGACCCCTTAGAGCACTGAAGCAGCAAATGACAGTAACAATGGGGAAGGGGCGGGGCAGCTGCTGCTCTATTTCCTCCCTCAATAAAATCTGTGCTGAAGAAAGGTATGAGGCATGTCTGGGTGAAAACTGCTTTCATATGAAAATGCTTCCCCTCCAAAATAGCTCCAGGCTCTGACACAGACAAGGAAATCAAAATAAAGCAGCCTTGATTTCACATGAACCGCAAGACTATAATCTATCTAATCATCATTACCATGGAATTTTTTTAAACGCTTAATATCAGGCTGAGAGTGTGCCTTGATGCTTTTCCAGTGTGCACAAGGCTCTGGGCTCTGATTCCTGGAACCACACACAAAAGAAATTTCATAGTTTAACATCCACATGTCACAAATCAAATTTTCTCCCGTCAGAAGCTCTCAACCAAATTGGACTTAGTCTCCTTTGAAGTGCAAGAAGAAATATCCAAGACAAGTGCTTGTTCTGTGATATGTGAAAGGTTCCCTCCTGCCACAGGGACCAAGCACCACATCAAGAATTGGCTAAGGATAAAGACATCCTTTAGCATGACCTGAAAGCAAGCCGGTTCCAGTTTCAGCCTACAAAGCAGGCTCCTGCCAAAATCTGGCCTTGTTTTGTTTGTTTGTTTGTTGGACTCCATGAAGTCCAGGTTGCCTTGAAATGACTGTGTAGCCCAGGTTGGCCTAAAACTTGTTTCCCATGAACCTCCCTCCTGAATGCTGAGGCCACCAAGCCTGGACCTTCGCTAAAACCAGACCTCAAACAGGTCTTAGGTCACCCTTCCCAACAAGAATGGCTCATGGCACCAACACAGTCGAGCAAGATGTAATCACCTGAGCTCATCAGTGGGCACAACCA
>NW_026596046.1:17321567-17326836 GCF_907164565.1 Psammomys obesus
AGGGAGGGAGGGAGGGAGGAAGGGAGGGAGGAAGGAAGGAAAGAAGAAAGAAAGAAAGAAAGAAAGAAAGAAAGAAAGAAAGAAAGAAAGAAAGAAAGAAAGAAAAGAAAAGAAAGAAAACTGGGTGTGGTGGCACACACCTGTAATCCCAGCACTCAGGGAGACAGAGGTGGATGGATCTCTGTGAGTTCGAGGCCAGCCTGCTCTACAAAGTGAGTCCAGAACAGCTAAGGCTACAGAAAAACCCTGTCTTGAAATAAACAAAACAAACATGGTAAGCGATGACCAAAGTTCAATGTGCATTGGACAAAAGTGGATGAAGTCACCTACACATCACTGCTGAGTTCATATGGTCCAACTTTAAAGCAGAACACAGCGGTTATGTACAGATCAAGGACAAGTTTTACAGTAAGAGTTCTCTACCCAAAGACACTGTGCTTAACGTGCGTCTGACACTGGGCTCGACCTCTAGCACCAAGGCGACACACACACTGCGTGCACACACACCACATAGACATGCATACATGTGGCCAGATCCAGCCTGAGCTGAAGAGATATTTTAGGGCTGTGGTAGGGTGCTGGTCTAGCATGCCTGGGGTTATGGTACAATCTCAAGCACATATGTGTGTTTATGTATAAACATATACATATATACATATATGTATATATGCTTATATATACATATATATTTAAATATATAAATTTTCTGACATGGAGAGATGGGTGGCTCAGCAGCGAAGAGTCCTAGGTGCTTTTTCAGAGGACCTGGGTTTGATTCCCACATTCACATGGTGGCTCACGACAACCTTATAACTCCATTTCCAGGGAATCCAATGCCTTCTCTATCCTCTGTGGGCACAAGGCATGGAAGTGGTATAGATATAAACAGGCAGACAAAATATCCATATACATGACACATTTAAATGTAAAATAAAATAAATATGTAATTTCAAAACTGGTACAGTGAAGCATGCTTGTAATCCTTGAAAGGCAGAGGCAAGAAGACTGGGAATTCAAGGTCATCCTCAGCTATATACAAGTTTGAGGCCAGCTTGAACTCCATGAGACTCTACCTCAAAAAAATGAAATTAAATGCATACACATATAGTGTATTTATTCATGCATATTCACTCTGCACACACATTTGTTGAGCAGGAGATGGTACCACATGTCCACATTTTCAGCATTCTGCAAGCTGGGGCAGGAAGATGAAGAGTTCCAGGGTAACCTATACAGTACATAGTGAATCTGAGTCTGTCTTGAGCTATAAAGCTTAGAACTTGTATGAAAACAGAAAGAAAATCAATAATTTATACACGAAAGTTAATAATAGCTGAAAGCTCAACTGAATCCAAATACCATTGACTGACAAAGAGGTAAACAGAAGAATGTATCTGTACTGTGGAATACTATTCAACCCTAAAAGAAAATGCAACACCGACATTCGCTATACCACAGACAAACCTTGAAAACATTATCCCCAGTGAGAGAAACCAGCCACAAAGCCTCAGTGGCACAGGCTTGTGATCCCAGCAGTCATGAGGCTGGGGCAAGTGGATTGCAAAAGAAAACAAGCCAGCCCTGAAACAAAAAGGGGGAGACGGAAACAAACAAAACAATAACAACAACAAAAACCACTGACTTCAACTGAGGCCAGGACTGGATACTTGGGTCCTTGCATATATTATATGATATATGTGTATATGTATATTTGTTGTTCTAAGGATTAAAGCCAATGTCTGGTGTATGCTAAGCATGTTTTTGTTTGTTTGTTTGTTTGTTTTGTTGATTTTCTAAGACACCAGGTTTCTCTGTGTAACCCTGGCTGTCCTGGAACTCACTCTATAAATCAGGCTGGCCTTGACCCAGAGATCCTCTGCCTCCCAAGTTCTCAGATTAAAGTCATGAGTGTAAGCATGTGTTTTAATAAATTTTAGAGAAAAGTTGGTGTATAGTACTTATATGAAATGTCCAGGGCTCTCCAGAGAGATGGCTCAGTTGTTAAAGCACTTGTTATGTTTGTAGACAGCTCAGGTTCCGTTCCCAGTAGCTACATGGTGGTTCACAATCATTCTTTACTCAAGTTCCAGAAGATCTGATAACTTCTGACTTCTACAGGCACCAAGAACAAAAGTGTGGTGCACATAATACGCATTCAGACAAAACATTCCACTTATAAGTGAGTGTTTACCGTGTGTGTCTTTCTGGGTCTGGGATATCTCACTCAGGATGATCTTCTCTAGTTCCATCCATTTGCCTGCAGTTTTCATGATTTCCTTGTTTTTAATAGCCAAGTAGTATTCCATTGTGGAAATGTGCCACAATTTCTCTATCCATTCTCCGTTGTTTCCAGATTCTGGCTATTACAAATAAAGCTGCTATGAACATAGTTGAGCAAATGTCCTTGTTGAATGGTGGGACATCTTTTGGGCCCAGGAGTGGTATAGCTGGATCTTGAGGTAGTGCTATTCCCAATTTTCTGAGAAAGCATCAGATTGATTTCCAAAGTGGTTGTAAAAGTTTGCACTCCCACCAGCAATGGTGGAGGAGGGTTCCCCTTTCTCCACATCCTCTCCAGCATGTGTTGCCACTTAGCCATTCTGATCAGTGTGAGATGGAATCTTAGAGTCATTTTGATTTGCATTTCTCTGATGACTAAGGATGTTGAGCATTTCTTTAAGTGTTTCTCTGCTATTCAATATTCCTCTAGAGATAATTCTCTGCTTAGCTCTCTTACCCCATTTTTTAATTGAGTTATTTGGTTTTTTTGAGTTCTTTATATATTCTAGATGTTAGCCCTCTGTCGGATGTAGGGTTGATGAGGATCTTTTCCCAGTCTGTAGGCTGCCATTTTGTTCTATTGATAGTGTCTTTTGCTTTACAAAAGCTTTTCAGTTTCAGGAAGTCCCATTTATTAATTGTTGATCTTAGAGCCTTGAGCTGTTGGTGTTCTGTTCAGGAAGTTGTCTCCTGTGCCAATGAGTTTAAGGCTCTTCCCACATTCACACACATAAAATTAAATTAAAAAAAAATGTCTGATCTGGTAAGTTTATCTACAACGACAGAAGACAACTTCACAATTATCCAGGGCTGAATGAAGTAAAGGGAGAAGGAGAAATACAAGGCTTTTTTTTTTTTTTTTTTTTGAGGGATAAAGTTGTTTAAATCAAAAGTGGTAATAATTTCACAATTTACAATCTTGTGAGTATATGTTATACAACAGTTTCCTACATAATTGAAACTTTTTATATTGCAAGAAGCTCCTTAAACAAAGGTAAGCAACTCAAAATAGGGATCAGGAAGTCCCTGAAACTGACTAGATTTACTAGACCCCTCCATGCCATGCTGAGAGTCCCTATCATATGGAAGGAAGCTAAGCTGCAAAGAAGACCCTAAGACCAGACCAGCAGAAACAGAAATCAGCCCAGTTGTCTGGAAGGTTTAGACCAAATGAGTTGCTTGGAAAGAACACTCTAACCTGTTGAGCTTCCTGCAGGCTGTGCAATGTGTTCCATGTTCCCAGCTTCTGTGAGCTGTCATCCATGCTGGGGTAGGTTTTGGTGACATTTTGAGTCGTTTCTGCTACCATAAATAGCCCCTCACCCATATTTCTGTAAGTGACCCCAGTAAGATTCATTGTTCACTAAGTTGGACTTTGTTGATGTTGGGGCCGTCCTTAGCTACGAAGACTCCATCTTATATATAGTCTCCATCTTGTATTAAGCTAAATTGCTAGAAACAGCTCCAAATCCCAGAAATAGCTTTAGAGTGAAATGTCCCGGATGCATGTTGGCAACAATGTCTCACCCTATGGTCTGTTAACACCCAGCCATGACCAAAACCTAGCAATGCTGAATGAGCTCTAATTGGGTAGCCTTGACCCAGGCCAAGCTATCAAAAAAACCGGCTGAGATACTTGACACAGAAACCCACTCAAGATATTAGGTGTCGTTCCCCTTAGGATGCCAGGGGTGAAACGTGCTGGAACATGCAATGTATGTATGCATCTGATTGGATGCCTTCAGCCCCCCTCCTAATTTACAGGTTTTGTTGTTGTTGTTTTGGTTTGGTTTGGTTTGGTTTTTTTTGCTTTAAAAGGTTGCCCCGCTGTACCTTCTGTGACACGGTTTGGATCCCGAACCCAGCGTCTCCCTGATATATCAGCTTTCGAATAAAGATACTTTTTGTTGGCGCAAACTTGGTTTTCATGGTGGATTATTCCCCAAATTCTCGGACCCTAACAGTGGTATCTGTACTTTGGTCTGTCATTGATTCCCTGTCTGGGGTGGGTATAGGCATGTGTTGTTTCACCCCAGGAAACGCTGTGTCACATGACAGTATATTAGAAGCCACTGAAGTATGCATTATACAAGGCTGAATACTATATTAATTATATTTGAATAAAGTAACTATAGTTCTAAGCTGGTCCTGGTGGCACAAGCCTATCATTTCTGTTGCTTCAGGGGCAGGAGATTAAAAATTCAAGAACTTCCTGGTAGACAGAGTGTGTTCAGGGCCAGCGTGGGCAACTGGTGAGAGGCCCAAAGTTCAAGCCCCAGGACTGAAAAGAAAGAAAGAGAAAAAGAAAAAAAGAAGAAGAAAAAGCTGCATCTCCCATGATAAATAGAGAATTTAGGATCATTCTCAGCTACATAGCAAGCGCCCTGGTCAGAGAATGTCCATATTCTTGCAGAGGACAGTCTCTTAATGAATCTCACCAGCCTGCTGCCACCCACTTGCCACAGTCATGCCCGGTTACCTCAGACGTGGCCACTGAGTCATTTAACAGATACTCATTGAGCATGAGGTCAAAGCAGTAAACTAGAAACATTAACAGCGGTATTTATGCCATCCACAACCAGGCTCCTCCCCCAGAGCAGTGACGTCAGAATCCTTGGGCGGAGCCTGAGCACCTGCATTTTTTAAAAAGCAACTGGACAAGTGTGAGAACCACTAGACAGACTCACTGAGAGAAGAAAGACCTTGGCCTTGGGATGCAGAGCTGATAGCAAGCAAAGGGAGGGCTGGAGAAGGAGTGCTTTCTTGTATAATCTGATCTTTAAACAGTACAGTGAATGAATGGCATTTCCTCAGCCTGAGAACTTCTTGTCCCCAGTGTCAGGACTTAAGTATAGCATTCAAGATTTGATTACCTTGTCCACGGACACTATCACATTAATCATAGTAAGTAGGCAGTCCGTAAAACCCTCAGATTCTATTTATTTATTTATTTATTTATTTATTTATTTATTTATTTATTTATTTATTT
>NW_026596046.1:17326846-17348369 GCF_907164565.1 Psammomys obesus
TTTATTTATTTATTTATTTATTTATTTATTTATTTATTTATTTATTTTGTTAGAGTCTCACTATATAGACCTTAAATTTATTATGCTAAGTAAAGGAAACAGACAATAATGGCTACAAGTTCTGTAATAATACCTGCATTTCTTTCTGGAGAGAAGAAAGCTACACACACACACACACACACACACACACACACACATACACACACATACACACACACATCATTTACCAGACACGTTTGCTTACAACTGTTATGCTAGTGCTTGGGGGGTGTAGCTCAGTTAACAGAGTTAGTATCTTATAAAACAGGCATGCAGGCATGTGGGTACATATCTGTAATCCCAGCATTTGGAAGGTGAAGGCAAGAGGATCAGGAGTTCAGGTCAGCCTTGGCTACATAGCAGGTTTGAAGCCAGCCTGGGATACATGAGAATACATGTCTAGAAAAACAAAAACAACCAAGCAAACCACACGTGCTTGCCAGGACCTGGGGAAGAAAAGTGGTTGGTTGCCAGAGTGCGGCAAACAGAGATTTTTGAGACAATGTCATTTCTCTGTGTGACACTGAAGCCATAGACACATGAAAACATGCAGCTTCCAACACCCAGATAATCTTGCAGCACAGTGAATAAAATTCAGTGTTGTCAAGTTTTGGGAAATCAACCTGAATGCTGGAGGTGCCCAATTGTGACCACATTGTGGCCGAGGGCTGCGGCATCACCGGAAGTGGTGCGGGGGAAAGAGGCTGGTTTTATAAGCCTGGAGGAGCAGCGTCTCCACAAGAGATCTGACAGCTGAAGACAAAAGCAACGGTGCAGCATCGCCAGTCTGCAGTCAGCCAGGTTGTTTCTCACAGAGATAACAGCGATCCAGATAGCGATCCAGAGAATGCTCTAGACAGAGGCCTCCTGAGTCACTCTTCCCAACCAGGACAAAAGTACCAGACAGAACCAACCAAAGGGAGGAACCTTTTATTTAGGCTCAGGATTTCCGTCCATCATGGGGGTTGAGGGAAGCATGACAGAGTAGTTCCTTATGTAGTAGCAGCAGCAAGCGACAAATGTTCTTCTTATGATGGTGGACCAGGCAGTTGAGTTAAGACCAGAGGTGAATAGAACCATCCTAATGCGGCCACATAGGCCAGCCAGGTGCAGCCCCTTAAAGGATACAACCACAGGCTAGAGACCAAGCACCTAGAACCTAAGCCTGTGGGGAATGTTCCAGACGTAAACCGTGACAACAGGATAAGCAAATAAACAAACAAATGATCTGTGTCGAGGACCTGGTGTCTCAGTGCGGGAGAAGTAAGTTTTAAATAAGCAGGAGGGGGCTTGAGTAAACCAGGAGGTACTAGATTAGTCAGAGAATTCGCTGAAAATTCATGCTTAACTTATCGAAGACACAAGACTGAAGAGGCATAAACATTCGTGAGCCTGTATGTAAACACAGAATGCATATGTATATTCCCTGGCTCTGTCTGTGAGGGGAGGGCTAAAGACAGGTACACCCCAGGAGCAGAGGGTCCTGGTGTTCAAAACTTGGTCTCTAATCATTTTCCAGCAAAGGGAACCAGAGATCCTTGGAGAAATTCGAAGTTCCGGGGCCAGGGCTGGGGGAATGCAAATGAGCCAGAGAGAAATCTTTTCTTATAATTTACATCCACCGTGTCTCCCCAAAGTCCCCTACATTAAAGGCTTGGTAACCGTCCTATGATGCCACAGGGAAGAAAACGTCAGGAGGTGGGGCCTGGTGGAAGGAAGTTAGGTCTTTGGGAAGTTATGGCCCTGACAGTAGTTACTGGGACTCTGGCCTCTTCCTCTTGCTCTTGCTTTCCATCTGTCTCAAGGTGAGCAGCTTGGCTCCTACAAACACTCCCCACTTTAAAGTTCTGCCTTTCCGCGAGCCTAAAAGCAATACGTCCAAGGAACCATGACCTCAAAGACTCTGAAGATCAGTGTTCAGAAGTGGACGGGTTGTCTATAGTGACCTCCCAGACAGCGTGGCAGGCAGAAGATACCCAGAGGCCCACTTTGGGTGACACTGTGCTGTTCAAGTGTGTGGTGGAGAGATGGAAAAGAAAGAGAAGAGCAGTTTGAGCACTAGGAACAGAGGCAGAATGAAGATGCAAAGGTGATGAGAAACAGCCTGATGTGAGTAGCCTGCCTTGTCACCTGAAGCCTCGGTGAGGTTATGGCCCCTGCTGCTGCAGAGGGCCATGTCTGGGTCCAGGGCCACGTAGCAGCAGGGGTCTGTGTCTATATCCATGGCCCATGTTACTGCCCAAGGCCATGTGGATGTTCCTGGTCTGGGCTGCAACCTGAGACCATGTTGATATCCAAGGGCAGAGCTGGCCCCACCCCTCACTGGCTGCAGCACTCATGGGGGTTGGGGGGGAGTGGTCCTGGACCTCACCTGGGCAGCACAGTAGAGCTGGCCCTAGTGGCATGGGTGTAGGTGAGCTGGCATAAGACCGGCATAAGACCAGCATAAGAGCACAAGAGCAGGAGATCTGCCCTCCCCTCCCCGACTTGCACTCTATGGCACTTGAGTGAACTAGCCCTGGGAGTACAGGAGAGCTCGCTCTGATGGTGTGGGTGTGTGAGAGCTGGCTGGCTAACCAACTCAGTTATCACCCAGGCCCAGATCCGGGGCTTTGAGTTGGCCCTCCCCAACATCTACTCCATCGCCGAACTGCTGGAGTTCACGAAGGGGCAGGTCCTGCAGATCCAAAGCTACAGGATCTCCATGACACAGAGCAACCACAGGATGTCCGAGAGGAGTCCCAGCGATGATCCAGTACTGATAGGGTAGCAGAAGCCAGAGGCCTCAAACCAGACCAGTGACTCACTGCAACAAACATTTGCAAGTAAAGAAGTGTGGACAAAAGGGTGTACTGTGACACACCATGACACACTTCAGCTTCCGTGGTGATATTATTTTGTCTTTTGCAAGTGAGATTGCAAGGGGGGAGAGGCGGATACGAAGGAACAGGGAGATGAGTTGGGGTGCATGCTGTGAAATTCGCAAATAATCAATAAAAAGTCTTTTCTAAAGGAAAAGAATGTGAGCGCCGGAGAAGTGGGAAGAACGTTCTGCATCACTCTCTCCTGGACACACGTCAGCTCATGGCCCCTGTGGTAGCCTGCACAAGATCTGTCAGTCAAAATGCCAGAATGGTTGGAGGAGGGGCTCCTGGGGCCTCCCTCCTAGGATAGGCCCTAAGGAATTAGTGGCAGATGATGGCCACTTTTCCTTGAGGGTGTGGCCTCTGGTAGGGTGTCCGTTTGTTAGCGAATGGCCCCATGCCCATTTGCGCAGGGTCAGCACTGCCTAGACACAGTGGGTTATTAACAACAATGACCTTTTAAAAGAACATGAAGTCAGGAAGAAGACAGGGTGGTGACTCCTGTGTAAATAATATTTAAAACAAACGAACAAAAAGAACAACCAGTGCGTACATGTATGAAAATTTCAAAGAGCACATTAAAAAAATAATCATCTGAAACTGTAAGGCCGAATAAATCTTTCTGTCCTTTTATCTCAGGTGTTTCATCACAGCAACGGAACGCTGACTAGAACGTCTCCCTTATGGAAGCATTACAAATAATTTCTGTAAACCTTCCCTACTCCAGGGAGTATAGATTAAGGCCCTTTCCTCATTTTGAACGTGGGCCGTCAGGGTGACCTGCTTCCAAGGAGTAGAGTCTGAAGGAGAGGATGAGAGGGGCAGTGTTTTGGCGGAAAGAGTAGAAAGAGTAGCTATTTCCTTGGCAGGCGCCAAGGTTAGTAATACCAATGATGCTCTGAGACCCGAGCACTGACAGAGTGTCACCTGAACTCCACCTGGGCCACCTTCTCCCAACCACCCACAACTCTGGTCGAATCTTTCTTGGTTAGAAAACGTCAGACCAAACCCAATTGCTGAGGCAGATCCACAAAGCTAGACTCCTCGACACTGTCAAAGTCTTAAGAAAGTAAATGAATGTAGAAAAAAAAAAAAAAAGTCACAGGCCAGAGGAGACAGAGGTAAGTGAACTTCGGTGTCCTGGATGAGACACTGGAGAAGAAAGATGTCAGTGTAGAAGCTGCTGGCATTCTGGTACACATCCGTGACCCCAGCACCAAGGAAGCAAAGAGCAGAGGATTGTGAAAGGGCAAGCCAGCCAGGGGCTCCACAGAGAAACCGTGTCTCAAACAAAGCAAAAACAAATGATGCATAGAAGAGTGAATAAGGTCCAAAAAAAAAACCATGGAGGATGTCCTGGTTTGCTTTTAGTTGCATGACCGAAAAGCAAACTGGGGAGAAAAGTGTTTATTTAACTCCACAGGTTATGGTCCAACGTGGAGGGAGGTGAGCATGGGAACCCTCCCACAGAAATCGTTAGTAGGAAATGCGGCACAGACTAGGAACAGGCCAGTCTGGTGGAGGCATTTTCTCAATTAAGGTTTCCTCTTCCCAGTTGACTCTAGCTTGTGTCAAGCTGATGACAACATCTAACCAGCACAGACCCTGTGCTGACACTGGCTTCTGAGCCGCGACAAATGTTCATGGTGATGATCCATCAGCTTTGAACTATTTGCAAGTTTTCTGTTCATTTCCTTGTTCACTCATAAAAGGGGGGGGGGGTCTTTCATTGTAGCCCAGGCCGGCCTTGAATGAACACTGATCTTCCCATCTCAGCGCCGAACGCTGGGATCACAGGTAGGTATCACCATGCCCACATGCAAGTCTTCTATAAACACAACCTATTCTAAATTTTAAAACATCTTCACAGGCCTTGAGGACGGCAGGTGTGGTTCAAATGGTAGAGTGCTTACCTAGCATGCCCAAAGCCCCGAATCCAATCCCCAGCGCTGTGTGAAACCACATGAGGTGACCAGCACCTGTAATCCCAACACTTGGGAGGTAGAAGCAGCAGGATCAGGGGTTCAGGGCCAGCCGGGACCAAATGAGATTGGTGTCAAAGAAAAAGAAGATAACTAGGCTTCAAGAAAGCCTGATTAAATAAGAGAAAGAATGCCTACCACACCAGACTAACTACCAGCGAGAAGAGAGTAGAAGGCGCCGTCAGAAAGGAGCCAGTCTGGCATGGCCTTGTCAACCTGAGTTTGATTCTGAGACTGCTGGATAGCAAGTGAGAGGTCTTGGGCACGCTCGTTCTCTAACCTCTCTCTGAGCGTCATTTTCCCAGTCTGTAAAGGGGTTAATCATGCCTTCCTGTCTGCTGGGTGTTCACCCCTGGGTTTGCTAGCCACAGGCATACACATTAAGCGGTGACATTGCCAAAGGCCTTGTTCCTCCTATGGACTTTATATGGGGTTTTTACACATAGATTAAAATCTATTCTCTTCACCCTTCGCTCAACAAACAGAATGTATCCCAGATACAAAAAAGGACATGCCCTTTGATTCTGTATATATGAGAGTCAAAGTCAGAAAGACAAATCAATGTCTTAGAAGTCAGAAGTTGCCAGGCACTGGTGTCACGTGCCTTTAATCCCACCGCTCGGGAGGCAGAGGCAAGCAAGTTATCTGCGTTCAAGGCCAGCCTGGTCTACAGAGTGAGTTCCAGGATAATCAAGGCTGTCTTGAAACCCTGTCTTGAAAAAAAAATTACGTCAAAACAACAAAAGAAGAAAGTCAGAAGTCAGCATAGTGGGCATTCCTAGTTGCTTTTGTGTGTGTGTTTTCTTTCTTTCTTTCTTTCTTTCTTTCTTTCTTTCTTTTTCTTTCTTTCTTTCTTTCTTTCTTTCTTTCTTTCTTTCTTTCTTTCTTTCCAGGCTGGCCTAGCAGTCACCATGTAGATCAGGCTAGCCTTAAACTCACACAGGTCCACTTGCCTCTGCCTCATCCCTGCTAGAACTAAAGGCATGTGCCACCACAGCCCAGGTTTGATTTTTTTTGAGACAGGATTTCATTGTGTAACACAGGCTTGTCTTGAAGTCTCAGTTTCTGGCCTTCTCGGCCTAAGTTATAGGAACCTTTCTACTCTGTTGGTGACGGCTCCACATTGCTTGCTATTTCTGTGATGGACATTGAGAGCAAAAGCAACTTAGTGGAGGAAAAAGGTCTATTTGGCTTACACCTCCAGGTCGCAATTTATCACTGACAAATTCCAGGGCAGGAACTGAGGAAGAAACCATGTAAGAGCACTGAATACTGGATTCACCCCGCTCCCTCCCCATTCTCTCCTCCCCTGTTTCTCCTCCTCTCCCTCTTTCCTCCGCTCGCTCTCCCCCTCCTGGATGGCACTGCCTCCAGTGGACTGGGCCTCAGGCCCTCCAGAATCAATCAACCATCCGGATAATTCCCACACACATCTGCCAGGGCAATCCTCAGAGGAGGAGACTCTCTCCAGATGACTCTGGTTTGGGCAAAGTTGACAGAAAAAAAAAAAAAAAAAACTAAAAAACTAAAAACAGGGGGCTGGGCATGATGGACTCACATCTGTAGTCCTAGGATTGAAGAGGTAAGAAAATCAATTCAAGGTCACCCTCAGCTACATAGCAAGTTCAAGGCTGGCCTGACTATGTACTCATTTCATCATCCCCTCCCCCCCCCAAAAAAAACCCCCATAAAAACAGAACTACATATGATCCAGCCACACCTACAGAGCTACCTACACATCTGTGATTGTCCTGGCACGATTCACAATTGCCGAGATATGAAACCAGCCTAGGGGCCCATCAACAGATAAGTGAAGAAAATAGTCTTCTGCCATGAAGAATGAAATCATGTTGTTTGCAGGAAAATGTGTGGAACTTAACATTGTTATAAAAATATGCCAGATTCAGAAAGATGAATATCAAACACTTACCTTCGTGTGTGAAATCTATCAAAGAAAAAAAGAAAAAAAAATTTTTAAAGCTCATGAAAATGAAAGACAGAATACTAGGAAAAAGGACAGAGGCAAGAGGGGAATGGGGGGTGAATCTGATCAAAAGATGTTATATACTCATATGAAAATGTCCTAAGAAAAATTCATTGATTTGCACAATTAATATATACTAATTTCAAAAAATAAATACTTGGAAAAAATCTACTGAAATGGATTAAAAAGGTGAGTGTTGATAGTTTCAAATGAGCCCTCCCTGTGGTTAATGTGGGAAAGGGGCTCTGGGGAGGCAGGACGAAAGCCCAGAGCCTAGCAAGGAGGTCAGTGCTTTGGTCCAGGAGAGACACGGTGGTTACTTGGGTACAGGAGGGAAAGGAGTGGGGTTGGCAAAAAGAGAGCGGGGAAAAATAAAAGAGAGCGAGACAGTGAATGCCACATGTGTTTCAGAATTAGAACCAGCCAGACGCTATGCTGTGCCGATGAGTAGGGTATGTGGGGTCAGGCAGGACAGGAATGGAAGAGGCCACCCAGCTTCTGCTTGGCAAAGAGGTAGATGAAATCTACCGAAATTAACTGCCTGCTGCCTGTTGGTTTTACCCACAACAGTGATCTCCTTGTGCACAGCGGTGCGTGGTGGCCAGTACAAAGAAAACACCTTCCCAAATAGGTGTTGAATGAATGAAGGGGCTGTTCCCTAGAGTAGGTCCAGCACCACGGTGTTGACCTAATAGGAAAGCAGAAGTAGCTGGCGTGGTTATGAACATCTCTGTAGCTCCAGCATCTGGGAGGTTGAGACAGGAGAATCACAAGGCTGAAGTTAGCCTGGTCTTCGTAGAGACCCTGCATCAGAGAAAGGGAGGGAGGGAGGAAGGGAGGAAAGAAGAGTCAGATGTATCGTAAGAATGGAGGTGGACTTTGGATGTGGAAGTGAGATCCCTGTGTTGGCGGCTGGACCAAAGTACCTGTGTCAAGAAGAAGTTGTGTCTGTGAGGACACGTGACCTCAGAGGCCTACTTCCTCTTTTCCTTGGAGAGGAGGGAGGAGGCTTTCAGACCCTAGGCTCCTCCCCCTACAGCACTGTCAAACACAGGCACAGGCTAAGCTTGAGTAAAAGAGCCCTGCGCGCATCCCTCCAAGGGCACACCAACTCCCCAAACCATATGCTCTGGGTACACATCATAGTCTGTGAGCGAATGCAGGCCCAGGGACCAAACAACCTCCTTTTGTTTCTAAGCCAGAGGCCAAGGTCCAGAGGCCAGTGCCAGGGAATAAACACGCCTTCAGTTTAAAAGCGGAAAAAAAAAAAATTTTTTTTTCTCACTGAAACGGGCTGCTTCTGAGCTTTCTTTGTGTGATTTTTCCATATCGCCCGGGATGATTCTGTTGACCACTGTCCCACCCAGAATGATTTTAGACGGTTCCTCAAGTCTTGACTAATTTCCTTCTCTAAATGCCTGGCAGAGTAATCCTGGAACCAGCCCATGGCTTCCCACTCACCAGGAAGAGGTACCCAATGCGTTTTCTCCCTCCAGGGTGTGCCATTCTGCAACAGGCATCCAGGAATGCTTAAGAAAGGTCTTGAGCCTAAGACCTGAATTTGGAGTCCAGGGTCACGTACTACCTGCCTGATGACAGTGCCGAGCTGCTGCCCAGACATGCTTGTTTTATTCCGTCAGAAGCTGACTCCTTGGGCCTGGAGAGACAGTTCAGCAGTGAAGAGTATGCTCCACGCATGCGGGGATTTGAGTTTGATTCCCAGAACCCAAATAGGCAGCTCTCAACTGCCTATAACTCCAGTTCCATGGGAACTTGAGGCCTCTGTCCTCAGAGAGCAACTGTACTCATGTGCGCTGCATGCACATGCACACACAAACATGCTTGCACACACGTGCACACACAGATACACACAATAGTTTAATTGCCTCCTTAGCTTGCCATGATGGTACATGCCTGGAATCCTAGCACTCAGGATATAAAGTCAGGATTGCCAAGAGTTTAAAAACAGCCTGGTCTACACCGATTCCAGGCCAGACAAGAGACAAGGCTACCTAGAGACACTATCTCAAAAAAAAAAAAAAAAAAAAAGAGGAAGGTGGTGTTTTGTCTTCTCCTCTTCCAGCCATCCATGGCCCAGCAGACTTCTCAAGGTCTGTATTTGCTGTGAAGAGGGGAAGATGCTAAGCAGGCTCACACATTAACTCTGCAGAGTGGAAGATCGTGGAAGAAATGCCTTAGGAGAATCTATTTTTAATAAAGTTCTGCCCAGCACTGTTCTAGCTGGGCCAGCTGAACATCTGGACAACCCATCTTGTCTGGGCCCAGACAGAGGCCACTTCACAAAGAACACTGAGTTCTCTCTTTGAACTCAAAACCAGGGACTTTGCATGCCGTGGACTTCAAAAAGAACCTAGATTGGGCAGGGTTGGGGTAGGCAAGGGAGCACAGACCCTGAAGGGCTGCTGCTAACCATCATTCACTCACTGACTCACCCAGCGTCCAGCCTCACCAGTCCCCCCTCCCTCTCACTCCCAGCTGGAAGGGCCTTGCAGGGAGGGTGCGGGAGTCTTTCAGTGCAAAGGCCTCTGACCTGCTGCAGAACTGTCTTCTTTCTCCTGCTTACTGCTCCTTTCCCAACCCAGCAACCCAGGAGAACCTATCCAACGCTTGCTTTCTGGTTTCATCTCTCAAAAAACCCAAAGCTGATGGATGAACTGAGTTGCAATCTCAGACTTCTCCCTCCAAACCTATTGAGCCCTGGCTGTGGCCTCAATCCTCTTAGGAATCAGCTGCTGAGCACCCACCCCCCTCCCCAGCAGATGTCAGGGGAGTGCAGGAGCCCATCTGGTGAATGGATTAGCCTGTGCAACCTCTGCAGGCTCTGACACAAGGGAGGCCTAGCCTAGCGCTGTGGGGTCACCTCACCGGAGAGGGGAATTTGGACTTTATCTGCCACTACGTGCTTAACTACAAAGCACATACCAACCCTACCTCCCTTCCGAGTGTTCCTTAGTCACTCACTCACTCATTCATTCATTCATTCATTCACTCACTCACTCACTCACTCACTCACTCATTCATTAATTCATTCACTCACTCACAGATATTGACTGAGAAGTGCCAGCTGTTCAGGGTGGCCATCAGGCACCCGCTGGGTTTGCACAATGCTGATTTTGAAGGGAGGACATCTAAGATATACCAGCTGCAGAAAGGCTTTCTTCTCTCTTTATCTGAAGAGAATCAGAAAGCTCTGAAAAACAAGGACTCACATGCTTTCTCTCTGACAGCAGCTCTACTCCCAGTAAAGATATGAAGGTCAAACCCACTGTAAATCCCTCCTGGGGTTAGTTTATGGCTCTGAAGATACAAAGACTTTTCATGGCTGTTCAGACAAATAGTCCCAAACTTGCTGCCTCCTTCCTCTTTGTTCTCCTAAAATCCCCAGTGGTCTTTCCAAAACGGCATCTCTTTTCCTGTTTGTTCTTCTCTCCCCATCCCTTCGTCCATTTCCTGCTGAACAGAATATCCAAAATGGTGTGTTTTTTTGCTGTTGTTGTTGTTTTTCTGACTCTACTAGAGCTGGGGTTCCAGGTCAAGGTCCTGCTGGGGAAGGCTCTCTTGTTGCACCATTCCATGGTGGAGGTGGAATACAGGAAACACTGGAGAGCTAGAGAAGAAGATTTCAAAAGTGCTAGAGAGAGAGACAGTGAAAGAAAGACGTTACCTTATAATGGCTAAGGGTTTAAAAAGAACGTTTAAGCTATTTAAATTCTTGTGCCTCCTCCCCTAAAGGACATTTAAAAATATGATAGAACATTAACTTCTATATACCTTCTTCATAAATTTTGCCTTAAATATTGGAAAAAGAAAGAAAGAAAAGAGATACACACAAATACAGAAAGAAAGAAAGAAAGAAAGAAAGAAAGAAAGAAAGAAAGAAAGGAAGGAAGGAAGGAAGGAAGGAAGGAAGGAAGGAAGGAAGGAAGGAAGGAAGGAAGGAAGCTGGAGACAGAAAGGAGAGGGAGAGAGAAAGGAAAAGGGGACAGGAGCAAGAATGGAAGAATGAACTTGCAGCTCAAGCCCTTTTACAGTCAGCATGAGTGTGATCACGAAGATTAAGTCCTGGTGGTCTGATTGCAGCGCACCCCGTCAGACCCAACACTCCGGCACTGAGAATGAACTTTATGGTACATGCTTTGGGAGCAATGCATTAAAAATCACGGCAGTATTTTTTTATAAATTGTTTTATTATTCTGTTTTATGTCTGTGTGTGTTTTGCCTACATGTATGTCTGTACACCACCTGTATGCCTGGTGCCTGTGGAGGCTAGGAGAAGGCATTGTTTTACAGATGGCTGTGAGCGGCCATGTGGGTGCTGGGAATCAAACCTGGGTCTTCTAGAAAAGCAGTCATTACTCTTAACCACTGAGCCATCTCTCCAGTCCCTAAGCCCCAGGTTCTAAGCACTCGGTATGGTTTAGGAATGGCATGAGTATGTGCCAAGATACTATGAGGTTAAGGGATTGGTCCCAGAATGGTTCCATTAGGAGGTAGGGTCTAGTGGGAAGCCCTTGGGTCATGTGGGATGTCCACTGGAAAGAATTGTGGGATCCTGGTCCCTCTGTGACTTCTGTCTGCTGATATAAGCTTTCTCTAACACACGTGTTTCTGCTTTGATGGGCCACTATCCACCACCCTCAGCACCAGAGGCCAAACTGGGGCCCTCTATCCATTCTTGAACCCTGCTTTCTGATCTTGGGCTTTCAGCTTTCCAAAGTATGAACTAAGTAAACATTTTGTCTTTATAAAGTTGGTTACATGAAGTACTGTGCTACAGTTAAAGCTGATTGAGACACACCTGAGTAAACCTCTCTTAATTTCTCTTTTGTCCACTTACTTTGTAGGTGCACAGGTACTAATCATAAAAGGGTAGAGGGAAAATTTTTCTCTCCCAGTAGTAGTTTGCCCTCTAGTTTACAGCAGGCTTAAAGCTGTTACTCCTTCCTTAACGTTGCCTAATATGCTAAAACCTGCTCTGGGGGGGGGGGGAGCCCTTGGGGATATTCCTCCTCCTAGTCCTGTTTTGCTTCTGTTTTTGTTTTTCTTCCTTTCTCACTCTCCTAGCTTTAGAAGAGAAACTGCCTGTGATGAGGTTCATGAGCCAGAATCCATCCTTCTCTTAATAAGTGCTGCAGCCCAAGTTACTTGCCTGGGGAGTCCTTTCCAGATGGTAGAGTGCAAGGTCATTGGTTGATCTCTATTTCTACACACACACACACACACACACACACACACACACACACACACACGCATGCATACACGCACGCATATACACTCGCACTTGAACACGAAACCACAGCCTTAGGCTTTCAAATGGCCAATTGCAAAGGTATAAAGTGCACTTCATAAGA
Organism: Psammomys obesus; assembly: GCF_907164565.1. Taxonomy (NCBI): domain Eukaryota; kingdom Metazoa; phylum Chordata; class Mammalia; order Rodentia; family Muridae; genus Psammomys; species Psammomys obesus. The sequence goes on from NW_026596046.1 coordinate 17,339,088, forward strand.
GGCATCCTCCTCTCCCTCTGCAGGGGTGGAGGAGTGAAGGGGGTTGGGAGGGTGCAGGGGAGAGGTTCCCTTTTCCAGAGACCTTTACGTCTGGGCATGTAAAGGTAGGGCAGGAGGATCCAGCCAGTTAGAAACTAAACCCATAGAGATATATATGAAACAGCCCATCCAATAAGAGCATGAGGGTTGATGTTCAAGTTTCCAGAGCCCATGTAAAAAGTTCTGTGTTGTCGGGGTGGGACAGAGACCGTAGGATCACTGCAGCTTGCTGGCCACCAGGCCAGAGTCACATTCACTGAGAGACATTATCTCAAAAGAGTGAGTTTTAGAATGATAAAGCACAGGCGTGGACATTGGCCGTCCCTCCACAAAGAGAGAGGGAGAGAGAGAATCAGCAGCACCAAGATCTCTTCAAGAATTCCCTCCCCAGCCTCCACCACACTCCCTCGAGCGTCACTGGTCAAGGTAATATTAGGTAATATCAGGTCGAGGTCCTCCTGAGGCAGGACAGTAAAAGAAAGCCAGGGAGACATGGGAAGGAAAAGGACCCCCTTACCCCAGAGTCTGGTTGAGGACTCTCACTCACTGACAGTTCAAGAATCCCAATACAGGCTGAGCATGGTGACACATACCTTCAGTGCCAGAACAAAGGAGACATAGGCAGGCAGATCTCTGAGTCTGACACCAGCCTGGGCTACAGAGTGAGTTCCAGGACAGCCAGGGCTATGTACAGAGATCATTCTCTCAAAAGGATCAAAACCAACCAAAACAAAAACCTTCCAGCACAAGGACCTGGGGATTTGAACTCAGGTCCCATGCTTGCACAGCTAGCACTTTTACCCACTGAGGCATCTCCCAGTCTACTATTCCTTTTCTATAATAATATTTCAGAATCCAGGCATGGTGGCAAATCATATGCCTTTAATCCAAGTACTTGGGGAAGCAGAGGCAAGTGGATCTATGTGAGTTCAAGACCCTGTCTCTCTAAAGAAAGAAAGATTGAAAGAAAGAAAAAATATTGAAAGATTTCAGTTGAGATTTGACACACTCATAGTGGTATGAGTGTAGATGAACATGCTGAGGTCTAAGCAAATATGATCAAGCGTGATTTTTCTTTTTTCCTAGCTATAATCCTGCAATTTTCAGGGAATCTCACAAAAGACCATAAACTCCATTTATAGTAAAAGACATGTAATAACTCTTTTGTAACCCCACAGTTTCACCTTATCCGCTCTAATCTTACCCGGTGTACCCCAGGAATCATCCTATTATGCCAGTTGCTTTAAAAAAAAATGAGTCTTAGAAATCCTTTTAGTGCTGTGTACGTAATCCCAGCACATGGGGAGGCAGAAGCAGTCGGATCTCTGTGAGTTTGAGGCCAGCCTGGTCTACCAAGTGAGTCCAGGACAGCCAAAGGCTACACAGAGAAACCCTGTCTTGAAAAACAAAACAAACAAAAAATTCTTTTAACAGGACAGCCCCCCGGGTCTAATCTAGAGTCTGCAGCTGTAAGGAGGGAGATCCCTCACCTGTGGTTTGCAGAGCTGAAGTCACTTGTCCAGTTTGCAGATCCATTGCTTGTTTGTGCTCAGTTGAATCTTCCTGAGAATGAAGCCAGAGAAACCATCTCAGAGTTGGTCACTTCATGGTCTCGTCTGACAAACTGCGGTCCACCCTGCTCAGGGCTGTCCTCAGTCTCCCAAATAGCCCTACCTTCTCCTCCTATATCGGCACTAACTAACTAAAGTATCTTTTTAAAAAACAAAAACAAACAAACAAAAAAACAAGAGTAACATAGTCTACATTTAGTTGGCTGAATTTACCACAAACAAGAAGCAGCCATGTGGCTTAACTGTCATCTTGGCTAATAATATCATGAAGAAGGCAAATGCTGCGTGACTTTTCCACCACCTGGCATAAACCAAAATGGTGGTGCCTATAAAACATCTTGGTCCTACTGAGCCATCGGGGATCACTACAGCCCTTTTTATTTTTTTTTTTTTTAATTTTTTAGTGTTTGTTTTAATTTTAACACAATGTTTACATGACATATTTCCTGGTTTCTAGAGGAAACCAAAGAGTTTTCCCAGCCAGGTTCCTCCAACACTTGCCTCCTACAAAGGGAACAAACATTTTGACACATGTGGAGGCCCAGAGGTGAACATCACTGAAGCGCGGAGCCTAACAGGGACTCAAAGGATAACTTGCCAGGTGCTGGACAAGCTGCCACCATCGGGCATCTGCTGCAGCTGAGCCAGGATCAGCCCAATGCCCAGGAGAATGGGGATGCAGGCTCTGCTGGATCTTAATGCCGGTTCTGTCTGGTCCCTCCAGGCCCGATTTCCTCTAACTGGGGTAGAAGGCTGCTTTCCACCCACCAGCGATACTCCTTGGTTCTGGATGCGTCTGCCTCACGGCACGATGGGTACTCCGGCTTTTGCTTTTTCCTTTCAGTTACAATAACAGAGGTTAAGAACAATCCAATGGTCTCAGCTTCCGAGTTCTTTCGGACACCCAGTTGTTTGTTTGTTTGTTTGTTTGTTTGTTTGTTTCCTATGGTTAGTATCCTCTCGATTACCGTGACACAAGCCCAATTTACATGTGGTAAATTGAGAGGACATTGTCCCAATCTACATTGTCCTCTTTAAATAAAATCATTTGGAGTGCTTATCATGTTTGCTTCCTATCTGGATTTTTAAAACGCAATATGTGTTTACAGATTAAGGAAATGGACACGCACATCTGGGAGACCCTAAAGCAGAGAAGCTCCCTCCCCACTCTATTTCACCTGGATCATTGTGTACCTTTCTCCTTCCCCATGACCTGATAGAGACTCTCAGAGCTCAGGTCAGGCCAAGGGCCTGGTATTCTCTCATCAACTATCATACAATTCACCAACTAGCAAATAGTTGGGGCTCCTATCTGAGATGTGTTGATGTCCTCCTCACCTCAGCACCAGAGGAGAAGTTTAGTTCACATCACTGCAAACAGGAACGTAAAGCGTTATGTAGCTTCTGGAAAAGAAAACAGCGTCTATGTGTTGGAATTCAGGGCTTCTGTCCTACCTTTCTGAATGAAACATCTTCATGCCTGTAGTTGTGCCAGCCTGAAGCGATGTAAACACCACTTCACAAATGGAGACGATGGTCTGGCTATCCCGGCCAATCTTCTACATAGTCTTATGGAGGACCTAGGGTGGCTCACTGGAGAAGGCTAGAGAGAGGGATTGCTCCCTGGGTGCCTGGGGAAAAGCCGTCATAATACTGAGTGAAGGCTCTTCAGTGTGAGCATTCTGGATCCCTCTTACCATTCTCCGAGAGTAAACCCAATAGGCTCATCAGTGCTCAGGGAGAACTCACACTTTAGATTGTCATTGGAACTTTATGAGGAAGGGAGAGACACTGTTTAGTCTGTCCCTCCATACACCATGGCCAAGAGAAACAGTTCTCACAACAGATAGCAAATTTGTTTATAATGCCAGTATGTCTAATACTATTTTAAAAAAACAGTTTAAATTTCTAAAAGGATTCAGGCATGGACTTTCATTTAGTAAAGAAGGATTTATGTATGTGAAGATTAAGGTGGCTGGGTGTTTTCAGAAAGGAAAATATGACTAGAAAGTTTATGCAAACTATAAAGTTCAGGGTTATTTATTTAATGCATGAAAAGGATAAGACTTAGAGGTGACATATATGGTATTAATGTTTCTAAGGCCAAACAGCAACAATTATAAGAACTGGCTAAAATGGACATAAAATTTATTTAGAAGTGTTTGGTTTAAAAAATATTACACTGTGGTTAATATTACCAGACTGACTGGACAGTGGTTGCAAACACCTTTAATCCCAGCACTTGGGAGGCAGAGGCAGGTAGATTTCTGTGAGTTCAAGGCCATCCTGGTCTACAGAGTGAGTTCCAGGACAGCCAGGGCTATAGAGAGAAATTCTGCCTTGAAACAAAACAAATAAACAAAACATACCAGACTCTGTAACTGGCCTTCTGGGTGTTCAGTAACTATATTTGGAGGTCCATATTATTATGGTTAGAGGAATTATAAGGAAGAATATTTTCTTCATTGCCCCCTAAGGTCAACCAGGTCCCAGGGGACTGTGGAACATCCTTTGAAGTGTTCTGTAACCCTGGGGATTTTCCTGTTCTCTTGTTCAGGGAGGCCATAAAGACTCCATCCAGTGCATTCTGACTAGTATCCAGTCTACAAAAAGAAGGGTCAAAACAGGAAATTTTTCCTCCTTGGTGTTTCCAAGTCAAACACTGACCAAACAAGGCCTTTGACTCATCCTCATGTAGATGTACTGACTGGTAAAGAAAAACCAGAGGATCCAGCAGCTCTTCCTACACCAAAGTGGACAGAGAAACAGACATTCAACTGGCTTTGACAGAAAAAAAAAAAAAAAGATTGCTTTTAGCTACTTGCATAGCCTTAAACAACAGCAGAAAAAGTATATTTCTCAATATTAATTCTCTTCCTGATTTTTTAAAAGGCTGTACTAGGTAGTTTTATGTCATCTTGACACAAGCTAGAGTCATCTGAGAGGAAGAAGCCTCAACTGAGAAAATGCCTCCAGAAGATCTGGCTGTAGGCAAGCCTATAAGGCACTTTCTTAATTAGTGACTGGTATGATGGAGCCCAGCTCATTGTCACTCAGTGGCATCCCTAGCCTGGTGGTCCTGGGTTCTCCAAGGAACCAGGCTGAGCAAGCCAGGAAGCTCCATGGCCTCTGTATCAGTCCCTGCCTCCAGGTTCCTGTCCTGTCTGAGTTCCTGTCCTAACCTCAGGGATCACCAGTGATGTGGAAGTGTAAACCAAATAAACTCTTTCCTCCCCAGGTTGAGTTTAGTCATATTATTAGAAACCCCGACTAGACAAAGGCCTGTCTTCTTAAATGACAATATCTCTTTCTATACCCTAATTATCCATTTCCCTAATAAAAGGAGACTACCAGATAGGCTATCATCAAACTCACAGGTTTGGGGGAATTACTCAGGATATCTAGGTGGTGTCTATGGGACACTGCTGTGAACCCATTGGGATTCTAAGTTGTCCCTGAGATGCTAAGTTTAACTGACTTCTCTTACAAAGCCTCTGGGGGTTGTGTCTTATGCAGGAGTCTGATGGAACGAACAGCTGATCACACAGTTACCTTACCCTTCTACAGAGCTCTAGTTCACGGCCACGCCGTTGGACAATTGCGTTACACCCTACTAAAACAAAACTTACGCTGTTCATGATGCTAACACATCTCCCTCATTAACTTCATCTCTTAACGTTCTCTGCCTTAGTGTTCTACTGCGGCGAACCACCATGTCCACGGCAACCCTTATAAAAGAAAGCGTTTAATTGGGACTGGCTTACAGTTTCAGGGCTTTAGCCTATGATCATCATGGTGGAAAGCACGACAGCACGCAGGCAGACATGGTGCTGGAGAGGTAGCTGAGGGTTCTATATCTGGACCTGCAGGAAGGAGGAAGAGAGAAAATCTGGGCTTGGAATGGACTTTTTGAAACCTCAAAGCCCAGCCCCAGTGACACACTTCCTCCAGCAAGGCCTGTACACCTTCTAATCCTTTCAAACAGTGACACTCCAGTAACCAGGCATTCATCTCTATGAGCCTATGGGGGCCATTTTTATTCAAACCGCCACATTCCCTACTAAGTTGTAATAAAGGAAAACACAGGGCCGATGCTGAACCTACACTGGCCAGTGAAAATGCCTGAAGCGCTTCCACTAAACCAACGAATGACCTTACCTCTTGTAGTGGACATATGACAAAAATGAGTCTTGCTAACACCTATGACAAAGCCTGTTGTGCTGGCTGGCTTTTTGCCAACTTGACACACAAACTAGTTATCTGAAAGGAGGGAACCTCAATCAAGAAAATGCCTCCATGAGATGAGTTTTAAGGCATTTTCTTAATTAGTGATCAATCAGAGGGCCCTACCCATGGTGTGTGTGTAGGGGGCTGCTATCCCTGAACTGGTAGAAAGCAGGATGAGTAAGACATGGGGATCAAGCCAAGAAACAGCACCCCTCCATGGCCTCTGCATAAGCAACTGCCTCCAGGTTCCCACCATGTTTGAGTTCCTGTCCTGATTTCCTTCTAATCATGAACAGTGCTGTGGAAGTGTAAGCCAAATAAGCCCTTTCCTCCCCAACTTGCTTTTGCTCATGGTGTTTCGTTACGGCAATAGCAACCCCAAACTAAGACACCTGCCCAGGGTTCTTTAGATGTTTTTCTTGCATGTTAGAGCAGTTAGAGCAATCTGTACCCTAAAACCCCTAACTGTTCAGGTGCCCTCTGAAAAAAGGAATGAGGGAACAGCTGTTAGATTTCCTGATGGGCAGACAGGTAGGGGGAGGGTAGAGGACACTAAGTCATGAAGATGGTAAACTTTCAAAATGTCTGACTTCTTCCTCTCCTGGGACAAAAGCCTGACATCCTAAAAGCAAGGCCTTGACAGCTCTCTCCTCCCACTCCCCGCTCCCTGAAAACAGAGCGTCCTGATGATGACTTCAAGGCCAACCAGTATGTCACAGCTATGGACCAACTAGTCATCGTGTGCTTGTTCTGCTAATCAACCCTAAATAAGGGAAAACAAACTTCAAAGACTTTTTTTTTTTTTTTTATGAGCCAGCCCTGGAAGAGAGAGAGTAGATTTTAGGGGGACTCTCAAACTCCCACTGTAGAAGAACTCTCTTGTGTCTGTGTGAAAGCATTACCTGTCAATAAAAATCTAATGGCCTATAGCTGAGGCAGGAAATGGGAGGTGGGACATCTGGCAGGCAGAAGGGATTTTGGGATAGAGCCAGGAATGAGAGATTCAATTGGCAAGATGTGAGGAGGTGCCTGAGCACATGGAACCAGCCACATGGCAGAATGTAGATTAGTATACATACGTTATTAAGTTATGGGCTAGTCAGAGAAGAGCCTAGCTTACAGCCCAGGTATTTGTAAATAATACTTCGAGTCTTGTGAGTCATTATTTCCAGGGAGCTAGGGGAGCAGGAAGAAAAACACTGCCACCAACCACAATATCCGTCTACTTAATCTTTCTCCCTGACTTCATCACTTCTCTTTCCCTCATTATCCTCATACGTAATGATTTTAACCTGTCTTTTAAACTTTTCACACAAGTTCCTCCTGGATCAAATTAGTGGTATCACTGAGGCCACCACACAGAATAAACAAAAGCAATGCTTCTCTTAACGTCACTCCAGATGCAAAAACTCCCAAACCATGCCCTGTCTGCTAGCAGAAAGAAGCCAGACAGATGCACCATGCCCCACCCACCCACCCAACACATACATGCACACACACACACTTTATCTGGTCTAGAATGAAAGGACAATCACATAAAACAAAAAGCCTCAGGCAAGCTGAGAAACTCCTGACAAGGAAGTATGCATATCCATTGGCATTTACCTCTGGAAGTGGCAGGGAACAGGTCTACACATGGAACTTTCCACCTCCAAAACAAATCCTTTCTCTACCCTTTAAAACCCTCAAGCCCGCTGTGCCTGGGTGCACTGTTTCCTTTCCCACAGAGTGACCACTCTCATTCACTGTTCTAATAAATGACAGCCTTTTTCCTGTGAGGTCAGCCCCATCTTTAACTTTCATATTGCCTCAGTCAATTCTGATCTAACTCTCCAAGTTGCTTCTGATCATAATATTTTATCTCAGCAACAGAGAGCAATCGAAGACATCACTTATCAATTAATACTGGTGCCTAAGTATACGTTAATATCTCTTAGTAAACACTATTTCTGGGCTGGGGATGTAGCTCAGTGGGGAGAGCTTGTCCAGCACTGGTGAATCCCTGGGTTTGAGTCTTCGGACTTCGAGGAAAGAAAAAAAGAAAAAGAGGAAGGGACGGGGAGGGAAAGGAAAGGGAAAAATCTAACTCTGCTTCCTATTGACTCACGCTGATGTCTGCAGCGAAGTTAGAGATCCTGGATGCACATGGGAAGAGGGTTTGGAAAGAGTCCAGGAGGCTGCTGTAGGTGCCAGCGTGGAGCTGTGTCTGCTCTCTACTCCTGCTGCCACTCAGAACTAGCCTAACCTGACTCTTCCATTGTATAATAAGACCAGCTAGATCCTATAGGCTCAGTATGAAATGAAAATGCAAGACTTTTTGTTCAGAAATTATTAAGAATGTCAAGGCCACAGCAGAGCACCCAGCTAGGTAGCTGACCCTCAGGTGACAATGACTAGCCTGGTGTTCATCAAGCTGGCCACAGGCTGACCCTGGGGTAATCTTACCATTCTCTCTGACTTGCATGTTTCTCACAGAGTTGATACTACAGGGAGGAACATCAAAAGCGCAGAAGTTTATTTTGTCTCTGTGATAACATTGCCTAGCATACAGTACGTGTTCAATAACTCACAGAAGCACCGTGGTTCAGATCTTGATTAGCCTAGAGTCAGTCTATCAGTTTCCTTTAAAAAGGGACTAATTCTTGGTTCATCAAGCCAGGCAAGGTGATACATACCCCCCAAATGCAATCCATCCCAGCACTTGGGAAGCCGAGGCAGGAGGACTGCTGAAAGTTACAGGTCATCCCGGGCTGCATAGTGTGTCTCAAAGCAAACAGAGCAAAACCATCCCAAGCAAGTCCTGCCGAGAAGTTAAATACCTTCTTCCCCACCCCACCTCCGCCCCTTTAACTCTTCAGCCTTCAGCCCCTTATCTCCTACTCCTACTTCAAGGAACACTCCTCTGCTTTGCGTCCAATAATAGATGAGCTCTTGGCCATGTGCTTGGCAGCTGAAACTCCTGCCAGCAAAAGTCAAGAGACATTACATTCCCCCCCACACACACACACACACACACTTCCTCCCCACCCTTTCCAGCTTCTGGCAGTCATCACTTTACTTTTACAAAACCAGCTGCTTCAGGTCCCACCTGGAAGCAAGCAGACACTGTATCTGTCTTTTTGTATCTGAGTTTTATAATGTGCTCCATGCTCATTCATATTGGGGTATTTTGCAGGGTCTCATTGTTTTCAGGGCTGAATAGTATTCAATTCTGTACTTGTGCCACTTTTTTCCTTGTCCATTCATCCATGAATGGACAAATACGAAGCTCAACTGAGTAGGAAAAATAACGTCTAATGTTCATCACGGCTTCTCGAAATTAGTTGAACATTTCAATGCAGGTAGAACAAGAGAGAATTGTGACTATTCCTAATACAAAAAAAAAAAAAGAAGGAAAGAAAGAAAGAAAGAAAGAAAGAAAGAAAGAAAGAAAGAAAGAAAGAAA
>NW_026596046.1:17348379-17359766 GCF_907164565.1 Psammomys obesus
AAAGAAAGAAAGAAAGAAAGAAAGAAAGAAAGAAAGAAAGAAAGAAAAGAAAAGAAAAGAAATGAAATGAAAAATGTCTAGCTTTATCTGAGTGGAAATCCCTAAAGTGACAGGGTACTGCTCAGGCCACTGGTGACAATGTTGGGTTGCTTCACACACACACACACACACACACACACACACACACACACACACGAGAGAGAGAGAGAGAGAGAGAGAGCCATTGGGATGTGCAGAGGGAAAAGGGTTACTCTAGGTCTCAGGGTATCCATGTGTCTAGAAATGAGCTCAACCTGGACTACAGAAGGATTTCTATGTGGTTAGATAAGAGCCAGCACTCCTCTGGAACTTGTGAAACAGATGTCCATCTGCCAAAGGAGTCATTTCCCTTACCTCTGGCAGAGGGACATACGGCTACCTATGACACCTATCAGCATATCAAAGCCCGTGCCTGCCTCCAGGCTTCCTCAGTACCTGTTATACATGTCTAAGTCCATGCTAGCATCCTACTCCTTCTCCCCTATCCCACCCCTAGCTACAGGTCCTTCTTATAATCAACATGATCTGTCCACCCACTCTTTCTTTCATTCCCTTGTGTCTCCCACTACACTCAATTTTTTTATGTCCTGTTATCTCTCTATCTCCACTATTCTCTCCCAGTCTTCCACTTCCCTAGCCCTGGCCATATCCAGGCTGCACTCCTTTCTCTCTGCTCTGGACTCTTCCAGATGCCCCTGGATATTTCCTCTCTCTTTCCCCTAATAAGGGAGAGGTCACGTTGGCAATCTTCACTGCACCCCCTTGTATGGAGGTTAGTGTCTTCCGTTTCCTGGGAAATCCCTTTCCTGGAAGAAGTGGCTGAGGGCCTCTTAGGCAATGGGAGTGCCAAGGAGGAAGACCCCATAGTTCAGAATGGAGTGAGAATGGAGTGGCATGACATCAATCAAACTCTTACACAGGCTGTGGACCTGCATGGCAACAGCAAGTCAGTGTCACTGCCACAGCCTCCCCTGCCCACCCCCAGGACCTGCACAGCAGCTGTGCAGACTGGCCTGGGAGGTGCTGGGGAGCAGTCCGGGACTGTCACTCCCAGAATGTAGGACTCTGAAGGAGGAGGGTGCTGGAGATTCCCACACAGGGTCTTCAGGGTGTCAGATGACAAAAGAAGTTGCCATTCACACATGCGGAGGAGGGAAGACAACTTGCAGGAGTTGGATCTTCCATTCCCCCTTTTGGGTTTGTCTCCGTTAGGATTTCTATTGCTGTGATAAAACACCACAACCCAAAGCAACTTGAGCAGGAAAGGGTTTATTTCAGTCCATCACTGAGAGAAGTCAGGACAGGAACCCAAACAGGAGCTGATACAGAGGCCATGAAGGAGTGCTGCTTGGGGCTTGCTCCCCAGGTTTTGCTCTGTCTGCTTCCTGCTACAATCAGGGCCACTCCCCCAGGGGTGGCGCCACCTGCAGTGAGCTGGACCCTCAAACATCAGTCATGATTTAAGAAGATGCCCTACAGATTTGCCAGTAGGCAATGTAACCTGGTAAGAACATTTTTCTCAGCTGAGGTCCTCTTTCCAGACGACCCTGTTTTGTGTCAAGTTGACATAGAACCAGCCAGCAGAGGGAGTCAGGGATGGAAGTCAAGTCATCAGGGTCAGCAGCAGACATCTTATCCACTGAGACATCTCACTGGCCCACTTAGGTGTCTTTACATTGTCTTTATTAAAACAAACAAACAAACAAACAAACAAAAAACATGAGTTTATGTCAAAGTAACTTTTATTTGGCTTACTGCCTCAGTCTGCCAACCTAGGCCCAGTCCTGGAAGCTGCTAGCCTCCATACAAGCAAATATAGGCCTAGAGACTTACTGATGAATAAACTCACCCTTTTCTACTTCTCTCTGAACTCTGGCTGGCTGGTTAAACTCAGCTCACCTTTTTCTACTTCTTTCTGAACTCTGGCTGGCTGACTCAAACTCCTCTCTAAGCTGACTGATTCAAACTGGATTCTCTCACTTCTGACTGAACTGCTCTGCTTGGCCTCATACCAACTTTGGCAATATGTTCTAATCTTCTGGTTCCTTCTCATTCTCCGGCTCATTCTGTCTTCACCTGTGTCTAGCTTGTTCTTTCCTCAACCTGTCTCTGTAAAACTCCTCAACCTGCCTTTGAATTCCAAGAACTGAACTGCCAAGAACTCAACTCCACTGCACTGCCTCTCAACTCACGGATTCAACTGAATTCCTGAACAGCACTGACTAGAACTCAGAGATCTGCATGCCTCTGTCTGAGTGCTAGGATGCTAGACATGCCACTACAACTGGACCTAAGCTTTTCTTTACCTGAAACTTGCTCTATACCAGAATATTCTATATCTGCTTTCCTCTGTCTCCTGGATTAAGGCGTGTCTGTATTCCAGACGGATCACACAGACCTAGAAGGTCTTTGGATGTGATCTCTTGCCAGAACAGCCATGTTCTCAATTAAAATTCCTCTGCAGTTCTGTTTGTGGTTTTTCTAAGATACCATTGCTTAAAGGATGATGGCATGCACAGGGTTAATGATTAAGCAAAGCTTAAATTTTAAGTTAAAGATGAAAGTTAAGTAAAACTACTAGACTGGTTTAGTTGTTTTGCCAATCTTAAAGAATTTCCTGCTTTAAATGGAATTTTTAGGTGGTTTTATGAGGGGCGCTGTTTTATTTAGAGATGAAGGAGAAGTACTACAACAGGCTAAAGCTCAGAACCTAAGGATGGTTTCTTGTTCAAACATCTTTGTTTGCAAAATCCAGGGAAATAGAATGTTCCTATCTCCTTAGGCAACTGTGGCTTTACCAGTTTCCCTGGAAATTCTTAACTATCAGTCAGCATGAAAGGGCTTCTTTCCCTTTTCAGAGCTCCTTCAGCTCCCCTGTTTCTATCTTGCCTCAGCTGAGGCTGACTTTGAACTCACTGTGTATCCCAGGCTATTCTGGCTGGTCACACCTCTGCCTCAGCCTCTGTAGACAAACTAACTTCACTCTCTAGCTTCCCTCTTGCAGCAAAATTCGCCCCCTGAAGATTTGGCTGCAGCCCACCCCTGTTTCAGCTGGATACCTTCATCTTCATAAAATCTACTTCCTGTGCCCATTTTACAGCTGGAGAATGAGTCCCAGAAACACCTCCTCAAAGCAGAGGACAGAAAGAATTGACCTTGGCTTGAGACCCTGGCACCCCAGGAGAAACACCCTGTTCATAGTGGGAGGCAGGTCCTCCCTTAGCCAAGAGCTTGCTTGGGGCTGGGATCCTGGAGCTTTCAGGCTGAGCTCTTTCTGAAGAAAGAAGCTGGGGGTGCATGTGGTGGTGGGAGGGGGGAATAACAGGGAGCCACAAATGAGACTCTTTGTAGTAGTGGACCAGGCATAAATACACATTTAGCCACAAATGACACTTGCTCATTAGCTGGCCGGCCAGCACTCCCTGCCTCCAGGCCTCGGAGCCAATCTGCAGTAGGCTGGCGCAGAGCATGAGCACTGAGTGTTCCTACCAGGGCAGCAACAGCAACCAAGCTTGGGAGCAGATGTACAGTGCCAGGGAGGCCAGGTCCTGAAGCTTTGGCAGGGACTGCCACAGCTGCCCAGCTCCCCACAAGGCCATCAAAAGGAGGTGAGGCGTGGGAGCCGGACCTTCGGGGGGACACCGCAGGCCCCCACCGTGCTGCCATCAGGCCTTGGCAGGGAGAGAAAGTATTTGTGCTGTTGGAGAGAGGGCAGAGAAAGGCGGTAGGGTCCAGCAGGCCAACTCCTGCCAATCTTAGGGGTGGGTGGAGAACAAAACCCTTTTCTCTCCAGATCCTCGAACCCTCTGCCAGGCCCAACCATTGGTTGGTTCTTTTCCATCTCTCTTGGCCAGAGAGGAGTGGCAGAAAGAGCCGCTCAGAGCTCATTGATGAGAGGCCCTGAATGAATACATCCACGGGTCCAGGCCAGGGGCTGCCCCCTTGGGAGAGTGAGGTACCAGTTTTGCATTCAAAAAGACTTGAATTCACCACCAGCATTTTAAAAATAATGGCAGAGGGCACCAAAAAGGCCAGGTGCAGAACCCAGGGTACTGCACCATATTCCTGGAGAGGATATCAATTCGTATATATTTGGAAGTGCATGCATAAATTATCTCTGTTGGGATTTCCTCCACAAAGGTCCAAGGGATCATTGGGCAGCCTAGGAACAGGGGAGAGGCCAGTCCTAACTGAGCACAGTCCAAGTTCAAATCAACTTCAGTTTCTCCATCTGTAATATATAAAGTGACTAAGGTGATGCCATCTTGTCCTGACTCCATTTTGTGTCAGTTTAGATATTTTTCAACCCTCTAACCCCTTCAACAGCCACTTCTACTTTGGCAACATAGCCTGAGTTTTCCATGATTCTGACCATGGCCCGGATGTATTAACCAAAACAAGCAGTGTTTGTACAAACTAAGCATAATTAGTTAGATGTATTAATAAAAAGTGTCATGTTGTGTCTGAAAGATGTTGCAAGGTTACTCTGACCCTCATCTAGGATTGATACAGCTGTGTTCTGTATAGTTTTCTGCCTCAAAAAAACACTGTGCTTCCCCCCCCCACCTTCAGCATCAAGTTTTTCTGAGATGCTAGCTCACTCTTTGTCACCAGCCAAAAGTGAAGGACCCTAATTTTGCCTAATCGTATGCCCTTAGGACAATCATCTTTAGGATCCACAGAGATTGATTGGCTACAGAGCCTTTCTTAGATACCAAAATCCAAAGATGCTTAGACCCCTTGTGTAAAAATGTATAGTATCTGCACATAGCCTATCCACATAGCCTATTCCTGTGTAGTCAACTTGTGACACGGAGTAAAATGGAAATGCTATGTAAACGGCTGTTGTCTGTTTTGTTTAGTGAATGATAACAAGGAAAAGGTCTGCAGGTGTCTGCCAGGACAGGGACAGAGCTGACAGACCACTGATGTTCAGACTGCGAATGAATTCGTTAAGACAGAAGCCAGCCAGGCACTGTGGTACACACCTGTGATCCCAGCACTCGGGCGGAAGAGACAGGAGGATCTCGGTGAGTTTGAGACCAGCCTGGTCTACAAAAGAGAGTCCAAGACAGCCAAGGCTACACAGAGAAACCTCGGGGGGTGGGGGGAAGACAGGAGTAGAAAACTAATTCAATACATACAGGTACAGCCACAGAGAGCAAGAGTCAAGAGAAACAGCCCAGAGACATTCTAGGGGTCTACATAGGCCATCAGTGTTTCAGCATCACCCTGTCCTGGCAGTTTAGATCTTCATGGGCTGAAGACCTCTGGGGCTTCTATCTGGATGGCTGAGCAGACAGCATTTTACTGAGGAATACATTTTATCATGTGTGGAGTCTTTTCTTGGGACTGGCCACTTGCGCAAGAGAGGCTGGGTCACTAGGGACCAAAGATCTGGGATCTGAGCCTGATCACTAGAGAGTAAAATTATCTACAGTTGTATCAGGATGCCCTAAGATAGACTGTAGCCAGGACTTGTAAGCTTAGCTCTTTCTGGTCCTGCTGAGAGGCAGCGGAGCCTTGCTCTGAGCCCCACCGGCTTTCTGGCAAAAGCAGCCTTGTTCTATGGCAAGAATAGCTCAATCATCTATCCCCAGACAGCGTCCAGTGTCCACTACAGAAGCGAGGCCTTTTTCCACCCATGGTTGTTTGATCCATAGATCTAGACCTATTGGATAAAGAGTGACAACGTGTCCCTTTTGAAGCCTTAAATTTTGTTTTCATTTGCTTTTTGACACAGGACCTCCCACTCTAAACCAGGTTGGCCTGAAGTTCATTACATAGCCCAAACTGGCTTCAGATTCTTGGCAGTCCTCCTGCCTCAGTACTCAGGTACTGGAATTGCAGATATGAGCTATCATGCCCTGCTTGCAATCCTAAATTATTTTAAAAATTTTTTTTTATTTATTTTGTGGTGGATGGAGGATGGGGTAAGTGTAGTCTGTGTGCACACAAGTACCATGGTGTGTGTAGAAGCGAGAGAGCAACTTCCAGGAGTTGGTTCTCTCGTTCTTACCATGTTGAGTTCCAGGAATCAAAATCAGCTCATCAGGATTGTTAGCAAGTTCCTTTACCCACTGTGCCATTTCTCCAGCCATTAATTTTTTTTTTTAATTATTTACATTATTATCCATTAAAACATATTTTGAGTTCTGGGAAGATGACCTGGTGAGCAGAGTACTTACCACACAAGTGTGAGAACCAGAGTTCAAATCCCCAGCACTCATAAAATCTAGGTGGGCATGGTGACCAGTGTCTATAATCCCAACACTTAGGAAGCAGAAACAGGAAGTCCCCAGAAGACATTAGCTAACTAGACTAGCCAAACTGGTGATCATGGGAGTCGGGGTTGGGAAGAAGCCTTGTTTCACTGCTGTGAGAATGGCGTTAGCACAAATGATGCCCTTAGAAAGGCACAGCCCTCAGGAAGTGCTGTCAGGGCTGTAAGGGTTGGGAACACATTCATGGTTCTCACTGCCAGACAGGGGAGGGTGGAAAGGAACATGGGACTTCCTGATGGGCAGGGCAGACTCTGAGGTCCCAGAAGGGTCATTCATCAAGTAGTGATAGATGCTCGTTCTTGGACTGGAATTTTATTTCCAGGGCCACTTACCGAAATAGAAAAAGCACCGAGATTTCTTGAGACATGAATGCCAAGTGGACATTTAAAGGACATGGCCTTCAAGGTCAGCTCCAGAAGAACTAGGGCCAGAGTTCCTCGTTGACTATGGCAGGATCTCTGCATGGGGTCAGAGGCAGCACAGAGCTTCTGTGTTAGAGTGTGAGCTCTTGCCAGAAGCAGATCAACTCCAAGGGCCCATTTGCAGAATGTGGGTAGCTCCCATGGTCTGTGGTCCCAGCCCCCAGGCTTGCTATCAGCTGGAGAGAAATCCCTTTCACAGTAACCCCTGCTTTCCCTCCATTAACGAGGCAGGCCCACTCTGTGGCAGGCATTCAGACAGGATTCGGGGCCACCAGGAGATCTAGGGCTCTTCTCAGAACTTCAGGCTTGATCAGAAGACAGTTTAGATACCTACCACAGGCTCAGAGCTGACTTGGGGTCTTGGCTCCACCACTTTCTAGCTGTGTGACCTCAGGTCAGATACCTAAAGTAACTTTTCATCCAGGTATGACAGAACACACCTATAAGCCTGTTTTGACCACCACCAACACCCACTGGCCTTTGGCTATCAGCCTCATGCAATAATGATCCTCAAGGAATTGGAATTTTCCTAGACACCTTGGGGTGAACCCTGGTACCAGCCAGAGAAGGAACTTATCTCCCAAGAAGAGATTCCACACAATGCTGACAATCGTAAATGAGAGGGGAAAAGAGGCATTTCAAGAGTGGCCAATGACGAGCAAATCAATGTTGTATTCTCAGCCCCCCTAGAGGCAGGCTTGGGGTGTGTGGCTCCACAATGGAGTGCTTGCCTAGTATACATGGAGCCTCCGGGCTCCATCCCCAGTACCACAACACATGCACACACACACACACACACACACACACACACACACACACACACAGGAAGAGGCTCCCAGAGGCAATACTCAGTAGTTTAGAATGATCCCGTAGTCAGGTGAACTTGAACTGGAAGTCAAAGCTGAGAGAAGGGGATCAGGCAGTGACAGCAAAGGTAGGAGTTGGGAGTGAGTTTCATGTATTCAGGGTCCTGGTTCTGCTGGAACAGAAGGTTTGCACAGGTCATAATGGGAGGAAAGGGCCAAAAGCTGAAAGCTAGGAGGTCTTGCGGACAAGGCAATGGGGAGCCATGAGTGGTTTTAGAGCAAGGAAAAGATGTGTGCAAAACAGTATTAAAGGGAATGTTTATTGGATGCTTGGGAAAGGCCAGAGATGAGAAGAGCAGGAGACTGGCCCCAAAATTAACTAAGTCATGGTTATGAGATAATGGGTACCAGGCTCACCAAGGCTGGGGTGCCTCTGTTCTCTCCACACTCACTGGGACCCCTACCCGACACCCCATCCTCCAACCCACTCATGCCACATCTCATCCTGTATCTGATGGAACATTCCTCTCTAGTGTGGATAGGCCCAAAGCCAGAGTGGATTCTGCTTTGATTCCCATCTGCTCGCTCAGCATGAAGCAGCCACTGGGTCCAGGCCGAAGAGCTCTAGCCTGGGCTCACGTGTAGATGCAGTTGGGAGCCCAAGGCGACAAGCTCCATCTTGTGAGGATCAGCACCTGATCCGCTCAGCGCGACCACCAGTCTGAAATAGCATCTGCCATCCTCCCTCCTGCAGCCCAGAAACTAAGCAACTAAAGGTTCATGCCCGAAGCTGCCATGAGGGGTTCAAGGCTACAGATGGGTCCACTGCTCTCCTGGTGACACTTAGTGTCATGGACACAGTGGACATGGACTCTGTTGGCAGCAGGAAATGTAGCTGCACATGGGTCAGATATCATAACTGCTCAGGCAATCAGTAACCTTCCATGGGAGTGTGTGTGTGTGTGTGTGTGTGTGTGTGTGTGTGTGTGTGTGTGTATGTGTATGTGTGTGTATGCATGCGTGCATGCTAGTAGTGCTATCAGTCAAACCCAGAGTGTTATGCACATTAGGAAAGCAATTCTGTTAACTTAGTTACATTCCCAACCCTCTAATTCTGTATACTCGCAATTTGATTATTTTTATTTTCAATGTTTTAATTATATTCATGTGTTGGTATGTGGGGCCTGTGTGTTGGTATGTGCACGTGAGTGTAGGTGCATGGGAATGCCCATGTCCAAGGATGCCAGAGGTATTGGATCCTCTTGGAGCTGGAGTTAAAAGCAGCTGTGAGACTCTCACATGGCTGCTGGGAACCGAGCTGGGTCCTCTGCAAAAGCAGTATCACATTTAAACATTGAGACATTTCTCCAGTCTCACAACTTACCTATTTGGTTGGTTGGTTGGTTGGTTGGTTGGTTGGTTGGTTGGTTGGTTGGGTTGGTTGGTTTCTCAAGACAGGGTTTCTCTGTGTAGTCCTGGCTGTCCTAGAACTAGCTCTGTGTGGCCCGGCTGACCTCAAACTCAAGGATCAGCCTGTCTCCCTTCTTTCAAGTACGGGAGTCAAAGGCGTCCCTGGCCACAATTCAACTTTTTAAAAGAAGAACCCGCTCAATTTTATAATTTTCATGGAGTCATAAACCTCTGACTCATCTTTAATATAAGTGGAATAGAAGTTTATTCCACTTATATCTTTAATATAATATTATATCTTTAATATAAGTGGAATAAACTTACTAGGATCCACAACTCACACCCTTTGTTTCCTACCATTCTGAAAGAAATAAACAAAAATCTGATAAAGAAAAATGGGCTCACTGTTTCATTTTTCTTCTTGTTGTTTAAAGATTCAGTTATTACTTTTATTTATGTGTATGTGGGTTTAGGTGTACTGTGTGGCCACAGAGGCCAAAAGGCATTGAATTTCCTGCAACTGAAATTGAAGGCAGTTGTAAGTTGTGTGATATGGGTTCTGGAAGCCAAACCCAGGTCCTCTGGAAAAGCCATACATGCTCTTAACCACTGAGCCATCTTCAGCCACCACCACCCCCTTTTAAAAAGATTGGGTCTTAGGTAACTAAGTCTTGCCTTTAATTCCTGTCTTCACTTCCCAAGAGCCAGGGTTAAAGGAATGAGCCCCCTGCCTAGATGAAAATGGTTTTCTTTATAGTTTCACCAAACTGAGAAAAGTCTAAGTCCCTCCCTAGATAACATGAGACAAAAGCCAGGTGTGTAGGCTTGGCTGTGAGATAGTTTGACCCATTGCTTAGGCCCCAGGGTGCCTCCATTGTCTCTGATCTCTGCTATGCACACAGCTTTTACTCCAGCCCAGGCCCAAGGAAAATGAGCTAGACACTCTGGCTTCTAAAATCCTCCCCACCCACCTACCCACCCTTTTCTTTTCAAAAGGATGATAGAGTATCAGATCTCTGGGCATCTGCACCTGGCAGAGGTTTCCTCCTGTCCATTCTGTTGATAAGTGCAGATGAAACCCTTTACATTGTTTGTTTGGAATTAGCTTCCAGCTCTGACTCCTATTAAATACAATAATTTTGCAAGTAAAAGCAATAATCTGATAGCCAAGGGGAGGGGCAGAAGTGCCTCTCAGAATTTAAAGCGTCTCTCCTCTTCTCTGCTAGGACACAGCCCGTTAGTCCAGCATGGGACCCTGCTACAGCATTATGGATCAGGTGGCGTTTCATCATTGCCCTCACTTCGACTAAAATTCCTAGCATAAAAACAAGGAAAGGGGGATTTGTTTGGGTTCACAGTTTTGAGAAAGTTCTGCTCATGGTCAGTTGGCCCATGTGCTTGAGCAGAACATGGAGGCTATGGGAGCATGTGGTGGATCATGGTTGACAGGAGGAAGAGAAAAGAAAGGGCCGTGGAGCTCGTGTTGTGCCTGATTCAAGAGACCCAAAAGACCACCAGGAGTTGAGCCTGTTGCAAAACACATGAGGATCTTTTTATTACACGATAGAGCTTGGGCTAACACACCCTCACCGCTGTAGCAGTTGAGAGCTGAGAGCCCCATGCTCAGGGTAGGCAGTTGATTTAAAGATTCCAGTCCCTCCCAGCTTGCCCAAAGCAGAATTTCTGCCTGGCAAGTGTCTACCATTAATGGTCTGGTTTCCTTGTTTGGCTGTCCTAGGGTCTTTCACCTGACCATTGTGGTGCATGTCTTTAATCCCAGCACTTGGGAGACAGAAGTAGGAGGATCTGAGTTCGAGGCCAGCCTGGTCTACAAAGTGAGTTCCAGTGAGGGACCAAAGAATTAAAAATTAGTTTTTTGGGTTATTGGATTAAAGTTTAAAGCACAAGCCTGAACAAAGGCCAGACAGATGGAGACATGTCCAGCCACCTTCAGGGTCTTTCCTGTCTACTAGAGATACAGTAGCTAGATCACCCCTCTCCTCTAGGATAGTCAAACAAAGAAAGCCAGACTGTTAATGGTTTGGGGGCCTTCCTACAGCCAATCAGTTTAAAATGCAAACCCTTTTGTGTTTCAGCCAATAATCACTTGCCAGGCTGGAATTCCCCTGCTTTGAGTGTGGTGGGAGGGACTGGACCTTTAAATTACCCACCTATCCTGAGCACAAAGCTCTACTTTCAATGACTAGGTTGGTGAGGGTGTGAGCCCAAGCTCTAGCTTGTAATAAAAAGATCCTCATGTGTTTTGCAATGGACTCATCTCCT
This sequence comes from Psammomys obesus, assembly GCF_907164565.1. Taxonomy (NCBI): domain Eukaryota; kingdom Metazoa; phylum Chordata; class Mammalia; order Rodentia; family Muridae; genus Psammomys; species Psammomys obesus. The sequence continues at coordinate 17,359,624 of NW_026596046.1, forward strand.
GATGGTCTTTTAGGGTCTCGAAAATTGAGCACAACACCAGGATAGCCAGGACTACGCAAAGAAATTCTGCTTTGAGAAAGCAAGAGAGAGAGGGAGAGGAAGGAAGGAAGGAAGGAAGGAAGGAAGGAAGGAAGGAAGGAAGG
>NW_026596046.1:17359776-17403483 GCF_907164565.1 Psammomys obesus
AGGAAGGAAGGAAGGAAGGAAGGAAGGAAGGAAGGAAGGAAGGAAGGAAGGAAGGAAGGAAGGAGCAAAGAAAGAAACAAAGAAAGAAAACAAAAGGCCATGGACAATAGTTCCCTGCCCCAATCAAAGATGGACTCCCTTCTGGGTAAGTTCTGTCTCTTAAAGTTTCCAGAATCTCATAAAATAACACCAGTAAGTAAACACCAAGCATCAATACCCAACCCCAGGAGAGATACATTTCTCCAAACAACTTCCCACAACGTATAAAGGTTAAACAGAGGCTGAAGAGCTAACTCAGTTGATAAGGTGTTTATTCTGCAAGCATGAGGACCTGCAGTCAATCCTCAAAACCTATGTACAAAAGGCTGGTGTGGTGGAGCACTCTTGTAGTATCAGCATGGGAGAGCAGAGACAGGCAGATCCCTGGCTGTCCCACTTAACAGGGTTCAGGCCAATGAGAGACCGTTTCACACACGAGGTGGATGATACCTGAGTTGACCTCATACATGCACACGTGCAGCCACCCACACATACACATGCACAGCCACAGAGTTTAATGACATAGTATATTCAAATGACTTAAAATCCCTGTCTAATTTATAGAAAGCTGTTCCTCTGGTTCATCCACTGGTACGACCACTTCATGAAACTTAATTTACAAAACTCCACATGCTGGACATATACTCACCAGTGTTAAGAGTTCCGTACTACGTAAACACTCGCTGAGTGACTATAAATACTTTAAGATCCTAACAAGACTTCCGGGAGCCAAGGCTATTTCCTGAAGACAAAGTCAATTAGTGAGCCAAAGCTATTTACTGAAGCCAAAGCCAAAGAGTGAGCAAAGATCATTTAGTGGAGACCTAAAGCTATTTAGTGAAAGAGTTACCTAGGACCCTAAATCATGGGTGATAGATTTGTGAGGACATCCGTCTGTTAGTTTTAGAGCATCCGTGAGATATCTTAAGAAAACATCCTTATGGTATCTTGCAGGTGCAATATTTAAGCTGTGAAAGCACTCTTGCTATCTCCTGCAGCAGTAATTTAGCCTTCCCCCTTTCCTGCCTTCTCCCTATATAAGTTTCATAAAAATTTCTAATAAACAAGACCTTGATCAGACAAACAGACTTAGCCTTCATTCTTCATGTGTCTTGTTCTCCTCCCCTCATTCCTTCCACCACCACCACCACCTTTAGGAACCCGTTGAAGTCCCGTGGGTCGGGGCATTTCTGGCGCCCAACGTGACCTAAAGGTAAGGAGGACTGGATGGACCATCACTCTTCAGTGGCCACAAAAATACATAGGATTCAGCGTTTCCACCGGGAAACTAAAAAACTGCATAAAAGATCTCCACAGAGCCACCCGTCTGTGAGTTTGATCAGAGAGGTAAGTCAGAATGCCGAATTATGAGACAAGTGACTTATTCTTACAGGGACTCAAGGCACCACGGTTGTTTTTGTCTTTGTCTCTGTGTTTTGTTTTTGTGTGCCAGCTGTCTGTTTTGGTTTCTGGTTTTGGTTTGCTCACAAGGTCTGGGAAACTTGGAAAGTTTCCAGGCTGGTCAAGGTAAATTGGGGGACACCCCAGTTCCTGGGGAAAGAGCCCCGTAAAGTCACTACTCCTTTTAGGACCAGGAAAGATGGATGCTGGAGCCTGCTCTCCATCTGGAAGCTGTGGAGAGAGCCCAAGAGAGGTCTGAAGAGATGGCTCAAAGGTCCTGAGTTCAATCCCCAGCAACCACATGGTGGCTCAAAACCATCTAGAGTGAGATCTGGTGTTGCTGCCTGTGCTTATAAAAGAAAAATAATGTCTTTTCAAGTGTTTGGCACATCTGCACAAATATCAGAGTTATCTACACTATTGGCTGTGTCTCAAAGTTTTAATAAGCAGTCTTTGAACATTTTTACAGATAGTGCATATGTAGCTCTGTCTTTGCCTAGGTTAGAGGCTACAGGTCAAATCCAGGTATTTTCTCCTGCTGGAATTTTATTTTTACAAATTCAAAACTTCATACAAAAAAAAAAAAAAACTTTCCCTTTTTCATTGGACATTTGAGGGCTCATTCTAATTTGCCAGGGCCCCTGTATAAAGAAAATGCATTGGCAGATAAAGCCACCAAACTTTATTGTTCACAGTTAAAGAGCCCAGGATGCCCATAACATGCATCATCTTAATAGTCAAACCTTGAGACTTAAATATGGGTTGACTAAGAAACAGGCACGTAGTATAGTCAAGGTTTGCAGTACTTGTCCTCAATTTCAGCCTGTTTCTCATTTGGGAGTTAATCCTAAAGGATTGGTTCCAAATCAGATCTGGCAAATGTATATTAGTCATATTCCTTAACTTGAAAAATTAAAACATGTACATGTTTGCATTGATACCTATTCTTGATTTATTTTTTGCCACTCCTCAACCAGGAGAAACTGCAAACAATGTTATTGCTCATTGTCTATAGGATTTTAATGTTCTATGAGTTTCTAAGCAATTTAAAACTGACAATGGAGCAAGATATACTAACACATCTTTTAAAAGATTTGTCAACAGTTTCAAGTTTCTCATATAACTGAAATACTTTGCAATCCTCAAGGACAAGGCATGGTAGAGTGTGCCTACCGAACAATTTAAGATTTACTCGAAAAAAAACAAAGAAGGGGGAGCCACTCCCCTGGACACCTACATTTAAAAAAAAATGGATAAGCATGGTAAATATGCAACAGATAGATTTTGGCATACAAAAGCCAAAAAACTTTTGCTAAAGTAAAATGGAAAAATCCTTTAACAAATCAATGGCATGGACCCGACCCTGTACTCATATGGGGACGAGGAGCTGTCTGTGTTTTTTTGCAGGAAAATGATGCAGCTTGATGGCTACTGGAACACCTTGTGCAACAAATGGATGAAGAGTTTTCTCCTGACAATGATAATGATGTCAAAGAAGACCCCTCCAGTCAAGATGACTGCTTATGTGCTGCCCTTAAGGAAGAGTGCTGCTTTTACACAGATTATACTGGGATTGTAAGGGACAGTATGGCTAAGGTTAGGGAAGGCTTAGAAGAGAGAAAGAGACAGAGAGAACAAGAGGTGGGTTGGTTTCATAATTGGTTTTCAACCTCTCCCTGGCTCACCACCCTCCTTCCTTCAATCATGGGACCCTTGGTAGTTTTCCTTCTCCTCTTTTGGCCCATGGGCCATTAAAAGACTTACTGGCTTTGTAAAACAGCAAATTGACTCCCTGGCATCTAAACCCATACAAGTTCATTATCACAGACTTGATTTGGCTTACAGAAGCTTAGCTGAGCCGGAGGAAGACTGACAGTCCATCACATGGGTCTTGACTGATTGCATTTGGCTCTCATGAGAACAGCATGAAACTCAGATAAATGCTTGCCTGTGGTAGCATGGGTACCTATAATGGGGTGTAAGATGACATTGCAAGGGGAGGGCCTAATTGCCTGCTTCTAAGTCCCCTGAGAAGCAAACCTGATTGCATAGAGGTTGGTGTCCAATTACCCCTAACCACAACCTGCTGGGGATGCCCTCAGGTTTTGATGGGGTCTTCTTCTCCTCCCCAAAAAGGTACCCAAAAAGGCTGCAAAAAGCCTTGGGAGGATCAGGTCACTACTTGCCCCCTCTGGTTAATGCCCACCGTCTGCAAAAGACCTCATGTTCAAAACCTACCTGCTAGCCTCTTAAATTGTTTAAGAAGGGAGAAGATGCCGGGAGCCAAGGCTATTTCCTGAAGACAAAGTCAATTAGTGAGCCAAAGCTAGTTAGTGGAGACAAAGCTATTACTGAAGCCAAAGCCAAAGAGTGAGCAAAGGTCATTTAGTGGAGACCTAAAGCTATTTAGTGAAAGAGTTACCTAGGACCCTAAATCATGGGTGATAGATTTGTGAGGACATCCGTCTGTTAGTTTTAGAGCATCCGTGAGATATCTTAAGAAAACATCCTTACAGTATCTTGCAGGTGCAATATTTAAGCTGTGAAAGCACTCTTGCCATCTCCTGCAGCAGTAATTTAGCCTTCCTCCTTTCCTGCCCTCTCCCTATATAAGTTGGGTAAAAATTTCTAATAAACAAGACCTTGATCAGACAAACAGACAGCCTTCATTCTTCGTGTGTCTTGTTCGCCTCCCCTCATTCCTTCCACCCCCACCCCCCACCTTTAGGAACCCATTGAAGTCCCACGGGGTCTGGGCACAAGACAATCCTTGTGGAAGAAGAAATGCACCTTGGGCTTTCTCTACCACTGCCAAGTTCTGGAAGCCGGAAAAGGCTGCTCCCAGGAGAGCTGAGAGGTCATCACATTCCCAGCTAGACATCCAGTCCTGAGCTTCACATTTCTCTAACTTCAGCCTCCCTTAAGGGAGCCCCTTTCATTTGTAAATTCTCAAAATTTCTGCCTAATCCTTTTCCAAGAGCAAAATGTCCAGATCAGGCTGCAGGAAGCATTTCCTGTGTACCCTGACTCACAGCACAGTTGACCTTGCATAAACGGAAGGTCATGAGTTCCATGACCTACAGGCACCCCATCTAGAGGACCTGCACGGCATCAAGACACAGACTGTGGCTCTGGGCATGTGAGTTTAAAGCATCCTGGGGCAGCAGCCCTGTTTCCAGCCCCTGCTTAGACAGCTCCCTGAAGCCAGATAATGTTCAACAATGCTGAAGACCTTGGCCTGAATCCACGATTCTCCTGCAATGCCTAGTATGTCTCTAGGTCTCCAGGGAGTGAGTGTCCAGTGGGAGTGGAAGTCCAAGTGACCATATCATTTTAAAAGTTACAGTGTCCAGAGCCATCTCAAGTGTCAGCAGAAGGTCAGAGATGTTGAGTCCCAGCGTTTTGCCTGAAGGTCAGCTATCCTCTGAAACAAGACCCTATCTTCACAGTGCTTGTTCCGGTGGCCCACATACTCAGGGAGAGTCCTGCTTCAAGGCTCTATGGCTGCCAACATGAGTTATCAGAACCAGAGGGGCTTTCAGCAAGATATTTACCTTTTTCACAATTCTGGAAGCCACACTGGATTGGTCTAGCTTCCAGAGACTCAAGAAAAGAACCGCTCCCTGCCGTTTCCAGCTCCGGGAGACTTCAGATGTCCCTTGGGCTATGGCTGCATTGCTTCAAAGTCTGTCGTCATCACATGGCCTCTCTCTCCTCTTTCGCTGCCTCCCTATGTGTCTTCTCATCTCCGCTTTGTCACTGGATTTACCGCCTGCCCACCTGGGTGACTCAAGCTGACTTCCTCGTCTTGAGATCCTTAGAGATACCTATAAAGACTCCTTTTCCGAATAAGGTCGCTTTCACAGGGTCTGTGGGCTGCACTGCATGTGTAGTTACCATACCAACTGTCCTCACTGTAACCTTAAGAAGCAGGGCTCATTTTCACACATGACAAATTTGACGCGCTCCATGCTGCCTTCCTCACGGTCTCAGGAGGCGTCAGACTCGTCCTCAATTCATTGAAGGGGCCTGGGACTGAGCAAACCAAGTGTGTTCCGTGAACCTCTGCTCCATTCCACTCCCAGATGTTCATCTGAAGCAACCTGCGATAATATTAAAGTGGCTGCTGTGATTCGCATGTGAAGTGTCCCCCGTGAGCTCCTGTGTATCAATACCTTGTCCCCCAGTGGCAGAGCAGTTTTGAAAGGCTGTGGGGCTGTCGGGTGGTAGAGCTGCACCCGACAAAGTAAGTCACTGTTGTAGACTTGCAGTTTTGTAGACTAGCTCCACTTCCTGTCTGCTCTGGGCTTTGTAACTACGGCTGCAGTTTTCTTGTTTTGTTTTGGTTTTCGAGACAGGGCTTCTCTGTATAGCTGCCCTGGACTCACTCTGTAGACCAGGCTGGCCCGAAAACTTGCCAAGATCCTCCTGCCTCTTCCTCCCGAGGGGGATTAAAGGCGAGCAACACCACGCCTGGCAATGGTGGCTGCATTATGAGCTGAAGCTTTGCACTCGAGGCAGAGCTTTCCCACTGCAGCACCACCAAGATGGACGGTATCCTCTGAGCCATAAACCAAAACAAACCTTCCCTCTTGTAAGGCATTTAGTCACAGCAACAAGAAAAATGATATAAGAAAGAAAACAAAAGCAATACAGAGTCCATGCTGGGAGTAAAAGGACAAGGACATTTCATCCTGAGACAGTGTCTGGATTGCTGTCACATCCCCAGAACCCAGGGAGGCAAAAAGCAATTGGCAACAGTACAGGAGATCTCCACACCTCTGCTGGTAGCCCACACCTGGTAGGCTCTGGTACCCACCTAATCTGGCACCTCTGTCTCCTTCGGAGATGGCTCGTTCTCACTCTGTTTTCTCCTGAGGAGTGTGTGTCATAGACACACTAAAACTACGATACAAATCATGCCTGAAAAATCAAACCTGATAAAGTGCCTACTATGCAAGCATGAGAAACTGAGTTTGGATCCCCAGCACCACAGAAAAGTGGGGTATGAAAGCCTGACTCTAATCCCAGTGCTGGGACTTAGAGAGGGCACCGGGGACAGGAGGGTCCCTAGAGCTCATAGGCCAGCCGGCACCACCAAACCATTAAGATCTAGGTTCAGTAAGGCACCTTGTTTCAAAAAATAAGGTAGAGCTGGCTATGGTCGTGCACGCCTTTAATCCTAGCACTCAGGAGGCAGAGGAGAGCAGATCTCTGTGAATTTGGGGCCAACCTGGCCTACATAGCAAGTTGCAGGCCATCAAAGACTACATAGAGAGACCCTGTCTCAAACAAATAATAAACAAACAAAATGAGTGAATAATAAGGTAGAGAGCAATCAAGGAAGATACCAGGCATCAACCTGTGGCCTCTGCAAGTGTACACACCCGCAAAACCACATACACATCCCATACATGCACACAAAATCAAATCAGGGAGCTGGGAGTGATGGCTCACACCGTGAGCTTGTAGCTCACACCGTGGTCTGTGTAGCAATACTAGGCTAGCCTGGGAAGAAGAGAGACTGGGCCTGGCATGGGCTTTTGAAACCTCAAAGCCCACCCCTAGTGATACACTCCCTCAAGACCACACCCGCTCAAACAAGACCAGACCTCCTCGCAAATTTTACACTCTCTGGTGGCCAAGCACTCAAATATATGAGCCTATGGGGCTCATTCAAACCACCACATCTGCCCTTACTATTTCATATCAATGAAACAATCACCATAAGCATCTCTTGTGTTTCCTCTCCCTTAGCATAATGTCTGTTAGGGTCATCCGCGTTGTAACATGTGTGACTTTAATCTTTTCATGGCTGAATACTCTTCTACCTACCAGGTTTTCTTTATTGCCTCCTCAGTTGATGGACATATTCTTCAATTCTCAACTGTCATGAATGGTGCTGTTATGGATGTTTATATGTGCACTTATAATTGATTGGGGTTTTTTAAATTTATTTTTATTTCTTTTTCCTGATACAGGGTTTCTCTGTGTAGCCCTGGCTGCCCTGGAACTCTCTCTATAGACCAGGCTGGCTTTGAACTCACCTACCTCTACCTCCCAATTTCCCTGGGTGTTTTCAATTCTTTTGCCAGCAGAATTGCTGGGTCATGTAGAATTGCTAATTTAATGTAATTTACTGAAGAGCGCTGGTCTAATTTTTGAATGTTTGGGATTTTGTTTAAAAACAGCAATAAGGCTTTTAAAAAAAAAAGTAAAACTATTTGGAAAATTAAGTAATTGTGTACAGATGCATAAACATCTAATACCTGTCAGTCTTCAGAAGGCTTCATGCAGTTAGGAGGCACCTATACAGATATAACAATTAGCATGATGACACAGAAGAACCACGTAGAGATTACTTTTAAAGCAGGATCTAGAATCCTCGGTTAGGTGAAGAAGCCTGTAGCCTAAGCCTACAACCAGATTTTTAAAACTCTTATAAATATAGAAAACATTGCTGGTTATTACAACAGACCTGCAAAAGTGTGTCTCGTGTTTATAGTAACAAATGCTTTTTAGCAGAGTATGTATATATATATATATATATATATATATATATATATATATATATATATGTGTGTGTGTGTGTGTGTGTGTGTGTGTGTGTGTGTGTGTGTGTGTGTGTGTTCAGTATTATTATATGTATATTGAAACGTTATTACAGAGGATGGAAAAGTATTCAAAGGCCCATCATGATTTATTTTAAGCAGACACCATTTGGAGACTGAAGTTAAAAAAAAAATTAGCAAGTTTCATTCAATATAACATACACAGTTCCATCGTCTGTATCAGTTGTTCCTTTAAATAAGCAAGGTCAGGTCTAGATGTGCTAATGGGAAGAATTTTCTTGGGTCTGGAGAGATGGCTCAGAGGTTCTCGCAGAGGACCTGGGTTTGGTTTCCAGAACCCCTCTGTGGCTCACAGTTCCGAGGGATCGGCTCTATTCAATGTGGTTGTTGCGTGCGTGCGATGCACATAAACACTCACGCACATAGAACAAAAACAAACCCACTTTCAAAAACAAAACTGAACTTCGCGGTTAGCCCTTCATAATCTTCAAGGCCCACAAGTTGCCTCTCTCCTGCAGAGCGCGCTCATGATCTTGCTTGTATTTTCATCCTCTGGGGGGTTAGCTCAGGGCTTTCCTGCCTCTCAGAATCTCCTGTGGGATTAGCTCAGGCTCTTCAGCCTGGCCCACGACCTATGGGAACAGAGCATGTTCTGGCCTGTCGTGCCCATTGCTCGCTGGCTCTGGCGGGCTGCAGCCTGTAGCCACCTCTCCTTCAGCCATGGCTGGTTGCTAAGCAGCAGCACCTGTTACATGTATGACCCTTACATGCTTTTACCCCTGTAAACTTCATGTAACAGTTCATTCGGACACAGTTAGACATGGCTCTAGTCACAGATGCATGAGGCATCAAAGTGCCAAAACCAAAATGAAGTCATTTAAAAGCCACCGTGCAGACAGACATTTAAGTGAAACTGAACTGTTTTTGACAATTTCCTAAGGATCCAAAAGTCTGAATCATAAGCAGCAGAAAACATAAAATCTTAAGCTCCTCACAAAAAAGTAAAACAATGTCTTCAAAAACATTGTTTCTCTAGACACAGGAATTAAGTTCTAGTCTGACACTGGTGTCTTTTTAAATATTAGAACAGTTATAAATCAAAATGGATAGATCTTCCTCTCAAACTGTGGAGTCTTTATTCTAAGGGTGAGATACTATTTTTTTTCTCATATTTCTCTCTCTCTCTCTCTCTCTCTCTCTCTCTCTCTCTGTTTTTAGCAAGATTTATTTTTCTATTTGAATGGGAGGGTTGTTTTAACTCCTGTCTATCAGCGCTTCATCTATTTTACTTGTTTTTATGGTTTCAATTTTGTTTTAAATTATGCGCGGTGGGGAGGGGTATGTGCACATGTGAAGTTCCTGTAGAAGCCAGAAGAGGGCGTCAGAGCCCCTGGAGCTAGAGTTACAGACGATGGCGAGCCGCCTGCCACGGCTGGCTGCTCAGAATCTGGCTCATGTCCTCTAGAAGAAGAGCAAGTGCTCTCAACCATTCAGCTACCTCTCCTGCCACCTTGCATTTCTTTCCCGTGGGTTTAAATTTGTGTTGAAGATAAACCAGATTCAAAAATAAATAAGACAGAAAGATCCAACAGAAACAAATGATTTGAGTTTCAAACCGTCAGAAGATGATAACCATGTATCTTCATTGACATATATAGATATGATTGTTGCAACAATGCTGTCTTAGAAATCATCCCAGGTTTACAAAGACTAGCTAGCTGCGAGTCTCCTTAGAGGTACCAAACTAGTAAAGACTTAATAGTTTCATGGTTACATGAACTACAGCAGAGACCTCCTCAGCACCCTGTCTATTTCAAATGGTTCAACGGAACCCCAATAAGCCAAAAGAACCCCAGGCCGCCTGTCACACAGCAGATGTCCCAAATAATTAAACACAACTCCAAATTACTCAAAGGAGCTTCCAAATTAACAATGCCTGTTTTACAATTGCATTATTATTAGATTAACAAACCTCTCCCTTTAAGACACTCCAAACTCTAGGAAGTCAGACCTCAAAGGAAACCAAGCGGTGGTCCTGTATATCTCACAGGCCAATTCTAGAAGGACATGTTTATGTATGTATATACATATGTATATATAGGGAAAAAACAAGCCCAAGACATGCCTCCGTGGAGCCTTTGCATGTTGGAATGGCAGAACACTGTCTTATTGTCTCTGCAGTGTTGTTTTTAAACAAAATCACAAGTGATCAATTTTACCAATGAAGACTCAGGACCCAGATGCTGGAGTGAAAGCCTATAAGATCAGAGAGGCAGAGAAAGCACCCAGCTGACCTTCCTTCTCAGCTGATGTCCCAAAAGGAAAAGGCCCCACCTCTTCTCCACACTGTCTTAAAACTCTTCAAACTGAATGTCTCTCTTTGTACTTCCTGTGTGTCCCTCTATCCATCCTCTGGACTTCCTCTCATTCTCTGTGGTTTTTCCCTCTGTTCATTCTCTGTCAGCTGGTTGTTTGCTCGGCCTCCTGACCTATGGTTGACTTTATTTAATTCTGTTTACAGAAAGCTCTTGGGTTAAAGGTTTGTGCTAGGACCAAGCCACACCACAAGTAGAAACAGGTCTTTCCAGTACACAATCTTGGGGTTCACAGTGTGATCAAACATCCTCTAACACTGCAGTCTCTAACTTTGAGTCATAGTCATGTCTTTTTCTTTTTCTTCTTCTTCCTCCTCCTCCTCCTCTTTTTCCTCCTCCTCCTCCTCTTCTTCCTCTTCTTCCTCTTCCTCCTCCACCTCTTCTTCTTCTTCTTGTTTTTCATGACAGGAGAGAGGAAAAAATGAAAGGACAGGAAAAAACTTATAAGACTAAGAAAAAAGGGTAAATTTCATTCTAGGTAGAATCCTGGTGATAACTCAAGACGATAATGAGGACGTTCAAGAACTGTAAATAAAGCCAGAGGTAAATAGCAATCAGAGGAACCAGTTGAGGGTGTGTGGGAGGAGACCCAAAGAAGGGACGTCTGAGTCAGCCTAGAGGCTGCGGCACTTGCCCCAGAGAAGGCAGAACTCAAGACCAGGGACATGCCTGGCCCTGGTGAGATCAGACCCTGAAACCCAGGTCCTAGGGCTTGGGGGAGGACTATCAGGTGCCTCCCATCTGGCTCAGGAATGCTGCCTACCTTTTCTTAACTCAGTTCTTGAAGAAGGCTGCAATCCAGAGGCCATCTCAAACTTGGCTGTGTCTGCCTCTCCTACTGGTTTTCCCTCTGCCCAACAGGCAACACAATCATGTGACCTCAGACACGTCTACATTTTCAAGACCAGCCTCTCTCCCTCCAAAGTAAAAAATTATAGAGTGTAGTGTCACACACCTATGGTTGAAGAAGGAAACAGGAGTCAAACTGATATATGAAGGACTTACCAATAAACTTGCTTATATTAGGTTACTCACAAGTAAAACTTAGCCAAAGGATATCTGCCTCCCGCCGGACAGTTCAGAGATGACACTGGATTCTAACAGTCCATTAAGTCCTGTGTGCCTCTTATTAGGAAGAATGTATTCCAGCCAGCCAGGCAGAATGACCTTGGTTAAAGGATGCCCCAAAGAAAATCCTGGCTTGTGATAATATCTTACTTAAATCTCCCATATGTCCAAAATGTCCAAATTCACAATTTCCAGACTCTGTGAAATGTCTTTAATTGTCCAAACTGTAAAAGTGTTTAATTGCCCAAAGTGTAAGCCTGTGAGCCCAAAGGCAACTCATTTTCTATAGGTTGTAAAGGATTTCTGTCCAGGGGCAGGTTTCTCTTTGGGCAACAGCCAGAACCAGAGTGTACTATTATTAAAGAGTTTTGCCCTTATTATTCCCTGAGTGCTTGAAGTAAATTCCCCCTGGGGGTGGGGGATTAATTCTCCAGTTCTTAAGAGGATGAGGCAGGAAGATCCAAAGCTCAAGCCCAGTCTGGGCTACAAAGTGAGACCAAGTCTCAAAACCAAACTAAACAGTAAATATTCCACCCACCCTATTTTTATGGTGCTGGCGCCAAGCCTTCCCCTGGAGACCCTGATTGTGTGACCTTGTCAAGTTATGTAAACAACATTGTCAAGCGACGGGTTTGGGTAATGTCCAAAGTGCCAAGACAAAAATGTGAGTGAGAGAGAGCATGGGGAAGCATTTGGTAAATGGAGAGGTATGCAACAGGCTCAGAAGGACAGTCACTTAAGCCTGGGCAATTTCAAGCCGCAACCTGACTTGGCACACTCTCCATCCTACAGCCGACTGGCTATGCTGTACATACCCAGTGCCTTTAGCCCTATCAGAAGTCTGCATCTCTGAGCAGGAGCCCAGGGGCCTTTGCCAGGTGCCTGTCTGCACCATGCCTGGGGCTGTATAGGCGTGTCCATGTCACTGCATTTCTTTCCTCAGACCCTGCTCCCCACCTCAGGCTCTCCTGACTTCCTGCCACACCCACCGCTAAGACAAGAACCAAAGGCTAAGCTGTCAACACAAATACAGAGCAGTGAATGTCTTCTGAGAGACCAGGATCTGTTTTCCCAAGACAGGCTTCAGATTTCCTCTCTCATAAAAATGCTTCAAAGAAGACTAATGTGTTCTATGCTTGGAAAACGTCTGGGAGATTCTGTTGACCCAAGCCTGAACTTCCCTGTTCTTCCCTTTCTCCCACTTATCTCTTCTGGTAACCTAAAAGGCTAGGGCAACACAGGAGACAGGTAATCATTTCTGCTTTGTTTTGGGTTTTAAGGTAGTTTCCTGAGTTGGACATAAAAATGCTTAGTAAAATAAACTCCAGACTCAACAAAGATCAACATTTAAGAATAGGGGATTCACTGGTCATGGTGGTATGAGCGGTTGGTACCAGCACTAAAGAGGAAGAGGGAAAAAAAAAAAAAAAAAAGGAAAAGGCAGATGGATCTTTGTGAGTTCAAGGCCAGCCAGTTCTACCTAGGAGGTTTCAGGCCAGCCAGGGCTATATAGTATTAACAAACAAACAAAAACAAGGTTGTAGGAGAGGAGAGGTTTGAGAGTCAGTTACACAGAGCTCTAACATTCTAGCCAGAGCATGCTAACCAGCAAGAATGAGTGTTTGTGGTGACCTCATCACGAGAGGCCACAAGCTAGCAGCCACAGGTGAGTTGCCTGGGTTCCCATACCCCGATGCTCTCTAGTTGTGGGATCTAAGACAAGTGACTGGCCCTTTTTGTGTTTCGGGATGTCCTTTTCTATTTTCCTCTCCTTTCTGTTCCTGCCTTTCTCTTGCTCTTGCTCTTACTTTCCCTTTCCTGTTGTTATTTTAGGGATTAGACCCAAGGCTCTACCGATAAAGACCCTTTACCACTGAGTTATACACCAGCTCCTCTAGCGTGTTCCTAAGAGCCCCTGCCCCTATAGGTGTTTTTGTAAGGATTCAGAGAATTTTCGGCTAGGGATTGAGCTCAGCTGGCAGAGTGTCTACCCAGTATGCACAAGACCATAGGGCCATTTCCCAATACCCCATAAAGAGCAGGACAAGTAACTATGATCACAACACTCAAGAGCCAAGAGGATCAGCTAACATCAAGTTCAAGACCAGCCTGGGCTTAAAAAAAAAAAGGTTGGCAGGTTAGTAAGGGCCCTATAAAGCATGGCTTTGTCCCTGTTCACAGAACCTGTGGGGCTAGCAAGATGGCTCAGCAGGTTGAGATGCTCGCTGCCAGACCTCATGACTTGAGCTTCATTTCCGGGGCCCACACGGTGGAAAGGAAGAATTGAATTCTAAAAGTTGTCCTCTAACCTCCATACTGGAGTTTCCTTTGGACCTGACAGATTTGTGCATGGAAAATGCACACACACACACACAGCACTCATGCACATGCACATACCACATACACACACACCATATACACACATACCACATACATACACACACACACACACACAGACCATACACACATACCATATATACACATACACACACACATACATACTAAATGTAATAATTTTTTTTTTAAGAACATGTTGGATGTCCTTTATCTTGTCACTTCGAAGGTCCAACTCACATCCAGATCCGCATCCTGAAGTGGAACCAAGCATCTTCAGTGTAGCTGGGACTAGGCTTCCAGCGGTTAGGAACGGCTGGATTAAGGAATAAGCAGGTACAGTTTCAGGAGCCCTGCTCTCATGGCAGGGCCAGGCTTTTGGGTCCCAGGCTTGTGTGACCTGTGTGCAGATCGCCTGGCAAGTGCTTCAGTGACCATGCTTTTAGGTGGAGCTGACAGAGCTGTGAGGAGCCGGAGGCAATCAAGAGTCACCTCAAGATCCTCTCTCCTAGGGATGCAAAGGAACCCCAAATCAGAAGGCCTTTCTCTTGGAAGGAACAGGACTTGGGGACTCAAGGAGGAGGATGGGGCGTAGCCAGCCCCACAGGCCCTGAAAGGGCAGGCTGTTGGGCAATGCTCTCCCTGTGGCATTGGGCCGGTCACGTACCTCTCTGGGATTTCCTGGGATGCAGGCACAGGAATTCCCCATTCCTTCAGAACCATACCTTTTGTTGTAGGGTTCCTTTTTTCCTCCCGGTGCTGGGATGGCACTCACAGCCCACACACGTCTGGCCGGTTGTTCTACCTCTCAGCTATATTCCCAAGCCAACAGAACTCCATTTTTAAATCTGAAATTCTACTAGTTTAACAATCCAACCCTTTTGCTGAACAATGAATGGGGAAGTAGGAGAGAGAGAGAGGAGTGGTGTCCTGGAGCTTTAGAATAATGTGCATGCCCTCTGTCCACACATCTTCCTGCATCCAGATGTTTGCAGCAGTTAGAAGCCACAGCCCTTCCTCTGGCTTCAGACACCACTCACTCACAGCCCATCCTATCAGAGCCTTCAACTTGTTTAATAGGTGAAAGAGAAGCATACACACTGAAAATACTGATTACCGTCAAGGTCCCAGACAGACTGAACCAGGGTGAGAGGTGACCTGGCTGCCTCCCAGCCTGTGCCCTGGAGGTAAACCCTAGCAGCCTCCTTGCGTGAGTGTGGTATTCTGGAGAAGGGCCCTCCCTCCCCCCCCCCACCCCGTGCTGACTCTTCCTCCACACTGCCTGCGGTGTCACTGTTCTCCGTGGACTGGTGGAGCAGCATGATTATCTCTACTCTGCCACTCTTACGAAATGGTGTATCTTGTAAGATCAGTTGTAACTGATAGGAAATTTGACGGGCAGAGTAGCACATGCCTGGAATTCCAATACAAAAGGATGGAATTGGAGGCCATCCTGGGCTACATAGCAAGTTCCAGGCCATCCTGGGTTACATAAGGAAGAATCTGTCCCAGAGACAACCAAATGGTCAGTCATGAAAACATAAACATACAAGTAACAGTACACAGACTGAGCAGGCTGTGTTTACATATTTAGAAACACACACACACACACACACACACACACGTAACAACAATTAAAGAAAAAGAGGCCATGAATTTGAAAGAAAGCAAAAAGGGCGGGTACATGGGAGGGTTTGGAGAGAGGAAAGAGAAGGGGGAGTTATGTAATTATATTGTAATCTCAGAAAGAAAGAAAAAAAAAAAAACCTTAACAAAAAACAACCTAAGAAGAGCCAGGCATAGTGGCACACGCCTGTGATCCCAGCACTCAGGGAAGCAGAGGCAGGTGAATCTCTGCGAGTTCAAGGCCAGCCTGGTCTACAAAGACCAGAACAGCCATGGCTACATAAAGAAACCCTGTCAAAAAAAAAAAAACTAAAACAAAACACCAAAGAGAAAGAAGTAATGAAGGAAGAAAGGAAGGGAGGAAGGGAGGGAGGAAGGGAAGAAGGAAGGAAGGGAGGAAGGAAGGAAGGAAGGAAGGAAGGAAGGAAGAAAGGAAGGAAGGAAAAAAGGAAGGAAGGAAAGAAAGGAGTGAGAGTGGGAGGGAAGGAGGAAGGAAGGAAGGAAGGAAGGAAGGAAGGAAGGAAGGAAGGAAGGAAGGAAAGAAGGAAGGGAGGGAGGGAGGAAGGAAGGGAGGAAGGAAAGGAGGAAGGGAAGAAGGAAGGGAGGGACAGAGGGAAGAAAGAAGGAAAAGAAGAGAAGAATGAGGGGGACAGAACAGGAAGACTGTGTGAAGATCCCGTGTCTTGCCACCCTCTTTCAGTAAACGAATGGTAATCTCTGGCATCCATGAGACGCGTAGTGCCTCAGAGAAGACACAGCACACTTGCCCCACCCATGGTCAGACTTGCCCGTGTGACGCCGGGTGGCCTGGAGAGTATGGGTAGAGGTGACCCGACTAGTTCTGAGCAGAAGATCCAAACGTCATTTCGTGTTCCTTTTCCTTGTCTTGCTGTTTCTGTTTGCCTTGAGAACACCAAGTTCTGACTGGGGCTTCCCTTTTGATTTGGGTCATACATGAGCAGTCACAGGCAGCAGAGCCGCAGCCACTAACTTATTAGGCAAATGAGAAACAAGCCATCGTTGGTCCAGCCTGCTTAGACTGCATGTTAACCCAGTAGAAGCCGACTCACACACCATTACCCCCAAATAATACCATGATTTATCCATACGCCTGCCCTTTCAGATCTATGTTAAAACCTAAATGCTACAAATAAACTCTGAGTCCCCATTTGTGCCACGTGTCAGGCTCTGAAATCACCAGACAAAGATGCCTGAAATCAGTTCCAAACAGTGCTCAAACAGGTGCTAAGTCTCAAGAAATGGTTCAGTTTCTATTCAAGATGGTGAATCACGCTAGGGTACTGCTATTTCCTCTTCTCCAGGGCTGGCTACTGTCTTGAAATAAAAACAGCACAGAATCCAGACCAAATCCCACACTTGGCTCTCCTGTTCCTTGCTGTACTGTGGTTCGTTCCTGTGTCAGCTTGGCTAGACTAAGGTTATATTGGTACAGTATTATAGTGTGAGACAACAAAGTGATTGAATCAAACATGCATTTAAGTGTTGCTGTGAAGGTATTTTATAGATGTGCCTGGCAGCTGCAATCACTCTCAAGCCTTTAAGACCTAGAATCAAGTTTCCTGGGGAGGTCGGAATTCTCCCTTAAGTAGCACCAGCTCCCACCCGAGGTTCTAGCCCACTGGCTTGCCTTACAGATTACAGCCAAGTCAATTATTCTTTAATGAATGTCCTCCTCCCTCTCCCCTATGCCTGCCGCCCTGCATCTCCTCCAACTCTGCAGAAAGAATCCAAGAGTTCTCATTCCTAGGTCTGAACTGTCCTCATATTTACAGAACATCTGGGCCAGGCCTCTTCTGTGTCTTAGCAAGTTCTGCCTCGGCTGGGAATAAGGGAAGCTTGAACAGATGGAAGAGTTCGTCCATCCGAGGTAAATATCCATACACAGTGATCTAATGACCTCTCCTCTCCTTACTCCTGTCCTCTGTCTCCAATATACGTCCTGGCTGCTTTTCCTCTTTAAGATCAGCTTTAATTATGACTTACACCAAATCTGTACCGCCACCCCCCCAAAAAAGTTTATTTATTATTTTGAGGTAGAGTTATATATCCTAGGCTGGCCCAAAACACATCGTGTAGCCAGAGGTGGCTTTGAACTGTTAAACCTCCTACAGCTACCTCCTGAATGCTGCATTTAAAGTTTTTGGCATCACCCCCAGTGTTTGAAAGGCTGGAGATAAGACCCAAGACTTCATGCATGCTAGGAAAACACATTGACTAAAGTTAGCCCACAAGTTAGCTGACTGAAGACCTTCTGGCAGCCTTTCCCTCTTTCCATCTCCCTTCCTTCCCTCTCTCTCTTCCTCCCTCCCTCCTTCCCTTTTCACTCACTTCTACCAAAGTGAGGATTACAAAGACCAAGGGGATTGCTATGGGAAAGGACTATGAAGGCTGGGACAGAAAGCTGAAAAGCCCCCGCCAGGGAACAGGTTCAGGATCACGGGTCACTTGAGGTGGGGAGGGGGCACAGAAACTTCCAACTTGCTGGGGAGATTGTTGGGTGATACAGTTAGTTGTTGACACAGGACCGAAGAGAGGCGGTGGAGGGAGGCGGAGAGTGATTTGGGGTGAATGCTGAATGTGTCTGTGGATCTGCAAGGTACTGTGTGTTCGGCCGGAGGAGATAGAAATGGAAACTTAGAGACTATAAAATCTGAAGGAAAGCCATGGGGTTTGGTTGGACTTCAGAATACTGGGTAGGGGAAAATCTGGACTTTTAACCTGGTTCCTCAGAAAGGAAAGTGGTGTGGGGCAGGAGGTTGGAAGAGTTCAGTACTCCAAGGACTAGCCAGGCAGGAGGCAGCAAAAAGAAGGAGACAATAGCTAATGGTGTAGACGAGGGTAAGGTGCTTGATGAGCATTTACAAAGGCCTGCTTCAAACCCTGTGCTGCAGGCAACACCAGGACGAGCACAACGGTAGGTGTGGACAGTGCGGAGGAAGGAGCAAGGAGAGATGCTAGGAAGTGACAGAAGAAAACATCCCCAAGTAGAGGGGAAGGTGCTGTCTTCACCTCCGAAGGATCCTACTGCTAAGCAAGATGAAGACAGGAAAGGGAGAAAACACAAATCTAGGCAGGGTTTGCTGATACAGTCTGATACAGTAACACTCTCTGGGTAATTATTTTCAAAATTTCCTTGAACCGGGGAAGGCAGGTGAGTGTGTTCTGGAAAAACAAAAAACAAACAAACAAACAAGAACCTGAAAGTTTTTGTTTCTGTAGAAAGAACAAAATGTCATCTTCCAAACAATAAAATCCAACTCTTCAACAATACTGGATTCTAAAAAAGTGTCAAAGCAGACTTTGACGATAAAATTATATGTCAATGTGCTGGTGTTGGTGGGGCAGACTTTAAAGACATGGTATAACAAAATTAAAAGGGAATCTAAGAAAAGAGAACAGTGACATCAACTGAACAACACAATGAAGGGTGCAATCCCAGAGCAGGACTTGTCTCCAGACCAGGAGGAGGCCAGGAGTCGTGTGAAAGATGTCCAAGAAGAAAGCAGATCAGAATCATCAGATAGTGACTATGAAAGAGGATGATCAATGATTTAAAAACAAAAATCAAAAAATGGTGGCAATCAAAAACTCCAGGAAAAGCAAAAGGTTATATGAGAACACTGAGTTCCGCAAACAAAGCAAACTGTTTTGAAAAGTACACATATGTTTGAGTTATAACACGTACACGAAAAAGTAGATATTAAGTGCACTGATAATTTTTCGCAAATGCACACTTACCAAGCATACGCCGCTACCAAGGCAAAAAGAAATACTTCCCTCCAGAAAGTTCCTTCCTGTCTTTTTCTAACCAATCTCCCTTATCCAAAAGCTCTGAAACCAGCTAAATCTGAAAACAGATGATGTGTAGCAAGTGAAAGCACATTGTCTTTGGTTTTCTCTAGCACTGAGTATTGAACTCAAGACTTCTAGCACCCTAGGAAAGTGCTCTAACCACCAAAGGACTCCTTCAGTCATCCTGCAGACAAGCAAATGTAAAATAAACAATTATACCTAGTTCTTTATGGACCCGGTCACAATTATTTTGTCTCTCTTATTGCTCGATTTATTTATTGTAATTGTGTGTGTTGCGTGCATGCATAATACCACAGAACATGTGGGGAGGTTAAAGACAACCATTGGGAGTCAGGTCTCTCCTTCTGCCACTTCCGAACTGGGGATAGAACTTAGGTCATCAGACTCCTCATCAAGTGCCTTTACCAACTGAGGAATCTCCTAGACCTGCGTTTTATTTTATTTTTATCAGTATAGATTAATTGTATATGATCTTTTCTTACTACGACATTCACATACTGTTCAGTCATGTGTTTTGCTCATCATCATCTGTGTTATCTTCACTTGCCTGTCTCCCTGTGCTCTTTCCAAGCCGTCCTCACCGAGGAGGCAGCGATAAGGAAGGAACGGATGGAATCTCACAATGCATAAAAAGAATGGCCAAGGGGGATTTAGGGCTCTAATAGGAATCTAAGAATGCAAAGTTGGTTTAACACTAAAAACCTGTCAACATAATAATACGTCATGTTACTATGATAAAAACTAAAAATAAAAAAAAAAAGTGCTGATCAACTCCGACAGCTAGAGAGCAAGCACGACAAATTGGTGATTTAAAAAAGAAAAAGGAAAAGAGAAAAACACTATAACGAACAGGACTAGAACTTTTTGGGCAGGGATATAGTTTGTAGATTTTGTGCTTACCTAGCATGTGCAGGGGCTGACTGATTGATAGACAGACAGACAGACAGATAGACAAACCAAATCAAAGGAAAAAGGGGGACATCTATGAAAGCAACAGCTGACAAGGTGCCTGCTGCAGACAGACATGCCACAGAACTGAGGCACTAAGCTCAGGACCTTAGCACTTCTATGCATCATCAGCTTGGAGGCTCCCACCAGGGCAACAGGGCAGCAGAAGTAAAGGCATTGGATTGCAAAGGAAAAGGAGGTAAAACCCCCTACACATAGTTGATGTTCTCTTTGGGGCTTTTCGTTTTTTTTGGTGTGTTTTTTTTGTTTGTTTGTTTGTTTTGTTTTGTTTTTGTTTATTTTTCTGTGTAGCCTTGGCTGTCCTGGTCTCACTTTGTAGACCAGGCTGGCTTCAAATTCACAGAGATCCACCTGCCTCTGCCTCCCCCAAGTGCTGGGATTACAAGTGTGTGCTACCATCGTCCGGCACTCTCTCTGATCTCCTATCCCACCTCATTTTTTTTTTCAATTGACTGTGTTTCTATACAATAGAAATTTCAAAATCTAAAACAAAATTAAGAAAATTTAATTTAGAGTAGCATCAAAAAATTAGGTGAGTTTCGGGGTTGTTGAATTTTTTTTTTTTTTCATATTTGTCACCCTGGCTGGTGGCCTGAAATTCACTAGGTAGACCAGGTTGGCTTTAGACTCATGGAGACTGGCCTGCCTCTGCCACCCTCTGCCACTCTCGGCTGCCTCTGCTGGAAGAAAGGTATGCGCCTCCACACTCAGCAGGAATTACTTTTAACAACAAAATGTAAAATTCTCTAGGAGCTAGGGAGATGGTTGTGTCTGAGTTCAATCCCTGGGATTTACATAACAAAGACCTTTTAAAATTGTGCTGTAAACCGCTGGGCAGTGGTGACACACGCCTTTAGTCCCAGAGCTCTGGAAGGTAGAGGCAGGAGGATCTCTGGGAGTTCAAGGACAGCCTGGTCTACAAAGTGAATCCAGAACAGCCAGTGCTACACAGAGAAACCCTGTCCCAAAAAACCAAAATGTGCTATAAAAGAACAAGCATATAGAAGGATGTCTTTTGTCCATAGATTGGAAGACTCTGGGGAGCTTGTTTTGTTTGGGTTTACTGTGGTGATGGGGAGAGTAGTAATAATAGGTTTGTTATTGTTCTAAAACTTCCAAAACCGTGAACCAAAATGCCCTGCTTTAATTTGTTCTTTCCGGTATTTGTCACAGCCATGAGAAACCTGACACAATGACCACAGGAAACAAAAATGTATGGTTACATAAAAAGTACAAATGTCACACAACAGTCAGTCACAAGGGTGGCATTCAGGCTTTCAGCTCACGCACTGACTGAGAATGTGACATGTCCACAAGACGGAATGCTGTTCACACAAGAAGGAACAGACTACAAGCTACAGCTCAAAGTCTTGGAAACACAATACTAAGTGACAAAATGTCACATTACCAAACGATTATATTATATGAATAAGAAACTCATATAGAAAGTAGATTAGTCTCAAAAATGGAAGAGAGAGAGAGAGACTAGGGGCTCTAGGGGCTATGAGGAGAAGGAAAGAAGGAATGAATGATGTGGATATAGGATCTCTATGAGGGTGATGAAAAGTCTGGAATTAGGTGGTAGTTATTGCTGCAGAACTCTGTACATATATTTTTAAAAACTACTAATTTGCAAACTTTGAAATGATGGGTTCTAGGCTATTTGAAAAGAGGAAGAGGGAAGGCAAAAGAAAAATATATGGAAAGTTTGGAGGGTGAAGAAAAAGAAATTAAGGAATTGATTGGGTCCTTTATCTTCTCAGTGAAATAATCGTTTTCTCCATAAAAGCTTCTTGACCTAGATGAAGGCCAACAGTTGCACATTCAATAAAGGGCAAAGGTTTTTGCTGGTTTAGATGGGGGAAGACTTTAAGGGCAGAGTTGAGGGCCAGTGGCTCAGTCACTAAGAGCACTTGATAGAAAGGCTCATGATCTGAGTTCAATCTCCAGGCTCCACATACTGAAAGGAGAAAACTGACTCCTGTGACCTCTACATGTACGGTGTGACAAACTCCTGCCCTTCCCCCATGAATACAGACGTATGAAAACTTTTAGATAAATTAATGTATTAAAAGGGAAGTTTCCATTGGTCCTGTAAGTGTTCAGGACTGTGTTCTAAAACTTCCAAACCTGTGAACCAAAACAAATGGCCCTGCTTTAATTTGTTCTTTCCAGTATTTGCATACAAAAGGAGCCCTTTGTGTGTTGCCATCCTGGGCCATGGTTTGCAGCCCAAAGACCTTAGAAGCAGGAATCTTTTCTTGGCCACTAAAGCCCACCTCTTTGCCAGTGAAATGCTTTCAGCATCTAGATAAAACATCTCCATGGTCTTGGCAAGTAAATTTTCTCAGTAAACAACTCATCCTCCCAGAGGCAACTCCATGGGTACTTCCTGGACACCCACCCAGGGGCAAAAACTAAGGTTGCCCTTGTCCAAAAAAGCTGCCTTTAGAAACGCCACAGGCACTCACCTGGATATGAACTCAGATGGTGGAGTTCTCGGAAGCAGAGAATAAAATGGTGGCTGTCAGGGCTTAGGGGGTGGGGACAGATTAGGGAACTGATGGGCAAAGGTACAAAATGTCAGCTAGATGAATGAATCAAGAGACCCCTTTGTGTGTGTGTGTGTGTGTGTGTGTGTGTGTGTGTGTGTGTGTGTGTGACATAAGGTGTTACCAACCTTGGGAGTCACAACCTGTGCCCCAACGAGCCAGTTAGGCTGTCCCCTCCTCAGTGAGCCAATGAAAATAGCCCAATTAATAATGAAGAGCAGAAAAGGAGATTTATTTATTTAAGAGGGCCGAAGGAATCAGCCATGTCCCTATCCCCCTCATCCCCCAAGTCCTTCTTTGGGGAGAGGAAGTATGGTTGGATTTTAAATATTGCAGAGATACACAACTAAGCAGTCTAGGTCAAGATGTGGTCTTGCCACCACCATTGATCCATCACTGTCTGCAACCTAGAAACCTCTTCATGGGAGACAAGTTCCCCCTCTGGCTGGCCCCTTCTCCTTCTCAGCATGAGATTCCCAGGAAAATTCCACTTCTTTGACATTCATTGAGTCTGACCTAGAGACAGAAGGGTCTCTTTGGAATATCTTCATTTCTACCAAGCCGGGAACAAGTATAAAGAAAATCCATTTTTCTTTTGCAAATTGCTGATAGATTTTGAGAGTTCCAAGGTAAATAAAGATGTGAGGTAATATGCTCATTAATTAGCCGGCTTTAGCCTCTCCGCAACAAATACAGACCTCAGAACACTATGGTGTATGCCATGCACACAAAATTTATTTGCAAAATACAACACACACACACACATACAAACGTTGTTTAAAGAAACAAATAAATGGCTGCCTTTTTCTCCTTTTGCTTTCAAGTAATCCCTTTATTGCCAGGAGACCCTTCCTCAGTCCCAAAGAACACTGATCTATCTCAGCGGCTGGAAAACCAGCCAGGACAACCGTCCAATTTGGAATAGTTGTGAAGCTGAGCGTCCCTTAGACTACCACAGAGGCGGAACTTCCCCGTCCTTTCCCAGAAGCAGAAGCCAGGGAACGCACCAATGCAGGATGGTGCACTTTGGTTCCCATGTAAACAGCCTTGGCCACTTGCCTTGGTCTCTATCAGTACAAAGAGAAGACAATGCGTGGCGATCGCCCAACCTTGAGATTTCCTGCTCCACGGCGCCCTCTAGTGGTCAGCTACACCCAGGCGTTCTGACCTCTCTCCTCGTAGCCCTTAACTGTGGGTACCAACCATCCTTGATTGGGCCGAGGAACCGTCCCATGGCTGCCAAACTGCTAATGCTGAGATCGCCCAAGAAGCTGATTTAATTGGCCCAGACTTAACCTAGAGTCTGGGGGGTTTTATTATTGGGAACCGCTGACTTTCCTTGGAGGTCTACCAAGCACCCCAAGTTGGGCCGCTGTCTTTTTTGCAGACTCCACTCTGCTTTCTGGTATGAAGGACCTTTGGGGAGGTTAGGCACCAAGAGCACCCCACCTTCACACGTCCACCCCCTTCTTCTGAAATATTCCTGGTGGTGGGTGCGCCTTTAATACACAAAGCTTGAGAAAACTTTTTGAAAATTTTCACAAATAGATAAAACGTTTTGTCTTTGCAGCGTGCTGACATCATCCCTGGGTCCATGTGTGTGCGGAGCGTGTGTTTGCCTGTGTGCCCGACTTCTTCATAGTCACTTCAAGACCTCCCAAAGGCCTTTGGCGTGGGCTTCCTTAGCCAGGCCAGCCCCACCTTGGCCTTATGCTGAGTGGATTGTAGCTTTGGACACTTCTGTTTCCATGTGTACTGTGTACGGTGCTCCATTCACTGGGCAAAGTTCCAGATCTGCTGTCCTGTCCTCCCGGACTCAACCAGATCCCTAGAGTAAGGTTCACGAGGAGCCACATGTATCTCTGCTTTCTTGATGAGCGCCCCCACCCCATAAGGATTTGTCAGTCTCTAACTGACAAATTAGATGCCCTGTCAACAGCATGCGTAGGAATGCCACAGTGAGCCAGCCCAGGGGCACAGGCCTATTATCCCAGCATTTCAGAGGCTGAGACAGGAAGACTGGAGGTCGTCTGGGTGTGCAGCGCAGTGACAGAAAGATTGCTTAGTATGTGCTAGACCCTGGAGTCAATCCCCAGCATTGCAATATACCGTAAGCTTGCTGGGCTCCTCTCAGAATACAGCCACTATCGACACTGCAATCACCAATTTTTTTAGTTCTATGTGTACAGAGCTCTTCATGAACCTTTGAACAGTATATAAGAATATATATGTACACACACACACACATATATGGAGTATATAACAGTGTCTAAGTCAACACACCTCAGACATGTGAACAAGCTTATTTATTGCTACACCAGTCACAACAGCTCGGAAATAGAACCTAGAGGTCCATCAACAGGAAAACAGAACAGATTAATGAAATGTACACGCACACATTGGAATTCCATTTCGCTATAAAGAAAAAGGAGCTCATGACATTTGCAGGAAAGTATATGAAACTCTGCAGCCCGGTCCATGTTGATATCCAAGGCTATGTCACCACCAAAGGCCATTTGGATGGCCATGGGCTGCCGCTTGAAGCCATGTTGATGTCTAAGTGCCATGCTGAGCTGGCCCGGTCCCTTAATGGCTAGGAGAGAGCTGGCCCCATCCCTCACTGACCTATAGCACCAGCACTGATGTGGGCTCCAGAATGCTGGCCCTGCCCCCATGACATAGGCTTGGGAGAATTGGCCTTGCCCCTCTCAGGCCCGTGGGACCAGCAGTGACTTGGGCACTGGAGAACTGGTCCTACCCCTTGCCATAGGGAAGGAAGGCCAGTGGAGACCCCAACTGACCAACTCAGCTACCACCCAGGCCCAGATCCAGGGCTTTGCGTTGGCCCATCCCAACATCTACCCCATCTATATGAAGGGGCTGGACCTGCAAATACAAAGCTACAGGATCTCTATTACTCTGGGCAGGTTGCACCCAGAGGGTTTTTTTTTTTTTGTTTTTGTTTTTGTTTTTGTTTTTATTTTGAGGTAGGCTACAAGGATGGAGGACAGATATGGAAGGACTGGGAATTGAGTAGGATTGGGGTACATGATGTGAAATTCCAAAAGAATCAATTTAAAAAGATCTTAGAATTTGTGAGGACACTAAGAAATGTAGAGAGGTGAAGGAGATAGTAGTAAAAACCAAAGATCTAAAGTTCAGCACTGGGAGATGGCTCTGTGGGTAAAGGGCTCACTGCGTGCTTCTGTTGCTGTGATGTAACACCATGACCAAAGCAACTTGAGGAGGAAAGGGTTTATTCAGCATACAGTTCCATATCACTGTTCATTATCAAAGGAAGTCAGCACAGGAACTCAAACCAGGCGGGCACCTGGCGGCAAGAGCTGATGCAGAGGCCATGGAGGAGTGCTGCTCACTGGCCTGCTCCTCATGGCTCGCTTAGCTTGCTTTGTATCGAATCCAGTGTAGCTCTCATTTTTTAAAATTCTACTTCATTTGGAGTGTTTGGGCCTCTACCTCCCTCCCAACCCCCCCCAACCCTAAGTAGGAGAGAGAGGGTTAGTGAGGAGTTGGGGAGCAGACCTCTTTACTTCTCCTAGTTGTTTAGGACCTTTGGGAAATATACCAACATTCATCAACAGCAAATGCAGCCTTTAGTCTCCTCCATGCTGCTGCACCCTGAAGTTTTTCTCTGCCTGTCTACTCCAAATCACCACACAGTCTCTGGTCTCTCCAAACTGCTACATGCCACATGCCACATGCCAACACTGCACACCACCAATTCTCTCTCTGAGCTCTCAAATTTATACCCTCAGAGTCCTAGACCACGCCCCTCTCCGTGCTGCATGAGGCAGGCCCTTACCAGCTGGCAAAAGCCCCGCTCCGCCCCCACCCAAGACAATTAACAGCTGCAGACAAACTATAGTCCAACTAAAATCCCACACTTGAGATTAAAACAAAAACATATTTACATAACTGAGTTTACAAAGAAACCAAAACTTCCGTTACGACCCAGGACCACCAGCCCTTGCACCACCCGAAATGGGCTAGGGAGGGTCCCATCAATCACTAAGAAAATGTCCTACAGGCTTGACTACAACCTGATCTTTTGGAGGCATCTTTCTCAACTGAGGTTCCCTCCTCTCAAGTTAGTTTAACTTGTGTCAAGTTGACATAAAAACTATCCAGCACAATAATTCAGTTACTATTTTGTTGCTATGAAGAGACACCATGACCAAAGCAAGTCTTAAGAAAGAAAACATTTAACTGTGGGCTCTCCTCCAGTTTCAGCAGTTTAGTCCGTTATCATCACAGTGGGGAGCATGGCTACAAGCAGGCACGGTGCTAGAGAAGTAGCTAAGGGCTACATCCCGAACCATAGGCAGAGAGAGAGACCGGGCCTGGCATGGGCTTTGAAACCTCAAAGCTCACATCCAATGACACACTTCCTCCAATAAGGCCACACCTCCTAATCCTTGGAATCCTTCCAAGTAGTTCCACTACCCAGTGACCAAGCAGTCAAATATTTGAGCCTCTAAGGCCATTCTTATTCAAACCACCTCGCTGTACAAGTATGAGGTCCTGAGTTCTGAACCCCAGAACTCATGTAAAAACTGGGTGCGGCTTCAAGCATCTGTAATCCTAGCGTTATCAGGGATCTCCAGAGGTCATTCATTGGTCGGCCAGAGCAGCCCATCAGTGAGCTTCACATTCTTTGAGAGATATTCTCTAAGTACTAATAACAGATGATGATGATGATGATGATGATGATGATGATGATGATGATGATGATAAAATGGAGAGAAATAGAGGGCATACAATATCAATCTCTTACTCGTATATGCATATACACATACAAGTACCACTATCCACATGAATATATACATATCACACACACACTCACACTCAACCCAAGGTTTCATGAAGGTTATGCCTCTCGCTAGGCATGGTGGCACTCACCTGTAATCCCAAGCACTACTCAGGAGGCAAAGGTAGGTGGATCTCTGTGAGTTCAAGGCCAGCCTGGTCTACAAAGCAAGTCCAGGACAGCCAAGGCTACACAGAGAAACTCTGTCTCAAAAAAAAAAAAAGAAAGAAAGAAAGAGAAAGAGAAAGAAAGATAAAAAGGAAGGAAGAAAGAAAGAAAAAAGAGAAAAGAAAAAAAAAGAAAAGAAAAAACTTTGCCTCTCATCTCGGTGCAAATCAGAATTTGCTTCATTAGTCCATTTAAGTTCACTTCAGCAAATAGCCAAAGAAGGAAGGACTGACTGCAGACTGTACTGCTGGTAATCCCCATTACTAGAGGTTGAGACAGGACCACAAGGTCAAGACAAGCCTGAGATTGACATTGTCTTAAAAAAAAAAAAAAAAAAAAAAAAAAAAAAAAAAACTTGGTATATAGCTCAGTGGTACAGCACTTGCCCAGCATGTCCAGAATCCTGGGCTCAAACCCCTAGACCCACACTACTACCTAAATTATTCATGGGTCCAAAGGGTAGACAGATAAACAGGACAGATGTGAGCGGAACTTGAGACTGCTTCAGAGACACCTGCAATCAGGCCTCAGGACCACAATGCCAGGAAGAACTTCTCTTCCCCTAGCCCCTACCCCAGGCTCTGCTCTTCCTCTCCCTGTGGCCTTCCTTCTCAGCTACACAAGAGAGCATTCTCTGCAGACAGAAAATACGGCCTCAGGCAGGTCTGGGCTGAAATTGTGGGCCCTCTGTCAAAGAGGAAGAGACATCTTCCCCGTTCCATTGAAAACAAAACAGAAGTAGACTTACTGTGCCCTGTCATCTCCCACTGCTCCCAATCCAGTCAGTTCCGTGTCCCCCAAAATAAGGAGGGTGAGGGGACAGCTGGAGAGATGGCTCCACAGTTAAGACCACTGGCTGCCGTGCAGAGGAACCACATGGGTTCCCGGCACCCACGTGGCCCCTCACAACCACCAGTAACTCTAGCTCCAGGGGAATATAAGATATTAAGAAAGATGGTAGAAAACAAAGCCAGGGAGCCATAGTGTAAAAATAAGGTAAGGGCTTTCTACGCCCGTCCTAGCTTCCAAATAATGACACAATAATATGTTACATTTATTAGTAAGCTTTAAAACACCATAGCTGGGCAGATACTCATCTATTCTGACCCGTCTACACTAGACTATTTCCCAGCCACATGCCCCATTACCTACCATCTAGTCTCGCCCTAACCTCTCCTGCTACAACTTTGTCCTCATGGTGACCCCCTCATGGAGACCTCTTCATGGCCTGGCAACCTTCCCCTTTTATCTCTTTTCTTTTCTTTTTTTCTTTTTTTTTTCTCTCTCTCTCTCCACCTGGGATCCCTTAACTGGGATTGGAAGTCCCACCTCATTTCTCCTCTCCTTCTTGTCCAGCTATTGGCTGTTCCTCTCTTTATTAGCCAATCAGAAATGATGGAGAACACTTTTTATACACCATTGAGATAGGAGATTCTTCATAGAAATGACCATGTCCATGTCTGAACTGCAACCAGATCTCTGGGCACAGAAATCAACATTTGAACATACCGTGCCCAAGACTACCCCCTACATGGAATCACAATTTTTCTAGAATCAGGGTCTACAGTTTCCAACAATTGCCAAAAAGATGCTTAACCCAAAGGCTTCATCTTGCAAGGCATCTTGATGGTCATCCAGTTCAATGCCCTCATTTTCCTGCTGAGAATGCTGCAAACAGAGAGTTTAGGGGATTTTTCGAAGGCCCACACAACCGGATGGGACTCTATATTCTTGGGTGTATCTCAGGGAAAAGAGGAGTGAGGGGCAGAGTCATAATCTGACCTGGATTCAGTTCAGAGGAAGATGAGAATGAGGAGTTGGGGCTTGTGGTTGACACCCACATCCCCAGGACACAAGGAGCCAGAGATAAACCAACCTGAGTGACATAAGTGAGTTGTAGGCCAACCTGGGCTATAACAAGGCCCTGTCTCAAAAATCCAAACAGAACCAGGGTGGGAGAAGATCAGAGGGCAGTAAAGCTGGTTTTAAAAAAGAAAATAGTTGAAGTCAACAAATGGCTTAAGTTCCCAGATCCCACTGGTGTGTGGACTTGTGGGGAATTTTGAAAATTGGCCCTGGCCCCACCTGACTGGAAATGGACAAATGTTGATTTGAGTTTTAAAAATGGAACAGAGGGTTTCCAAGGATGCCAGTCTGGGAGCAGGACTAGGATTCAGGGCTCACTAAAGACAGGCCCTGCCAGACTGGCATCACTTCCCTAATCTTAGCCTAGCCTTTAGACAACGTTTTGAACTCAGCAATTCCTGTGGGGAACATTGTTCCAGACCCCAAGGCCTCTGGCTTGTTAAGTTGGAACCGCAAAGCCAAGGATGACAGGAGATGGGGGCTGAGCACAGTGGTAGAATAGGTACTTGCAAGGTGAGCTGGATTCATCTCTACCATCAAACCAAACTGAATCAAAACTCAAGGACGGTAAACTGGTGATTCTCAGCTATATTCAACCTTCAAACATTCTAAATCAGTGAGGAAAAAAGGTTCGTAGCTTGGTAGTAGAGCACTTGCCTAGCATGCACAGGACCATGGGTTCAATTCCCAATACAGTAAGAAACCAAATAGTGTTGATTGTGGTCTGGAAGCCAGCCCTCATTATATGAGATCTATTCTTTAAAAAAAAAAAAGGTGGTGCATACCCTTAATCCCAACACTTGGGAAACAGAGGCAAGTGGATATCCGAGACAAGGCCAGCAAGGTCTACAGAGTGAATTCCAGGACAGCCATGGCTGCACAGAGAAACCCTGTTTGGGGGAAGGAAAAAAAAAAAAAGTCAGGTGTGGTGGTTTATGCCTTTAGTCCCAGCACTTGAGAAACAGGGAGGCGAGACCAGACTGGGCTAAACTGTGAGTTACAGGCCAGCCAAGGCTACATAGTGAGACCGTGCCTCAAGTAAAAAAAGGAAAGGAAAAAAAAAGAAATCAAGTAGATGGAGACATTCTCCACTAAATCGCCCTCCTGGATTTCTGATGACCCTTGCCTTCCCTCTGCCCAGCATGGCTATCACTGTCCTCCATGGTAGAAGCAAGCATATGCTACTCTAATCCATCCAGACCCCAACACTCCCTACTGCCATTCACGCATCCTGCTCTCTGTCTACAACCAGCACAGAGTTAGATAGATAATGTGACTCTGATCACGTCCATCACCACACACCATTGTGTAGAGACTCAGAGAGAAGACAGGAGCGGAGATGGAGGATGTGTCTGATAACTCACAAGATGGCAGCTGAGCACAGGCTGTGGGCTCCTGTCAGAAATCTTTCTATGCCATATATGAGGATTAGAATCTTGAAGTGTATTGGAGTAGGCATGCACATTGGTTTGTTTGTTTGTTTGTTTGTTTGTTTGTTTGTTTGAACAGGATCTTGCTCTTCAGCCCAAGCTGGCCTGGAAGTAACTGCAGCCCAGGATGGCCTCAAACTTGCATCAGTCCTCTGGAGACTCCAGATGTGAGTCATGATGCCAGCTGTGTACCTACATTTGAGACAGAAAGTAATAAACGAAAACAGGAGAATTCAAGAATAAGAATAAGAAGGTGTTTCTTCTTTCATATTTAAAAAAAGTATGTTTGCTATATTGTTACATATGTTAAATACATCCATTCCAGTAATTTGAACATATGAAAAGGACACAATGATTAAACTGTGTTTGTCACCTTGGACCAGCATGGCTCCGCTCTGGACTACACTGTCCCTTTGTATCCCCTATCACCAACTTGGAGGTTCTTTTTCTTTCCAGATAGGCAGACGGGAGAGGCAGCCTGGCTCTCCTTGACAACAGTTCTAGATTCTTGGGTTAAAAATGGGCAGCACGGTGATTTAACACTCCACCAACTTCTTTGCATCTTATTAAGATAAATTAAGCAAAACAAGAGTCTAGGCTTGCAGAATGCAGAGTGTTGCTGGCGCACGACTCCCTGAGCTAGCCTGCTTCTTCTGTTTGTTGTTTGTTTGTTTGTTTGCTTGCTTGTTTTTCTGAAAGCCATGTTTTCCTCATGCATCTTCTTCAATTTTAACTTGGTGAATTGTGGCATCTCCACACCTGGGCTGTCTGCTCTCAGTCAGAAGTTGCAGAGGAAATGGAACCAGGTGTGAGCAGCAGCCTCTCTCTCCTCTGTGGGGTAGAGAACTGCCGACAGGAAGTATTCCCTAAGCAGACACTGAAGGATTAGCATAGACTAATAAATGGATAGGGATGCAGGAAGTTACGTAGCATCATGGGTGACAGGAGAGACACAAAAGCAATGGAGGGGACCAAAGGCAAGTTTCAAATAGATAGGGATTCCCTCTAATCTGGGAAAACTAACCTATAGCAAAGGGAAAGAGAAGATGGGTATGGGTTGCTCACAGACCTTTCTTTGAAGTTAGAACTATGCTAGCAAACATTTGAAGTCGTGCTCAAGCGTAGTAGACACTGGAGGAGTACATGTGAAAACAGTAACATGCATCACTCACACACCCATCGGAGGGACAGTGACATTGAGGATGGTTTGCATCTCTGATTCCAGCACTCTGGAAGCTGAGGCAGGAAGATCATGAGTTCTAGGACAGCCTGGGCTATGTAGTGGGACCCTGTTCTAAGAAAGAGGAGTGGGGGCTGGAGAGATGGCTCAGAGGTTAAGAGCACTGGGTTGCTCTTCCAGAGGTCCTGAGTTCAATTCCCACCAACCACATGGTGGCTCACAACCATCTGCAATGAGATTTGGTGCCCTCTTCAGGTGTGTATATATAGTAAATAAATCGTAAAAAAAAAAAAAAAAGGAAAGAAAGGCGTGGGAGGGGACAGGGAAAGGGAGAGGAAGGGAAAAATTAGACTTTTGGGTGATATAGGTTTAACAGGGATATGGAAAGGGAGGACCTTGATGAGGACCTGTTGGCAGGAATGCAGGCTGATTCCTGAGGGAGCTTCTGTACAATAGTCCTAGGTTGAATAATACCTGTATTCATTGCTTTTTTTTTTTCTTCTGTAACAAAACACCCACAGAAGCAGTTCATGGTGGAAAGGGGGTTTATTTTGGCTCACGGTTCCAGAGTCCGTCTTTTCTGGTTTGGAAGGCAAAGCAGATCAGCTCCCTCCAGGGCAGCGGGAGCACCTGACAATAGGAACACAGGGTGGCAGGCCAGAAGGCAGAGAGATCAGGCCTGAAGCAGGGTAGAAATAGTCTTCAAAGGCTAGGCTCTTAATTACCTACTTCTGATAGCTGACACTTCCTATAGGCTCCACAGCCTTTGAACTAGCCCCCAAGCTAAGGACCAAATGCCCCAAAACTTCTTTGCTAGGGATATTTCAGATAAAACCATAGCAATACCCACATCTCGCAAC
Organism: Psammomys obesus; assembly: GCF_907164565.1. Taxonomy (NCBI): domain Eukaryota; kingdom Metazoa; phylum Chordata; class Mammalia; order Rodentia; family Muridae; genus Psammomys; species Psammomys obesus. The sequence goes on from NW_026596046.1 coordinate 17,392,879, forward strand.
CCTGCAATTCTAACCCTCTATTAATTTTCCAAAAGAAACAAAAGCTCTTTTATATTTCCGTGTAGGTACATGCAGAAGAACTGGCTATTTCAGAGAGGAAGAGAAGAAGCATGGGGTGATGAAAACAAAGCCAGGAGTCTTTCAAGGCTAACCCAATGGCTGGTCTCCTTCTCAAGCCCACGGGAGGGTTGTAATTCTCTGACCTCCTCTACCCTGCGGTTGGGATATGACGTGGAATTTCAGCTGTGGGTGGAAGTCGCATGTGCTCATTGCAGACCAGAGCATTTAATTTGTGGCAGGAGGGCATCCAAGGATTTGGTGTACTGCTTCTGACAGTCAGAAAGCTAAGAATTAAGGAGAAACTTCCACCAACTTGTATTCCTGAGTGGATATAAAGGGCCCTCCCCCAGCCTCCCTCCTGCTAATCTGTATCAACACATGTCATTTTGAGATGAATAAAGTCTTCTTTTAATATCCTGGGATTTGAGATCTGTTTGTTGCTGCAAAACGCTAACATACTCTGATAATTTTTTTCAAGACAGGGTTTCTCTGTGTAGCCTGGAGTGTCCTGGACTTGCTTGGTAGACCAGACTAGCCTCGAACTCAGAGATCCACCTGTCTCTGCCTCCCCGAGTGATGGAATTACAGGCGTACGCTACTGTGCCCAGCTCATATTCTGATTAACAGAAGAAATACTTGACTAAATAAAACATGAGAGGGATTTTCAAGGGACCAGTGATGTTGGTGAGTATGATTGACTCAAATGGATCTGTCTTCACTGCCTCTCACCCTACACCAAATGAAATAGAGAAGCAAAGAACAATGTTGCTAATTGCCCAAGTCCACACAGCCTCCCACTTGACAACAGCCTTCAAAAGGATGCACTAGGTTAAACTCCCACCTGCCTAGACGTTAGCTAAGCCTTCACAGTAGTCATTCCCTTTGCTACTTTGTGGACAGAATGGAGACTCACAGCTGTAGGAATCTGACTGTCCTAGTTAAGGTTTCTATTGCCATGCTAAAGCAACTTGGGGAGAAATGGGCTTGCTTCAGCTCAGCATTCTCGGGCCGCACTCCATCCCTGAGGAAAGTCAGGACAGGAACAACACAGTCTAGACACAGGAGCGGATGAAAGGCCACGAAAGAGTGTTACTTACTGGCTTGCTCAGTAATTGCTTGCTCAGCCTGTTTTCTTATACAAGCCAAGACCATCAGCCCAAGGGTGGCACCGTCCACCATGGGCTGGGCCTTCCTGCATCAATCACCAATTAAGAAAATATCCTGCAGTCTTGCCTTACTGCCTAACCTTATAGAGGCATTTTCTCAGGCTCCCTCCTCTCTGATGACTCTAGGTCATTGGTTCTCAACCTGCGGGGTCACAACCCCTTTTGGGGTTGAACGACTCTTTCACAGGGTCACAGTAGCAAAATTACAGAAGCTGTGTTAAAGGGTTGCAGCATCAGGAAGGTTGCGATAAGTTGATATTAAAAACTAGCCTGCACGCTGGCTATCGGTTTTACGGCTGATGGAAGCCCATCACACCCTGAAAAGACTGACGAGAGAATGAACTCATAGCTGCCTGACTCCTCTGGACACAACGCTCCCTCTGTGTGGCTTTGATACACTCTAGCTCAACACAGCAAAGTTGGACCAATGAGCCGATGCCACCAGCACTCCCAAATCGCCTTTCCGAAGACTGTTCTGTGAGGCCGGCAGGCGGTGGTAAAGTCACTTTGCTGCCAAATGCCCGGCTTGATGACCCAAGTTCAGTCTCGGGAATCCCCAATGGTGAAGAGAGAGAACCGGTTTCTACACCCTGACCTCTGAACTCTACACTGGTAATAAATAATAATAAATAAGCATTGTGCTGTGAGTCGGCATTGGCATGAAGGGGGAGGTGTGAAGCTGGCATCAGCGAGGCAGACGTCTGCGCGGTGGCTTGCTGGCAGGGCACTGTCAGGGATCGCCTCAGCGGCAGGCCTTCTCCAGCTCTTCTGTGCTCGCAAGTCCTCCAGGGGCTTGATAAAATTCAGCTTCTCGTTCACTAAGACTAGCCTGGGCCTGATGCCCCTGGTCCGAGCTGGGCCCGCTCTGAAGAGCCAAAAACGAAGGTACCCAAAGCAGATGAAGAGATGTCAGATGGTGAAATTCATGCCAGAGGCTTGCCCGTATCACCCCAGACTATTAAAAACAAAAATGTCCTTTAAGACCAAATCGTTATGTAGCTGAAAGTGACTCTGATGTCCTAATCCTTCCACTTCTGCCCCCAGAGTGCTAGGATTGTAGGCATGTGCCACCAGGCCTGGTTCAGATAATGAAGATGAGCACAGTGAGATAGCCTTATCTTAGAGATTAGGCATAAGAAATTTGAGAGCAATGAAGGGCTGGTGTGTTTGCGTGGTGCCGCATTATAACATGGTTAAGTGGTAGGTTTTAAATAGACTTCTGCAGGTCCTAGCTTCACAGATCTTTCATTCTAGCACTCAGAAGGCAGAAGCAGGTGGACCTCTGTGAGTCTGAGGCTATAGAGTAAGACCCTGTCTCAAAATTTAAAAAAACAAAAGCCAAAGTAGGCTTTTATTATTTTGAGACACAGTCTCAGTTTGGCTTAGAAATCGAGATCCTCAGCCGGTCGGTGGTGGCACAGAGCTTTAATCCCAGCACTCAGGAGGCAGAGTCAGGGGAAACTCTGTGAGTTCGAGGCCAGCCTTATCTACAAAGCAATTTCGGGGCAGCCAGGGCTATTACACAGACAAACCATGTCTCAAAAGCAAACAAAAGGAAACGAAGAGAGAAAAGAAAAGCAGGTCAGCTCTGAAGGGGGGGGCCGGCGGCAGCCAGGAGAAGATATGTCACTAGGAACGAGGGCCAGAGAAGAAAGAGTCTGGTGTTTGTCATGGGCATCTTCAACTCATCTGCTACCTGCCGCTGCTGCTACGTGGTAGGGCTGCAGAGCCAGATGCAACCACACATCCTGGGCCATGCAGGAGCACATCCTTCCACTGAGGACAACATGGCATCTACAGGCCCAGGCTGAGGTAGACTGCCGGGCCTCGCTCCAGTTTATTTTTAACATCTGTACCCTGGGACAAATTTATTTAAGACTCTTTAAGAGGAGATGGGTTTCTTGTAGGCCAGATGCCTGCCCCCTGCTGGTGCCTAGGGAAATTGTTTTCCATATCAAGAATAGTCACAGTTTTAATTTATCCATTTCATTTTATTTCATTTTTCTTTCTCTATTTGCCTCTGTTGGCTGAATGCAGAGCCATGCGTGTGCTAAGCCAGTGCTATATTGCTGAGCCTCGCTGGCACCTCCGCCCTACCGTTGATGTTCTAGGCTCTGAAGACAGAATTCTAGGCCCTGTTAAAGATTATGGTTTCCGATTCTGTGTTTTTATGGGATTTCTGTGTGTGTGAATGTGTGGTTGTCTGTGTCTATACGTGTTCCTTATTCTTTCTCTTTGGATTTTTTTTCTTCCATTAGTTTTGTCCTATTCTGGTTTGTGTCATTTTATCTTATTTTATTTTATTACAATTTTAGGTGCCTGTTTTCTAAACAAGAGAAAGAGGGGGAAAAGGTGTGGATTTGGGTGGGAGTTGGATCTGGGAGTAGTTGGGGGAGGGGAAACCATAATCAGAATATATTGTGTAACAATCTATTTTTAAACTTTTAAAAATAGGAAAAATCTTTTTTGTTATTTAAAAAAAAAAAAAAAACAACCTGCTAGGAAAGGCTTAAGCACATAATTCCGTAGATTGTGGATTTCTGTATTCTCTACCAGGAAACCCTGCTAGAGCACAAAATAAGAGAGCGATTCTTCCTTCCTAGAGATGGGAGCCGGAGCAGAAGTAACAGTCTCTTCTGCAGTCCCGGCTGCAGATGAACTTGCTGTGTAACTCAAGATGACCTTGAAGTCCTGATCCTGGTGCTCCTGCCGCCAATTCCCAATTGCTGGGGGAAAACAGGTGGGTGCCACCACACCCAGCTTAGGGCGCCTAAAAGAGAGGTGTGCAGGATAAATAGGGGCTAAGGATGTAGCTCAGTTGGAAGAGTTCTCAAAATCCTGGGTTCAAATCCCAGTCCTTCCTAAACCAGACAGGGTAGCGCATACCTATAATCCCAGCATTCCAGAGGTGGAGGCAGGAGAATCAGAAGTTCAAAGTCATCTTCAGCTACACAGAGAGTTTGAGACTAGCCTGGAATACATACATAAAACCCAACTCAACCAACCAACTAATCAACAAACAGACAACTATAGCAAAGACAAAACTCAGAAGGAAACGGGGAAGGGGATGAGTCCAAATGAGGTGCGCACCAGCTTCTAGGCTCTAGGTATCTGCCTCAGACTTCTCTATCCTATGTGCCCTTGTGCCCTTGACACATGGCCTCCAGCTTCTTCGGCAGCCAGGCTCCTTCCAGTTTCCTGTTTACACACGTTAACTCCTTCTCACAGCCGCCCCATGATGCCCACTCGGGCATTATCATCTCTGTGGTGCAGCTGAGGAAGTGTGGGTCAGCGAGGCAGGCACCTGCGGAAGGACTTGCGTGTGCCAAGCATAACAAGCAGGATTTGAGCCCCGGCATTATGGTTTCTGGGCCTACACAGGACCACTCAGATACTGCCGAGGAATCAGGGCCCTTCAGTCTTCTTTCTTCCACCGCTTCCTCAAACATCAGCCCTAAGGCAATGCTTAAGCTTGAAAAGCTTGCAAGGACTATGAACTAGCTCAGTAAAAGGCTCGACTACCACACACAAGGCCCCAGGTTCTATTCCCAGCGCTAGATAAAACATTAAAAGTGATAAGTTTCTGCCTTTGGAGTACACGCTCCTGAAAGCACCCTCTCTGCTCCCTTACCTCCCCTGCCTCTCACTCACCGATCTAAACCTCAGCACCCAATGCCACTTCCTCCCTAAAGACTTCCTGATGCTCCTCTCCCAGCAATGAACCCCTGCTCTCTTCATTGGTTCTGTTTCACCCCAGGCTGCTCCAGCACCAGTCACCACCCGCGCTGATGTCTCCAGCACTCACTGGCACTTATGTTTGACGTGAGTCCTGGGGTGCAAAATCCTCCAAGCAGCTACTCCCCAAAGCCCACTGGGTGTCCAGGAGGAATGGGAACATGACCGTTGAGGGGACAGACAGTGCTAGAGTCAGCATGGAGCCCCTCAGAAGGTGAAATCCCACCCTGCTCCTGCTCTCCCCGGGGCCCTGAACAGGTGAGTTTGCTATCGGCAAAGGAGCCAGAATTGAAGGCAGCCTGCAAACGGATATTCATCTGGGCGAAATATTTTGATGTTCATCTATAAGTCTCCCCTTCCCCTTGTATTTTTTCTCTTTTCCATTCACCCAAAAAGGAAGCAGGGATGTGATCATGAAGAAAGTAAGAGTTGCCCACAAAATGCTAGCCCTGTTCCTGGGTTATGTTTCCTCAGGTCTGGCTCATGGTCTTAGGTTGAGGAGGGCTTCCTAGGCCTACAAAGGGGATTAGAGAAAAGGAGGTAGAGAATACCCAGTTTTCTGTAGCTGGGAGCATGGAGAGGCCGTAAATCCTAGAAGAACAAACATGGCCTAGCTCCCTCAGGGCTTCCAAGAATCACGTACATGACTTGATGGATACATAGATGGCAGCAGAATGCCCAAGTCAGGGTGGGGGATTTCAGTGGAACCTGCAGAAGCTATGGGTGAGGGGACTGTGGGGCAGGGATTATGAATTCTCAGCAGGAGCCGTGTGAACATGTGGGTCAAGATGAAACAGCTTGGTGCAGCCAAGATTAAAAAACCGGAGCACAGCCGTGGGGTTGGCGGGGGAGGAACGGAGAACACCACCCCCAGGCATTGGGGTTAATGGCCCCTAGTCTAATAGACTAGCTGGTTTGTAGAAATAAAACTGAGCCCTGTGACACCTGAATTTGTGGGTGGAGAGGCCTACCAGCTCCACATGCTCTCACACTGTGAGTCCTGGGGAGCCAATCTGTTCTCTTTCTTGTTAGAGCAAGGGAGCCAGCAAAGTCACTAGGTCCCATCTGCTGGATGAGAGAGGTACTGAGGAGAGGGCTGGCTTTCTCTCAGATGCCAGATGACTGCTCTGCTAGGCTAGTAATCCTGTCACGTGCCCAGTTCCCTGAGCCTTGGGGGAAGACAAAAATACAGCTTCAGTAACAGTCAGAGATAACAGAGCTCTGGGGAATGCACATGAGTGACTGGGGGCAGAGGGAAAGGAGGCTGCTCAGAGGGTGTTTCAGGGATTTGAAAATAATCTGAGGACAGGGTCCTGGGCTAGGTGCTACGGAACACATTTTTAAGAGGTTTGCAAAACAAAACAAAACAAAACACTGCTTCAGAGGCTGGCACATAGTAGGTGGTTTATAAGTCCTACATATGCTTCATGAAAGCGAGAAAAATGAGACTTTTACCTATAAAGACTTTTTTTAAGATTTATTATTTATACAGTGTTCTGCCTATATGCCAGAAGAGGGAACCATATCTCATGAAAGGTGGCTGTGAACCACCATGTAGTTGCTGGGAATTGAACTCAGGACCTTTGGAAGAAGAGTGCTCTTAACCACTGAGCCATCTCTCCAGCCCCCAGCAAGGATTTTAAGTTCTGCTAAGAGACTGAAAACATCACTACGTAGCTCTCTGAAACCCAGGTGGAGCAAGACAGACCCATAATCCAGTTCCAAAGATCCCCGGCCTCAAGAGGCAAGGAGAGAGCATGATGGTTATTTTTGCTGACAAACTGACAAGACTGAGGATCACCAGGAGATAAACCCCTGGGCCTGCCTGTCGGGGGGGTGTGTGTGTGGATTGGGTTAAGTGGGGTAGAAAGAGCCACTTAAATGTAGGGGGCACCATTCCCTGGAGAAGGTAAGCTGAGCGCCTGCCTTCGCCTCTCTCTGCTTCCTGACTGAGGATGCAATCTGTCCGGCTGCTTCATACTCCCATGTCTGTGCCTGCAGCACCGAGATGACTATGACTTCAAACTGAGAGTCAAAACAAGTCCTCCTTCCTGCCTTCCTGGAGCCGCTTTTGTCAAGTATGTTGTCACAACCAGCAAATAACAAAGATGGAGGACTTCTTGTGCCAGGTAAAGACTCAGTGGGGATGCAGGGTGAGGAGCTCTGCAAGGTCCAGGACTCGTGGGAAACACTCTGAGGACTGAACTGTAAGAGAACACATTCTAGTGGCCACCAAAGTTTGGAGGGAAAGTTATGTGCAAACCAGTTGCTAGGAATTTGGAATTCGGGTTCCCCTGGGAGCAAGGCCATAAATGGAGGCTGATTTCTCGGGCTTAGAGGACAGAAGCAGATTTACCCAACAAGATCAGAGGGATGAGAGCCGCTGGAGCATGACTCCTTCTTGTGGGTCTGCGATGCCACAGCCTGAGATCTTCCTGAATTGGGTTCCAGACACATTTGAGAAATCATAAGGCTGGTTTTCGTTGCACTTAATAGCTGTCCGCTGACAAACATCCTCGCCATTACCCAGTAGAGTATTCAGTTTGCAGAATGAATTCTCAGTTATTACCAAACCAGCAGGCAGGCAAGTCTCAGGATTTCACAGTGCCTGAAGCAGTAGTGTTTGATGTAAATGTTTCCTAATCCTCTAATCCACTGTGCCTAGTGTCTGTAGCAAAAGGGGGACTTTGGATGCATACACAGAAGAAAACCATGGGAAGTACAAGAGAGAGGTTTGTGTGTGTTGCGGGGAGCATGATGCTTCTCTAATCCAAGGAACTCTGCAGATTGCCAGCAAACCAGCCAAAGCAGAGGGTAGAATAGCTTCTCTCTCACAGCGCTAAAAAGGATCAGCCCTTTTGACATCTTAACCTTACTAAGACTCCCGGCCTCCAGAACTCTGAGCCCTTAGAGAGCTATTGTTGAAGCCATCCTGTCTGCAGGGCCTTGAGACAGCAGACTAATGAAGGTATTGGAGCGGCAGCCATAGACAACTGGCAGGCAGCAGAGTCCCAAACACCTGGTGATGGCTGACTGCAGCAGGGGTCTTGACCAGAGTCAAAGGCAGCCATGAGCAGGCTGGCCAGGATTCCCTGACGTAATCTCTTATTATAGTTCTGCCCAACAGCTGCTCCTGAGAGTGGGTGCTTTTTTTTTGTTTGCTTGTTTGTTTTGTTTTATCAGAGGTAGGGAGGAGATGCTAAGGGTGCAAGGCCCTCAGAGAAGGGGCTCACAGGTTATGGACAGAGGCGGAAACAAAGAGAGCCAGACAAGGAAGGCAATGCACAAGCATGGACGACAGCGGTGAGCGGCAAGAGAAAGGGAGTGTGCGCCAAGACGCTCTTGGGCTCGTGCCTGTTAGAGCAAGCATGCCCACCCTGCCTTTGAGGGGTCTGAGGCTCACCCCACTCTCCGTGGCGAGCATTCTTCTGAATAAGGTGACAGCCTCCCAGATGCCTGGCCGTTCTCGCCTTCCTCATCCTTGCCAGGTGACACACGTCTGAGCAGTTGCCTGTTGCCTGCGACTCCACAGAACCTAACATGTCTACATGAGCCTCACATGATCCCATAGAAACTACGGATGAGGCAAGCATGAAAATAAAGTCAGGACAGCGATCCAACACAGTGGGTGAAAATGCTTGCCAGGCAATCCTGAATGCTTAAGTTCAATTCCCGGGATCCACAGGGAACCCATGGGGAAAGGCTGACCGCTAACTACTTGTAGAACACAGAGAGAGAGACAGACAGACAGAGACATAGACACACAGAGAGAGAGAGTTGGGGGGAGGAGGAAGGGAGGGAGAGAATAGATAAAATAAATTTGGGGGGAAATAAGTCCCCAGTAACCCCCTCAATCTGAAACAGCCACCGCTAACATCTGTGTGTTCATTCCTTGTCTGTCTATTATTCTACACAGATATTTTAAAAAGGATTTTACTTAAAAGGCAAAAACACTTCTGCTGTTTTGGAACATGGTTTTTTTTTTTTTTTTTTTTTTTTCTGAACAGCTTCCAAGAAAATAAACATTTTTTCCAAGTTACTTTTGAACACTGTCATTATTTGTAGTGAGATTCCACAGCGTGGGGTGTACTTAGCCACTCTATTGAAAATACAGCCCACAAAAGCAAAGCACTAGTTTCTGATAACTTATAAAAAGAAAAGTTTATTGGGATACTATTAATAATAGCAAGGGCTGGACATATGATTCAGTGGTTAAGAGCACTGGCTGCTCTTCCAGAGGACCCAAGTTTGACTTCCAGCACCCACAGGGCGGCTCACAAGCACCTGCAACCTCAGTTCCAGGGGATCTGACACTTTCTTCTGGCACGCTTTTAATCCCAGCACTCAGGAGGCAGTGTTTGAGGCCAGCCTGGTCTACAGAGAGTTCCAGGACAGCCAGGGCTACACAGCAAAACCCAGTCTCAAAAAAACAAAAATAACAAAGACTTCAATGCTTAATGGCCCCGTCCCAAGACTGAACAGGGCTATGAGCTCGGCAGTGTGCCTTGCTACTGAGAGACCTTGAGTAAGCTATTTCCCTCCCTGGGTCTCAGTTTTCTGGGAGTGAGAACAATCTTGCCAGTGCCAGAATTAAAAGGTGGACAATGCCAGGAAATAAAGTTGACACTTTATTTTTTTCTACACTGTAAATCCTATACATAAGATATACAATTTAAAATAATGTTACATGTAAGGTAGGCACCGCAGCAAACTCCTGTAATGTCAGCACTTGGGAAGTGGAGGAAGGAGGATCAGGAATTTCAGCTCATCCTCATCCATACAGCAACCCTGAGGCCAACCTGAAATAATTACTTACTAATGAAAAGTAAAACGAGAATGAAGTCAGTTCTGCCCTAGAGCTACTCCCGGGTCAGTTCTCAGGAGCTGCTCAGAGCAAATTCCCGCCTCTAAATTATTTGGGAGGGGTAAATTCCTGGACTAGGTCGGGATGGAGGCTGGTTCTGCAGGGGCTGCTGGGAAGTTAGAGACTGGACTCTGAGGGGGTCCTGAGGATTGGTTAATCACCCATCAGCAAGCAGCTGACATTTTCTTTGGGAGCATCTGAAATTAAACTATATATATTTGCATGAAGATTAAAAAATAGACCTCTAAATGTAGCCGGGGCCCTGTGATCACGCAGCTGGTCGGCCTATGCCTCAGGCTTCCTTCCATTCCTGCCGCCATTGTCTCCCTGGCCTCGGGGTGGCGCTGCTCCCTCTCCAACGTCCCTGATGCTCTGGTGGGGGAAACAGCGGGAACTTCCCAACTAAACTATCCTGAAAGCGGAGTGATACAACAATAACAACAGTGGCATTTTCTGAGAGCATTATCTATACATTGCTTATCCAGCCTAAGGGGTTCCCTGCGACTCTCAGTCCTCGCTCATATCCGCCAGGAATCCCACGCCGGTGGTTCCCTAGTTCTTCCCTTCCAGGTGTTAAGACATTCGTCAAACCCTGGAAAAAAGCATAAATAAATAGATAGATAGATAGATAGATAGATAGATAGATAGATAGATAGATAGATAGATAGATAGATAGATAGAAAGAGAGAGGGGAGAGAGAGAGAGAGAGAGAGGAAGGAAGAAAGGAAGGAAAGAAGGAAGGAAGGAAGGAAGGAAGGAAGGAAGGAAGGAAGGAAGGAA
>NW_026596046.1:17403493-17491398 GCF_907164565.1 Psammomys obesus
GAAGGAAGGAAGGAAGGAAGGAAGGAAGGAAGGAAGGAAGGAAGGAAGGAAGGAAGGAAGGCTGGCTCAAGGATTCTGTGTCCACAGGCGATTAAGTTATCAATCAAGATAATCACCTCAGGTAAGAATGCCCCCATCCTTCCACCAGGACGTGTATACTTTCGTGACCAACTATGCTGAACTCAGTGTGGTTACATGCCTGCAAGGCTGAGGCAGGACGATCATGAGTTTCAAGTCAGCCTGGGTTGTCCATAGTGAGACCCTGTATAAAGTGGACATATAGGCAGTGATAGAGTGCTTGCCTCGCAAGTTCAAGGCCTTGGTTTCCATCCCCAGCACCGCCCCTTTTCTCTCTCTCTCTCTCTCTCTCTCTCTCTCTCTCTCCCTCTCACCTTGTGTCCCCCCCATCCACCCCTCCTCTTTTTCTCCTCGGATCTTTTTTTGTTTTCATTTTTGTTGTTGTTGTTGCTGTTTTGTTTTCAGTCTTCTTGGAGATCCATGTCCCTGGCCCTTCATTCCCCATCTCTGCCCTGCTCTGATTGTCCCAGACTGTAAAGAGCCCCGGTTAATACAAGGGTACTCAGATCTGTACACCCAAGCTTCCTCTACCAGTACCCCTTACATCCCAAAATAATCACCCCTTGACCTTGGGAAGACAGGCCCAGGGAAGATGTCCATGTAGGCCCAGAAAGACCTTCTGACACTGAGGCAGAGATTCTGAACCTGGATTTCAAGTGAGTTCACAGACTCCCTCCCCACAAGGACACCTGGGCCTTCTCTTACTCTAGCATGAGGGATGGGCTCAAGGAGGTGACGCTCACCCCTCAGAATTGCCCCTAAGACATCTGAACTCCTGGACCGCTCTGCTGTGGGAGACCACAGGTCTTCATTATCATGCCTCCTCATCATCCCTCCTGTTTTGGAGGGCCCCCTCACACCCAGTAATTGGCACCAGACAAGACCTCATCCATTGGCCAAGACCCCAGTTGCCCTGGAAGTCTCTTTCAGTTCTCAACAAAATGTCCTCAAAAACAGCCCACTTACAGTCTGCAGAGGCCCACAGTAAAATGTGGGAAGAGGTGTCCTCCTAAGGGCACAGAGTGTCATCTCTCTCTCAGGGGACAGATCATTCTGGCCTTAATGCAACCCTTCATCTGCTTAGTCTCCAGCTGATGGGAAAGCAGGCTCCTGAAGCAGCCCCAATGAGAGATAAGAGCTCTTTGCCTGAAATGAAAAATTCATGAAGGAAGACTAGTGCTAGGGCACTTGGAGAGCCTCCAAGCTACTGTGCTCAGGGGATGTGGCAAGGAACGTGAAAAGCCAAGTGGAAAATTTCTTTCCTCTCCAGCATCTCTCATCATGCTTCCCAGCCATGCTGCCCCCTCTCTGCTGTCCCTTGCCACACCTCCTCAGTTTCACCAATGCCCATGTGCCAAGGCAGTCAGGAGGAAGTAGGGTGGCCTACCCACCCAGACCAAACACATGACACCTACCCAGGATCCTCAATAAAATATTCCCTGTACCTAGACAACCTATCACCTCGGACCTGGAAGAAAACCAAATGGCCATTGTCTGTCTCCCCACCCCCACCCAGGGAGACACCTACAGAATACTGCCTGTTCCAGTTTCCTAACCAAGAAATCTGATCAAAATTCATGGGATTGATCAGATGGTCAAAACCTATAAGTTAAGAAAGAGACAAACTTTAGTGTCACAGTGTTGCTGAGATGGGTTTGAATAAAGTCAAGGGGAACAAGACTGGAGTGTTGGGATTCACTGCTTAAGAGCATTGACTGCCCTTCCAGAGGTCCCGAGTTCAAATCCCAGCAACTATATGATGGCTCACAATCATCTTCAATGGTGCCTGATTCCTCCTTCTGGCAGGAAGATGTACATACAGAAACAACACTCATATGCATAAGTAAATCTTATTTTAAAAGCTCATCTTAAAAAACTGTTGGAGAGCTGAACTCTCACATAAGACAGGCTTGCAAAACCTGACTGCTAGTTGGTGACACGAAATGGTACCGTGGTGGCAGGGGCCATTCAGAGACAGTAAGTGCCAGGGAGGAGCCTGGCTTGCCACAGAGGAAGTTCTCCACTCAGAGATGGAGAAGCCACAGGCTGAGGCTTCTGTTCTCTGCCTCCTGGCTGGAACCAGAGGCAAACCTCCATCTCCATCAGAGGCAGGTGTGATAGTGTATATCTGGAATTCCAGCACTTTAGAGGAGAAAATGGGAGGATCAAGAGTCCTGCTGTGTAGTGAGTTCAAGGCCAGCCTGGTTACAAAAGACTCTGTTGTAAGCAAACAAACAACCTCCCTCAGCTGTCCCCCTCTAAGGCCAGCTGGTGCCCTCAAAGAAACATCATCCTCCATGAACTCAGCCCCTGCCACTGCCTTGCAATTAGCTCTCAACTCTCTTAGGTATTCACACTGTCTTGTTCAATAGAGTGAAGTACCCGGATTCAAATAGAAGCTTCTTACTGAAGAGCTTGGTTTGACAGGCATAGCGGCAAGTGCCTTTAATCCCAGCAGTGTGGAGACCAAAGCGGGCAGATCTCTGTGAAGTCAAGGCCAGCCTGGTCTTCACAGTGAGTGCCAATCCCAGGGTTACATAGACTCTGTCTCAAAAGGGAAGGAAGAAAGGCTGGTTTTCCTTCCATCCACACCCTGTGAGGCACCCAAGGCCCTTTCCAAACCCCAGCTCCCCAGTACAAAAAGTTTGTGCACCATTGCTTCTATGTTAGTGCTCCGCCAGGAAGAACAGGGGTACCAGAAGGCAGAGGGCATGTCACTCTCCACACTAGCAGGCACAGGCCTTTCACAGCTGGGTTTCCAGAAGGCACCTCAGAATGTGTAGAAGTCTCATGGTTCAGCAGGGTCCATGGCTGAGTGTCTTAACTCATTGTTTTCTGTTATGTGTGTGAAGCCTTTTAAGTTTCTTCCAGATTTTATACTCACTCTGGAGCATTTGAAAAGTGCAAAGACAAAGGCGAGGCAGGGAGCCTATCCCTTCTCTCGTGACGGAGATGCAAGCTTAGAATTCAGTATACATTTTTCTTATTTATAAGTCTGTGTCCTCTAAAATTTCAAGTGAAATCACTTTGGATATACAATTTGATCAAGAGCATTTTACTAATAGTATTATTAATAATACTTAAGTATTAATAAATAATTCAAGGACTGGGGGGTGTAGCTCAGTAGTCAGAACAGTTGCCTAGCATGCCCAAGGTTGTGAGTTCCATGCCCCAGCACCGTCAAAACAACAACAAATATGTATTTCAGAAGCATGCCCCAACTATAGCCTACCCAGAATTTGCATATGCTTTGGTTTGTCTGATTAGTCATCTACTTTGGGACATCTAGATGGCCTCTGTTGCTCTGTGGATTTAAACTATGTGATTAATAGTATTGTTTCCCATCAGCTAAGGTTATCTCAAGGAGAGAGTCCTAAGGATGGAATAATGAAGTCAGAGAGTCTGAGCCAACAGATCAGACTGGCAAGTGGCCCTCCTGCAAGGCTGTGGAACCACGGGAGTCTACAAGATTCAGTTCTGAGTCCCAGTGGTTGTGAGGCCACAACACCCAGAAATAAGGGAACTTCCTGTGGGAACAGGCAGAGATGATAGGCTCTGGGTTCACATCCCACCAGAGTCGAAGCCGGGGGCGGGTTTTCATTTGTTTGAGACAGGGTCTCTTGTATCCCAAGCTGGCCAAAGGATGACCTTCAGCTTCTGATTCACCTCCTGAATGCTAGCTGCTGTTATGCCCCAGCTTGCCTACTTTTATGCAATGATGTCAGAGCATTAAACATGCTAGACAAGTACCCTGTCAGCTGATCCACAACCCCAGGCCCCCGGGAACATTTCTACAGCATGAGTTCCAGAGGACCACACACAAATGGAAAGAGAGAAACTTTTTAAACATCAAAGCTAAACATGGCTGGAGTCCTGAGGTCGGGGCAGAAGCATTTGCATGGAGGTGGGTATGTGAAGCCTCAGGGACACTGTCCACTCAGGAACATGAAGGTTGTTTGGGCATTTGGGAGGAATGCATACTGGGGATAAGGCTGGAGGAGGTCTTGGCATGGGTTTTATTTTTTAAAGACCGTTAGGAAGGGTGGTGTGGTTCTAAGATTTGGAAAAGGCAACTGCAGTGAGGGGAGCTGAGATGTGGCCCCGTTGGTGAAGTACTTGCCTAGCACGCACAACGCCTTGTTCACAACATCACAGAAGCAGGCATGCACACCTGTAATCCCAACTCTCGGGAGCTGGCGGTAGGAGGATTACAAGCTCAGGTTCATTTTTTTGGCTACAAAGTAAGTTTAAGGCCAGCATGGGCTACCAAAGACTTCAGATGGTAACTTAGACACACTTTTGATGAAGAGGCAAAAGTTAGCCCTCCATTGAGTCTGACTTTTAAATTTTTATTATTTGTTTATTTGTTTGTTTTTGGGTTTTTTTGTTTGTTTTTTTGAAACAAGGTTTCTCTGTGTAGCCCTGGCTATCCTGAAACTTACTGTGTAGACCAGGTTGTCCTCGAACTCACCGAGATCTGCCTGCCTCTGCTTCCTGAATGCTGGGTTTGAAGGCCTGAGCCACCCCTACCCAGCTAACTTCTCTGCTTTTAAAGGCGACTGATTTCTTTAATTTTTTATTTCGATCATTTGACAATGCCAAGATTATTCATCAGTCCTCATTGCTGTTCCTAAGGAAAACTGGTGGCCAGTTCCTATTATTTTCTGTTATCCCAGCACTGGGAGGCAGAGGCAGGCAGACCTTTGTGAGTTCGAGGCCTCTAACTCACAGAGCAAGTTCCAGGAGAGCCAGGGCTACAAACAACAGCAACAACGAAAACAAACAAACAAACAAAGTGAAACTGGTTTCCTTTCCATTGGGTTAGGCTTTACATACTTACAATTGCAGCCCTCAGGAACTGAACTGGGAGAACAGGGTCAGCCTGGGAAGGCGGGTGAATAGGAATAACCTATGGGTTATAGCCTGCCCACTGAACACCACTGTTTACAACTGACATTAACCCTGTCAGGCTTTTTGTTCTGGTAGTATTCTGAGACTAGGCCTCACTCTGTAGCCCAAGCTGGCTTCAAACTTGTGTCCATTCTCTTTCACCAGCCTAACCCCGTGCAGGGATTATGTGTAAACACCGCCACCGCCATGCCTTGCCCAAACTTTTTTCTTTTTAACATATAATCCCTCCAGCTCTCTCCCTTCCCCCTCCCACGCACAGGCCCACACACACACACATGCATGCTCGTGCACACACACACAGAACCGCAATCACAGTGTGCGCACACGTACCGTACAGATAGTGTTGAGTCGGTTTGGCTTGTTGGCAGCGGCTGTGACTCAAACGCAGAAGACATACAGGTTCCTGGGCCATCTCTGACTGGCAGCGGGCACCGTTATACTGTGCATCACCCACCTCTACAGGCACCTCCTGCTGAGACTCCATCAACTGCCTGCTCCCCGCGTGCTCCTAGTCCCCACAGCCACGGTTCCACCAAAAGGCCCCGTGAGTCAAGTCTGCTCTAAGTTCCTCATGTGAGCACACTCATGCAGTGTGGGCCCCTTGCACTTGGCCTATTTCACATGGCAGAAGGGAAATTCCGTTAGCAGAGTCCTTCCTCTTAAGTGCTCCCTAATGTCCCATCATAGGCACATAGCTCATTTTATTTATCCACTCATCCATTGATGGGCACTTAGTGAAAAGAATCTAAGTTGCTTTTTTTTTCTATATTGCAGCCATCACTTCACATTAAAAGTAAAAGTCCATTTTAAGGGTGTTTTATTAACATGTTAGTTATATATAGCAATGAGTTTCATTGTGACATTTTCATGCGTTCATGTATAATCTAATGTAATAATGTATTTTGATAGTATTCACACCCGTTACCCTCTCCTGTTCCCTTCCCACTGTTCCCTTTTCTCCTCACAGCTATTTCCTCTTTTACTTTCATGGCTTTTTTTTTTTTTTTTGATCAATGAGTTGCATTAGGACTGCCTTTGGGAGCACAGACAAAAGGTTATTTATAAGAGCATGGCACCTTACCATGGCTACACCACCAAATAAAATGGTACATTATTATTTAGGGTTTTTTTTTTTTAATTGTGTTGTTTGAAACCAAGTCTCACTATGCAGCCTGATCTGAGATTCACAATCTCCCTGCCAAACTGCAGGCCTGTGCCCCCATGTCTCCACTATTGGCTCTTAGAACTTTGTTAAACATACAGTCAATGTAAACTAACCAGTTCACTCACAGTGAACACTGACTGTTGACATTAATTAACTTTTTTCTTTTCTTTTTCTTTTTTTTTAATATTTTTTTAAATGATTTTATACATTCACTTGTATATTAATTAACTTTTCAGTGATGCAGCCAGTACGCATTTATGCTGAGGAGGAAACCACACATGAGGAGGTTTGGGGGTAAACAACAGAGAAGCCACATTTGTGCACTTTCAGATGCACAGAAGCCTTCTGCTGGCCCTGCCTTCCCCCACAAGGACCACTGCCCTGAACTTGTGTTAACAAACTTCTCTGTGTAATTTTGTCATGCGAGAATATACCCTGCTCACTCTCACATTCTGCCCTAAAGGGATCTTCAGGAGACAGAGGACACTGAGGATTCCAGGCTGCCCTATTCCACCCTATCTTCCTCATGTGATGCTTTTGTCGTTATAGGCCCACGGTTCATGGACTGGAATCGTCAAAACCGTGAGCCAAAATAAACCTTTTCTGTGTATAAGTTTATTGCTTCGGGTATCTCGTTATAGTGTGGGAAGACTATATCTTCCCTTCTGGTGGTTGTCAGCAAGACTTGGCATTGTTTGGTTTTTAGATACCTCATTCCAGTCGCTGTGATCACCTGGTTTTCTCCCCACGTCTCAGTCTCTACATTCAAATTTCATTTTCTTCTTTGAAAGACACCAGTCTTTGGACTGAAGGCCTGGGATCCCAAGCCAGCATGACTATATCTTAATTTGAAATTTGATTGCAATTACAATGACCCTGTCCCCAAAGTGGTCAAGATACAAATATGTATATCTTTAATAACACAATTCAACCCATGGGCCTCCCTGCCCCAAGCTGCCCTCTTGCCCTATCTCCTGGAGGCAGACAGGAGGATTGCTCCCTGCTCTCAAGTAAATAGGAGGCTTTTTCCTAGCCAGAGAGAGAGAGAGAGAGAGAGAGCGAAGGCACATTGCTCAGGACATGTGCCTTTGCAGTGAAAGGAGCCACATGGTAATGGAGCCCAGAGAGCCGTGGGCCAGCAGAGTGCCTGAGCCAGCCTGTGCTGAGACAGTTTGCTTTGGTGTCCTCAGTTGAGCCCTGAGCACAGTGATATGATGGCTCAACTCTATTAGTCATTGCTCCTCCAGATGCCATATCATTTGGGAAACATGGCTGCGTTCTGTGAGGTCACCATGTTTACAGCATTTAGCAGCTTAGAGTTTAGAGACTTGTGACTCTCCCCTCCAGACTCCAGAGGGTAGAGGATGGTCTCTTCACAGTGCTCTACAGCAGCTGCGCCTAACACTCTCCCTAAAAGCCCCATTGCTTACCGTCCATCCCTTCCTCTCTGGCCTCTGGGGCAGTAAGGCACAGACCTCACAGCCTAGCTCTTCACAGGTGCTCAGCAACTGTGTGATAAGTGAAGAAACTCTTCAACAAATGGATGGATAAGTGAATGAAAGAATGATTTTTTTTTACCCACAAATTGTGTGTGCACACGTATGTGTGTGAGAGAGAGACAGACAGAGAGAGAGAATGCATGCAAACAAACCATCCATGACTTCAGATGGTCACACTTTTCTTTCTTAGAGAAGGGTCTCATATATCCCAGGCTGTCCTGGAGCTTACGATCCTCCTGCCTCCACCTCCTGAGAGCTAGGATCATGTACCAACAGGCTCTACTGGAGAGTTTAACTTGATAACCTATCTTCATGATGGGCTTCTCAGAGTACTCTGTGCATGCTTGGTCTATCCTGTTCTACGCTGACCATAATTTATCAGAACATGGACTCATCTGGACGTGTCTACACATGTGTGCAAGGGCTCAGCATAAACTATCTTGATAACAAACTACCTCAAACTGCAGTCCCATGAAAGCCACGTGATGTGTGGAAGGGCTCAGTTCAGGGAAGTCAGATAGGCACTAGAAAGGTTGGCTGATTTCTGCTCCAAGCCAAGGCTGACTCAGCAGCGGGGGCTACAGTCATCTGCAGGCATCTTCACCCACACGTCTGCTGGTTTGGCTGAAGCCTCAGCTGGGCTGTCAGCCCAAACACCTACTCCTGGTCTCCGCATGTGGCCTCTCCACATGGGCTAGTTTGGGTGTCTTCAAACCAGGTGGTAGTTAGGATCCAAGAGAAAGTTTCCCGCAAACGTAAGTGCAAGTACTCAGGATTGTTGATGGCATCTGGGAAATCCCAGAGCAGCACACAGCACCACAGGTTGCCAGGTTCAGGTCCGTGGGGAGCGGGCAAGAGTCCAGGACATACAAACAGACTCGTTTCCATCCCATCACTGGGGAAAAATGGCTCAGTGGTTAAGAGCACTTGCTGCTCTTGTAGAGGACAGGGTTCCGCTCCCAGCATGGACATCAGACAGCTCACAGCTGCCTGTAACTCCAGTTCCAGGGACTCCAACGCCCTCTGCTGGCCTCTAGGGGCACTGCATGCACATGGTACACAAACAGACTGCAGGCACATACACATACATGGGAAATCGAAATATAAAAATTTTAATTGCATCATTCACACAAAAATGGTATATATAACACATGAAGAATTTAAGCTGAAGTAGAAGCTTCTGGTTTCCTTGAAGACTCAGTTTTGTCATTCGATGTTTTGCTGGAGGTTGGCTTGTGAGAGGGCACTGATGTTTTGCTCTCTCGTGCAAGGGTTGTGACTTTGGCCAGCTAAGACCATCTGTGGGTGGACTCTGAGGAGAAGAGATATGTAGAGGCCCACACACAGTGAGACATCGCTTTTCGGATTGACATGGCTGCACTGATCTTGGTGCTTTGACCCTTGACTTCGCAGAGACATTTCAGAGAGCTTCTTGGGGCCATCCAACTGAGTCTAGCGGCTTTTGCTGACTTGCCCCGATCTTCTGAATCCTGTTGCTGCTTGGTGTCTGCAGGTATCCTGACTGAGTTTGGTAATCCCCTAAAGACCCATCAATCCTAATCAGCAGGAAGTAGATAAAAGAGGTCTAGAACCCTTTTCCCTAATAATCTCCCACCTAAGGATGAGGGGGTTGGAGGGAGGTAAAGGTGTTTAAGAACCCCAAATAAAGTAGGTTTGGTGAAAAAAATCTAAGCCTACATTAACCTCCCCGATGCTCAACCAAAGACAACCACTTTCTCCCGTTATGCGACCGTTTGCTTTATTTATAATTTGCCACCCTACATTTGTTCCTAAATAATACAGTTCAGACTCCATATAAACTTCATGAAAACAGCATCAAACTAAGCTAGCCGTGGGTATTTATATCTGTCGCTCTAGTCCTCGAGAAGTTGAAACAGGAAGATGATGAGTTTGAATTCTTGTGACTTCATTGGTTCACTCTTGTCCCAGGCAGGGAAGGCCTTGTTGTGCTGCGGTAACAAACATCCCTGAAATCTCAGCTGCTCACAACTACAGTTACCTTCCACTCACAGAACGTGCATGTTGTGAGTCAGCTGTAACTCTGCTCTGGATTCCAGGCTCAGGAACAGCTCTGACTAGAAACTTTGCAAGTCTCCAGACAAGAAAAAGATGATAGGTCACATGTTGAATCTTCAGACTCCCACTCGGAAGTGACAAGTGTCAATTCCATTCATGCTGTTAAGCCAAGCGAGTCACATGACTAAGTCTAAGGGCAGTAGAGTTGCAAATGTAATCCTCAGGTAGAGAAATACCCTGAAGAGGATGGTCCTGGAGCAGCGAGGACTGTTTGAGGTAATAATTCAAACTACCATCATACTTCCCTCCGTCACAATAATTTGCTTCCTTAATGAAACTTATCTCAACATTTCTCCATGGTCACACATGTTTGCTTTTCTCTTGCAAAGCAGCTCACCTCTCCCACAGGAGAGCTCTGATATTCCCACCCAATCAGGAAAACAGAGTCCAAATCCAGAGTCTCACCATGGGTAAAAAGGGTGGAGGTGTGGTTCGTCTGACTGGAGAACTGAAACTAAGGGGACACGTTATTGTGCAGGAACAGGCATGGGTAATGACAGGGAACGCTTCATTTAGGAAGAATGGGGGGCAGGGCTGGCCACCGAAATCTTGAAATGTCACACGACTGACACTATAAAATGCCTCTTTAAAAAAAAAATTTTTTTTTTACGTTTGTGTGTTTCTTACACGCGTGCACTACAAGGGACACGTATGTCATAGCATATTCGTAGATAGATATCAAAGGACAACTTGAGGTTTTCCTTCCTGAATGTGGGTTCTAGGGATCCAACTCAGTTCATCAGCCTTAGCAACAAGAGCCTTTACCCACAGAGCCAGCTCTCAAGCCTCTTGTCCTGGAGTGGGAGCTGGCTCTTGATCCGGTCCTTGAGTTGGAGAGGGAGTCCTTCAGCTTTGGCTGGAAGGACTTCCATACTGAGTCCTCTTTGAGATCTCTCAGAAAGTCCATATATATCTTCTTAAAAAGAGAGTATGCACTCCTGGGGACGGTGAGGTTGTCCTGCTTACTTTCTGCTATAGATTATATTGTTATTCAAAATAGCCATTGTCCCCATCTATGGGTATTTTACTACCACAGGATAGATTGTAAGCGCTTGTTCTAGTCACTGATGTCAAATTAGTTACCTTTTATTTATTTATTTATGGTCAATGAAATGTGAGCACAAGTATGATGCCACTGATCCGAGGCACATGATCAATTTATTCATTCATTCATTCATTCATTCATTCATTCATTCATTCATTTGTGGTCAATGAAGTGTGAGCACAAGTTTGATGCCACTGGTCCGAGGCAGGGTGTCAGGGTGTCTCACACTTTAAGGCATGTATGAAACACCACAAGATCTTGCCAAACACCCTTTCTGATTCAGCAGCTCTGGGGAAGGGCCCTAGATCCGCACTTCTAGCAACCTGAAGTAGATGCTGTAGCTTTGCGGACTAAGATTGGCCAGTGGTCCTCAAGCTTGGCCCCTCTGGAGAGCTTGTTAAACCAGATTTCTGGGTGATCTCAGGCTTTCTGATTCAACAGGCTCCTTGAAGCATTTGGTGTTTCTGTTGCCACTGCTCTGGGGATCCAACTTTGAGAAACACAGTGGGAATGAGCAGGTGTCTGTTTAACCCCATCCTAGCACAGTGCTGACACGGACAAATTCCTTACTCTACATGTTAGACTTCATCTGGGGAATTTAGACCTCATTTAGACCCCTGTGTTCTGGCCCAGTTCCGGTTAAATCAGAAAAGCAGGAGGGGCCCCAGAGCTGTTATTTTAACAACTTCCTGGGTGTTTATAAAGTTATAGCGAAGGGCCAACCATGGAACCACTCTGAGCCTTTCCTCTGCAAATAGCCAGCGGATTTCAAACAGGAATGTGGAGGGTCAGTGTGAGGCAAACCCTCAGAGCTGTAGTCTCCCCTCCACACTTCCCTGCCATCAGCTTTTTTGTTTGGTTTTGTTTTAATTTTCACATACAAGTGAGGACATTAAAAACAAAACTATAATCAAACAGCAGCAGTGAGTAGCCATTTTCACAGGGTGTGAATCCAGGGTTGTCCCTGGGCCTGTACAAGGCTTGCCTATAGCTACCATCCAAAGAGCCCAGGGCCTGTCATTTTGCTCCTGGGCAACTGCCTACTCTCACCAGAACCTAACCTCTTTTTCCTGCTTGTACGTCTCTGTATTTGGAAATACTTGGGTGTAGCTCCATGGCAGAACACCTACCTAGTGTTCATGAGGCTCTAGCAGGCTAAAATACAGAATGAAAACAACACAACAGTATCAGTACTACTGAACGCTCATCACTCAGTCTCGCTACCGTACTGCATCCGGTCTCTGCTCTCTCAAGTAAGTAGCCTAAAGCTGGGCCAAAGCCTCAGCAGAAAAACCTTGTTCCTTTTATCTCTCACCCTACACTACCACAAAGACTCTTAAAACTGATGAAGGGTGTTGGGCCAAAGTCATTCAATCAGCAATTATTCTCTTTTGATTCAATTAGGAAAAACCTGGTTTATTGCCTCCTATTGCCTTTGTTACTGAGGTAACAAAGATGACTAATTTACCATCCTTGACCCCAAAGGGTAGAGCCCGAGAGCAGATGTTACATAAATGAGTCAATGTTACTGGTGAGATAGGAACTATGATGTAAGGTCTGAATTATGTAGGTGCTTGCCCTTGACACCCTGCCTCAGCACAGGGCCTCACAAATGAATGATGTTAGCTGAACAGGTGAGTGAAAAATTGAGTATTGAATGAGCAAACTCCAAAAGAAGGTGAGGGAGTCACACAGATGGAAGGATTCCGTGGCAGCATATGGAGGGGTGAGTAGTGTTCCAGGTGGAGAGCTGTGCAGATGGAGCTATTCCAGATGGAGAATTGTGTCTAGCTATGCAGTTTGCTCTGAGGGAGCCTCCTCACACTAGGGTTACAGGCCGGCCTCCATAGCCAGCGGCCATTTACTGGAGTGCTGGGCATCCAAACACAAGTCCGCCTCACACTTGGGTAGCAAGCTTTTCACCCACTGAGCCATCTTCTCAGCGCCCCCAGGGTTCATTTTACAAACTTAGTTCTAGGAGCAGTGCAGAACACTAGATGAAAGACAAGCCCTTTGGGGAAAGGGACAGATGGGGAGGAGAACAGAAGGCTAAAGACAGAACCAGGGCAGCAGGAAAAGACCCTGAGAGTTGACGCAAAGAGGAGAACTAAACAAACAGGAGTGGCTCCCAAGTGGGAGGGCCTGGCAGGCAGAAGCCAGGCACAGGCGGACAGCGACCCAACAGCTATAAGTGGGAGAAGTCAGGGTCATGGTGACATCTGCTAGACCAGTCCAGTGGGGACAGAGATCAAACTTCAGCCACAGGCACCTAGAGGTCCTGTCTCTCCCGACATCCCCTCCCCGCTCCAGGTATGTTTATGTGTCCACTGTCTTCTGTCTTTCTCAGAGAAAATACAAAGTAAAGACCTGAAGCCAGCCAAGTGTGGTGGTGTAATCTGGTGTAATCTGGTGTAATCCCAGCGCTTAGGAGGCAGAGGCAGGTCTATCTCTGTCAGTTCAAGGCTACTGTGGACTACACAGTGAGACCTTTTTTCAGAAGGAGGAAGGAGGAGAAAAGGAAGAGGAGGAGTTGGAGGAAACGAAGTTATGGGAATCCATTCCTTTGCTAACACTCTGGATGTTAGTTTTTAATTCCTCTCCTTCTACTTCCTTTATAAAATCTTATGTAATAAAACATTCAGTCTATATGTAAATACAATTACAGTAAACCCCAGGTAACTATCGCCAATCCTGTTTCACCTCAATATGCACATCTTCATGATTTTCAAGCAAATACTAAATTTTGATTCATTTTACCCATTACTATGTCAGCATGTGCCTCTAAAAACACAGAAGGACTTAAAAAAATTATTACAATTGTTATAACCTAAAATCAAAATGCCTCTGTGTCAAGCAAAAAACAGTGTTCAAGTTTCCCAGTTGTCTTGGTATGTCAGTGGTATAAAAGTCTGTGCAGTTCTGGGATCAGCAGGCAATGTCCTGAGCAGCAACCTCCCATTTGTGTTGTTTTCAGTTCATTTTAATAAGAATGCTGAAGAGACCCACACATCCTTTCAGCTGACCTGCCTCTTAAATTCAGGTACACAGGATCACAGTGTCCCTTCCGCACTTTGCTTTGCTGAGGAAGAGACAGATGCTGTCTTGGTAGTTTGGTGGTTAAGATGCATTTATTTTTATTTTTTACTTTTGCTGTTAACCTTCTCACTGGGTGTTCCCTGCACACCAGGTGAACCTGAACTGACCGATAGGCACGTAGCTTGATGGATTTCCACAAATAAACACAAGTACACCACAGGTCAGCCCAGGAACAGGACAGGACAAGTCCCAGCAAGCCTCTCTAGCAGTTTTTCCTACCCCCACAGAGGTCACCTCCTTTTGCTCTTCACATCCTTTTGCTCTTTCGAACCTTCTAGAAATCAAATTGAACAGGTCTTTTTTTTTTTTGTGACAAGTTCATTTGCTCAGCATTTTATCCGCATTGGGATTAGAGCAACAGTTTGTTCATTTTCTGTGTCTTAGAGTAATCGACCGAGTTTGGATATACCATAATCTGCTTATCCATTCTAGGATCGGTGGATCTTCGGACTGTTGATAGTTATAGGTTGATATTATAAATGCTGCTACCAAGAACACTGTTGCATGTGTGTCTCTTTGGGCTCATACTTAGGGGTGAGAGCTATATATGCTCTTGATTGCTGGATTTTAACCTATTTTGAAAAATAGTGGTCTCATTGCACACCACTTGTACAACTTTAGGTACAGAATTTTAATCATCCAGACAGCTTTATTTGTGAATGAGGTTATCACATTGACCCCATGGAATGAGGAGGGTTATGTAAAGCTCTTAGTACTACGTTGGCTTTCAGAAAGTGCTTTATGAGTGGCAGCTGCTGTTCCACCTTTCTTGTGGTACCTTCTCAAACTTATGCATTGCTCTACTTCCTAAAAGCCCCATTGTTTCAGATTCAAGGTAACCTGTGTGTCTCTCTAAAACTTGTCTATTCCCATGATTTCTGCTTTTTTGCACATAGATAAATTAGCAATTTATCTGTATTATTTAAAAATATACCTGCAAATCTCTTTATTTACAAAACTTGCTTTCTCTCCTACTGGCCAAACCTGTCTTTCTTTTTTTTATTTTTAAATTTTATTTATTTTTTTATATTGATTACAGTTTATTCACTTTGTATTCCAGCTGTAGCCCCCTCCCTCATTCCCTCACAACTCCTCCCTCCCCCATCTCCTCCCCTGCCTCTCTCCAAGTCCACTGATAGGGGAAGTCCTCCTCCCCTTCCACCTGACCCTAGCTTATCAGGTCTCATTAGGACTGGCTGCATTGTCTTCCTCTGTGGCCTGGTAAGGCTGTTCCACCCTCAGGGGGAGGTGATCAAAGAGCCAGCCACTGAGTTCATGTCAGAGACATGTCAGAGACAAGACAACTCAGCCAGTCACTGAGTTTATGTCAGAGACATGTCAGAGACAAGTTCCCCTTACTAGGGAACATACTTGGAGACTGAAATGCTATGGGCTACATCTGTGCAAGGGCTCTAGGTTATATCCATGAACAGTCCTTGGTTAGAGTATCAGTCTCAGAAAAGACCCCTGTGCTCAGATTTTTTGATTCTGATACTTTTCTTGTGGAGCTCCTGTCCCCTGCAGGTCTTCCATCTCCCCCTTCTTTCATAAGATTCCCTGCACTCTGCCAAAAGTTTAGCTATGAGCTCAGCATCTGCTTTGATACCCTGCTGTGTAGTGTCTTTCAGAGGCCCTCTGTGGAAGGCTCCTGTCTTGTTCCCTGTTTTCTCCCTCTTCCAATGTCCATCCCATTTGCCTTTCTGAGTGAGGACTGATCATCTTACCCAGGTTCCTCCTTCTGGCTTAGCTTTGTTAGGTATATAGACTTTAGTATGTTTAGCCTACTAAATTATATGTTTAATATCCACTTATAAGCGAGTATATACCCTGTGTGTCTTTCTGCTTCTGGGATACCTCACTCAGGGTGCTCTTTTCTAGTTCCTACCATTTGCCTGCAAATTTCATGATTTCCTTGTTTTTAATTGCTGAGTAGTATTCCATTGTGTAAATGTACCACAATTTCTGTATCCATTCCTCCGTTGAGGGTCATCTGGTTTGTTTCCAGATTCTGGCTATTATGAATAAAGCTGCTACAAACATGATTGAGCAAATGTCCTTGTTGTGTACTTGAGCATGTTTTGGATATATGCCTAGGAGTGGTATAGCTGGATCTTGAGGAAGCACTATTCCTAATTGTCTGAGAAGACACTGGATTGATTTCCAAAGTGGTTGTACAAGTTTACACTCCCACCAGCAATCCTTTCTCCACATCCTCCACATCCTCTCCAGCATGTATTGTCACTTCAAACCTGCCTTTCTAGTCAGGACAGCATATTTGCTCTTTCATTTTCCTCAGGTTTTTTTTGTCCCTGAAATTTACTGTGTAGATCAGGCTAACCTTGAACTTGATTTTCCTGCCAATGCCTTCTGCAAAATTACAATAGCCTCCTGCTCCTTTGAATATGCATGCTAGCTACCTTAATCTCAACAGCCCTGAATCAGCCTGGCCTTTCTCTTCCTTACAATTACCTTCACACAAGCTTGGAGCCATCTCTGACCCTTCCTTTCCCCTTGTATCCCAATTTTGATTTGTGAGGGAGTCCTAATGATCTAGCTGTAATCAAATCACCGTGTGTGTGTGTGTGTGTGTGTGTGTGTGTGTGTGTGTGTGTGTGTGTAGTGTTCGTGTATGTGTGTTTCTGGGGATAGAACCCAGAGCCTTTTGCATACAGGTGGCAACCTTCTGCCATTATGCTACACCCCGAGCCTAACTCATCACTCTTTATTCCCTGACTCTTTTTACTCCCATTTTCTTACTCAATCTCTTGTCACTTCACACCTAAACTAATGTCATAGCTCACCATTTCTTCTAGTTGGCTCCAGGCTGTCCACTTAGCCAAGGGTACTTACTGCTTCTAAGGTGACCAAGCTAAAACACAGTAGTGTTTCCAGGCTGGGCAACCGGGTGTATGGCATCCAGAATTGTGTCTCTGACATGCTCCTTGAATTCTCTCCCCAGTGAAACACCCACAGCAGGTGAAGTCTGTTTAAAATCCAAAACCACAACCACTTAAAGCCTCTGCGAACCACCTTAAGGGCATTCGGGAAATTCATAAACTTTGATGGAAGAAAATCTGCTATAATTCCCAAAAAGAGCAGTCAGTGAGTGACACAAAGCCACAAGTCACTTCCTCCTTCCCACTCCAATTCCGGCGGGGGACAGCAAGAACACCAGTGACCTCTTTCTCGAGCTCACTGCCAGGAGTGAGCTTCAGCATGACCCTGGGAGGGGCAGGCTGCAACCCAGCTCCAAAGGCTCTGATGCCGAGGACGTAGGAATGGGAAGAGAGGAGAGGGAGGGGCCTATGACCAAGATGTAAATTGAATAGACAAATTAATTTTAATAATAAAAAATAAGAAAAGTGTATTGAAAGCTGCAATATCCCATGATATTCTGCCTTGCCATAAGTCTAAGGCAACTGAACCGAGAGACTACAGACTGAAACCTCAAGCCAAAATAAACTTTTCTTCAAGTGGATTTATCTCAGTATTTTGTCACAGCATTGGAAAGCTAACACAGATATGTATCTGGAATATGCAAAGCCTCCCATAACTCAATAGTAAAAAGTAGTGAAGTAATGACACATGCTATGATACGGATATACGTTTAAAACAAAGTGAAAGACAGGCAAAATGGCATATGGTATATTACTCCATTTATATGACATTTTTAGAATAGGTGAGTTTGTGAGTAAGTACAGGGGTTGGGGAGTAACCATTCAGGAATTCTTACTGACAAGTGAAGATGTTTGGTTTTTTTTTTTTTTAATTTTTTTTTTTTAAATTTCCAGTGCTCATTTTAATAGGAAATGTATTGGTTGATTGATTTGGTGGAGATGGGGACAACTTGCAGGAGTCCTCTCCATGAGTCTTGGGGATTGAATTTATATTCTTAGGCTTGCCTGCAAGCGCTCTTACCTGCTGAGCCATTTCATGAGCCCTGCAAGGGGTTATTTTAAAGCAACTGCAACGTTTTACCATCGCTTGTGGCGCTAGTTGCAGACAATGTGTACTCTAAAAGCCTCGGGGCTGTACACACTAAGTAGGTAAATTTTATGCTCCATCAATAAAGCTGTTAAAAATCACCATGAAAGGGGCTGGCAATAAAGCTCAGTACAGTGCTTTCCCAGTCTGCACAAAGCCCTGGGTTCCATGCCCAGCACCACAGAAAACAGGCATGGTGGAAGACACCTGTGATCCCAGAACTCAAGAGACAGAGGATCAGAAGTTCAAGTCCATCCTCGGCCTCCTAGTGAATCTGAGGCCCTCCTGGGCTACATGAGACTCTGTCTCAAAAAAACAAACAAAACAAAACAAAACAAAACAAAACAATGATTTATCACCCACAGGCCACCTCCTCTACAGCAGACACTAGCTCCAATGCTTCATTGTTCAGCATTATGACACGAGTCCTGTTTTGAGTTATGGATGAAGAAACTGGGGACTCACAGGAAAAACAGATACCACAGCCTAGAGCTGAAATCAGATAGCTCCTCGCTTCTTAAGTGCATGCCCTTCAACTGCCTTTTGTATACTGGAAGATAAACCTAATTCCCTTTGGTTTTATTTAATCAGCCTATTGACCACCTCTCACAAGGTACACCTTGTGTTTCTCACGGTGTTGAGGATGCTGAAGACTCTCTTGCTAATCTATCACACAAGCTCACCCTTCTCATGCATTTTTTGTAAGTGTACAATTCACTGATGTTGAGAATATTTCAGCTCATGAGCAATCATCTCCACCACCCCACTAAGAACTGTTTCCTCTCTCAAGACTGAAATGTGGCGTCCATTAAAACTAGCTCCTCCACTCTCTCTCCCTGCTACCTCTCCCTGCTGTCCTATTGTACTCTCCGTCTCTGAATCTGACTTCTCAAGGTGCCTCAGAGAAGTGAAATGTTACAGTGTTTATTGCTTTGTTCTTATTGGCTTTATTTTCCCTTAGCAGAACATCCTCAAGGAATATTCATGTTTTTGTTTGTGTCAGAACTTTGTGTTTTTTACCCACTCCTTCATCCACAGACAGTTTGTTTCTTTGTTTTAGCAGTTGTGAGCTATGAACATTGGTGTACAATACCTATGTGAATCAAGCTTAACTCTTAAGGTAGTGTGTTTGCATTGAGGAGGACACAACGAATGAGCTTAGGGCAGTACATGGAAAATATTCAAATTTTAAATAGTTATGGTATGGTTTGCATGAAATCAGAATAACTGTAACAAGACCATCAAGGCTGCAGTGTCTCAGGTAATGTTTCTTTCTGTCCTCAGGGTTCCTCAGCCACAACACTAACAACAGTTGGAGCCAGGTAATTTCTTGTGGTCAGGTGTCAGCCACGTCTCTGGTCCCTACCCACAGAATGCCAGCAGCATCCTTCTAGATATGACAACCAAAAGTGTCTTTGAATAGTAAGACCTGGAGAGGACAGGAGCTCCACAAGGAGAGCAACAGAACCAAAAAATCCAGGCCCAGGAGTCTTTTCTGAGACTGATACTCCAACCAAGGACCATTCATGGATATAACCTAGAACCTCTGCTCAGATGTACCCCATAGCATTTCAGTCTCCAAGTGTGTTCCCTAGTAAGGGGAACAGGATTGTTTCTGACATGAACTCAGTGGCAGGCTCTTTGATCATCTCCCCCTGAGGGGGGAGCAGCCTTACTGGGCCACAGAGGAAGACAATGCAGCCAGTCCTGATGAGACCTGATAAGCTAGGGTCAGGTGGAAGGGGAGGAGGTCCTCCCCTATCAGTGGACTTGGAGAGGGTCATGAGAGAAGAACAGGGAGGGTAGGATTGGGAGAAAATGAGGGAGGGGCTACAGCTGGGATGCAAAGTGAATAAACTGTAATTAATATAAAAAAATAAAAAAATAATTTAAAAAAGTGTCTTTGGAAGCAAATTTGCCGACAGTTAAGAACTTATGGTCAGGTTGGAACCGTGGCTCAGCGGTGCGATGTTTGCCTAGGGTGTGGGAAATCCTTGATTCAGCCCACAGCATCACCAAACCAAAACCAAAACACTGGTTTAGGATGAGTCTGAAGAAGCTCTGGTTATCCCATCACTTGAGAAGTAAAGGCAGGAAGGCTAGGAGTTCAAGACCAGCCTCTGTTACATAGCAAGTTTGAGACCCTGTTTCAAAACAAAACAAAACAAAACAAAACAACAACAAACCCACAAAATAAAAAGCAAAGCCAAAAGCCAGGAATGGTAGTGCATGCATTTTATCCCACACTCAGGTCCCTGAAGGAGGAGGATAATGAGTTCAAGGCCAGCCCCTACTACCTAAAAGACCCTATCTCAAAAAAAAAGTTGTTTTAAGTGAATGAATTTAATGCAATTATAAGTTACAGAAGAGAAAATACAGAAATAGGAACAAAATCATGGAGGAGGTATGCAGACATCTGGAGATGGGGGAATGCCTTGCAAAGCCATTAACTCAGGTGAAGGTATTCACAGGACTCTAACACCGGCCCGTCTGCTCAGCTCCCCCACCAGTTTCCCACTTTGATTCCACTCTGGACAAGCTGTCTTAAGTTCTCCCACCCAGAGGCCTCTGTAGCTGCCGCCTTCACCATGTGGAATACCAACCATTGCCCATCTAAATCAGCCCCAGGGGTCTCTGAGCACCAGCTCAAATCTCCATGAATCCAAATCAGAAGAAACAGTTCCCTCTTCTGAATAGATTTATGGCATAGGCTGAACTCTTCTGCCTACTGCTTGGTCTTTTGAGGCGTCTCTAGG
The DNA here is from genome assembly GCF_907164565.1 of Psammomys obesus. Classification (NCBI taxonomy): domain Eukaryota; kingdom Metazoa; phylum Chordata; class Mammalia; order Rodentia; family Muridae; genus Psammomys; species Psammomys obesus. Next base: position 17,424,125 of record NW_026596046.1, read on the forward strand.
ATTTCCCCTTTGTCCTATATCACCCCACTCACTTGGGGATAGGACTTTACCTTATGGTTCAATCCACCTCTCTAGCACTGAAAATGTATCGCTCAGTAAAACTGTTTACTGCCTGGTTCATTTCAAATATGATAAAACCAGTATATGGGTCTCTAAAGGGGTTTAATAGCTTTAAAATAGCTGGACAGCGTGAATTCCGATAGGAAAGAATCTGAATACATTTATTTAATGCACATGGTTAGGTGACTTCCTTGGAGTTAATTGCGGGAAGCAGCTGATTTTTATTGCTGTAATTAAGGATGATGTCAAGAAGGGAAATGTTTGGTGACTGTGATATCACCTACCTGTCTGATATTTTTTTAATGTATCTGATAGTAAGTCTGGAACACTTATTTGTGTGTGTGTGTGAGTTTCATGAGTGTTCTCAGTACTGGGTCTTATGTATAAGTATCACTGTAGTATTTATCATCCAAATTGAGTCACCTCAACAAAGGTCACTATTAATTACTTATAGCAAGATTTTATTTTATCATTTTTAGAAAAATTCCATTTTTTTATTTTAAAATTTAATTTATTAGTGTGTGTATGTGTGTGTGTATGTGGAGAGAGAGAGAGAGAGAGAGAACGAGAGAGAGACCACCAGGATGGCGGGGGAGTGTGTAGAAGTCAGAAGAAAACCTTGTGGCATTAGTTTTCTCCTCTACCCTGACACCGGATCAAACCCAGGTCCTCAGGCTCACATGTTGCAGGTCCCCATTTCAAAATCTTACCATAGACAACTTTATATGTGGATCAAGGAAACAGCGAAAGCCAAGGAGGAGGTCATTTTCCCATCACCGCTGTTTTAAACAGCCAGCTGGAAGCTTTTCTAATAACAAAAGGAACCAGGTCCCTGAATTGTGTCCTCACTTGTCTTCATTGACCTGTAACACACTGGACCTTAGAACTTCTGACCAAGATTATCACCACGATTAGTGAGAAGCTGGCCAGGAGGCACAGTGCATTCTGAACCTAGACTACCCATAAACAGTCCTGGGTGTGACAATAAAGCGGCAGCCTTGCATTCCTCAGCGTGACTCATGTCAGCCTGTCAGGAGAGCCCAGACTCCACGCCGTGACGGAGGCATCTAGTACCATTCTCTCAGCCTCACCCTCTCCCATTGCCCTCACGGTGATTAAGCTGATGAGCTCTAGCGCCCTGATGACCGATGACTGGGCTTCAGATAATCTACAGCAAAAGAGGGTGACACTTCTACAGCCCCAGCCCTTGGAAGGCTGAAGGGGGAGAGCCACACGTTGGAGGGCATTCTGGGTTATATGAGGTCTTGTTGCTAAAAACTCAAATAGAAAGGTACACATACACACCTGTGTATGCCTGCTTATGGGCGTGCTAAAAGTCTTTTGACCACCAGGGAGAAGACTTAGACAATGAGTTGGACTTCAGAGAGAGAGAGAGTCTTCAATGCCTTCTTCTCATAACTATGGCAAGATTTTTTTTTTTAAGCGCTTGGGTATTTGCCAGGTTCTTCTTGAAACACTGTCCATTACAAACCCATCTGCTTAGCTGTAGGGTCCCAGGGGGAAAGCACTTCACAGTCGGCTGCGTTTAGTAAAGCAAAGGACAGCACACAAAGGCACCCATGCTTGCCCAGGGCCACAAAGCTCGGGAGGGTGGAACCAGGGCTCAAGCACCAACAGCAGATTCCAAAGCTGGTAGCTCTCAGTCATTCCCTGAGGACGGAGACGGACTGACGAGGCTGGGAGACTGCTAAGCTCGCCCGAGGACAGTGAGCAGAGGGTATGTTCCTTGTGGAGCACAAGTGAAATCCTGTAGAAATCCTCTCACTGAGTTAGAGCTCCACATTAACAAAGTCCTGGAGCTTCAGCCAGCACAGAGTGTGCGTAGTGTCAAACTATCTCTACGTAACCTTGGACTTCTCATCCTCTACCTCTCTGCCTCTTGAGTGCTGGGATCACAAGCGTGCCTCCATCACTATGGCAGGCCTAGACTGTTCTGAGGGTGGAAGTCAGGGCTTTGTGCACTAGGGAAGCGCCATCATCTGAGCTATACCGCCAGCTCTCCCGTGTCCTAAAATCTATTTCACAGACACATTCTGGCACCTGAGTATCTTAGGGCAAGGCTCACTGCGTCCTTAATCCTTGGAGGCTGCTAAACTCAAAGGCCAAAAAAATGAGGTCATTTTTGCCCCCTAAATGACCTCCCACAGTGATGCTTTGTAAAATGAAATAATATGATTAAGCGGAATATGCCGAGCGCCCTGAAAGAGGGGGAGGAAATAGAAGCTGGAGATACATAAGAAGACAGTGCCGTGGGCTTATGAGAATGGATCCTTTTTTTAAAAGTCACTCAGCCACAGAGGAGAGACACCTGTCCCATCAGCTCCCTCCTCTGCCAAGGCTTAGTCTACATGCTTTCTGAGCTCCAGTGACTCACTGTGTGAGAATGCCTAAGCTGGACGGATGTCCTTTGCTAGCACTGAATCTAGGTTCCTGCTACAGGAGGGAAAACCCACGGTGAGCTGCCGGCAAATCACCGCAAACAGACACATTTTTGTGGTTGGGATTCATGCTAGAGAACTCATCTGAGATCCCAAGAGCCACTGCAGCAGCCATTTCAAGGCCTCAGGGGATGTCTCAGCAAACATGGGCAGAAGGAGACCTGAATCAGGTGGAGCCGGCTTCCTCAGCACGTGTGCAGCCCTGTGTATCGCCACCAACCAGCTCTATTTAAAGGGAGGAACCAGAAAACTGTAGCTCAGAACCAAGTGTGTGCACCCACACACCTGCACCCACCATCGTGAATACAACTCTCTCAACTGGCAGCAGATCTGTTTATAAATTCACCATTTTTAAGAACGTCTCCTTAACTGACAATTGTGCATACTTATGGCACCGGTACCACATGATGCTTTGGTACCCGTGTATTAGTGAGATGGCCACTTCAAGCTGGTTAACATCCTTATCTGATGGCACAATCCAAAGCTCATCATCTCTCTGTTTCAGCCGAAGATGACTCGGAACCATGGGGGCAGCTGTTCCTCAGCAAAATCCTTTGCTACCGAAGCCGGGGCTTCTCTTTGTCAAGAGGGAACAGAATACAGAGGAATAAATAAACCCTGAGATGAAACTTTACTGAGGTAACATGACAGCTTGGTGAAAAACACAAGAGCAATGGATTCTCTCCTTCTCTCTGCGGTCCCATGGTTACGGGTGCTTTCAAAGGTTTGAGGTTCAATGCAGTTCCAAGAGTCTATTTCTGCCCACACCCTGGGTTGTCCCACACCTTCAGAATGTGAGAAGAAGCCACTGGGAGAGTCTGAAAGATACTGTACGAAGTGGCTTCTACTTCAGCACTGAGCAGCTTTCAAAGGATGCTATCTGCTCACATTGCTTTCTGTTTGTTTGTGTCAAGGCCTCAGTATGTAGCTCAGCCTGGCTTCATACTTAGAGCAATCCTCCCGTCTCGGCCTTCTACTAGAATAACAGACACGAGCCACCAGCTCGCTCCCATTCCTTAAGTTGGTTCATAATTTCCTGGTCACAATCCTGACATGTGTTAGGGAAAATTTAGCATTGCTTCAGATACAAATTCCTACCTCTGGCTATGTGGTTCTTCCATTTCTCCTCCCTTGCAGCCCTCCTGCGCCTGGACAGTGTGCCCCTGGCTGCCCTGCTGGAGTTTGCTTTTCAAGTCATCAGTGTTCTATTCTTAGTCAAGAGCAAGCCATTGCATGTGCAGCCTCCGGCAGCATGGGCCTGGTCGCATGGATGGAGAAGGTGAGTGGTGAACAGAGCGCCTTGATGAATGCCTGTGGACTGATAACCGTCAGGCTCTGTTCACGCTCATCTACTCATCAGCTACCAGTACTTAACAAGTGAAATCAGCGAGAACGCTGAAGTGCTAAAACCGTATGGCCAAGGCCTCAGTCTGACTTCAAAGGTTACCTTCCTCCAAGAGGCCTCCAACCCACAGGGGTTGTTTGAAGGCTGAAAGAACAGAGGGACACTAACAGGTCTATAAAGCCCTGCATGTTCCCACCCACTTCCCTAGCTGAAAGAAGTCAGAAGCCGCAGCCTCCACCTCTTTGTCGCTTTCTGGCTTGGTGACTCACCACCTCTGCTCTTCAAAGTTAGGACTCCACGTCTCATCACCTGTGTCCTGAGCTACAGAGGTCTGTCCTCCTGGAAACATCAGGGCTGAGAACCTCATAGCTGAGCTCTGTCTTTCCCCCATTCATCTCCATGGGATTCCAGACTTTTCCTCCCCAGAACTCAGAAAGCCATCACAATTGGCCCTCTCCTATCACATCATTCCGTATCAACCATCAAACACAACCCATTATTTAGCCGGCTCTCCCTACCCCGCCCCTCGGGGCGGGCCTTACCCAATAGCATCTTGGCCCACTGGCCAAAGACGTCAAAAGTAACCAATAGTAGAAGAACTGTCTGCTTAGACTCTCCGCCTCTACCCTGAGGAGCAGCCCCACCGGCCAATGGGCTGCCAACCAGACGCAATAAGCGCTCTGAGCAAATAGAATGGCGGCTGGGCTGTCCAATAAGCATTGGGGTACCCTGGCTTGGGGGCGTAGCAGAGGCGGTCGTCAGGGGCGTGGCGGCAGTTGCCTGGGCGGGGCCGGTAGCGGCGGGAGCTGCGCTGGCCAGGGGTTCCGGCTGTATTTCTATGAGCGCAGCCGGCAGCCGCGGAGCTGCGGGAACCGGACTCCGGGCGAGCTGGACCGCTGGAGTCAACGAGCGCAGGTAAAACCTCGGCTGGGCGAGTTCCACCAAGCCCGGATCGCGCCCCAGAGGCGTCGGGCCAGAACCCCGAGTCCCGGGGTCCCCAGCGTGGCTCGGCCCATCGCGCCGCAGCCTGTGTGCTCCGAATCCGTGGGGACTGTTTGGGGACTGTCACCTGGCACTGCGGGGGTCCGGAGGACCAGCTTGTCTAATGACGGGGCAGCCCAAACCACGGGTGGGATACGCCTTCCTAAAGGTCCTTTGTCCTCTCCTGCTCGAAGAACCGAGGTTGGGGACAAGGCCGACGGAGGCCTCCTGGTTGCCATCCCCTGTACCCCATGGATGCTCACTCTTTGGTCCGGGAAGGTATCTGCCGGGCCAGAATCGGGGAAGAGGAAGCAGGATGCTGGAAACCTGAAAGGGCCCAACTACAAGCCCGGGGTATTCGATGGGCCTCTGCATTTTGGGATTCCCGAGGCTCACCTATGACCGATGGGTCCAAGTTCTAGGGAAGCAATTTTTGACCTACTTTATTGAGCTTGTGGGGCAAGCGTTCTAGGTGCTTCGTGGGCTTTCCCCACAGCACTATCTGTCCAGCAGCACCCTGGGCTGCCTGCCAGTCCAGGCAGCTAAAACGTCGACCGTGGAAGTGCCTAGGCAGAAGCCAGATGACAGCCACCTGTCTGGGATGCTTAGGAAGGGGAAGATTGTATTATCCATCTGTAAGGCCCTTCTCCATCCACCAATGCACTCTGGGCAACATTTGTTGACTAGATTGAGGGGGGACACTTACCGGAATCCACTAGATTCCAAGCGGGTGTCAAGTTCGACCATAATGATTTTTGCTCTCATGTGCGTGTAGGCATGCCTGCATGCAAACGGAATAGATTAGACCAAAAGATGAATTAATCAAGTGGTTCATTTAAGGGCTCAGTTGGGGTTACTCTTTCTCTGTTTTGGTGCTTCCACCTCCAGCTTGTCAAGTTTTACCTGGCCCAGAGGCAGGTTCCAAGAACAGGCTCTGGAGAGATTGCAGGGTTGGCAAAGTCAACGTGATCTGTGCCCAGAGCTTTTCAAGGGCCATTGGGTTACAACCACATTAAGCAGAGCGCATTTCTTCTCCACTGCCTCCCCTCATTTGCCTGAATAGAAAGGACATAATCTTCTGAAGGTCAGGAAGCAGATGAAATAATTGTAACCCGCCTCACCCACGTGAGGATAAATGAAGCTTCGGGTAGCCAGCCAGAAAGCAGGCCAGTCCGGTGCTGCTAATGATCAGCATGAACCTAACGATATTTTGAAGCCATAAGGTTGAAGCTTATCTGATTCATCCCCCAAATGGATGGATGAAGAAACATAAGGCCTGGATGGTCACAAGGCTGGCTGGTCATCACAGAGTCATGACTAAGAAGAGTTGATCTCTTCACACCAGGTCTAGCCAGGACATGACTTGAATTCTACTCCCAGCCTAGTTCTCCTTCTCTATTTAAGCTCAGAGAAGTTAGAAGCTCAGGCTTTGGCATCTAAGTGCCTGGGTTTGAATCTTAGTCCTGCTTTATCTTAGCTGTGTAACTTGCAGCAGATAAATCAACCTCTCTGTGCTCATCTCCTCACCACTAAGGCAAGGAAAGATGCTAGTACTTTGGTTAAGAGATTGGAGAAATATGCACTATTGGGACCAAGAGAACAGTGCCTGGCACGTGGTGACCATAATGGATTTGCTGAAGAGCATGTTGTTGCCTTTTGGCGTAGCTTTCCTTCATATCCACCACCCAATATTTTTCACTCTTAAAAGCACAGTCTACATTTTAACATGTGTTTCTTAGTTGCATCACATTTTTTTTTTATGTATTGAATCCGATAGTGTGGTTACTCTGTTAGTTCCCACCTTGTAATTGCACTCTTCTGAGACACCAGTGTTTCTGTCACCTTTAAAGGGAGTAAAAGTGAATCTCTCAAAGTGGTAGACCGAAGTCCCTGGGATCCCAATCTGCATGGTGGCCTTCCAAAACTCGCATTCTTTCCACCCAGCCTCCCTCCCCAGTTGTCAGTGTGATTCAGCTTGATTATAAATGGATGAACGTTTTTAGATTAAGATTTCATGAGCCACTGAATTAAGTGCTTTTCGGAAGTTCAGGGATCGTGTGTCGAGCGCATTTAAGCAATCTCCTTAGTCATTTGAGTAGGGGGAGCAGCAGCAGCAGCCTGGCCGGAGACACAAGTGTGCATAACACATCCTTGCTGGCCATCCACTTGCCCACTCCTCTGTGTTCACCCCCTTCTTCCTCTTTTTGCATACAGAGCTTGAAATAAGCCAGATGGCAATGCAATGGAGTGGGCTTTCTCCTCTCATTTTAGGAGACATTCCATTCATCCCCCTTTGATGCTTTTTGAAGTTAGGTTCCAAGGGGATGTTGAATTCACCTGTATTAAAGTGCCCTTTGAGAGAGAGAGAGAGAGTGTGTGTGTGTGTGTGTGTGGAGAGCGTGTGTGTGTGTGTGTGTGTGTGTGTGTGTGTGTGTGTGGTGGGAACAATTTTCTGTAAATGAAGAGATGCCTGCCACCCTTGTGTCTTTGTTTATTGTTTTGAAGTTTGCAGAAACCCCGGTCCCCTGTGGTTGCCCCTCCTCAAGGTGTCACCAAAGGCGATTGATCTTCATTGATGGGTACCTAGGACTAGGATCCTGAGTTTGGGGCTTTTGCCTTGGGTCTTTAGCACCCAGCCCTTTTAAAAGAATGGTTTTCTCTTCTTTGCGGTGTTGTTTTTTTTCCTTGGCGTTCTAACAGAAGGACTCCTAGTCACTGCCATTCCCTTTTCCCCAAATTTACACCTTTCCCCTAGTCATCTAGAGCCTGTACTATACAGTACAGAGGTTCCACCCTCGGCCCACAGCTCCTGCCCTAGAGCATAGCACAACCTCTGGCCTTGTCGCAGACAGAGGAAATGATTCTTCCCCTCCTCTTCCCCCACTTAAATGTGGTTCTGTGAAAACCCCTGGCAGATGGACATTTCCAGTACAGTGGAATCCCGTCTGGCAGAATTTCTGCCAGGGGCATAACCTACAGTATTGGGAGCTTTATTGGATATAGGATTTGAACCCTCACTGACCAGTTGAAGAGCTGATGACGACTCGGGACATGAGGTGTTGTTAAGCCTTTCTATTTCATCTTGGCTATCCCAGGAGCAAACACAGGAAGGGCTGGGGAACCTCTTGATTGTGGTTAGGACTATACCAACGCCTTTCACGGCCCAGTATTTTGACCACTCTCTTTGGTGGTGGTGTTTGAGACAGGGTCATCTACATAGGCAGTCCAGGCTTGGCTTCTCATGGTCCTCCTGCCTCAACCTCAAGCTCCTGGAATTTCAGGCATGCAGCCCTGATGCCCAGTGATTACAGCCATTTTAGGTCCCTGTGCTTCTGTTGAGCATCGATAATATACATGAACTTATTTTCCATTACCACTGGTTTGGGTTTAGGTTTGGGACAAGGTCTCCTGTAGCCCAGACTGGCCTCAAACTCACTGTACCCCAACGATGACCTTGATCTTTCAATCCTCCTGCCTCTTCCTCCCAAGTGTTGGGATTACAGGCATAGCCAGCCACCACACTGTCTTCTTTTAAAGATCGTGTTTCTACAGATTAATTTTTGCTTTCTTGGTTCCAGGGCATCATGTATGGGAATAAAACCTTTTCAGCTTATAAAATGGCTGTTGGAGGCTGATGAAGAACCTCACTGTTACATCCATGTGTGTGTTCTGGGCCAGTTGGACAAAGCATGTGTGACACAGAGACCCATTTTCTTCTCTTTCATAATCATTAGGCAACAGTCAGGTAAAGAATTGATTAGAGAATCCATTGAACATCGGTAGCATGGGTTTGCCTAGGTTCTGCCTTTTCTCTTTAAATGCAGCCTGGGTTAGCCAGGAACTGGCCACCGTAAAGGATGGCCTTGCCTGCTCACCCTTGCTTCTGTCTCTGGAGAGTGGTGGGATCACAGGCCTTTGAATTAGTGTGCCACTTTATTACATGGTGCCGAGGCTGGAACCCAGGGCCAGGTTCCGTCAATGGAGCTACATCCCCTGCCAAGTAGAGCTTTGTTAGTTCAACAGATTCTTCGCCTGGTGTATGTCAGGAACACTGCTAACCAGACCAGCAAGTTACACTTATCTGCCTTATTACACAAAGCTAGTTTGTTTTAAAATCGCTTTTATTTAAAAATTTAAAATACAGTGCTCTTAATTCAGATTTTGGTGTTTGGTTTGGTTTGGTTTTCTGAGACAAGGTCTCTCTCTATAGCTCTTACTCACCTGAAACTTGCTAGGTAGATCACGCTGACCTCAAACACACAGAGATCCGTCTGCTTCTGCCTCCAGAATGCTGTGGTTAAAGGTGTGAGCCACCATGACCGGCGTGGTTTTTGTTGCTATTGTTTTGTTTTGTTTTTTAGCTTGTACAGTTATTTACTGTGTTTGTATTTATGTATGTGAGTGGGCTCCTGCCATCGTGAGCATGTAGTGGTTAGATAGCTTCAGGGTTTTGCTCTCTCCCTTCCACCCTATGGGATCCTAGAATCCAACACAGGTTGCCAGGCTTTTCGATGGCCACCTTTATCTGCTGAGCCACTTTTCTGGCCACTGAAAAGTACAAAATAGTGAATCTACATGAGAAATGTCACTCTTGGAAACTGCCATTCTGGCTAGTTGGGTGGTTTTTTTGTTTTGTTTTGTTTTAAAGTGGGTAATAAATACAAAGGCAAGTGTGGTGGCTCACATCAGTCATTTCAGCATTTGGGAGGTTGGGGTGGGAGGGTTGCCGTTGAGTCCAGCATTGGCCTTGGCTACACAGTGAGTTCCAGGTCAGCCTGGTTTACAACGTGTGAGACTCTGTCTTGGTGGGGGGAGGGGGGTCAGTTACACATTTACTGTTGAGAGAGGACATTTGAAAAGTGCAAAGATTAGGAAGTACATGCACCTCTGTCCTGATCCCTCCACCTTGCTTTTAGTCTTTAGAGACAACCAGCCAGTGTTACTAATTTCTTCACCCTCCAGAGCTGAGCTCTGCCCTGGGCATCTGCCATATACGCCACGCCACACCCTTCTTACGTACATGGCGACACGCGCTGTGCGAACTGTTTGAAACCAGGCTTTTTTCCACTTCTTTTTTTTTTTTTTTTCTTGGCGAGATGAGACAAGCTTTCATCCTCCTTTATGAAGGCCATCTATCTTAGCTCCTGCTTTCTGCCCTGGAGGGTGCTGGGAAGCTCTCCTGTCTAAGCAGCAGCTCTGCACGGGCATCTTCAAGCATTTTGCAGGAGTTTCGGAGACAAATGTTTTTCTTCTCTTTGTCCTACTCTACCACCTAAGAGTCTTGGTCTGGCTCCTTTTCTCCACCAATTAGAGAATTAAAAGGCAGGGGGAAGAATCTCAGATGCAGCAGGCAGCAATAGGCAGCAAACTTTATTAAAAGCGGATTAGCACATGCATGTCACACACACACACCAGCGCACAGAAAGAAGGCTCACGAAGCGTAGAGAGGGCATTCTGACGACGCCTCAACACCCCCTACCCCAGGGCTGGGAGCTGTGTTTCTGGGCCTGGGATGGGGCCTCTTCCCCTTATGTTGGATTGGTTAAGGTACACAAAGAAAGGGGAGCTGATAGGCCCACAGCTTCAGATAAGCGTGTTCAGGACCAGCCTTAGCCAGAAGGGGTGAATGTTGGTGGGAGATAATACCTGTCAGGCCTTTTTGTTGGGTTAGGAGGGTGAGGAAGAAGCTGGAAGTTTGCCTTTTTATCCCTGTCTACCTGTCAGGGATCTGGCTGGCTCCTAGTCCCTCACTAGGAAATAGGAAAGACTCTGAGCCTGAGATAATGCCTGGAGAGGCAGGAGGCTTCTTGTTGAGGTTAGCCTGTGAAGGAGAACCGGAGCAGTGGAGAGTGAGGGACACACAGACCCTTGGGTCCCAGCTGTGCCCTTTGGCAGAACATGTTAGCAATGCCGGAGGCAGTTCACTGTGTTTCCTGGAGAGCTTCATTTCCAGCTTCTCTTGTCTGGCCCTGTGTTCCTCACCACAGCTTTCTCTGTGTTCTCACCTTTGAACAGCAGCCTGCCCTTCCCCTCAGGACTTCCTGTTTGGGGAGCATTAATAAGCACCAGGCCTCTTTTCTCTTGTCTCAGGAAGAACCAGCTCTGGCAACTTCCACTGTTCCCAAATCTATATATGCCTTTTTTTTTTTTTTTTTTTTGTAAACCAGCCTGGCCTCGAACTCATTGAGATTGCCTGCTGCCCTGAGTGCCAGGATTACAATCGTCAGCAATTGTTCCCGGCTGTACATAACTTTTGTTGAACATAACTTTTGTTGATCAGATTGGAAGTGTTTCCCAGGATCTCCAAATCATTTTGCCACTCCCACGTGATCTGAGCCAGCTTTGGTTACTAAAGCTTTCCCCAGCTCTAAGAAGAGAGTTCCTGGTTCTTCACATTTGAGTTTCCTGTGGTTACACCTGTCTGCTAAATAACCACGCTGATTTAAATACAATCTTTTGGTCTTCTGTAGTTCACAGATTTTTGCGTTCGGGTTTTCTCTGAATGTACTTCAGCCTCCATCTTGCTTTTCTCTGCCTGAGTCTGCTTTAGAGTCACCTTAGAAGTGATTGAATGCTGAAGATATTAGTTGGTGAGGCCAGCCTTGAGTCATCTCCCTGGTCCTTGCTCACTGTTGGGCCTCCATGGTGCCCCTCAGCTTGTACACAGGGTCCTTGTTACATATGTGATCAGTTATCCTTTTCCCTCCTCTCTCCAGTAAAAGAGATAGAGGCTACCAACCAGTAGCCCCGAGTTGTTCACTCTGAACAATTATTTGTGTACTGTTTCCTTGGGCATCTCAGTGAGGGCAGTGAAAAAAACAAAACAGAGCAAAACACCAACAAACCAGGAAGTCCAATACTAGCTCACCCAAATTTTCAAATTTTTTCAAATAAGGAAAGCAAACCTAATATCACCTTCATCACTTACCACCCTCATTTTATTTATGAATAAATTTGTTGACAAATATGTTAGCATCTAAGGAAGTCAGAGTCCAGCCAGGCAGTGGTGGCACACGCCTTTAGCCCCAGCACTCGGGAAGCAGAGACAGGCAGATCTCTGTGAGTTCGAGGCCACCCTGGACTACAGAGCAAGTTCCAGGACAGCCAGGGCTACACAGGAAAACCCTGTCTCAAAAAAGAAGAATACAGAGACTCTTCTACACAGGTCAAAAACTGTCCTGATGGCTACTGAATTGTGGCATTTGGGAGGGCCTGTCCATAAAGTGGTCTCACTGTTTTCAGTTTCCTTAAGCAGTATTGGGAAACCAGGGTGACCATTCAGTCCAGCTTTCTCTAAAACTGGTACCTTTTGATGGGCATATGGATCCAGTGTCTTTGGTGGTACAGACGGTGGGTTTCTACCATGTGACTGAGATACAAAACTGATGGAGGAAATTGTTCTTTAACTCCTTGGGGTCTAGACTCCTCCATTTGTAAAGTGCCGTGTTAGATTTCTTAAGATGTGAGAGGTGGGAGGAGGCTGAGGCCTGAGCTCAGCAACATTAGGTGAGGATTAACACTAGGTACCGGCATTTTGACCGTGTTTACGTGTACATTTTTCTGAAGCATGAGTATAAGCCTGCTAAGCCCATGATGTATCGTGTGAACGGCTGACTTCTCATCAGGTCTCGGGTCCTGTTCGCCTCCGTAGCATCAGCGCTCTGTGCTGACCCTGACCTTTATCTAACTCTCCTGAACTAGATAAATGCTCAACATTCAGTCTTCTTTATTTTATGTAAACATACTAGGAAACACTTGAAAGGCCCACCCTGAAATGTTGAGATTACTAATAAAATGAGGGGTACAGCCTTGGCACCCCTCATTTGTGTGTGTGAAATCCTGATGAGTTGAAGCCAGGAAACCCCATTCTAGAGAAAGATACAGAGATGGGTTTAGCACAGAAAAGAGGCAGGAACTTTTCAAATGAAGAACTAAGATGATAAATAATAATTAGATAAAATAAAGCATTTGCATGGCCTGAACACGTTGTCAGAATGGCAGCAGCCGGAGCTGGAGAGATGGCTCAGCGGTTGAGAGCACTGTCTGCTCTTCCAGAGGACCTGGGTTCATTTCCCAGCACCCCTATGGCAGCTCAAAACTATAACTCCAGTTCCAGGGAACCCCACACATACAGACAAAACACCAGTGCACCTGAAATAAAAATAGTTTTTTTAAAAATGGCAGCAGCCAAAGTTTATTTGTCATGGTGACACATGAGCTTAGGGGCCAGTGCCCTGAATTTGACTGGAGCTGAGAGCTGGGGGCGAACTTGGAGTTCATTGGCTACCAAGGCTCTGTTACTAAATAACTGCTCGCTTATTTGTTAGCTTTTTATGATGGAAATTTTAAAGCTGTACCATAGAGAGAATCATGTCGTGAGCCCCCATGGCCCCAGGGCCCATCACCAGCTTATGAGTAGTGGAGTTTCCTATATGCTAGCTACTTGCCTCAACCCACATTTATCTTAAAGTCAACCCCACACATCATATTGTCGCATCTGTAAATGTTTCCATGATATCTCTTCAGAATGCTGCTTTATTACACATCTGTTAACATTTTAACACCGAACATGTTACCATTCCTTGAATGAAGCCATTGTGTAGCCGTACCCACCCTGAACATGCCCAAGCTTGGCTGTCCTCCCGACTGTAATAGTTCTAGTTCATTGTTATACCATTTGTGACTGTCTCTTTGTATCCTTGAGGCTGATGTTATTTGGGACAGGGTCTCACTGTGTAGCTCAGGTTAGCCTGAAGCCCACACCATTGTCCTGTCTTAGCCTCCTGAGTACAGGAATTACATGAGCACCACCAAGCCCGGCTTCTTGCACACGGCAGGCGAGCACTCTGCTCCTAAGCGTCATAGGTTCCCCTTTCCTGTCTCCCTCCCCCCGTGGCTTATTGGAGAAACTTGGTACTTGGTGCTGTAGAGGGTTTTATCTGCCTTTGAACGGCAGTGCACTGATGTAGTGCCACTTGGGCAGGCACATTTCAGTCAAGACTGAAGGCCGTTTCCAGAAGTAATGGCCGTTACTAGTGCCTCTATATTTTTTAGCTGTGTTTTATGTGTAGGCCAGCAGCTCCGTGTTCATTAATATCCTTTTTTTTTTTCCTTTTTAAGATAGTTGTAGCGTATTGTCCATGCTTTCCTCTTCCTTGCTTACGTTCAGGTAACATGGAATGATGCATTTTAGCAGATCGCCACACGTATCATTTGGCAACCTTTTGCTTTTCTTGTGTATCCGTTTATGGCATTGTTTATCCCTAGAAGTGGAGGGGAACGCAACCTTCCTAGGATTTTGTGATGTGATTGGAATCTTCGATGGGGGGGAAATGTCCACTGGTTTCATGGGTTCAGCAAATGCTTATGGAGCTTTTTCTCTACTGAGGATGATTCTGGGACTCTGCCGTCAGCACCTCTCCAGGGGACTCGGGCACCATCTACCTCTCCATTGGTTGTGCTTAGCCGGAAGGAGGCTGGCAGTGTTCCTGGCTCCACACTCCCTGGGTGGCCTGAATTGTGTTCATACTGTAAAACTTCAGCTTCCAAGTACTCTGGCTGCGATTCCCTCTTCTAGTGCTCACCCATTCTTGTCAATGCCATTGAAAAAAATATGTCCTTTTGAACAGTGAAACGATGGAAAATGCCAAGGAGAAGATAGCCAAGGATATTTTTTCCAATTTAGAAAATAGCCCATTTCCTTTGGTCTGTCATTAATACCATCCATTACAGGTTAGCTCCACAGAGGGAGGATATGGCACTGGCATTGTCACCATAGATAGAGCTCATAGGAGAAATGTCTTCATATCTATCTTTGAATGAAAAAAGGCCTTAGAGAACTGTCAAGGGGGCTGACGGGGGGGCTCCATCTGTCTTCCTCTGTCTCCCTCACCCCATATTCCTAGAGCCTTTCCCAGGGCCCAGCACAGGGAGGGGTTCCTGGGCCTCAGTTTCCTTGCTTATATTCTAACACTCAAAGCTGTTTCAAGTACCAAATGAGGTAATGTCTGAGCATACACTTTGTAAGTAGTAAATAACGAAGCTGGCCTCTACTGTCAACACAAATGCATCTTGAGCCTTGTTTGAGGAGTAATTCAGAGCATGTATTAATATCACAAACAGTTGATAAACTGGAACGATTCCCATTATCCAGTCTGTTCCTTTGTTTAAGATATAGTGTGTTAAAGATGATGATGTTAGAGCCAAAGGTGATTCTAGATCCCAGGGCAGGCCTGGATGGGTGATGGAGAAGCTAGTTGTCTGCAATGGGGGAAGCACTGTGCACTTGAATGTAAGTGGTGTATATGGGTGTATATGTGTGTGTGTGTGTGTGTGTGTGTGTGTGTGTGTGTATGCATGTATGTATGTGTGGGGTGTTCCCACATACAAGAGCCAATCATTGCCTTGATACCTGGGTGAGTTGAGGTAAGAGGATGGTGATGGCCCCCAGGCGGATCAGACAGTAGTCTAGCCAAGCTTAAGGAGCTGCCATTTGGTTCTGGAATGAGGTCCTCTGGTGTTGGTGGATACAGCAAGCCCTTTCATTGCCTTCTCTGGAGAGTACACCATTGGCAAGTCTGCATAGTGTTTGTATCTTTAAACTCATAATAGCAGGATGCTCTGGCATAGGGCACTTCGCCCTGTCTCCCTCACTTAAGCCTCTCAATGACCCTTCAAGGAAGGTTCTATTTTTCCCATTTAATGAGGTACCATGAGGTTAAGAAACTTGCCCACAGTCACGTAAGTAGTGTACACAGCTGCAGTTCAGGCCAAATTTGTCTTTTCGAGAGCCCAAGAGCAGCCTCTCTGCCCCACCAGCACTACCAACCAGAGAAGTCCCTCAGTAAGTGGAAATCTTTCGGGACATGGATTGTTCTAAAGGACTTCTGTTTCTCTCGGATGTTCAAAAGGAAGCTTATTTTATAATCCGACTGGCCTCTTTGTCTGGATTAGCCTAGGATTTGGTGCTATTCAGATGAGCTTATGTCCTCTAGACAACACTATAGAGAGTCCTGGTGCTGACTATCTCAACACAGCCTCCTGAAGGTCTGTGGTAGCTCCTTCCAGTCCGTGGGGAGGTTTCCAGATCCGTTCCCTTTGAAGCCTTTCCTTCCTTCTACCTACAACAGCTTGTTTCCTCTGTGGCTTGTCTTTATTTGTGAGGCAGCCATGTCTGAAGTAGATTTCTTGCTTTTTGGCCTACTGAGATATTCTTTAGTCACTCAAGGAAGAGAGTAGAAAAAAAATAGAGCCTAGAACAGTAGCTTCTCTGAATGACAGAAAATTGAAAACCTTCATTTTTGGATGGAGAAACGGTTTGCCAGATCTTCAAGATGCTCTTTAAAATACCTAAAAGCTGCTGCCAGCTCAGGTCACATTGAGCTTTCTCTCTGGGGCACAGCGACAAGGCAGCTGCCCAACTCTCAGCCTAATGGAATAATCTGGCAAGGGATCACGGTGGTGCTTTAGCCTAATTGAGTCTTTCCTGCATGTTCGATCTGTTTACAAGAGACCCACTATGTGCTCAGCACTGTGAGTTTCCGTCTGTGTAGAATGTCAAATAGGAAGATATCATTAGAAAGGCATTGGCTGGTAATCCCCAGTGCAGATATTAATGAGAGGTGATTTGTCATTCTTAGGAAGAGATGAGACTAGCAAATTTTCGAGTCGTGATTGGCATTTACATGTGAAGGTAGGCAGGCCACTGTGGTCTTAGACTCTAAAGGAGCTAGGCCCCCAATACAGAAGAACCTACAAAATGAGTTAGAGGCCACCCAGGACTTGTCATGGCTTCAAATGGCGAGTACATGTCCCCACAGAGACGAGAGTTCCCATAGCCAAGTGAATGTTCCTCACACCTCCAGCCTTACGTCAGCCCCTCACATGAACAGTAGGCTAGACAAAGCTCACTGCCCACTGCCGTGACAGCATTTGTGTGGCTCCATTTTCCAGGCTGACTCCTGGATTCCCCTTGTAAACAGAGCGTCGAAGCATCCTTCTACAGTGACTCATGGTCCCCCGCTTCAAACCTCTCCCTCTGGCTCTGTCTGCTTCACGCTCTGAGCCTCTGCTCAGCTGTGACCCTGATGTCTGTACAAACCCGTTTAAGACTCTCCTGTTGTGTCTCTCCTCGACGATCTGTCTCCTTCTTCCCACTGCTCCCTCTGTTTGAATTCTTCCAGGGTTTGTCCTCAGCCCTTCAGGATCCAGTTCGTACTCCCTATAGGTTGCATTGTCCACTCCTTTACGGACATTGTATATTATATTTCTCAGGTAACACCCACAGAGCTAAGATAGAAGCCAAGGCCTCAGATACAGTGGGATTAGGGTAGAATGACAGAATGGGGTGTAGTTTGTAAAGTCCCACCCCCTCCCCCAGCAGCCATGAACACTTCTCAGGGTTGGTATGAATGCCTCTCCAGGAGGCTCTGTCCTTTTCATTTGCAAAGCACTGCCTTGACCACTTAAAGCAGGTGATGAATTTTCGGTAAGTGCTTATGTCCTCTCCCTGATGATGGAGATGGCTTTGCCCTACTTCTGTTGAGGTCATCTCCCTTGCTGGCAGCGTTCTCACCCCCTGGGAGAGTGGCAAGGCTTGGGCATTGGGAAGGCCCTCCAGAGCCTTGCGGCAGGGGCCTGCCTCCCTGTTCTTCAGTACAGTGTATGTCACAGGACTCGGGGCAGGTGCTGCTGGTTAGAGGCAAAACTGAATTTGGACAAAAGTCAAAAGAGGAGGGCACTGGCAGCCTAAGGGTTGGCAGTTAGGACTCTCCCTCCAGCTTTAAAAAGGCTGAGAAATTTTGCTTCTAGAGTGGGAGGCAAGAGAGAGCGAGGCCCAGAACAACAGTAGGGTGTTTGTATTGGACGGATGAGGAGACGGGAACATTTGAGGGTGTGAACTTACTTCTACTTCTTTATTTGGCAAAGCGATCCATTTAGCTCAAACCCCAAAATATACCAACCCAGTGTGCTTCCTTTTGAATTTTTTTTTTCTAGATTGTTCAGTGTCCACCAAGCAGAACTCAGGGCTGCCGAGGCAGATGCCTGGCCACGTGTGTTAAAAGTCTCTTTCTGTCGCTTTCAAAGCAACAGTTCTCTAACCCTGAAGTTATTACAGTGGCAGTCCTTTAGGGAGTTCAAAATGTATAGTGAGCCTTTCATATGTCTGTAGCTAGTTTATAATTTTAAAACATTTTTAACCCACGTAGTTTAACCCATCAGGTCCTTCTCTCTTTAGCCTGTAAAGGAACTTATGCTCGTGAAGTTGATATGATTTACCTAAGATTACCTGGCAGACTCGGCACTCAAAGCCAGGGCCTCTGATCCTAAAACCTGTGTTGTTTGGATAGCTCGTGTGGGCTCTCAAACTGTCTTAAAAATTTCCAGAGAGAGCAAGAGACCCACCCAAAGCTGCACTGCACAGTGTGTTCAGGGGAGCACAACTCTAGATGCCATTGGTAGACGTACAGAGGACATAAATGCTATCCCTCAGCTACCGAGTCCAGCCCTTCTGGGTCTTACCACTTGGGTTGTGCTGTAGAGGTCTCAGTTCTCAGAATTCACGGGACTGATGGAGGAGGCTAAGTGTATCTGTTCTGCATTACCCTTCTTTCACTGTTAGGCCCGGGGCCTCAGTGTCAATCAGTGTGTTGGTTGCTCACACCTGTTGTCTCAGGCTTGGTTTCAATGGAGCTCATGTGACCTTTAAGCCTGCTTCTGTAGACTGGCAAGAGGCTCTTGTTTCTACTCATAGCTTCCGAGGTACTTTACAGCTTGAAGAAGCATGCCTTGCAATCCTGTGCATGCTACATTCTCTTGCCCTGGGAACTTCCATCAGACTCAGAAGGATGAAGACACTGGAGCTGTCATTACCGTCTAGCCTTGTATTAAAGGTATCTAGCCTTGTATTAAATTCTACCCAGAGGTAGAATTTATCATAAGAGCCACAGAACTGAGAGGGGCAGGACAGAGTTAGCGCAGCTCCAGCAGGCCTGGGAGGGTGGGATGAGTCAGTTTTCCCTTTGGGGAGGTGAAGGGCTTGGCACACGGGTCAGATCTCCATGCAAATGTGCTGTTTGATGCTTACCATGGTGAGATGCAAGATTCTCAACTTCATAACATGCTGGCTCCCTCTGGCTCCCAGATCGCTCCTTTCTTAGAAGCTTCTCTGCAGAGTGGCAGGTCTGTGTGGCTCCCAGATCATGCCCTGAGTTGGTTTTTGCTGTAGATCCTGAGCTGTTCTCTTCACTTGAACCCTTCTCTGAAGAAAAAGAATCTAGGCGATGGGTTTGGGGATGAAGCTCTGTTGGTAGAATGCTTGCCTAACATGCATGAAGCCCTGGGTTTGATCCCTAGAATGTAAAACTGGGCATGATGACACATGCCTGTAATCCCAGCATTTGAGAGGTGGGCACCAGAGGAGCAGGAATTCGAGGTCAGCTCTGGCTGCTCTGTAAGTTCTGGGTCAGCCTGGAATGCATGAGACTGTCAGGAAAGAAAGGAAATGGGGCAGGGAATGGAGGGAGGGTCTGTCCATGAAGCAAATAAGGCAGTGGAGTTTGCCCAGTTCTGGTAAGCTGAGAATTCGCTTTGATATTAGAGTTTAATTTAGTATAGATTTTAAAAAATACAGTACTTGGAGCTGTTGAATGTCTGATTACAATGTTTTCTTAGAAATGTCCCCTTTGAAGATTCTGGAATATCTCTAGAGGAAACAGCTGGCTTTTTGTTTTGTTTATTTGTTCCTTCTCGGCATGGGTTGGTTTCTTTATGGTAGAGAACATCTCTGCATGGGGGAGAGGCAGGTTCTAGGCATTCTCCATCCTTCTCTAGGGCATATTCTTCCCTCAAGCTTCTTTGCAATCGGGAGGGACCAGCTTCTTTAGCGTTTCACTAAGCGCAAAGTGCCCAATTAAATGTTCATGTTTAAGTGGTGACTCAGTTTTCAGATATTTTTAGGTTAGTGAGTTTCTTTTGTGAAAGCTGGTGGGTGAGTAGCCATTCCTGACATTTCCATGTGAAGTCTGCATGCTCTTGCTTTTCTTTAAAAATTCCCTTCAAGCCATGCGGTGGTGGTGGTGCACATCTTTTTCCCCAGCACTCTGGAGGCTGAGGCAGGTGGATCTCTGTGAGTTTGAGGCCAGCCTGGTCTCCATAGTGAGTTCCAGGACAGTGAGGGCTAAACAGAGAAACCTTGTCTTGGGTGAGGGAGAACTCCTTCTGAGCTTTGTTTTATTTTGTGTGTAAGCGTTTTGCATGCATGTATGCATGTATACTGTGTGCATGCCTGCTACCCACAGAGGTCAGAAAGGTATCAGATACCTTGGAACTGGAGTTAGGGATGGGTGTGAGCCTCCATGTGGGTGCTGGGAACTGAACCCCAGTCCTCTGAAAGAGCAACAAATGGCTTCAACCACCGAGCATCTCTCCAGTCCCTGTTTTTGACTGGGAACTCAGAAACCGTCTTTGAAAACGTCAGCAGGTTATGACCTTATGACTCTGTAGACGAATACAGTTAAATAAAACTACTGCGTGAGTTCAAACAAACAAAAACAAGGGGGGGGGGCTGGATTTCAAGGTCTGAATTTTTAATGAAACTGAAACAACGTTAACATAAATATATTTTAGTTATCTACTGTAAATATATTTAGTTAGCCTTCTACTTAATCAAGTCATATGTGAGTTTGTACCGTCCTTCATCTTGCAGGATCTAAACTGCAAGAGATGTCCAGCTGGGTCAGCAAGCGTGTGTGTGTCTGTGTGTGTGTGTCTGTGTGTGTGTCTTTATTGTTTTATTTGAGTTTCCGTTTTGTTTGGTTTTGGTTTTGAGACAAATTCTTACTCTATAGCTGCCACTGGCTGCAAACTCAACATTTTCCTGTCTCCATTACCTCTGGCTCCAGAGTTCTGGGATTGTGTGTGTGTCGCTGTGGTTGGCTCGTGAGGAGTCTTCTTAGTTGTAGCTTTCAGCCTCTCTGCTCCAACAATGCCAGCACGGGGAAACCTGCTCTGATCTCCCTGGGTGGCCCCAAGAGTCAGCCACAGCAGTTACCAAAGGAAAACAGCTCGTTGCTTGGTGCTGATGCTGAAAAATAAATGCCTCCTGGCATCTTTTGAAATGAGAATTGGGGCAATTGCTAGGGCTTTCTCATTGCTGGGGAGTTTGAGGTAGTGGTGGGCCAGAAGGAGGGTCTTTCAAAAGCCAGAACACATGAGTGGAACACTCCATCCTCCCTGGACTCTGAAGGAGAAGGATATGGATTGTGTGGACATGTTCTGTGAGCTGTTGGCTGAGATGCCCAACCATCAGGGTTGTTAGAGCTGCTGGGAGAGGGACCCAGGTTGTCAGGGGTTGCCCCATTCTCAGTAGGTGAGGCCGAATCTCAAAACCTCTTGGATGTTCCTCTGAGAATCTCCCGTCTGTGGGGTGTGGTGATTTGAATAGAAATGTCCCCCACAGGCTCAGGTGTTAGAGTATTTGGTCTAGTTGATGGCACCATTTAGGAAGGTTTAGGAAGTGTGGCCTTGCTGGAGTTCGTGTGTCACTAGGGGTGGGCTCTGAGGTCCTAAAGCCTGGAGCCAATCCTGCTCAGTCGCTGCTTCCTGATTGTTCTTCAGGATGGGAGCCCTCAGCTTCCTATTTCTGCCACTGCACCTTTGTTCCACTGCCATGGACACTAGCCTTCTGGAACAATGAGCCCAAATACCTTGGTCATGGTATTTTATCACAGTAATCGAAAAGTAACTTACAGGGCACTGGAAAGATGGCTTAATGGTTAAGAGCACTGTCTGCTCTTCCAAAGGACCCCACTTCAATTCCCAGCACTTCCATGGCAGCTCACGACTCCAGTTTCAAGGAATCTGATACCCTCACATCAATGCACATGAAATAATTTTTAAAAAAGAAAAGTAATTTATGCAAGTGGTAAATAACTCCAGGTGCAAATGACGCATCTCAGAAGTGGACACTGGACTCTCTTCTAGCTATCTTCTTCCAAGCTTATCACTTACATCCAGTGGTATATGACATCTCTGACTTCTCAGTGAAATGACAGGCACTGGCTCTTTTCCTACCTATTTACTTACTCTTCAAAGGTGTTAATGCTGCCCACACTAGGGTCTCGGCTGCTTTTTTGCCACATCAGGATGGAATGGCGTAGACATAGGTCATGTTTTTGTAGCAGAATGTTCTCTGTTGACCCCCTAACACCTTAATTGCCAGAGGCCTCTGTGTGCTAGCCTAGAGTTGTGGGTCAGGGTGAGGAGAGGCATGGACTTCCCTGCAGGCTTGGCTTCAGCAGGAGGGACCCTCTGCGGGTCATAGTGGCAATATGGAAGGAGGTTAGCATAAATTAAGGAGCAACATAGCTTGAAACTTGTTTGTTGTTGTTTTGTTTTGTTTTTAAGAAAGAGCATCTCACTGTGTTCCAAACCAAGCTGGCCTGGAGCTTTCCCACAGTCTTGCTTCCATATCCTGAGACCCAGGACACTGGGTGTGTACCACCATTCCCAGCTTCCTGGAACCCTTTGGGGAACTTGATGATCACTTATCCAGGGATGTATTAAATCTAACAGGGTTCCTCCATGGAGGTCTTGGGAAGAGAATACCCTGGGATTAGTTTTAATCTTGTTGGAGGAAGTCCAAGCAGATTGTCAGTGAGCTGCTTCACTGTTTGATGAGCCCTTGTGTTCCTTTAGCCAGGTGTCTCTGTGTGATTTCTGTGTGTCAGCTTAAGAACTTGACTGAGATGAAAGGGAAGAGAATTTAGCGGTGATGATGGTAATAGCTGATATTTTGAGACCCTTACTGGAGTAATATAATGGAATTATTGGTGTAAATGACACAGCTCAAAGTATATAACTATAATTGATTTGAATAATGAAAAAAAGGCCTCAAGGTCTGTGAATTTTCTTGTGTGTGGTCTGAGGCAGGAAAGCAGGGGCTGTATTCCATTACAAAGCACAGAGAGATTTTTCCCCCTGTGCGTTTTAGACAACAACTGCAATTGTGTCCCCAGAATCTCAGACATTTCAAACTGAAAGAGACTGTCAGGGTTTTGTTTTGTTTTTTACTTCTAATCTAAGCCTCTCCTTTTACATCTCAGATCCTTAGGTCCCAAAAAGCTAAATGACTTTTTCCAAGATGACCAGGCAGAACAGGTTCTAGGTCCCAGGTGTCAGGACCTCTGCCAACGCAGGGGCCCCTGTCCTAAGTGATACTCTTGGCCACGGGAGAGCACTGAGAGTCATGGGAGGCACAGCCCAGGCCTTCAGCACGGGTGGAAACACCAGCCAAGCACATCTTAGAGTCTAGCAGTAATGCTGAGAGCCCTTAACGACCAGAAACCAGCTATTTAGCAGCACCCTGCTTTTTTTTTTTTTTTTTTTAATGATATGTAGATAACAAAGAGAATACTATCAGTTACAGCTCCTAAATTTACTCATAAGCTAGCAGGACTGGAGTGTAGCAACCCACAGAGAAAACACTGACACAGGTACATGGGAAAAGTGGAAACATAGAGGGAGACAGGTGGGGTGCGGAAAGGCTGGCTTCCCTTCTTCACCTACCCAGCCCACCAGCCCTTCCGTGACTGCTTAGGGCTTATTTCAGCTGGATTTCATCTGCCCAGAAAATGGAAGTGGGGAGCACTCAAAATAGTTGAAGGTATTGAGTTTGGTTTCTCTTCCATCTGAGTATTGACCAGGCCTGACCAAGATCTGGTGAAATCCCAGCACATTCAGGGTAGTATGGCCATAGAGATTCTAAGCTTCATACGTCTAGGCAAAGTTCAGACTATTTAATATTAGATGGTAGGTCAGATTTGCAAAAAAAAGAAAAACAGAGAGAATAACCACCATAAATTAAATGTAAGATGAGTTGAAGTAGATGTGAAGAGTTTTATTTTGGAATTGTCTGATAATTCCTAGTTTAATACCTAAATAGATATTTAGGTAGTAGGTAGGTAGGTAGGTAGGTAGGTAGGTAGGTAGGTAGGGTAGATATTTATTATACACACACATACGCATACTTCTAAAGTCCTAGACTTGATACTCTGAGGCCCAGTTCTGGATGTAGTGTTCCAGGCCTTTCCTGGCTTAATTATTCTCATCTCCATGATCCTAAAATACATAGAACCTTAGCAATGCCCCCGTTGTATAAGATGGTACTTAACTGTGGTTCTGTGCCTTCTAGGCACCCAGCTAGTGGTTGGCTACTTAAGCTCCCTGGGATTTAAGGGAGCACTCCTTATCAGGTCATGCATAACTGGCTTGCTGCCCAGGACCTTCAGAATCAAGCCTTATTCCAAGGCTGTACATTTAGGCCATAATAATCAAACCATCTGTGGAATTGCCTGCCCTGAATTGAATTTTTTAAACCCTGGCATTTTTCAATTTCTTGCTGCATTTACTATTTAAAAAAAAAGTTGTAGGAGGACAGTCAGTCAATCCAAGTCTCCTCTATAAAGTCCTACAGATCTTCAAAATAACTCTGTGCCAGAAAAGCTCTCCTTCCACTGAGTGAACGTCGTATATCTGAGGGTAAGAGCATTCTGTTAACTCGTTCTACCTTGTGAACCTCTGATCCAACGGAATTTTCTCCTCTGATGGGCAGAAAACTCAAGAGTCCATCTAGCTGGACCACATACACAGATGTTGTGTTTGTTGGAGTATTTATTTTCCTTGTCCTGGATTTTAACTTTTTTGTGTATTTTATTATTGCTATCTTAAAGCCAGCTAGCTAGCATGCCTGCCTTTCTCCCTTCCTACTTTCTGTCCTTCCCTCTGGTACCAAGCATCGACCCGTGCCTTGCACTTTTTAGACATGTTCCATCACTGAGTTCTACCCCTGAAAACTTTTTCTCTAGCAATGAAAATAAAGTCATTATGAACTTTAAAAATAAATTAAAACACTCTTACAAGTAGCTATTGAAGCACCTTGCACCTAGCAATTGACACTTCTAGCATCACAAAGATGTAGGTTTATAGTATTTACTTATGTGTCATTGGAAATTGTATAGTAAAAGCATCTAGAAATAACAGTGATGTAAACTAGTTTTTAACATAAAAGAAATCCTGAGACAGGTGACGAAGGTCTGATATGATGGCTCCACTAAATCACCTTCTAAGTCTGCTGTTTTTAATAGGCCTGTAGTCATCCATGGCCCAAGATGCCTGCTGAGTTGTAGCCATATTATCTGCATTTCAGGGAGGCAGAAAGGGAAGAGGGCAGGAGGATTAACTGCCTTTTATGGTTTTTTTTTGTTTTGTTTCATTTTGATTTTTGGGTTTTTGTTTGATTGTTTTTTTTTTTTTTTTTTTTTTTTTTTAATGAGATCAGACTGTTTAGATTTAACAAGGATTTAGTCTAAGGACTCACATAGCTGCAAGGGAGCCAGGAATATTTTACTGAGTGAGGCACATTTTCAGGTAAGAGTGCTTTGTTAAAGCTACCTCATAGTTTACAGGAAGGTTTAGACTTTAATTAACAAATAGTAAAACAAACCACAACATATCCTATAAGCTTTGACATTTTGCCTTTCAAAACTTTGTTATGAGTTTATCATTTGTGCATGTACTTGATATTTTTAGATATTCAGACAGTACAGACTTATACAAGACTAGACTTGATATAGTTTTTTTCCCAAGGATGATATGCTCTGGGAGGTAATTATAGGGATGATTCAGGTACCAGAAACGATTAAATTGGTGGTGGGATCCATGTCAAGGACTTCACACTATGTCACAGACTAGGCTGTCTGGAGGAGCAGCTGCTTTTCAGCCTCTGTCATTGTTGCCATGCCAGGCTCTGCTTTACCAAATCTTCTGGTTTGGCTTTTTTGTTTCTTTAGAGTTTTGTTATTGTGTGTTTGTTTTAGAAAAACGACATGTACAGATTTTTGCCCAAAATCTGATGTTTGACAACCAGTAAACAAATTTCCCCCCAAAATGCCAGGCAAAGCCAGGCATGGCTCCTCAAATCTATAATCTCAGTAAACAAAAGGCCAAGGCAGGAGGACTGCCAAGAGTTAAAGGCCAGACTAAGCCTGGCAAAGATGACACCAGGCTGTGGCTTGTTTTCATCCTGCAGCTGAGCCTCCAGGCCTGGTGGGCTCAGGTGGCCCGTGATGTGGCTGGGGACATTGCTCTGCTATTCCTGCCTCCCCACACCCTGGCCTCTGTAGCTGGTTTGTCTTGGCATATGGAGAGCTCATAGAAATCTGGCGTAGAACAGGATTGGCTGTGGCACTTAGTTGAGCCGCTCCTTTACCTGCTTTTCATTTTCTTAAGTCATTTAAATGTGGTCAATCAGAAACCAATGGAGCTTGGATCCCAGATCTGCCTGTGCACCAGTCATTTGGGGCCTTGTGTCTTCTGTTTCTCCTCCTTTCCCTGTCCTTGTTTGCTTTTCTCTGTGTCATTCCGGCTTTCAAGTCATACCATATGGGGGCTAAGAAGGCCACTGGAGTCAGAGATCAGCATTGGCCTTTCTGCCTGTGTCAGCCTTGTGACCTTGGGGCAAACATAATCTTTGTAGGTCTCAGCTTCCTCACCTGTAAAGTGGGATGATACTGGCATCTGTCTCATAGGGCACGGGAAGGAGTAAACGACTCAGTACTCATGAAGAACAGAGCTTTGAGTATAGTCGTTTACAATTCTTTTTTGGAACCTTGGTTTTGTGCCTTTTACTTGCCTTGGCTCCCATTTTCCTTGCGGCCGTTGTTTTATGACTGGGAGAAAGGGTATGCCTCTCCTTTTGTGCTGTCTATCTTTAAAGCCTTGTAGTTAGGCCATTGGTCGCAGTGGTGACTCCTATGCAGTCAGCACTGCTGAAGATCGTATTGTACGATAAAGAGTAAAGGTAGCTTGAGTTTGCTGTAGTCAGAAGAAACCTGTCTCGGGAGCCAGTGAGAGCCCCAGGTCTTGGTGGGGTCACAAAGCCTCCCCACAGCACTTTGTGATAATGCCCAAGACCATGGCAGACATGTTAATTAAAGAAAGTGCTCTCCCCCCCCCCCCCAAAGACTAAGTGCAGAGAAGACTGTTTACGTTTCCATTAAAAGAGGTTCCTGGCCAGGCATGATGGCACAGGCCTGTGATACCAGCCCTTGGGAGGGTACAGGCAAGAGAAGTGTCATGAGTTCAACCCTGTCTCCAAACAACAAAAAAGAAAGGTTTCTTTCTCCATCTTTAAAACCTCCCCTAAATCTGATTCTTTTCAGCCTTTAGGTTAATTTGAATACAAGATCAGATCTGATTGGCCCAGCTGTGCAACTCTTCAAGGAAAACCCGTATTCTCTGTGAAAGGAATAAGTGACATAGGTAAGTGCTGCTAAAACTCATTTTTGCTTTGCTTCACCTCCCATGTGTTATGGTAAACAAGGCATGGCTGTCGGGAGGGAAGGAGCCCCAGATGAGTTACCAGACTTGAGCAGCAAGGAGACTGGGAAAGATACTGTGGCCAGCCTCCGCTCTCACTCCAGTAAGGCCTCAGAAAGATTTCAACTTTATTTACATTTCGCCAGCACATAATCAGAGAAACTTTGGGACACTCTGGTAGACTTTGCATTTCTTTTTTTTTTTTTTTTTTTTTAAGACTTTGCATTTCTGCTTTTCTTTTTAAGACACAGTTTCAGGGGCGGGCATGGTGGCTCACATCTTTAATCCCAGCACTTGGGAGGCACGTCGTTCTGTTCAACAAAGCGAGTTTCAGGACAGCCAGGGCTACACAGAGAGACCATGTCTAAAAACAAAAACAAACAAACAAAAATGAAAAATACAAAAAAAAAAAAAAAAAAAACCACCAAAAACCTAAAATTATATCAGGGATAGTTTTCTTTTAAATTTATTATTGTTGTTGTCGTCGTTACTACAGGGACTCATGGATCCCAGGCTGGCCTTGAATGTGGCTTTGTAGTCACGGACAACCTTAACTTTTTAGGCTTTTTTAAAAAGCGTTTGTTTTATGTGTGGCTGTGCTCCTGTCACAGTCTGTATGTGGAAGTCAGGGGCCACCTTGCTAGAGTCGGTCATTTTTCTCCTCCCACTAGACTTGGCAACAAGCCCCTTTAACCCACTGGACCACCTTGGTGGCCCTCCGGGAAGTTTTCAGAACTTCTCTTTCTCTTTTTGTCTTGATGACAAGAGGCTAGTTAAGAGTCTTTGTCCTTTGATCTGTATCTCACCAAACTGAAGATCTTGACAGGGATTTCCCCAGGTGTTTTGGGGCTGTGTTTGTGTCACCTTGGTTTTAGAGGAGTCTTCAGGGCCCCTCCGGATTTGTTCTAGGTCTTAGAAGTCTTCAGTCTATTATACACATTTTGGAGATTTTTCTTCACCTGTTTTGTCTCCATCATTGTTCTCCTAACTGTTTTTAGCAGCGGCTACTTGAAATCCCTGAGGAAAGCAGTTACTATAGTTACCAGGGCTATGAGAATTACATTTTCTTTTTTTGTTAATGTTGTGGTAACTTTCCCCCCACTTCATTGTGAGACAGGGTTCCCTATGGCTCAAGCTGGCCTTGAACTCCTGATCCTTGTGTCTCTACCTCCCAAGTTCTAGCATTACAGGTATGCATCACCGTGCCTGGCTTTGTTAGCCTAATTCTTTTTTTAAAATTTTTTGTTCACAATTTATTCATTATATATTCCATGAAGCCCTCTCCCTCAACTCCCCCTATTCCACCCTCTCTCCTTCCTTTCCCCCTCCCTATCCCTTTCCCCTAGTCCACTGAAAGGGGGAGTTTTCCTCCTTTGCCATCTGGCATAGCTTGTCAAGTCTCATCAGGACTGCCTGGATCCTCTTCCTGTGTGCCCTGGTAAGGCTGCATCGCCAGGGGCAAGAGTTCATGACAGAGGCAGCCCCTGCTCCCCTTACTTGGGAATCCACATGGAGACTGAGCTGGTAATCAGCTACATCTGAGCAGGGGTCAGGTCCTCTCCATGCATGGTCTTTGGTTGGTGCTGTTAACCTAATTCTTAAGGCCACAGCTGATGTTCTGGGAAATACAAGATTCTGTTGATGTCTTTTGTGGGTTTGAAGTGGTATGTGTCTGCTTTGTATACAAGAGCATGCTTACCTCTAAAAGTGAAAATTAAGACAGTTTGTGGGAAATTAGATATGCATATGTATTTTCTGTATTGTAATTTTTAATTTTGGTCTTATGGTTGAATTTTGGTCTGCCCTTGGCCCAGTTTTTGACCAATAGCTGCATTTAGGTATCTCCTGAAAGAAAAAATAATAACACATTTTAATTGATTAGCTCCATTTCACATTGCCTGAAAGCCTCAGGAGCCAGAGCCACCATGACCTGAGCAGAGTCTGAAAAGAACTCCAGAGCCGTGGACTCTGTGGAGCAGATGGCTGGGTTGGGCCGAGCTTTCTCTCGGCCCACTCTGAGAATTGAGACGTAGGGCCAGCATGCCGTGCAGCTTTACCAGGTGAACCCACAGTCCCACACTGTGGGAAACAACGCCTTATACACCTGGCGCTCCAGTAAAGTCTACACCGGGTTAAAGGGCAACAGAGGGATATTGGTTAAGGGCTGTTCATAGCCATTAAAGGCTACCCTAGCCCTTCCTGACTCGCCTTCCTCTTCCCCACTCTCACAAAGACTCTATTACTGTACGTTTCCCTATTTGTTCACCTCTGAACTGCTCGTGAGATTACAGGAAGAACACAGCACCCTCCTTAGCGAGCATTTGCAACTGTTTTTGTGGTGAGGGCTGTTGGCTGGGTGTTGGTGCTGTCCAGCAATGATGGGGGTCCTTGGAGTACCCTGTCGCCGTGTGTAGAGCATATCCAGAGTGGGTCATGCCTGTGCAACAGGATGGGCTGTCCACCCTCCTGGCCCTGACCACGTTTGTGAGCCTAGGCCTGTGCCTTTGCTTTCCAGATCAAGATGAATGCCATGCTGGAGACTCCCGAGCTCCCCGCGGTGTTTGATGGGGTGAAACTGGCTGCCGTGGCTGCTGTCCTCTACGTCATTGTTCGGTGTTTGAACCTGAAGAGCCCTACTGCCCCTCCTGACCTCTACTTCCAGGACTCCGGGCTCTCGCGCTTCCTGCTCAAATCCTGTCCCCTTCTGACCAAAGAGTGAGTGCACTGTCCTGCCTGCCCCCATCTGCCGCTCGATATGGCTTTGTGGGACGCTCAGAGAATCTTCTTTCAGCCTAAGGATGTTACTTGGGGAAAGAGGTCTTTCTGGGCAAGCTTGACGTCTGTGGTTCTAGTATCAGCATGGCAAAGCAAGCAAACAAAATGGGTCTCATGTTGTATCTATAAGGCATACATGGGGAATGGCCTCTTTGGTCTTAAAAACAGTTTTGGTAGCCGGCTAGTGTTTAAATGGTGAATCCTATCTCTGTTGCTTGGAAACGTTCTGTCCTTCACAGCATGGTGTCATCAGCATCCCTGACAAGGACTTTGAAGAAAACAGTAGACATTTTTAGGGAGCTGTGAAACCATGGGGAATATTTTAACTCTTGCCACCCTGCGGACAGAGAAGCCATCCTTATCCAGAGTCACCGGGAACCACAGAGGTCTTGTCGTGGGGTCCTCTTTGTCCCCTGGACATTAAAAAGTGTCTAGAGCACTAACCAAAAGAACACTTGGAGGGAGTGCCTCCTCTGACCCCCGTGGGCCACACCTGCGTTTTGGAGGGGGAAAGGCATGCCTCAGAGAGGAAATCATGGCGGTGGGGCGAAGGGAAGCTGTGCTCCACAGGGACTTGCAATCTGGCTCCAAGAGATGCAGTGTTAAATTTCCCACTGGCACCTTCAGCTTAACCAGACCTTCCTTTGGGCTCAACCGAGGCGCAGGCAGAAGCATTCCTTTTAGTTGAGCAACTGTTTCTCTTTGTGTGTCTCACAGCTTTCTCCATCCCCGGGGAGCCTTGAAGGGGTATGGCTGTGCAGAAAGTGTCTTTCTTAAGTCTGAGGCCAGCCTAGTCTACAGAACATGTTCCAGGACAGCCAAGGCTACACAGAGAATCCCTGTCTCAGAAAAAATAATAATAGTAATAATAATAGTAATAATAATAATAATAATAATAATAATAATAATAATAATAATAATGAAGAAGAAAGGAAAGGAAGAAGGAAGAAAATAAAATTTATTAGTTAATTTTCTCATTGTCACCAAATATGTGTCTCCTCAGCACGGGTCTGGCAAGTCTCTAACCCTTGATGGGAAGAGCAGAAGCCTCCCCATCCACCCTGTGTTGGGGAGTTGGTGACTCCGAGTGCATGACTGTCTCCTAGGAGCAGACAGAGGGCAACAGAGGCATCTGAGAGTTGAATTCCTGCTTTGTGCACTCTGGCCATTTGGTTGATTTTTTCAGAGGCTAGCAGCCAAGGCAGAGGACCTTCCATGTGGCCCCTGGATGTTTGGGTGGTCCCGTGCAGTGTCTTATAGCCGTGACTATGATGCCCTGGCTCACAGAGAGATGTTGCTTAATCCTCGTGGAAAAGTGTGCACAACATAAATGTCATCACATTTGTGTCTGAAACTACCCTGGTGAGACACTGTCCGTCACGGTCGGCTGCACACACCAGGCACCATTGCTAAGGATATGCTGTTCTTATTACACGGTATTTGCAGTTCAGATCTTCTCTGTACAGGGTATGCACATTAACTGTGTATTGAAAATTCTCCAGCATTTTGCCTTGGGTTTTGACTGTTCCTCCTATATTTCATCTGGATAACACACCAATTTAGACTGGCTAGTGACATTTACACATACTTTCAGATTCACTGGAACCACCAGTCCCAGTTCCTCAGTCACCTCCTTTGTAGAGAGCTTTGTAAAACCGAATTTATGCTGGGCGGTAGTGGTACACGCCTTTGATCTCCGAGGCCAGCCTGGTCTACAGTGCAAGTTCCAGGACAACCAAGGCTACACAGAGAAACCATGTCTCGAAAAAAATAATAATAAGAAGGAAGGAAGGAATGAACAAACAAAAGGAAGGAAGAAAGAAGAAAACAGATTTCTTAGTTAATTTTTTCACTGTCACCTGGTGAGGAAGGCATGGGGATGGGAACAGCTTGAAGCTGGAACAGTGGTGTGAGGCAGCTGGTGTCTGCAGACAGGAAGCAAGAGCCTGGGTCAGTCCACGCCAGTAGCCCTCCATCTGCCGTCCAGACCTCATGTCCAGCAGGTTGCATAGCCTGCCAGAACAGCACCACTACCTGGGGACCAACTGTTTAAATAAGTGAGCCTGTGGGGGTTCTTCCCTTTCCAAACCACAGAACCGCAGTGTTTAAGACCCTGTCAGTTTCTATGTAGATGAGCATAAATTTGTACTCAAAATGGACTCCTAAGGAATTAGAGCCACAGCTCTCAGCCTTCCCAACGCTACGACCCTTTTATACACTTCCTCATGTTGTGGTGACCCCCCCCATCATTTTCGTTGCTACTTCACAACTGTAATTTTGCAACTGTTAGGAACCGTAATGTAAATATTTGGGGGAGATAGAGGTTTGCCAGCGGGGTCCCAACCCACAGGTTGAGAATGGCTGAATTAGAGGGAGGCTTCCTGGGAACACTGCCTTTGCGCAGACTCCAGATAGACACTCTCAAGGTTTGATTCTGTACTGTTTGCTCCAGATGTAGGTAAAAGCTGCTCACAGTAGGTCTTGCCCCTTTCTCTTATTTTTCTTTTAAAACTAACTCAGACATATTAAGTCCTTCGGTCTTCCTTTACTTTCTTCTTTTCCTGGAGCATATTCCTGCATGAGCCTGTGGTGTTGACCTCAAAACTACTATTGAGATGATTGGCTCCTCCCCACTTCCTGATCCATCCTTAGGGGACATCAACCTGAGCCAATGGCATCAGCACAGCGTCCCGGCAGTCACTGACCAGGCCCTAGGCTTTCTCCCAGCACAGCCTCTATTAGGAGGGTGCAGGATGCCTAGATTAAAGGTAGGGTTGATGTTTGTTAGGAATTAACCATGGCTTGAGAAGGTGGGCATGAAAGACAGCTTCTCCAGGAAGCATGGACTTCCAAGACTTTCTCTTCTGTCACAGGAGCTGCCTACCCAGGGCAGACTGGACCATCTGACTTGACAAATGATTTGGGACAAAGGGATTCTGTTCCCCCGAGATTCTATTTTTGGTTTTGGGTTGTTTTTGTTTTACTCAGTGTCTTCCTTCTAATTAGATTCTGGTCTGTGTTCATGTCACATTAGCAGATTGTTCCCACACAGTTTTGTGCATGCGCCTGTTTGACGTTCAGCACCTCTCAGATATGTTCTGCCATCAGATCCTCTCATTCTTTCTGTCATTTTTAACAGTTGGGAAGCTGGGCATGGCAGCAAGGGCACCTAAGCCAACTAGTGTTGAGAGTGGGTTTCCCTTCTTATCCCTGGGAGAAGTGGGCAAGGAATGTCCTCAGGATACAAGGGAGAACACAGACCAGCCAGAGGCTAGCCCACCAGAGGGTTTTAGCAGGGTTTTCCCCTACCAGGTGGCCTTCGGTTCCTGCATGTCTATTTCTGTCTCTGGTGGAAGCTACCATCCTCTGCTGATCTTTCTCTGCATCGCATTTCCGGAATGGCTTCCCTTGTGTTTGAAGCTAAGGGTAGGAAATGGCTATTGTGGGTAAAAGCTGCTCCTGGGACTTTGAAGTTTTTTTCCTAGGAACAAGCTGTCTCCAGATTCCACAAACACTGTCCTGTGCCGGAAGGTTCCGGAGCTGGTTCACAGTGAGTGTCAGCATCGAGCAGTAGCCTGACTTTTAGGCCGCTGCTTATTATGACTTTCATGCAAATCCAGACAGACTCTCTTGCTGTGCCCAGATAAGAAACAAGTGGATGAAAGGTAAACGTTCAAAGTGAACAGTAGAGCGGATTTCTCCTCCTCTTAGCTTCAAGTCAGCTTTTAAGTCTGATTTAAATAATTGACCCAAAGGCACATCGCAAATGAGTCCTGTGATATCTGGAGGAGGGCTGCTTTGCTGGGATGATGTGCCTTTATTCACTTAGCAACATGTCAATATTTACCTAGCAATTCAAGAAGTGTTTGCTTTTAGTGAAATAAGCAGACCAAAGCTCAGTTAGGAGCAATGAGAAGACTGGGGTGAGTGGGGGGGAGTGTGTGTCGGTGTACAGATCTCCATTTTCTTTAGAATAAAAAATTTTCTTTAGAATAAAAAATACTCATTTTTTAAAAATAGTAAACAAAGTGCACAAACACCATCTATAATTCTTCTAAGCAGAGGTGGTATGCCATTGCTATGTGAGTGAGCATCTCCAGAGTCTTCTGTATATAAGTGCCCTCCACTGAATCCGGTCGGTATAATTTCTGATATTTCTCTCTCTCTCTAGTGTGTGTGTGTATGTGTGTGTGTGCATGCACGCACTCGAGTGCATGCACAGAGTGCGTTGCAGAGGATTGACCCAAAGGCCTTTCATGTGCTAGGCAAGTCCTCTACCGCTGAGCTGTATGCGTCCTGGCCCAGAATGGTAGCTTGTTTTAACTCTTGCTCTGCCATGCTGCTGCCTGTTCTCTGGCATGTGCTTTTTCTTCTCTATCGTTGAGCTGAATCCTCACCTTGTGAGCCTGGGTCTTACTAGCAGCTCACACTGGCCGTGAACCTGATGTACCCCAAGTTGTCCTCTAATTCACCATCTTGCACCCTCCTTCCAAGTGCTCAGATTCTAAGTATGTAGAGAAATGTAAACTAGGATTCAAACCTAGCATTTTTGCCTGCCTACTAATCAGGGAACCCTGGGCGAAGTGTAGCCCCTCTGGGCCACCTTCCTTCTATTCCTGTGGACCAGGCTGACCTCCTTTATTTGCTCTTTAGCATTAACCTCCAGTGGTTCCAGCACTCCTGCTCATGGTCCTCTTAAGGGACTGGAAATAGAAGTTATATGCTGGAGATGGGAAGAGGGTTCATTGTGTCTAGAGGGGAGTAGGTAAGATCGGGAAGGTTTCTTAGAATCTGCTGCGGTTTAAGATTTTGTTATAAGTTATTTTAGTGGGGTGGGGAGACCATAGCACAAGGAAAGAAGCTAAGCCGGGGGAGGGGAGAGGCATCTGCTGTCTTCTGTCTGTCCTCTCTGACCCACACTGTGGAACAAACAGGCACTGTCTCTCTTTTCAGAGCTTTAGGAGTAATCATTTGCATGTAAAGTCTACAGACCTTAAGTCTACATCACAGGATTTGCATGCTTGGCTGTATGATCACTCCCTTGAGCTTTCACAGGAGTGTGCTGAGTTGCCTCCCTGCTTCTGACCCACCCAGTTGCCATAATAGTACCTGAGTCAGCTTCCTCAAGCAGGTGAGCACTCAAGCCTCTTTGAGTGTGGCCCAAACTTGCTTGGCCACCCCATCCCTCATGACATTCTCTCATAGCTCAGGAAGGGCCTGACCACAGGACTGCTTCCCTCTGGCTACTCCAAATCTTTTTTGTTTTCCACCAAAATACCCTTTCTTGGGGCGAGTGTGTAAAAGAGGAGTGTGTGTATGTTTGTGTGTTTGTGTGTATGTAAGTACACATGTGTTTCTATGTGCATATGGAAGCCAAATGTCAAGATCTGGTATCTTCTTTGGTCATTCTCCATCTTTGTTTTTGAGGCAGAGTCTCTTGCTGAACCTGGAGCTTATCAGTTCAGCTAGGTGGTGGCCAATGATCACTAGAGTCCACTTGTCTTTATCTGTCCTGGAACACCCTTGGTTCCAGTAGGGCTCCCTCCATGGCTTGGCTTTTATGTGGATGTTGGGGATCCAAACTCAAGTCTTTTTGCTAGCATGGCAGGCCCTTTGTTCACTGAGCCACCTCCCCAGCCCACTGAAATAAATAACCCTTATAACAAAAGTGCAAACTTTATCAGATTCTAAAAAAAAAAAAATCTTTCCTGTCCTACCTACCCCCCTTTTAGACAGACTTGCCCTTCTCCCATCTCCAACAGACAACTTCTATTTCCCTTTGATGCCTCTCATCTGCTTTTGTGATAATTTGAGTACGTGTACCCCAGATAAAGAGCCGCATGTTTGACAAGACAGAAGAGGATGGTGGTGCTTCTGGGCCTTAGCTCTGGTATCAGTTGTCTCTCATTTCCCACAAGCAAATGTAGGTGAGAGAGGTCAGATTTTGGCAGATGCTGTCTGCGCTAGCCAAGAGAAACCAGGAAACTGCACCGGCTCCAATTTGTTCAATGGCACCCCAGGGAGCCGGGTGTCCCTTTAGCACTGATAAAGCTGTTTGCCGGGAAGGCTCTGTCCTGTCTCTGAGAGGAG
Organism: Psammomys obesus; assembly: GCF_907164565.1. NCBI lineage: Eukaryota > Metazoa > Chordata > Mammalia > Rodentia > Muridae > Psammomys > Psammomys obesus. The sequence goes on from NW_026596046.1 coordinate 17,460,212, forward strand.
ATGTGTTTTGTTAAATGATTTTTCTGGCCTTAAATTAGTTGGGGCAGCCCCAGATGCATAGTTGCTGTCCCCAGCCTTTCCCTGGGGCCCTGGCTGAAGTCTCTGCTGGCAGGTGCAGCTTGGAAAGGGAACCTGGCACCAGGTGGCACTTATGGTTACAGTGTGTACATTTCCCCATGGGAAGCCGGGCTGTGCCTTTTCACTTTCTAGCAGGCGTGTCTGTGTGAGTTGTGTTCTAGCTAAAGATGAAGGGGTTTAAGAGAAGCATGATGGACTAACAGACAAGCCTGAAATAGAGCTGCTCTCTTCATGGGACTAAAGAGACATCTAGGCCCCCTTTTGGGTCCAGGTGGGGGAACATAGTGTGCCAGAACCCTAACCACGTTTATGGCTTTCTCTGATGAAAATATAATAGCTTTCTCCCGCCACCGGTTGTCACCTGTGTTACCCAAAACTGAGTGTTCTTGTTCACAGTGGGTTTGAGAAATGCCTGAAACTTGACTGTGAGGGTCACACCCATGCCAACACCATGCCAAAAACAACAGTTGGCTGTCCTGTGCCCTCGTATCCTCTTGGAACACTGCTTCGGGGAAGCCGCTTCACCCAGTCACGAGAATGGCAGAAGCCTGCTGGCCCTTTGGTAGATCACCCTGGGTGACTGCTGGTTTTCCCTCTTGCTCTCACTCAGCAGAGTTCAGGCCCTGAGCAGGTTCCACTGAATCACTCTTCTCATCCCACCTAACCCGCAGTTTCAGTTCCTGGCCACAGTCTTCTGTGTCCCTTCTTTGTGCTTAGCTGTTGGAGATGGGGCTTAAGTCATTGACAGTGTTTACCTGGTAGACATTCTCTAGAGGCGTTTTTGAAAATTGGTTTCATCATAACTTCGACTGTGGCTGCTCTCCTGTTTTCCCTTCATTCCACATGGCTTAGTTACTCACTTCGCGATTATTCCTGATAAGGCAGAGAAAAACTGCTTTTAATTTTTCTCTGAAACAATACTGATTCTTATTTGAGATTTTATTATCTATGCGCATCTGTGTGCGTGTATGCCTCTTGTGCTCAGGGACCCCTTGAAGGCCAAAAGAGGCCACCAGAGCTTTTAGAGCAGAAGTTAGAGGCATTTGAAAGCCCCAGGGTGGGTGCTAGGAGCTGAATGCAGGTCCTCTGGAAGAATAGCGGGCATTCTTGATCACTATAGCATACGGCCTTTCTCCAGCCCCTCAACTCGTTTTCAGTCTTGTCATTTGCATTCTCTTCCTAAAAGAAAATAATTTGTCCTTTATCCACCACAAATAAAAGCCTGGTTTTACATTATATATATTAACTGTGTTTGTCAGAAATATGCAAAATAAAGGTGCTTTTGCCCTAGTGTGCCAAGGAACTTTTAAATAATTAGAAGTACCCTACCAGAAAACCCAACACTGATTCAGATGTCTCTGGTACAGAACAAAAGTCCTCCAAAAGAATGAAGGACTTCATTTATAAACCGCAACTCTTGGGTCTGGAGAGATGACTCAGTGGTTGGTAGCACTGACTGCTCTATCAGAGGACCCAGGTTCCATTCCCAGCACCCACATGGTAGCTCATATCTGTCTGGAACTCTAAGATCTAATACCCACAGACACACATGCAGGCAAAACACCAATGCACATAAAATAAACATAAACAAGTTAAAAAAAGAAGCTCTTCTGCATTTTTTTCCTCCTGCCTCTGTTTTATAAGACCCTTTCTGTGTGGTAGCAATGCCAAAGGCTGGGCTAGCCTGCCATCCCTATAGCAGCCTGCAAACCCTGGGCTAGCCACTCTCAGATAAGGTTCTTCAACCTAGCACAGCTTACTTATAGTGAGTTAACGCCGAGAAGAATTTCATTATCTTGGGTTTAAATTCTACTTAGCTCCCACTTGTTCACCCACATTCCTCAGATTTAAGCCCTTCCATCCTCTGCTGAACACTGGAGCTTTGTCCTTTTCAGAGGACAAACTAATTGCCAAGAGTCTTCATTTCATTGACCTGATTTTATCGATTCCAAGAGCTGTACAAATATTTAGATTCTGTGAGAGGCCCCCATGCACTTGTTCCTTGGGCCTTAGACCTTCATGGCACAGTTACCTGGAAAGCTTGAAGATGGAACACTCAAGCTGTTTTTATTGGGACTGCATGCTAATGGGCAGCCTTAGCTGAGGTTACTTCACCATAGAATTGCTTATACATACAGTTCAAAGAATTATTATCACCATCATGCTTTCAAGGCAAACAAAACAAAACAAAAAAACGACCTTGGGATATGGTCTTTTGTTACAAGACCAACCCGATGTTCCAGTTTGCCCAGAGCTGGCAGGTATTCTGGGACATGGGACTTTCTTTTTTTTTTTTTCTTCTTTTTGAGACAAGGTCACACTATGTAGCCTTGACTGGCCTAGAACTCACTATGTAGACCAGGCTGGTCTTGAACTCACAGAGCCTGTCTCTGCCTCCAGGGTGCTGGGATTAAAGATATGCACCACTATGCCCAGTGACTTTCTATGCTAATACTCAGACAAGCAGGGTGAGTTGGCTGTATTGTTTCCTACCATCTTCCTCTGTCATATAATGAGGGTTTTTGTTTGTTTGTTTGTTGGTTGGCTTTTGAGGGAATGAATATGCATTTGAGGTTGATAATTGCTTTGCCGGTAACTAGCTTGAATTTTACTTTTGGATATTCGTCCGCCTTCTCCGCGTATACTCTAGTAGATGTTTACCCTAGGAGCAGGCTGGCCATGGCAGGAAGGGAAGGGCTGCCATCTTTGAAGCATCTTATCTTGACTTAATTGAGATAACCAACATGAGCCTACCAGAGAAATCATCTGCGCCTCTGCCTGAGGTCCCGATCTTGGCTGCTTGTTAACATTCTGTGCCTTCTATCAGGAATTGCTGATGCCTGAAATACCTATAAAGGTTCCGAATCCAGAATTTTCATGATCCCTCCATTTTTTTTTTTTTTAAAGAAAGCGGCCATGCCATTCGTGCCAAAGCAACCAATACCGGCTTCTCAAACTTCTCTTCCTCCTATTTGATCCCTCCTTTTGATGCCTTGTCCACCAAGCCCAACTATATTTGTCAGAGCTCTGCTGTGAGTCTTGGCTTATACTTCTAATCATAGCACTTGGGAGATAGAGGCAAGAGGATCAGGAGCTCAAGGACAACCACAGCTACCTAGTGAGTTGAGGCCAGCCACAGCTACACAAAACCCTGTCTCAAAAGGAATTAAAAAAAAACAAAACAAAAGAAGCATCTGCTACATTTGGTGCCTTTGCTCAGTGTCAAACCCAGTGCATATGGATGGGCAAGGGGTTCATTCTGATGCTGCGGGTTCTGTTGCTAAGTTACCCCTCTCTGCCAGTCTTTCCCAGACCAAATGCCAGCCTCCACCCTGGATTCCCATTCATCCTTAAGTTTCCTCTACTTACACTGCTTTCCTTAAGTTTCATTTACAAGTCTTGCCTGGGACTATGTCCACTTTTCTGGTCCTTTTCAGCATGCATTTGCCTGATTGCTCCAGACCCGCTTTCCAGGAGGCCTAAAATTGCTAAATATAGCCATCTTTCATCAGCGTCTCATGTTTTATTGATCCCAGGAATTTAGCAGTTACCAGCTTTTATCTCAGTCTGTTTTTCTCTGCCTGCCTCTCAGCAACACAGACAGGGAGTATAATTAAGACAGAAATCAACTTTGATAATATATTTCTAGAGGGGAAATAAGTATGATTTCCAGATTTCCTGCCAGCATGTCATCAGCGATGATGAGACTGAGCATGCTCTCTCTCAGCATTTGTACTTTGTCTGAAGCCACAGTGAATGAGGTGCCTGGCTCTGGAGTCTGGTATCTCCAGCAGTGGAAACATCTTTCCTGTTCGCAGAGCCTTGGGGTTGCTGTGGCTTTGGGGTCAGAATCTAAGGGTGATGTGGTAACTACTCAAGGATGTATTCTCCCGAGTTTGCAGGGAACTCTCTCCCCGCACAAACTCAGGTTTGGCTGAGGTATACTGAGCCACTGGTCACTGCTAGATTAAGAAGTTTTGTTGTTGTTGTTGTTTGCCACTGAGCCTCCTTAGAGCTCTTCAACTACCTGAGGTGGCAGCCTGCTGTGTCACAATGAGTCACAGAGGTGGAAGAGATCACTTGTGCAACACCCTCAGTCTCCATCCAGGGCTCTGGCTTACTGTGCACATGACTTATTCTACCATGTGGGTTCCAGGGATTGAACCCAGGCTGTAAGACTTGGCAGCAAGCACCTTTTATTCCCAAACCATTTGCCAGCCCCAAGTCTTTATTTTTTCAGTTTGAAATTATCAGGCCATAACAGTGTGGGCTTTTCCTTCCTCGGCTTTAAATATATTTAGTCCTATGAATAAATAGATAAGCATATTTATGATCAGTAGTATCTGGTAATCTACTCTTATGGTCTGTTCTGTCCACCCACACTCACCTCCTTGTGCATAATACACTCAAGATACTCCTCATCTCTACCTTCCCGGTCCATCAGAAGCCCCTGTATCCCCTGGGAGCTTCTCTATAGCGGACTCCTCTCTCCTTTCCTCAGAGACCCCCGCACTCCTTTTTTCTACTCCCCCCCCCCCCCTTTTCTATTTTGGCCCCCCCCCTCTTCTCATCAGAGCCCCCTCCCCCCCCCCCACCTGTAAAGACAGTAGACTGCTCTCTCCTCACCTTTCATTGGTCTTATCTCTGACTCTTCCCTAAGGGCAGGGATATAACAGTAACTCTGCATGTGTCTTTTTCCTCTCCAACTCAATTCTTTTTCTTCCTTTTGAAACAAGGTTTCACTACGGAGCCCAGATTGCCCTGGAACTCACTATGCAGCATAAACTGGCCTTGAACTTGGAGTAGTCCTCCTGTCCCAGTTCTGGGATTGAGCCACCAAACTGTTTTTCAGAGACTTGAGAACAAAAATTGTTTTCAAGGTCTATGTTCCACACAGCTGTTCTTTCGCACAGAATTAATTAATGCTGGCATTTGTACATTCTGGAAGGAACATGAACTATCAGAATGAGTAATCTCAGGCCAGGGATGAAAGATTGAAGGGGGAAGGAGTGACATTGGTGCTGGCTCCTTGGTAAAGGGCCCTGTGTGGCCTGCAGGACTCTTGGCTTCAGATAGATGGGGCACTAAGGTGAGCGAGGACACAGGCAGTGTAAGCACCACTCTTGCAGGAAACTGGCTTTGTCTTCCAACAGTGCGTTTCACCTATCCGATTTGTCCTGTGCCTCCAACCAGCATCCGGGTTAAACAAGGTGACTGCTTTGACCATTCCTGTAATTCCCATAGATGAACTTCACACTATTTATTTAGCATTTGTACCTGCCACATAGTCTGCCCTTTGTCCATTGTACCCTTTGGTTTTGTTTGTTAATGAGTTTCTGAACCCAATGCTCCAATCTCTGACATTGCTTCCTGGCCAGCTCCTAGTCAGGTCCTTTGCATGGTCTGGTGACAACAGCTGCCTGATTATACCCACAAGTCCCACATCTGTAGGGGAAGAAAAGGAGGTCATATCACATGGAGTGTCACTTTCCCAGAAAGGACGTTGGACTCATACCTCACAGTAGTGGGAAAGGGAAGGGAGCATGGGCCTTCAAGGTAGAAGGAAGAGTACCTTCCTGGGCTATGGAGTGGCCTGGGCACTGGAGGGAAAAGGCCATAGTGTCAAGACCACAGAGCTGTTGAGAAATGGAGAGAGCAGACAGGGAAGCTTCGCTCTCAGGGAAAGCTGTTTGTTTGGAGGCTTGTCTGTGGCGATTACACAGGAGCAGCTGTAAGTGTGACAGAGCTAAAGGTCAGACAGGTAAATTCCAGTATTCCAGATCAGCTTCAGGTAAGGCCAAAAGAAATGCTTTGGATTGATGGCTCGGGTAGGGAAGAGGAAGAGGTAGTTATAAGCCACAGGCAGGCAATGAGACAGGTGGGAGGAGAGCCTGGGGTATGGTAACAGCCAGAGCGGAAGGCTTTGGAGATGATGCCAAATCCCACAAAGAGCCAGGGAGGATGTAGCCTGAGTGAAGGCCTCGATCTTGGCCGGAATGACTCAGGAATGTCAAGGATGCGCTTTGATAGTAAGATCAAAAAAGAAACTGGAGATGCTCGTGAGAATTCAAACTTGGGGAAGGAAAAGGGAGGAGTAGAAAACTAAGCTAAGCTGGGTGAAGGCTTTCCCCCAAGACTGTGTAGTACAGAGGCCTCCAGAAAGGAGGAAGTCTGCAAATTGTGAGGACAGAGGTTCCTGTGAGGCCCACTGGCTCTAGTGGCAGGGTGACTTTACCTTACAAAGTCTCTATTTCCTTATTTGTGAAGCAGAAAAACTGTAGTTATTTCATAGGCTCAGTAAGAGGAGAGAAAGTGTGTGAAGTGATTGCTAGGATGCCTGCACATGTAAGACTCTAGTAGCCACAGTTACTGTCAGGTAGAGATTGTCATAGGTGCATTGTTGTCACCCAGGTCAGACGGCAAATGGCATAGTACCCAGTGCCCTTGAGCATGCAAACACAAGGGGAGGAAGGAAGTCCACGGACTTCACCCTTCTCACACAGGATGTGACTGTCCTGCTCTGCCCTGCTAGCAGCTTGAGGGTGGAGTGGGGCCCAGGTCTGATGTCTGAATCCAAAAGGCCCCCAGACACAAAGCAGGTTCTAGAGAGATGGGAGGATTCCCTTTGGGGGAGGGGGGGACTGAGCACCCCAGGAGAAGAGGCCGAGAGGTGATGTTTTTAAGAACCATCTCATCAGCTAGCAGGAACCAAGACAGACAGAACTTGTCAGTGTATTAGCACCCCATCTTTCAAGGAAGCATGAGGAAAAAATTGAATGTGAGAGCTGTGGTAGGTAGCCAGCAGCAGAAAGCAAGAACTCACATCTCTTACAGAAAGAATAAAAAGACAGAGAAACAGAATGGGGGACGGAAGAGAAAAAGTGAGCATCCATCCAAGAAACCTAACATTCAGATAACATGGGTTCCTGAAGAACGAGTGAGTCAGGAGGCTGTAGGGAGGGATTAACCCAGCGCTTACCTCACAGCCAGCCCCTCATGCGTGAAGAGACTTAGACTCTGCTTTAGCACAGTTCTCTAGATTCTAGCATTTAGAACATGGTTATTTGTCTGGGTTTGTGGTACTTGCTCGCCCTGTGGACAGAGGGCCCGGTGCCTCACCTCGGGAACTTCTCACAGGACAGGTTGTTAGCTGTTGGAGGCCATGTTTTTCTGCTTTGGGAGAGGGCTGACCTTCAGTCATCTTCAACAGTGCCCTCTTTCAGCCACACCAAAAGCTTCAGCTGCATCTTCTCCTTCCTTCTGGGTCTCTGCTTGCAGCTCACCCTGTCCCTTCCCCCAGCAGTGACTGAACTGACCATTTTCCCAGTCTCCACAGCATGTGTCTTGCTTCCATAGGCTTTTGTATTGATCTTTTCATCTTTAACAAGATAAAAAAAAAAAAAAGTTCCATATTCAGCCCACACTGGCCTGCAATTTGCCATCGTCCTGCCTCAGCCTCCCAAGCGATGAGATCACAGACATGCACCACCACCACACCCAGCTCTCTTCCTCCTTTCTTCCTGGTTTTAGAGGCATTTTCTCCATTGATGTGTTAGTTGCTGAGCAGCCCTTAAACTGTTCAGTCATCTTCTACTTGCACATTTTGTCTTTTTCTTTTTTTTCTTTCCCAGCACTGCAGTGAATCATGCTGCATTTAACCCAGTGTCAGATAAACTAAGAATGGAGTTGTTGGGTCAAGGGAACTTATGTAGAAAAATTTGCCAGTGGCTGCCTTCAAGCCTTTCCCACCAGTACCGTGTGAGAGAGCTGGTTATGCCCCAAACCCACAGCAGTCAGGTCCCAAGATCCTTGTGGACATTTGCCAAGAGGGCAGCTGAGACTTATTCTCTCTGTGTGGTTTTCATTTGTATTTCTTTGAAAAGGGCACTTTTTGAAATGCATTTAAGAGCTTTTTGTGTCCTTTCCTGCTGCTAGCCTCTGGCCATTGCCCTAATGGTCACTGGCCTGTTCTGATCATTTGAGAGAGCTCCAGATAGACCAGGGAAATTAGGCCTGTGTGGTAGAAATTACAAATATTTGTTCCTGGTTTGCCTTTGGCCTTTCAACTTTATGTGTGGTGTTTGCTGTGCAGAATTTTGTAATATATGCATAGTCAAATTTTTCAATAGCTTCTTTTGTGCCTTGTGGAATTTCTGTTTTCCTTAGAAAGGTAATCCTTTCTAAGAAAGAAATCCTTTGCTGCAGATTATTTTAAAAAAAAAATCTGAATTTCTTCTAGCACACACATAGTTTTATTTTTATTTTAAAAGGCTTGATCCTTCTGAAATTTATCTTAATGTGAGGTCCAGCCCCAATTTTCTTTTTTTCTAGATGGCTGTCCTCACCCAGCAGCATGTATTGAACAATCCATCTTTACCTCAGTTATTCAGGATTGTCTTTCTCTCATTAGAGTTCCAGTATTTAGGAGCATTCGGTGATTCTGATCATGCATCGTCCCCTGCCTGTACCTAAACAGCATGTTTTATAGTGGGGAGGTGTAAGAATGACCTTTCATTTCCACTTCTTTTTCTTAATTACATTAGCTGCTTGATAGGTCATTTTCCCATATGAGCATGTAAATTTTTTTTCCCAAATACAAAAGTCCTATTGTTTTGATTGTGCATCTGTTAAGTTTACAGATAATTTAGGGATAAACAGCAAGCATGTGATGCAAAAGTTTCCAGTACAGACCCATTTGCCCAAGCCCCTTGAGCCCTAAAGAGCATTAGGAATCTGCCTTCTTAATCTCCATTTCATGATGTAAATTCTCGGAGAACAATAATAGAGTCAGGTTCTGAATGTGGCTTCCTAAAAATCTATATAATTACTGACAAAAGAAGCATAATTTTTATTAAATATAGTAAGAACATGCCTTTTATTCTTAAATAACTTGTCATTCTTTGGGTTTTTTTTTTTCCTTACACACTGAAAGAAGGCAACATGCAGTACCAAATGGTGGTGTCAACTGTCAACATTTAATTTTTGCAGTTATCTTTTTAATTTTTTCCCTTCATTTCTATTTGACATGTTTGGGTGTTTTGCCTGCATGTGTGTCTGTGCACCATGTGTGTACAATACCCAAAGATGCCAGGAGGAGACACCAAATCACCGGCACTGGAGCTACAGTCAATTGGGAGCCATTGTGTGGGTGCTGGGAATCAAACCTGGGTCATCCAGAAGAGCAACCAGTGCTCTTAGCTGCCAAGACATCTCTCCAGCCCCATCTCAAGATCATCTTTTAAGTGAAATGGTGGTAAAAGAGCAGTCTGAATAGATAACCCAGAAGTTTCATATGGAGATGAACCAGTTGCCCTACAAGGAATACTGGCAGAGGGGATGGGACTTTCCGCTTCTGACCTTCCCTCCCTCCAAAGCCTGGCACAGAGGTGGCACTGAGCTGGGAAACAGCCAAAGGCAATACTGGATTGGACAGAGACTGGACCGTGGTACTTTGCGTATGTCCTCCAGACAGGAGAGAAGTCACTGGAGACACGAGGACACAGCAGAGGTGTTCCGTGTATCTACCTGTGCCCTGTTTGGTTAACGCAGGTTAACGTTCTGTTTTGGTTTTAATCTGTAATTTCTCAGTGAAAAGGTTTGCCACGGTGATAATGTTTTTCGTGTGAAAGTCTGAGCGCACTGAATCTAGAGGCCTGTGCTTGGCACATGGGCAGCCTTGTTCCTGGGTTGGCAAGGCTCTGCCCAAGGTTAGGCCTGTTGTCTATGACCCTCGTTTATGGGCCTGTTTACTTGGAGGATGCCTTTTGTCCAGTTGAACCCTGGAGCCTAGTAGTGACAATTCCCCTGCCACCATCCTTAGAGCATATAGTCAAAACCCGGAGAGACACATCCAAGAGCGGGGACTGTGGTGCTCTGTAGCCAACCAGGAATTGCATCTTGTAAGATCAAATGCATTTAACATGTGAATACAATTCCAAGGGTTTGAAAGTTTTTTTTTTTTCTTTGATCTTAGTGCAGAAAAGTATGGATGGTTTCATTTTAAGTGGTTTAATTGTCATTCACAGCCCTCTTCTCCTCAACCTTTCTGCCCATGGCACACATGGGATCCACAGATGTGCCTGCTCTGCCCAGCAGCCCCCTCTACCCTGAGCTTAGAGGCCAGTCGCAGGGACAGAAGATGGTTTCCATCTTGCCCACTCCAGCTCCTCCTCTTTTCAGGCAGAAGCAGAATCGGTTCAGGGTTGGAATTTTCCTGTTCTGAATCCAGCAGATCTGGAATAGAACATTTAGCAAGGACGGGGAGGGTATAATGAGCCGCAGCTGCGAAGCATCTGTCTCTGCTGGAGCCATGCTATGTGGAGACCACACGCACCGATCCTGGGAATGGGTATCTGGGAAGCTGCTCAGAGACAAATGGCCGAGGCGTTTGTTCCAAAGCTCAGGATGGACAAGAGCTTCCTCCATCAGCTCTGCCTCCCTGGAGGACTATGGAGCTGTGCCCGCAGGGCCTCCTGAAAAGGAAGAGCTTCTGGGCTTGTATCCCAGGTTGAGGCCCCTGGGTGGTGGCTCTAAAGACCTAATATTGACCTCCTGGTCAGGCTAGAGGAGAGGAACACGGAGAGGGAGGCTGGGCTCAGGGTCAGGCAGTGTCCTGGGCTTCACATCTGGGGATCTGGGGAGAGGAGGCTCTGGTCTGTCAGAACCTGTGTTTGTGTGTCTGTGTCTCTGTGTGTCTATGTGTGTGTGTACAAACAGACAAGCTCAACTTTGCCACCTCAACAAAGCATTGCTCCTCTGCGTCCCTGGCTGGGCCAGCACTGATTATTAGCATGGTGCTTTATTTTTACCCATTAAAACAAGAAAAAAATGCTTCCCCAAATCAGAGACCTGCCACATTTCTGGAAGTGCCTGTCTTTCTCTTTATTACTTTCTGGGGTCTCATTATCTTTGGAGAGAGACCCAGTATGATTTTGTTTTCATTCTGGCCTCATTTTAGAAATCATCAAATACAAATATTAAAATAATTACAAGGCCCTTGTATTTCTGCAGGGGGGAAACTACACCGCCATTCAGAAGACAGTTGTAGAAAACATAAGACCAAAAAATGGCTTTCTGTTGACTGCGTGGGAAAAGCACCGTAGAGAGGTCCTAGCAAACTCAATTATCAGTTTGGAGACACATGATTTCAAAACGCATTCTGACAGTTGATTAATGCTTTGTTGCTAATTTAACTTCTAGTTGGGGGTTAGTGAGCCTTAAGTGTAAACTAACAAGAAAAGCCATGGCTTGAGTCACATGTGTGTACCCCCTCCCCGAGCTGTAAAACCAGGACATACCATTGTTCATAACTGGCGGGAAGGGTAAACGCAAAGCATGATTTGCCCAGGCCCTGACAGAATGCTCAGGCATGTTCCTACTCCACAGAACTCCAGACTCCATCTTGAATGGATAACTCCTTACCCAGGAGGCTGCATGCCACTCTGCCTTTGCCTTCCGCCTCTAAGACGCTATTGCCCCCATCCCCAGCACTCCTTGTGTGCTGAACTTCAGCTCAGGCCCTGAAAGGGTAGGCACTGTGCCTCGCTTTCCCCTGCATGCTTTGTAGCACCCACATTTGTGAGTTTTCTTGGGCTGATCCATCGTAATCCTGATACTGTCTTTGGCTTCGTCCTAGCTGCTGACAGTGCACTCCTAAATTGAGATTCCACATGTCACTGACCTTTGGTCACAATAGTCACCTCCTCTGGGGACAAATATTTTTCCCAGAGATGGACAAGTTGGTCTCCGTGTACACAGAGCTGAGTGGAAGCCTGCTGAGACAAACATTCTCCCTAGAAACCAAGTGGACATTAGAGCTTGTCTAACGTAACAGTCCCAACCAACCCTGGACTGGAACTCCGATTAGTATCCCGGCTCCCAGCCAGGAGGGACAGCAGCATCCCTGCAGAGTGAGGTTGCCAGGAGAGGACTGAGAAAGCCATGGGACTGGTGAGATGGCTCAGTGGTTAAGAGTGTTTGCTGCTCTTGCTGAGGACCTGGTTAGGGTCCCCTCATCCACTCCAGCTCTAGGGGATCCAGCACCCTCTGAGGAAACTAGGCATACATGGTACCCTGACATACATGCAGGCCAAGCATACACAGAAAATAGAAATAAATACATCTTAAACAAGCAAGAAGAAAACAGTAGACACCATAGAGAGCTTTTTCATGATTTCCTCTGCTTTTTGAGTCACTGAAACGTCTCCTGGACTTGAGTTCTGTAGGAGAGGGGAGCCTGTGAGCCAAAGGACAGAGCGACAGAGATGTGTTTGTGAAACTGAACAAAGTCAGGGCCTGTGGTCTCTGGAGATTTCCTGGGAGGTGCTGCGGCTACAAATGCTTCCCCTCAGGACCTGCCAGAAGAGCTGCGGTGCTGGCATTGGACAGTCCCAGTTCTGAAGACGATGGCCATCCATTTTGCACGCTGACCTTTCAAATCAACCTCAAGGGCGGATTCTAGATGAATTCCAGAGGCAGCTGTGAGAACCTGGGCAGAGAGTTGCAGACACTCAGTGCTCAGTGTCCCTCTCTGTACCTAATGCCTTTGAGTTCCAGCAGGGGGTAAATTAAAGGTGAATTTCTTACTTTTGATTAACATCACAACATTTAGCTATTTCTTGATATGCTTTCTAGTACACAGTGAGGGGTGTGTTTCACGTACACTGAATGTAAGCAGATTGAAGGCTGAGGCTATCGCTCTGTGCTAGAGCACTTCTCTGGCACGCCTGAGGTTGCATCCCAGACGCCACCAAGCCAGAAGAGTAAGAACACACACAGACAGCTTCTTGTCTGCTGGCCCTTCTGCTGGCTTCTTTTCCATTTAAAGGAGTATGAGTCCACATTGCAGGAGTCCCCTCCGGCCCTGCCAGGCCCGCACCTCCTCCACAGGGAGAACATCTTGTTTCTCCCTTCAGTTTAAAGACGTGTTTCTGTGTTTTCATTTCTTGCACAACATGATCCCAACCTGAAGCCACAAAGCCATCTGTGCTTAGCTACAGATAGAGCCATCTGTCCAGCACCGGGGAACTGTCTGGGGCTTCACTTGGAGAGACAGTGTGAGTCTGGTTATGGTAGCATGTACCCCAGCACTAGGGAGGCTGAGGCAAGAGGATCAAGACCCTGTCAGAAGATAGTGGCCTTTCCTTGGGATGTTACTGGGTTATAGTTGATAGGCCCACCTTTAATTTAACCCCCAAGTTGTAGTTGAGCTGTGGTCCCTCCTCAAATGCTGAACAGAAGAATGGTGTTCAGAAGAAATGCTGGGCAGAAGAAAGCCACAGTTAAAGTGGGAGGGAGTCTTAAACTGGATTGAGTCCCCGGTAGGGAGGCTGTTGCCTTGTACCTGCCAGAGACCCAGCTCCTGAGCTGAGTATGTCCTTTCTCCACATCATTGCCAGCCCTGGCTCAGATGCCCTCTTTCCTCAGTAAGCTGATGTCTGTGGGGAGTAACTACCCGCTAGGATTGTCTGTGTCACAATAAGAGATAGCCTTACAAAGTCCACAGTGGGAGACGCACATGCTAGTTTGCTTGTTTGTTGGGGTTTCTGTTGGTGGTCGGTTGTTCTTTGTGTGTGTGTCGGGGGAGGGAGGGGAAGGTTGTTGCTGTTGCTGCAATGCTGGGGAGTAAGCCCAGAGCCTTGTGCATGATAGGGAAAGCCTCTGAATTATACCTCAGCCTCACACACCACCTTGATAGTGGGTTTAAGCTAGAGGCTGATGGCTGCACTCACTATAGCAGGCCTCATTTACACTGGTGTTTAACTGCCACTGTTCTTGCAGGATGATTAGTGGAATCTTGGAGAGGAAGTATTCCTTTTCCTCCCTCATACCTCGCTACCATGCGCATAAGCACTGCACAGTGTCAGGGCCTCAGCTGAACTCTTGAGTTTGACCCTTGCACAGTCCGGCTGTCTGAGCTTTTAACTCGTTGGCCTCAGGGGCCCCATGGAAAAGCAGGCAGTCCCTCTCACAGAGCTGACATCAGAGTCCAATGAGATCACTTACAAAAAGGACTTTCAAAACCTGTGAAGGGCTACAGAAAAACAAACAGTTTTACTTAACATGTTCTCTGTTCAAAGAGAAAGGCAAATAAATTCAGGATTACAGAGCCATAAATAGAATCTCAAAATCTCTGGCTTCCTTTGCTAAGGGCCTTTCTTTGTTGAGGCAAATCCTTAATGTGTCTTAAGTCACTAAGGGAAAGACCCCGAATTTTGGTCTGGTGACATCATTTCTTTGCTGTTATAAAATTCTGGTGGCTTTTCCTTGGCATGGGTCTTGTTCTTGCAGGTGACTAGAGCATGGTATTTTCTTCTGTTCCTCTTTGAGAAATAATGATTTTTTACGCTTCCCTTGTCTTTGAAGAGAAAGCAGATCCTCAGTGGAGCCTCACGTGGCTGGAGAGGCGGCTCAGTGGTTAAGAGGCCTGCCTGCTCTTCCAGAGGACCCAGGTTCCATTCCCGGCACCCACCTGGCAGCTCACAAGCTTCTAGGCCCAGAGGATCCAATGCCTCTTCCAGTCTCTGCAGACACTAGACACACACCCGCACATGGTGCACAGACAGACACCCCATAATCACAGAATAGAAATAAAGTCAAATAGAGAGGGTCTTGCTACGTTCCTCAGGCTGCCCTCAAACTCCAGCATGTTGATGCCTTTGCCACAGCACCCAAATAAGTGAGACCAAAGACACTTGCTTTGCACCCAGCTAAGAGTTTTTCTTGAGAGAAACACTGTCTTCACAAGGCCCCAACATTGCACAAAGAACTATAGGAAACCAAGGAGTGCTTAGAGAGAAATAGCCCTCCCTAGGGAACAGCACACCAGTTGATTGGTCAGCTCTGAAAACACGTACACGGGTAACTTTACACAGACTGAGCAGGTTTTATTTAGGAGTGGATGTGTGTGTGTCAGTGTGTGTGCCTGGGGTTATGTGGGCTGGAGGGAGGGCTCAGAATTTTCCCTTTCAATCTTTCCCATTGGGCAGTTTTGTTGGGAAAGCCAGATGTTGATCTGATAAGGACAGGCTGGTCTAGCTTGTTTCTTAGTGACGAGCCGTTATTAGCCACAGGCCTCAGTGGACAGAGCAGCAAATAGATTAGGAAAGGAGGAGACATTATTCCCGCTTTGTTAGAGATTAAACACGACCATATGCTCCAGCTCTTGAGAACAGCTTTCAGCAACATGCCCGGCACCATACAAAGCAGTGTAATCAAACGGCATGCCTTAAACCATAAAGAAAGCTGTAAGGCTTTACTGTGGGATATGTGGGCGGGGGTGCACCATGTTTTTCGATGGGACAAGTCAGTGCAAAGATGACTTACACTGGGGTAATACATGTTTTATACGTTTTCAATCAAATCTTCTCAAAGTTTCCCAGGAACTCAACAAGCCGATCATGCAATTTACCTGGAAAATGAAATAGCCTGCCAAGGAAATTTTGCAGAAGAATACTGAAGGCAACCTGAACTTTCATCTCTTAAAATATCCCATAAGCTGTATTGATTAAAACAGCCATGCTGGTAAATGAATAGACAAATAGATGGCTGAACCCAAATAGAAAATAGAGAAACATATGTAACTGGAAACTTGACATATATTACAGGTAATAGTAGAAATCAGTCTGGATGGGTAGACCATTTATTATTGTGCAAGAGCAGTGGCCTCATCCGTTAGGAAGAGATGAATTGTATCTTCACATCACTTAGAGACATAGTGCATTTGAGGGAAATATGTTTCTTAAAAAAAAATAACTATAGGAGTAAGAGGAAATATGTATATTATAAGTGGTAATGGAATCACTCTTCTAAAATACCACGCAAAGTCAGGCGTGGTGGTATAACCTGTAATTCCAGAAGCAGGAGGATCTAAGAGTTCAAGGCCACTCTCAACAACAAAGCAAGTTCAAGGCTATACAAGACACTGTCTTAAAAACAAAACCAGGCTAGAAGGAAGGAGGAGCCAACATATAAAGCTTTAATTTTTAAGATCTACCAAATTTAACCACAAAATATAAAAAAATATGTAAAAAATCAAATTAATCTGTCTTGAGCATCATGATGCACACCTATAGTCCTAGCACTCAAGAGGCTGAGGCAGGAGGATTGCCAAGTCAAGGCCAGCCTGGGCAACAAATTGAGAAAACCGTGAACTTAAAATATACAGTATGATAAGGAAAGAATTCTAACATACAAATGATAATGTTTAATAATATAGAGCTAACAAAAAATGTAAATTAACAGGGAGAAGAGTAAAAATGTAATAGAAAATAAACAACATAAACAGAGTTCACAGAAGCAAAATAATTGTAAATAGTAAAAACTGTGAGTCAGGAAATACAAATTGATTTGATTTGGGTTTTTTTGTTTTTTGGGTTTTTGTTTTGTTTTGTTTTGTTTTGTTTTGTTTTGTTTTGTTTTGTTTTGTTTGAGACAGGGTTTCTCTGTGTAGCCCTGGCCATCCTGGAACACACTCTGTAGACCAGGCTGTCCTCTAACTCACAGAGATCCGCCTGCCTCTGCCTCTGCCTCCCCTGGTTTTGGGATTACAGATGTGCACCACCTTGCCAGGCAGGAAAATACAAATTGAAATGAGAAACTCGTTTACACGTCTTTATTTATTTGGGAGCGTGTGTATGTGTGTCATGCATAAGTGTGAAGGTCAGAAGACAACTGGAAGTAGCCATCCCGGAGACTGAACTGAGATCATCAGGCTTGGCAAGAAATGCCTTTACGCTCCAAGCCAACTTGCCAGCCCAGAGACATTTTTTAAAAGCATAAATTGGGTCAGCCTTAGACATGTTGAAATGAGGTGCCCAGAAAGTAAAAATTTAGTGCCAATTATTGAGGAGGGTAAAGAAGTCAAACAAGTGTTTTCGTGTATAATTGCTGTGGATATAAATTGATCCATCTTCTTTGGAAGGCAGTTTGGCATATTTATAGAGCTGAAACTGCATCATCCTCCCAGGCTCTCCTTGCCCTTCTCCCCTGCTGGGCAGGGTCCGTCAGCCTTCTCAGGGGGTGAGCACAAAAGCTGCCAGGTCTCTTAAGGGACAGGCGTAGTTCTTCCACTACACCCTGTCTTCCCATCCCAGACTGGCTTCGATCCGAGAGTGACCTTCAGATACAGGAGCAAGTGGGTCCATGGCTTCTATATTTTCAGACAAACTGTCTGTCACATAGGTAGTTAGAATAAGCATGTCCTCCACAGACCACGTCGGCAGTTGCTTAGAAAAACGCCACAATAATTTATCCTTGGGGTCCGGTATTTCTTCCCTGGCCTGAACCATTCTGAATGCTGTTTTGATTTTTTTTTTTTTGCCTGTAATTTTTTGATAAGTTATATGAATATTTTTTAAAATGCACTTAGAAACCCACCACATTGAACCCACTTCAAAAATCACAGCTTTGTAAGTCCTGCTGTGTGTTACTGTGAAGTTAATTAAAAATGGTGTTTGATCAGCAGGTGGTATTGTCATACCATTAAAGATTGTGAGACTTCGGCTGTGCCCAGTTGACCCCACGCTGTGATCCTAAGGCAGTTGCTCCCCAACTCCCACCCCCACCACACACATACATACTTTTCATTCTACCGAGTCTAAGAATGTCGCCAAATGCCAATCAGATGAGAGCTGGAGTCACATCATCATGCTACATACTATCTTTTAAAGATACTTTTTCAACCTAAAGATTTGCTAAGTGGGCTAGGCATGTTTTCTGTCATTTCGAAAAGCAAATTCCCTCTTGCTTAATGTGGGTCCCTGGACATAGACTCTGAAGTAAATGTGGTAGGAGGTGTGCCTGGAAGGAACTTCCTCAGAAATGGAGTTACCAGGGTGCTGGGACAGAGCAGTACCTAGGGGTGAGAAAAATGTCCCAACAATCAACCTGATTGGGAAGCGAGTCCTAAAGACAAGGCCCATTTGGCTGGGAAGGGACTAGGGTGACAAGCTAGACATCTGGAGTAGAGACACTGTTCCCCAGGAGTGTCTGTTTGAGGTGAAGTGAGCCGCTGGTTTAGTACTGGAGCCTACGGAGAGTTAGGGAAGCTCGGGTGTGACAACCAGGCGAAGCTGAGGACCTCTGCATTGGAGGGCTGCAGTAAGGTTTGTGTGTTGAGAGTCTTTCCATTGGCAAGGTGGACAATTGGACAGTGAAGTGGCTGGGGGACCAAAGCTAGAGGCTGGGAGGCCACGGGAAGGCTGTTGCCAAGATTCAGAGGCGACCAGGTATCATGGGATGGAAGATGTGTATGTCATCATGATATGCAGTATCTGCAAAGAGCCATAAAGTGATTTGGTTGTTTTTTGTTTTTTGTTTTTTTTTTTTTTGCCATATTTCCTAAGATTAAATCATGTTCTAAACAAAATTAAAAAGTAGCATATGAAAGTGTACATGTTCTGGCTTTGTTTGTTTTGGTTGGTTTGGTTTTAGAGACAGGGTTTCTCTGTGTAGCCCTGGCTATCCAGAACTCAATCTCTAGACCAAGCTGGCCTTGAGCTCAGAGATCCACCTGCCTCCTGTTCTGGTATTTTCAACCTCGGTATATTTGATTTTTTATTCATATTGTAAGGAAACTGGTTTCTAATTTTCCTCAGGAGTTTAGTTTCCTGGCTCACCCTTCTCCCTCTACACAACACAGTGGCAGTCTGAGGGCTTTTGTAACTTATGTGGCTGAGCCCTAGTATTCAGTTGTCCAACTGACATGTTTATAAGGCTGCTTTTTGTGGCTATTCTAGCCACTCAGCCCTTGTAACTGCCTTCCTCTCCTTCCCAAATACAGTCGTTTCTGCAGGGATATTTGCACCTGCTGGCAAGTGACCCCATTGTCCAGACACTTAAATACCCTTCTCTCTCAGCCCCAAAGAAGTGGCTTGTTTGGGGACTCACTTAAAATGGAGCTTCATTCCCTTAACTTCGTGTGTATATAACAGTACTCATACCAAACACAGACAAACAAACAAACAAACAAACAAACAAACAGAAAAAGAGCATCTAGAACCATCTGGTTCTGAGGGAAATGATAGGTATGAATGAACAAAAAGGTTAAAATAATGAAGTAGCCACAGCAGCTGTGGCAGAAGTGAGTATTTACTGAGCCTGGGTGCCAGGTGAGGACTTTGTATACTTTGGCTCATTTGGGAATAATGAGGCCAACCTTGTCACATGGGATGTATTCAAAGGATATTATTTGCTTTCTTTCCCCTCTGTTATAGCAATAACCCAGGTTGAATTACTTGATGCTCTACATTTGAAATAGTGGTTGTTTCTAAAGCTAATCTGGTATAGGCGGCATTAATGGATGTAGAAGAGGAGCAAATGGTGGCATGGATATGAGGCGGTAAAAATGTTCAGCTCAGTGGCAAAGTACTCACTCAGCGTGCATGAGGCCCTGGGCCCGATCCCCTGCGTCGCAAAAAGCTAAAGATGAAACAGAATGATAAAAACCTATTGTGTTTATGGTTGGTATACAGAATGTGTGGGGTACCTGTGTTCAAGAAATATGGAGGATATTGACCACTTCTCTTTTTCTTCCTCTCCTCTCTCAGATACATTCCACCACTGATCTGGGGGAAAAGTGGACATATCCAGACAGCCTTGTATGGGAAGATGGGGAGGGTGAGGTCACCACACCCTTACGGGCACCGCAAGTTCATTACCATGTCAGACGGAGCCACTTCTACATTCGACCTCTTCGAGCCCCTGGCTGAGCACTGTGTTGGAGGTGAGCTACTTTAGGTCCTGGTGTTGAGCGTCCTAGAGAGAGAGGAACACTCGTCAGTGGGGAACGATGTGTAAATGCCTGCCCTACCCATTGTCCTAAGTCACCAAGATTATCTCTAACCTGTGCTTGTTAGTCCATACGCAGCAGAAATCAGTAAAACATTGAGATCCATTTGCAAAGTACAGAAGCCTGTTTTAAGGGATGGTGGGAAGAGCTCGGAGCCTGGAGACTGGAGCGCAGGTCCCAGTCAGTGTCAGCAACAGTTCTAACTGCTGTAAAATCTGCTGTTGTCTCCGTCCTCCCCATACCCAGTGAGGTGGGTGATGCTATCGCCCTTTACTGGGGAAACTGGTGCTTGGAAAAGCAACGTAGGGTGGGTTTATTTGTTGAACAACGAGGGTGTAAAGGCTCTCAGTTGCCTTGTGCATAAATCTCCGTGGACAAAAGGGTGCATTAAAGCCACATTTACTTTTCATGAGTCAATGACAACTCATCCAGGAGATAACTCCAATTTCCGTTGCTGCTAGGATTTGGCAGTGTGCTTTTCCATCTATACAGTAAACACTCATTACAAATGCTTCATAATGAAGCCTTCTGAGGAAGTGCAGCTGAATGCCAGCATCCTTTTGAATGCAGTCCCTACCATGGTTTTTTGCTTATTCAAAGACTCCCAGTTTGTTACAGGAGTGTAGTCGTTATTTATGGGCAAATTCCAGGAAATGTGTGCTAACTCATTGGTTCAGAGTAACTAGAATTGCTGAGTAGCTGCCGACAGGTTCTCTCTGCCTAGAATGCTCTTCCACAGACCCTCACATGGCTACCTCCTCGTCACTCAGGTCTCGGCTGTCACCTCCTCTGATAGTGTGGACCCCCTCAGTTACGGTTCCTTTCTCTAGACCCATGATGCCTCCCCGCTTTAGGCTCTCATGGCACCTGCCACTCTAGCTACTTCTGTGTCTGTTTAGGGCCCCTCTGCTGCAATGTAGGGATCCCCAGCACCCAGGAGAATGTGCTCTCAGCAAACAGTCACAAAAGGAGTGACTAAATGGATAAGGAAGGAGTTCACAGTATGTTTATAAATACTGTAGTTGATCTTGCGCACGTTGATTCCGCTGATTTCCCTGCCATAGTTAAATGTTTTCTTTCTCTTATTGCTAATACTTTGACTTCTAGCACTTAAGCATACAACGGAAGCATGGTGTGGTGGCCCACACCTGAAATCCAAGTATTCAAGTAGTATACACTTGAGGATCAGAAATCGAAGGCCAGACTGGGCCACATGAGACCCTGTCTTAAAGCAACAACAATAACACCGCCACCCAAAAATCACGAAAGTTAGTTTAAGCAGTCTGACCCTGCTGGTACCCAGGAGGAAGGTTAGAAAGGGCAAAACCAACTCTTTATTTCCTATCCATAACTTTCCATCACTCGGGCTCCCTGCAAAGATCGATGAAGGTGATTATTTCTGTACCCAAGAAATACTCCTAAGAAAACGAGCTATTTTATTTCTTTTATGACTTCTTTACCCGATTTCAGGAAGAATACATCTTCATCTTGGCAAAGAGATAAACAGAAACTTTTAAAAATGAAAAATAGACCAGGCTAAAAATGAAAAAGAGCAGACCAGGCATGGTGTCATATACCTTTAATTCTAGCACTAGGGAGGTAGAGATATGTGGATCTATGTGAGTTCCAGCCAGGAATATAAAGAGATACCCTCTCTCAAGAGGGAGAAGGAGAGGAAGAAAGAGTGGAAGGAGGGAGAATCACCCAAAATTCAACACCCCAGCACCCTGCTAAAGTCAGTGTTCACACATTCATGGCTACATAAGGATCTCTTTCTCCACCCTGTAGATGACGTCACCATGGTCATCTGTCCTGGAATTGCCAATCACAGCGAGAAGCAGTACATCCGAACCTTTGTTGACTATGCCCAGAAAAATGGTTACCGGTGCGCAGTGCTAAACCACCTGGGAGCACTGCCCAACATTGAGCTGACCTCCCCACGCATGTTCACTTATGGTAAGCATGGGGCGTGGCCCAATGGAGCCTTCCACCCGCACCTTTTTCTGTTCTCCCAGAATGCGAGCAGCTCCTCCAACCTTCTGCTTTGTGTTGTAAGTATTGAATGCGTGAACATCCACGAGCAATGATGGGGCACGCTTATTACGGCCCCCGGCTTGCACTGGCATTTGTGATGCTCTCTGCCTTGAACGGTGGGCATGCATCTCAGCTCATAGCGAGTCACGGGGGAAGGTCCTTGACTTGTCCGAGAGTGCCGCTGGTGCCAGGGAGAGCACGAACTGACGCCATTCTCTCTGCCACCCCCACACCCTGTCCTCCAGATTCTAGCAGACAGGTAAAGGAGTAGTGAGGGGCCTCAGTGTTAGTGGAAAGGAATCTGCACACTGGCAGCTTGCTGGAGTGTCGGCTTCCTTGAGGACAGGAACAGGCTGTCAGCTTTACACAAATGCTTCTTAACTTTAGTAGAAACCCCCTTAGCCAAAGTTCTTACTTCTGAGCTGTTTCTTCTCTTTTGTTTGTTTGTGTAGCGCTCATTTTTAAACTGTTCTATTTGGGTGCTTAGGCCTCCAGCTCCCTCCCAACCTCCCAACCCTAAGTAGGAGGGATAGAGTTTAGTGGGGAAAGGAGTAGCCAGACCCCTTTACTTCTCCCTGCTGTTTAGGGTCAATGGGTCTTTGGGAGATATACCAATCTCCGTCAACAGCAAACGCAGCCAGTAGTCTCCTCCAAGCCGCTGTGCCCGAAGCATCTCTCCATCTGTCTGCTCCAAACCGCCACACCATCCGTCTCTGGTCTCTGCAAACTGCTGCTTGCCACATGCCAACACCACAGGCCATGCTTTCTCCTTCTCTGCTCTCATATTTATATCCTCAGAGCCCTAGAGCTCAAGGAAGGCCATTACCAGCTGGCAAAAGCCATGCCCTGCACAAGACAGTCAACAGCTGTGGACAAACTAAAGCCCAATTAAAACCCCACACTTGGGAATAAAACAAAAACATATTTACATAGCATAACTGAGTTTACAAAGAAGCCCAAACTTCCAATACATGTTTGTTTGTTTGTTTGTTTGTTTGTTTGTTTGTTTTTGAGACAAGGTTTTACTTGGTAACACAGGCTATTCTAGAACTTATAGCATCATCCAGGCTGGCTTCGAACTTGCAGTGATCCTCCTGCCTCTGTCTCCTAAGTTCTGGGATCACAGATGTACACCACCAGGCCCAACCTGAACTGTTCACTCTTGATTCCCATTGGCTCTCCCTTCAGATTATATATGCACACATACATAATAAACACACAAGAAGATGCATCTATATGAGCAAACAAAAATGTGTTGTAATGGGAAGCAACTGAACATTGTCTCTATAATCTTGCCTTCATAGCAGTTTCTAATTCTTCACTCTCTGTTCTGGCTTTATCTATGTTTACATAGTTTTTGTTCGTGGCAGTCATAGTTTGTACACTAATAGTAATTTACTTATAGTCAAGCTATGCAGTCATTTTATTGAATCTAAGACTGTTACTGCTGTTCAGTTATAGTTATAGAATGTATAGTTTTTTAGTATTTCAAATAATATTGCTGTAAATATCTTGTTCATAGATTTTTTTTCTCTCTCTCTCTTTAGCCCTGGGGCTGAAGCCACAATCCTTTGTAGGTTGGGCAAGCTGCCTGTCACTAAGCTATAATCGTGGCGCTTTTGCATTTTTATTTTGAGACGGGCTCATCCAGTTGCCCAGGCTGCCCTTGAACTCGATCTGTAGCCAAGTGGACCTTCAGTGTATGTGATCCTCCTTTCTCAGCCCCTCGAGCAGCTGAAACAACAATTCTGGCCGTTTTTCTCGTTAATGACATCTTTGAAGTAGATTTCTGATAGAATTATGCAGTAGCATTTCCCCTACATACTGGACATATTGTCCGATCTCCTCCTATGGGTCATGCATGCTGCCATTGGTGACAGTTAAGGGGGAGGTAAAGGACAGATATGCATGCAGGCATAGGACTGCACTGGAAACGACTCCAAGTCCATTTGCACCCTTGCACTCACTCCCATTCCTCAGACACCCCCTTGTACAGACACTGCTGCCCACTGTGTGGTCAGCAGCTCAAGATGTAGCTAAAAATCCAGATTTCCACTTAACCCAGGTGCATGGGGACATGTGCTGTGTGGGGGAAGAACTGGCGCTGAAAAGCCAAACTAGGCAACTCT
Source organism: Psammomys obesus (assembly GCF_907164565.1). NCBI lineage: Eukaryota > Metazoa > Chordata > Mammalia > Rodentia > Muridae > Psammomys > Psammomys obesus. The sequence continues at coordinate 17,484,242 of NW_026596046.1, forward strand.
GAACACAGATGAAAACAATAGGGAGTGATTATAAGATCCTGGATGAGACAGCAAGCCATCTGGATAAGGAGAAGATAAGGACATGAGCCTTGGCTGCAAGGCTCAGCAGAGACTTAGAAGCTGCATCCAGCAGCAAGTGCACCCACACAAATCAGAAATGCCAGCGAGAGGGGGGCTGGGGGTGTGGCTCGTTGGTATGGAGCCTACCTAGCATGCAGGAAACACCGAGTTCAACCCTCAACACTACATTAACCAGGTGTGGTTGTACATGAATATCTGGAGGCAGAGGCAGGAGGATCAGAAGTTCAAGGTCATCCTTGACTATTTAGAAGTTGAGACCCTGTCATAAAGAAGAAAAAAAGAGTAGTAGGCACTGCCACCAGTGAAGACACCTACACCTAGTCTATGTGCTGGTCTCAAGCTGCTGGAATCTTGTCAAGCACATCAAACCCAGTGACACATTTTGGAGGAAGAAACTGAAGTGCAGCAAGGAGCCATTTAGTCAGGGCCATCAAGCCAGTAAGTAGAGGAGCTGAGAAAGGAGCCCAGATCCAGCTGTTCTGACCTTCTGAGTCATCTCACAGCTGGTAATAGCCTCGGGGTCTCTAAGAACCCTAGAGGGTCCTGGGCAGCAGACAGGGAGGCCTGATGAAAGGCATTACAGACTGGGGATCACAGTGAGAAGGAAGAAGCAGGGCAGTCTCCAAGCGGAATGTGCTCTCAGACAAGACCCCAGGCAGGAGCTCAGACTCTGGACCAGATGCTCCAGCCCAGCCACAGCTGGCAAGCTGGCCTTGCTGAGGGAGCCTCAGTTCCACATTCTTCTTCAACAACATCCTTTTTTTAACTCACTTTCCAGAAAGACAGGTGACCTAGAAGAGATGTAGCCTTTGTGGCTATGCTATTCTTCCGGCCCGTGTCAGTACATCGTCTAGCTGTTGCTACCCATCTTTAAGTGTGTTGAGGTCAAACAAACATGACCTTCAAGAGGTATAAAAGTCTAGACCTCAGATGGTTTATTGAAATCCAGCAGCTCTGTGGGGACTTGCAAGGTGCTAGAGAGAGAGCCTGTAGTTTCTGAGCAGCTGTTTTAGTGAAAATTGATTTTTGATAAGTGACTCCTTGGACTGGTGAGCAAGGAGTACTCTTTTAATAAAAGTGGCCTGATATACTAGAGCGAAGCCTAGGTTTGTTACTTTCAACAGGTAAACGGAGACAGCTAGAAAGCGAAAAACATGCTAGAAGTGAAAAACCTTCAGCACAGCTAATCAAGTCATAAATCATGTATACTAAATTTCTAAGTGTTTTAGCTACCTTTCACCTCAGCACAAATTCATCTGTAGAGTTTTATGTCTATTGCCAGTTATTCTTTGTTTTAGACCATCGTTAGGCTTGACAGAGCCTGGTGTTTGACGTCATTGTCTGACTCACTGCCTCTTCCAGCTATGCTTCTGTCACCCGGCCTGTTCTTCCCTTCAGCTGAACTTTTGAAGTATTTGGTCAGATTCCATGTTGAATTTCTATATCAGACAGGATAGACTAGCTGATGCATCCCCAAAGCCCAGCAATTCAAAAGCAGAGATGTATTTCTGCTCCCTCTGTGTGTTCACGGCATAGCCAGGCCCTGGGTCTCCATCATGACTGTCTTCATATAAAGGCCCAGGTTTGAAGAGTAGACGCCAGCCAGCCAGAACATGGCCAGCCTCACAGGGGATAGAGAGAGCCCAGCTCTAGAAGCTTCTACCTAGAAATGATAGAGATCATTCCTGGCTAAAGTGCAGAGTTCATCAAGCTTAACCTCAGCGGAGTGAAGGAATGAGGAGTAGACATGGCCCAACTCTCAGCACAGCTTACCATAATTTTAATCAGAATTATAATTTGAAAATTATCTGAGACTTTGTATTGATGCTTCATACTCTCCTCTTTCAGGAACGTGGTGTTTTTAAAGTCTTAGACTTAGTCTTCTGGTCTCCTGCAGAGCTCAATGGTCATACAACTGATTAATCGGCAGAACTCCCCCTGCGAAATTTTAAAAAACTCCAAAGCCGGGGCCCAGCAACTTAGGAGCCTGTGGTATGGCCGAGGTTTTCAGAGCCACACACATAATTCTCCTCTCTTATTTAATCTTCAGCTTGTTGTTATTGTTACTGTGTGTGTTGTATTGTGTTGTGTTAGATCTTGGTTTGCTTTTGTATTGTAGAAAATTTCAGAGTGGAGAGAGCAGAATGAACCCAGGATAAATTCCCGCAAACCAGCACCTCCTTCCAGACTCACAGCAGCTCATAGCCAGTCTTAACCAGTCTTGTTTCTTCTGTAAGCCACCCCCCCTTCCCACATCGTCTCTCTAAGGTTATTTGAAAGCAAGTGCCAGCCAGCTGTTTAGTTCATCTGCGACTATTTCAGTGTGCCACGATACACTCTGTAAACTTTTCACTTGCTTGGACTAACAACAGTGCCACGTCTGGCATATCCAGCAGAACCTTATTTTCCCACAATTACAGAACCAAGGGTCTGGATTTACGATCTCTCTCCAAGGCTTGTAGAAGGCCACCATCTTGCTGTCCATCTCCATGATCTTCTATCTGTGCTTTGGTGGGGCACATCTCTGCATTATAATCAACAGTCTTGTGTTAGGGTCTGCCCGAACCACCCCATTTTTAACATAATTACACCATTGAATACACTGGTACGCTGAGGTGCTGGATGCTAGAGCTTCATTATGTGAATCTGGGGGGACACCATTTATCTCATAGCCAAAACATGAGCACAATATATCATCTCAATTAAAAGAGCACCACGTGAGTTCACACAAGAGCAGTTCACTTCTCCCAAGTGTCTTCTGCCCTGTTTCTCCCTTCCCAGGTTGATCAGTTTAGAAACGGCTTTCCATCAGATTTAGAACATCAAGTCCATATATTGCAATTGACGTGTCTCTTATATCTCTTTTAAATCCCCTTCCCTCACTTTTCCCAGATTCCTAAATGAGCCGTCATTGAGGAGTAACTTGCTGAGGCATTGGGGGTGGGAATCTCTCTGGATCCCCAGGATATGCCACAAGCCCAGGAGTCAGACTTCTCGGCTTCACCCTGACTATATGTTAGCGCCAGGCACGGGCCCCAGCAGTCTGTGAGAGCCAGAGTGACCGGGGCCTGCTCATCTCCAGGAAGTCCCTTTTCCCCCCCACCCCCTTCTCCTAGCTTAGCTTCTCCTATCATTTGAGTCTCTACCAAGATGTCAACTTTCTTTGAGAGCCTTTCACTGACTCCTCTCCTCTCGAGTAATGAGACCCCACCCATGCTACCCAGTCTTCTATCCAGTGCCCCTAAACCTTCTCCATGTTTTTTGAGACAGGATTTCCCTGTGTAGCCTTGACTGTCCTGGAACTTTCTCTGTAGACCAGGCTGGCCTCAAACTCAAAGGTCTGCCTGCCTCGGCCTCCCAAGTGCTGGGATTAAAGGCGTGAACAACCACTGCCCAGCTGTTTCTCCCAGTTTTTAAAAGGATACATCTATCAATGTGTTTAGCTCGTCTCTCTGTCCCCAAAGTCCACTCCAGCAGAGCCAGCCTTTGTGACCCGTGCTGTGACTCCCCGTGCCGTGACTCCCCGTGCCCAGAGTCCTGCTTGGCCTTAGGACACGCACTCCCTCAGAGACCGCTGAGTGCTGGCTGAGGACTCTGCTAGTGGGTATGAAAAATAGTGTGTGGGTGTAAAGCATCACTGCAGGTGAGAATAACCTCAGGCAGGCGTGCCTGGCAGCCATGTGACTTCTCCCTGGTGAAAAGCTCACCTCTCTAGACCCAAGGTCAGGCTTCCCCCCACTGTGAAAACCCTTTTGTCTCTTTGAAGACTTGAGGAGAAAACAGAAGAGGGCATTGACAGGAGCCCTGTCCTCTGCCCGTTCTGCAGTACCCCAGGGAGAGCATGAAAGACCTTTTCCCCTATTTTTCAGTTTGGAACTCAGCGGTTCCAGAACATGGAAGCACTCGCTGCTTGCCAGCAGCTATCGTTATGGGAAGACTTTCCTAAGTGGGTGATGACACCTTCTTAGGCTCTTGGGTGTTGCCTGTGGAGGATAATTCATTAAGGAAAGCCTTGTCGAGCAGCTTCCATTGATCTCACACTAATGAGGGCCAAACTGTGAAATTCTGTATATTTCTTCATTTCATTCTTTCTCCCTCTGAGACAGCTATTAATTGGAGTCCTTACTTCACAACAGGCTTAGGGAGGCTGAGTGCCTTGCTTTTCGCCATGTGACCAGAGGAGCAGAACCAGTGTATGAGCCTTAGTCCCAATTTAATACCACTTTTGTTCTATTACTTTTCTCCTATTTGGGGTCCTATTCATTAGAATCGTAGTGTATGGAGAAACAAGGTTATTGGAGCATTTGAAAGTATCTCATTTTGGTGATGGGGGCATTTTTATTAGTGACTGGAACTTTCACAGCATGTGCCGTGTGCTGGGAACTCTCCTAAGTACTTCCTATGCCATATTAAGTCAGATGTCCTCTTTGACAGCTAAGGAAACTGAGGCCCAAGCAAGGCTGAATGACTAGCTGTGGATGACAGAGCTGATGTGCAGGTGACCTAGGTTTTAAACGTAGACTATCCAGCAATCTGCTGGAGTCCCTGCCCCTGAACAGCAGGCTGAAGCCGCCTCTCCATGCGTCGGCAGCCGCTAAGCAGAAACGGCTTTCCATCAGATGCCTTTTAGAACCAGAGACCACAGGACATCCCAAGAGCATCTCAGAAGTGGGGGGGAGGGAGGGGCTGGTTCTTGGAGTGTGCATTTCATTTGTCCGCTATCCTCCAGTATCTGGAGTGGAACACAGCTGAGAGTCTGGTCGCTGCCTTCAGGACCCTAAAGAAGAGCTTGTTACTTTGGGCACACGAGGAGCGCATAGCCACAGTCGATCTAAGGTTATTTGCTGGATTTATCCAAAAGAAAGTGTTCATCATTCCATTGGCAAGCTTCTCAGGTACAGGAAACAGGTCTTAGTTTTTAACAGGTGCAAATAGAGTGTTTCTTAATCTCCTGCCTCTACTGTGTGGTTTCCATCTGCTAAGGAACCACCGCACAGGGTAAAAACCTGAGCGTCTCAGAGGCTAACAGATGAGGTTTGCCTATCTAGTGGACAGAGCTGAGAGAGACCGGATATCAGTAATACAGCAGTACTGGGTACCGGAGAGCAGTAAGATCAAATGTGGGCCATAGAGTCCACTTCTTTGGGAGGGCTGGCTTTCCAGAAGCATGACCTTCAGGACTGACCTTCTAGCGGGTCTGTATGGGACATGTACCTCCAGTTCGAAGCTACTATGGCTTTAGTATTCAGTCTTTCTCTGTCTTTCTCTCTGTCTCTGTCTGTCTCTGTGTATGTGTGTATGTGTGTGTGTGTGCATGCATGCATTGTATAACTCAAACTCATGGTTTCATACACATTTAAGTGTTCTAACACTGAGCTATCTCCCCAGTCCTGTAATCAATTTTTAAAATTAGTACAGGCATATTTTATTGCAGTACATGCTGTATTCCAATATACTTTAGCCCTTTAAAAAAATTTGTCTTTTTCTTTTATGCGGACAAGTCTTTTAACTACGTGGATGTAAGTGTACCACATGCATGCCTGCTGCCCACGGAGGCCAGAAAAGGGTCTGATCTAACATGGGAACACCACAGCGGTAGACATGTTGGCTGATTATCCAGGCCAGGTTTGGAATCTGACCTTTCCGCCTGGGCTGCGATTAGGCCAGTACGTCAGGAAGCTCTGTGTTCCTTCTCTCTGCCTCTGGCTGAGTACGTGAGACCCCCGTTCAAAGTAGATCATGACAGGATTAAGCCTACAACCTAGGAATGAGCTGGGCAGTGCTTTCCTAGCCGCAGGCCCTTCGGGCCCCTGTAGTTTGTTTTCATGTTTAGGATTTTATGGCCAGAAAGTCAAGAGCCAGTGGTCCTGTGAGCTGGGTCTCGAGTCAAAGACAGAGATAATACAGGTTTGTTTTTATTTTTTGAGTCTCCTCTAAATCACGCAAAAGGAACAAGAATAGTGGCTTTGGCCCCCATAAGGTGACTGGGTTCTGTGGGAGGATGAGTCTCCCAAGAACTTAGCACCCTTCTTCCCCGGAAGTATCACACTACGTATTTTGACATTGACACTGGGCTCAATGGTTTAAATTTTCTTCCCTGTAAGTTTAAATAGTGGTGCGGGCTGGCCCTTCTTTTCTAAGCTCTGGACCTTCCAGCATGGTGTCCTGCTGAAGGAAGGTGCCTGAAGTGACGTCATCATACTGTCGTCTTCTCTTCCTTGGGGAAGAAGCACTTCAGTATCCTGTGGAGTTTAACGTGGACTTAGTCATTTGTTTACTTGTTTGTTCCTAATGTAAATTAGAGCCTTCAGAAACCTTGACTTGCCTGAAGGGCAGTGTCAGTCTTGGAAGAGAGAAAGACACTGTCCTTAGAGTAACCAGACAGTTTAGGTTTGACCTAACTGAGACACTTTGGAACATCAAGGGGGTTCTTTCCTTATCCATATCCAAACAGCAGACACGCTTCAGGACTCTCAGACAGTGTGGGGCTCCGGGCCACCTGACTTGTGGCAGCCACAGAGATCACCCAGAGTCCAGGGAGCCTGCCAAGAAGAGTTGCAGAAGGGAATTTTATATAAGGTTACATTTCCCTTCCTTTGGTTTTATGAGATAGGGTCCAGGCTGACTTCAAACTTGCTTTGTAGTCGAGGCTAGCCTTGAACCCCTTTTTCTCCTGCCTCACCTTCCAAGTGCTAGGACTGCAGGTGTCCACCGCACCCAGCAGTGATGTTGGTTTTTCTTTCTTATTTCCTTTCTTTTCTTTCTTTTTTTTAAAAAAAGTTCAGGTTTATTTTATGCGTATGAATGTTTTGTCTTCATGTATGTACGTGTTCCACATTCATGCCTATTGCCTGTGAAGTTTAGAAGAGGACATTGTAGCACCTGGAACTGGAGTTATGGGGGGCTGTGAATCACCGTGTGGGTGCTGGGAACTGAACCAGGGTCCTCTGGAAGAGCAGCCAGTGCTCTAACTACGGGGCCATCCAGCCTTTTTCCTTTTTTTTATTTTTTATTTTATTTATTTATTTATTTATTTATTTATTTATTTATTTATTTATTTATTTATTTATTTATTT
>NW_026596046.1:17491408-17539219 GCF_907164565.1 Psammomys obesus
TTTATTTATTTATTTATTTATTTATTTATTTATTTATTTATTTATTTGAGTTTTTGTGCTCAAACTGTGGGCTTTGCACATTCTACTAGGCAAACATCCTGCCCCCTGAACTACACCTTTGTCCCAGACAGTAAATCTGAAGAAATGCCTATTTTGTTTTCATTGTCCAGTCCATCTTATGATGTGTGATTAGATCATCACCCTAGATGTTTCTGTAAACTTGTCGTAGCTGCCATTCTCAGTGTGGGATTGTATTGAATCCAGAGTGACAATGTGAATTGTCTTGGCTCTGCTTAAAGAGTCAGGCCTTAGAATGGCAGCGGACACTAAGTGAAGAAAGACGACAAGGGAGAGGGGAGGGAAGATAGACGTGAAGGAAGCAATGTGGCGAAAGCTAAAGCGTCTTAGGGGTAGTTGCTGAGGAGCAGGCCCACGTGCCCCAGGGCAGGCAGCAAAGTGCTGTCAGGTCCCAGTGTGTGAGCCTGTAGCTCTAAGAAGCATTTTGTACCTGGACAGAGATGCTGGAAGTATTCATTTTCTTTCTGAGATAAGGGCAAGGCAAGCGAACTTCATTTCTGCAGCTATTTTCTCCCTTGGTGACTCATCATGAGTAGCTTCCCCTTGGCTTTAAGAAATGACTCATGTACCTTTACTATGGAAAAGTGACAGGGGCTGCTGGGCCCCAACCACGCACTGTCGGTGAGCCGTGTTAAACTCAGTGGGGTGTTTGTTTCCTGCCTGCGGCACCGAGGTACTGACCAGTGTATGTGCCCAGTGTGTGTGCTTTCACTGGGCATGATTCAAACTTTGTTCTTACTCACTTCTTCACATCCTGTGGCATAGCTACCAAATGCCAGGCCCATGCCTGGCATAGAGCACACCGCAGTGACTCAAGTGCGCCCTGCACAGGAACACCACGTCTCTGAGTTCGTATATTTTAGCCTGCTTAGTCATGTTCATGTCATTTAGGGATTTAACTTTTTAGTTTTGGTTTGTCTTTTGAGATAAGCTCTCATGTAGTCCAGGCTGCCTCGGAACTCACTTGAACTTAACCTTGAACTTCTGACCCTTCTGCTCCTGCCTCCCAGGTTCAAGGAGTACAGTCGTGTACCACCTCACCTAGTTTGTGTGGCACTGCAGTTTGAACCCAGGGCTCCTGCATGCTAGACTAGCACTCCCAACTGAGCTGCATCCCTGGCCCTGGATGCATCCCTGGAATAGTGTTTGAAATGACAGCTTTCAGAAAGTCTCAACTTTGTCTCTCTAAGAGGAAGGAGGCACGAAGAAAAGACAACGGCTCTTTGCCCATCCTCTTCCAATACCACCTTGTCTTCTTGTGTGACTCATCTCTCTAAAGCCAGGCTAGCGGCTCATATTTCATCCTGTCTTTGAAAGCTACAGTGAGCCTGGACATCTAATCTTGTTATCGGTGCCAATCCCGGAAGGATCAAATACATAGAACCTCATTAATATCCCCCACTATGGGACATACAGATTACTGTAGTGCTTAGCAAAAGAAGCCAGAACAGGCCTAAGAGCATTAGTATCTGACTGCAGATGGAGGTCAGGAGTTCCTAGCACCACCAGGAGGCCAATCCTGGAGCTAGGCAGACACACCATGACTACCCTTCCCTTGCCTGGGATAGGTGGGGTGCTCTTCATAGACAACCAACAGCTTATCCAGCACTGGGCAGAGCTGGCCCTTTACCAAGATCAGATGTGTTTCAATTTAATGAAATGGAGGTTCGCAGAGAGCCTGCACCATTAGCTGTAATTGCTCCTCGGCTGTGTTGCAAATCCAAGGTTTGTGGCTGCTCCAGGTCTCAAGTAATTAGGTTCAAATCTGATGCAAGAGGCTTGAGATGGGAAGATGGGAAGTCTTTAATAGTGAACAGAGCTCCCCCGCAGTGCAGTTGCCTCTGTAGGTATGTGATACAGGGCAGAAGGCTTGGGTTGCAGGCACAAGTCATAAAATCCAGCATCCCCACTCATTCACTGTGTGGGGGAGGGCAAGTCACCTCAGTCGACAGATCTGTGTGTCTTCATCTGTGTGACCCAGGCAGAAAGGCTGCAGCAGAGGGTGCCTCCCCTCTTCCATCTCCTCGATTAGGCCATGCCGATTAAGCATTCTCTAAGCATCTGGCCCACAGGTGCAGCGGGAGCAAGCTTAAGGGCATCTTTATGGGGTTTATATAGCAGCTCACTCCACATTAGAACCCAGCATAAAGCTATGAGTAATTAGCCCAGGGATGATATTAGGCAGAAATCCAAAGAAATGGTAGAGAAGTAAGAATTTTCGTAACAGTTTAAATAAATCCCCTCAGAACCATTCCTTATGCAAATAATGTTCCCAGCATAAACTGCTGTCCTGGCATTACTGATGTGTCAGCTCTTTCGCACAGTTGAAACTGGCCTCAGGGATCTTTATTTGGCTGGATTTTTAAACTAGCTGGATTGTTTTTTTTTTGTTAAATATGAGACCCACAGTTCTCCCCTTGGTGTCTGCCACAGTTTTCCACAGATGCTCAGTTGGCTATGTGCATACATACATTCCCTTCTTGAACCTGAGCACACAGGCACCTGGCCTGCTCCCTCCCTGGTTTTGGTCCCAGCAGGTCAGATCTTTCCTTAGCATTCTCTTTCACTGCAGTACAGTGCTTCCTGTGACCCGCCCTCTGCTGATAGAAACGGGGGTTGCTCCGAGGTCTTTACTGCTACCAACAGTTGCCAAGGACATCCATGTGCATGCATCTTTGCGTGCATATACAATTGTGTCTGTAGCATAAGGTTCCCAGAAATGGAACTGAAAGTCCAAAACATTGTTTTTGTTTTGTTGTTGTTACTTGAGGCAGGGTCTCACTATGTAACCCAGCCTGCACCTGAACTCATAGTCCTTCTGCCCTAAGTATCAGTGATTTGAAAGAATTAGACTTTTTCTGGTTTTCAAGATATAGTCTTTTATAGCCCCGATCTGGCCTGAAACATCTGTGTGGCCAATGATAACCCTGATCCTCCCAAGTACTAGGTTTTCAGGTGTATGCCACCATACTTGGCTTAAGGACCGAAACTTTTAAAAATGTGTATATATATATATATATATATATATATATATATATATATATATATATATATATATACATACACACATATATATAGGTTGTTTTTCTGTTGCTGTGACACAATGCTATGACCAAGGCAACTTATGGAAGAGTTATGTGGGCTTATGGTTCTGGAGAGTTAGCATCTGTAATGGTGGAACAGAGGCGGTAGGCAGTCATGGCAGCTAGAGCAGGAGGCTGAAAGCTCACATCCTGAACTCTTAAGTATGAAATACGAGCCTCTAAATTTTCAAACCTGCTTCCAGTGACACACGCCTTCCAATAAGACTATACCTCCTAAACTAATGCAGACCGTGCCGCCAACTGGGGATCCTGAGGTTCGAATGCTGAGACCATGGGGAACATTTCTTACTCATATCAGTACGGTGTGCTTGGGTGTTTTGCCTGTATGTATGCGTGTGCACCTTGTACGTGCCAGATGCACACTGAGGCCAGAGGAGAGCATGCGATCCCCTGGAACTAGAATGACACATGGCTGTGAACTACCATGTGAGTGCTGGGAACTGAACCCAGGCCTCGACAAGCAGCAACTGCCTGTATCCATTGAACACCTTCCTGCCCCAGAGCTATCCTTTTAAAGTCATTAATACTGTTATCACATACCACACGCCAAGGTCTCCGGTTCTACCACGCACCACCGTGCCCGAATTCCCAGTGAACACACCTGCAACCTCCCAGTTGTGGATATTGACAAGCTTGATGATCTTTTCTGATACAAACAAACAAAAATAATGTTAACTGTTCTTTTAATTCAAATTTTCTTCCTCTGGCTAGCCCGGACCATTCTTCTCCACCTGCCTTTTTAAAAACAAAAGAAGCAGAATTGAGGCTTCCATCCACCTTCCCCGTCCACTAGGGTGGCCATTCTTAACGTGGGCCCCTGGACCGACAGTGTCAGTGTCGCCTGACATCACATTGGAAATGGAGACTCTTGGCCCAGCCAGACCCTCTGAAGGAGGCGCTCTGGAGTTAGAACCCTGCGGCTCTCTGTGCGATCCCTGCTCCTGGAGCTCCTGAGTTAGGAGGTTAGCCTCTGGAGCCAGTTTCCACACAGTGGCCACACCTTGCTGTTCACTGCACCAGCACATTCTTGTAGTGATAGCTGAAGTAGCAAACCTATCGCCGATTATACCACCGCATACACGAGGAGCAAGGCGTTCCCACCCCTGAGCCCAACCCCAGCCCTTTGCTGTGAGATTGACCTCCAGGAAGGTTCTCCAGTTCCCTCTTCGAAGAGGAACCTTACCACAAAGCAACTGTGCATATTTAAAGTTTGATTTTGAAGCTGGGTGTGGCGGCTCATATCTGTAATAGTCCCACTTGGGAGACTGAGGCAGCAGGATTGTCACAGGTTAGAGACCGCTTGGGCTACCAAGTGAATTCTAGGCCAACATGGGCTAGGAAGGAAGGAGTGGGAAGAGAACAGGAAAGGGAAAGCTGGTTGTTCTCTTTAGGCATTGGATGGATCTGCAGGGAGCTGCTGGTTACAGTGACCTGGAACTGCCCCCCCTCCCTCGAGAAAACCTTGCATTAAGGAAATGTGGGAAGTTGCTTTACTTCAGCTGGGTCTAGAAGACTGAGCAGCGCTCCGTATCTGTGCAGGCGCCTTACTGTAGGTAGAAAGGGAAGGAAATCTGGAAAGAGATGGCCCGAGACAGGAGCCACCTCAAAAAATTCTTTCTCATGTAGTTCAGAGCAAGTAACTTTGTTGTTGTTTGTTGTGTGGGAGAAAGCCCTGCTGTGTGGTCCAGACTATCCTGGAAATCACTAGATAGTCCAGGCTGTTCTCTATTCCAAGCAATCCTGTCTCAACACTCAAACACACACATAAACACACACCTGGTGTGCTGAGTTACAGAGGCGTACCACCAGACCAGCTTTGTTTTATTTTTTCTGTTTTGAGTCAAGGTCTTGCTAGAATACCCCAGCTGGCCTACAAACTTGCCTCAGCTTCCCAAAATGCTAAGATGACAGGAGTGAGCCATGATGCCCAGACAAAATCCTTTTGTAGAGAAATAGTTCTTAGAGCTGATGGTACACATGGACCACCCAGGGAACCTTCTGAAGAGCATCGATGCTCATTAGGTCCCACCGCAGATATTCTGTAACGGGCTAGTATGCACGAGACCCTCTCTCAGGGGAAAAAGATGAAAACAGTAGATGTGTCTTAGTTTGGTTCCTATTGCTGTGACTAAACACCATGACCAAAGGCAGCTTCTGAGAGGGTTTATTTCATCTTATAACTGCTAGATCACAGTCCGCCACTGAGAGAAATCAAGGCAGTGACTCAGACAGGAACCTGGAAGCAGGAACTGAAGCAGAGACCATGAAGGAATGCTACTTATTGGCTTTCTCTTCATGGATCACTCAACTTGCTTTTTATGCAACCCAAGGCCACCTGCCCAGGGGTAGCACCAGCCATAGTGGGCTGGGCTCTCCCACATCAATCATTAGTACAAACAAACAAACAAACAAACAAACAAACCTCCTCAGCCTTGCCTAAAGTCCAGTCTGTGGAGGCATCATCTAGTTAAGATTCCCTCTTCCCAAATGACTCCAGTTTGTATCAAACCATCACAGACAGATAGAAGGAGTTGTTCTAGGCTTTAAAAAGCATTGCCCCACATGGCTTGGCAATTCCGGAAGCTACTGTTAGACCAACTAAGGGTATCAAACCTCTATGCAGGTCAGCCATTCCCCCTTCCCTCCATAAAGCCACACTTTTCCACGCTGGCGTGTGTGGTGTGTACTTCTGCTGGCCTCCAATAGTTTCTCTGCTAGGTTTTACTCTTAAATCGGCTCCCTGACGTCTGGGCTTGCAATTAGAAGAATGTGCTGAACGTCTGTACCTGTCCACCAGCCCTTCTCTCTTTCGGCAGAGCTGTAGAAGCATAGCTTGGCGCTCAGAGCTTCCCAGAGGACAGCGGCTGAGATCATTTCTCCTGGGCAGACCAGGCCCAAACACCCTCTCCATTCACACGGCCCCTCTGCGTGTTCCTGAATGAGTTGTCCTCCCTTGCCACCCTATCCCCATGTCACCAGGAACGCTTGACTGAGCCCTGCAGAGCATCCCAGGAGCCCTTCTGGACTGGAGTTCGTTTTCTTTCTCTCCCCAGAGTTGACAAGAAGCTCCAGTAAAAAGCATCCTCTGGGTTCTTAACACCATGAAGCATTGTACACATGAGTATAACACCCCAATTTGTAGCTAAGAAGCTAATGAATCCCCGAAGGGATTAACTCTTGCTTGTATGTGCATTGTATGTGTATTGCTTGCATGTGTATGTGCATTGACATAGCTGCTTATGCTCACCCTGAAGATCTATTTGGATGCCCATAAGCATCTACACCAACAAATCACAGCCCACCTAAAGGAGCATTACAGATCGATTTGATTCACAAACACTACAAATGCCCGGTTGTCTCTAATCCAAGGGAGCATCTCTCACACAGCTAAAAGGCAATGTCTGTCTGTCTCTACCTGCTCTCTCTCAACATACATGCAGGCATGCCTCAGTCTTCCAGTGCACTGGCACCCCGTCAGGAACCCTCCAGCTCGCATTTTCCTCAGTATCTGTGGCATCTGAAATGATTGGATGACCTCACCCTTTGCCCGCAGGCTGCACGTGGGAATTTGGAGCCATGGTGAACTACATCAAGAAGACATATCCCCAGACCCAGCTGGTCGTCGTGGGCTTCAGCCTGGGTGGTAACATCGTGTGCAAATACTTGGGGGAGACGCAGGCGAACCAGGAAAAGGTCCTGTGCTGTGTCAGTGTGTGCCAGGGGTACAGTGCGCTGAGGTGAGTTATCTGTATCTCTCTCTCTCTCTCTCACACACACACACACACACACACACACTCATTTCTTCCATTGGATTCTTCAGTTGACAGTACTGTTTATAGAGCTAAGCCAAGACACCAGACCAGGTGCAGGGAGCACCTTGTAGACAGAACAGAAGGTTCCAGTTCCTAGCCTCAACTGGATTTACTTCCATGTCGTTCACCAGAGTCATCTTGGCAGGCCTGGTAAGCCTGAGATACCTAATAGTATTTTAGGATCAGATCTGTAATTGGATCACCAAAGCCATTGTTAGAGCTGCTGCCTCCCTAGGGAGTCTCCGATTATGTCTGAGTTTCCAGAATAGGAGCTAACCATTAACTCCTAACCACCCGTTAACAAGACAACACAGGAAACAGCAGTGCTGGCCCCGGGGCCTTGTGACCTCCCCACATCCCTCCAGCCAGCAGGAGCATCGAGTCACCGATGGTGTCTGAAGGGACTTGGGAAGTTCTCTAAGCAGGTGTCTTCATCTGAAGGATTCATCTCTCAGGCATGCCACCATCCTCCCAGAGAAGCTGGCCTATAGGGAGCAAATGTGTACCTCAGCCTTTAGCCTCCTGCCGGCAGCCAGTCTACAGGATGAGTTCACGTGTGTGAAGAACTCTGAACAGTGCCCGGCTACAGAATGTCAGCAGCAGCAGCAGCATTGCTGGTCGCTAGAAGATGAAGAGGGTGCCTTAGATCAGGGGATCCCAAAGATCCCCCGTCTGATGAACTATGAGCTGTCTTGATTCACTGAGAATCACTGGGGTGGCTGGCAAGGTGGCTCAGTGGGTAAAGGCGTTTTCTGAGGAAGTCTGATGACCCGAGTTTGACCACCAAAACCCACATAAACTAGAGCTAGCCAAAACCAACCCTACAGAGTTGTCCTCTGACCTCCACGTGTGTGCCATGGCACATGCACCAACACGCGTCATCACGCACACACGATAATACGATTTAAAATGAAAGAATCACTTGAGGGGATCATGTTAAGAAAAGAAGCTCAGCCCCTGGCAGACCCCCACATCTGGAAATTCTCGTTTGGTGAGGCCCAGGAATCTGCCCTCGGGACCCATTTCATAGATGATTCCATGTTAAAAGGCAGCCATACTCCCTTCTCTTGGCTCAATGAGAAGTATCCAGCTCCCAGTTCATGGTCACATAGAACCAGAGCTAGCCAGAATCTGTTCTGTTCTGCTGCTTGGATAAAAAAAAAAAGCTAATCAGGGGTCACCCTTCCATCAGATCTGAGGGGGCAGGGCCTGGAGATGTGAGGTCCTGCCTGCTTTCACCCAACAGCTGGTCAGCATCTTTGGTGTTAGAAACCACTAGATTCCCCTCCTAACTTCAGTGACGGAAACTTGCTGTGAGTGCTAGCCAGGAGCAGGTTTTATAAATAGGAAGCTTGTGACAAATTTGTCCTCTCCTCCCCTCCTTCCTTTCCTTTCCTCCCTCTAGTTCGCTCAGTGCCCAATCTTAGAATAACAAGTTTTCTTGCATTTTGCAGCAACAGCGCCATCTGCTGTTGGCAGATGATCAGCGCAGTTAGCAAAGCAAAGGGTTCAAATAAGACAGAAAAGACTTGACCACAGCAGAAACCTAGGATCTGTGAGGTGCTTTTCTGCCGCCCCTCCCCCGAGACCTCTCAGGGTTGCATACACACAATTGCCCTGTTGTCACATGAGCCTCATACAACGAGGAGGAAAAAGGTAGGCTGATTCTCTAAAGCACGATTGGCCTCTGGCTGAAGCCTGCAGCCCTCCACATGGAATCCTGTGGCAGCTTAGAGAAGTGCCACTGACTCTGAGGGCAAGTAGTAACAGGAGTCAAAGGTCAAGAGAGGAGGAACCAAGTCCAGCAGCAACAGGTTGTGGCTGTGTGGTTGAGAAGAAAGGCGTTCGGCAAGCGTTCATATTGTCCCACCTGGGATGGCTTGGCTAGGGTTTCTGTGCCTGCAGTGTGTAGGGAGACCCCACTCATGACAGTGGCTTCTGACCTCTGATGATGTGTTATTCTCTTTGAAGCTTCAACTTTGTGAACACATCACCCACACCTTTATGCTCCCCGAGTGTTACAGGTTTGTTTTTGTTTTGTTAATCAGTTGGAACAGATTCTCATCACGCTACCAGCAACCAACTGTGCTTTCCTGGCCCTGGAGGCTTCCTATAGGGTCCTCTTCATGGGGCTTTGTGGCTTTCCCCCAAATATCTGAATGCTACACATCAAAACTGTTATCCAACACAGGTGCCAAAGCCAGCATGCACTCCCCACACAGCACCTCGTGGCATCATGGGAATCTCACTTGCTTGTGGTTCTTCCAGGGCCCAGGAGACCTTCATGCAGTGGGACCAGTGCCGCCGATTCTACAATTTCCTCATGGCTGACAACATGAAGAAGATCATCCTGTCTCACAGGTAGAGCCTCTTCCCCTCTGACACCTTGGTGGCTCCCACCAGGACAAGACAAGGAACCTCTTCACATACCACTCTTCACCTGTCCTGAGGTGGCCTGTCGTCGTAGGTCCTTCTCTGAAGGCCTCAGGACTGGGTCTCGGCAGGAGGGTCAGAGCAGAGCATTAGTGCCTGCCCGCTCAAGGCTCAGGCCCTCCAAGCAGTAAGGAGGGAGCAGGAGTCTGCCAGGGATCTCGGTGATGGCTTTGTTATAACTGTCCCCATGCTGCCTTCTCTCCCTCCTCCCTGGCACTTCCTTTCCCCTCCAGCTAGACTGGAGCATGTGGAGACCTTCTACTCCCTTTGCCTCTCTGCCCCTCCATCCTCCACAACATCTGCTCGCTAGGCGCAGCCCCTTCCTTAAGGCCCGTGTCAGGTCTCCATTCTCCCACTAGGCTGCTTTTCTGAGGCTTCCCCTGGGTCTGTCCTGTCCCTAAAGTGTGCTGAGCATGATTTCATTTCTCCTCGAGCCTGGCACCTGAGAGACATGCAAGACACAGACTTTGGGAGGGGCTTTTGGCATCACTAAGAAAAGGGCATTCTAAGTGATCAGTTTCTCAGTCCTTTTGCTTGGTTGGTTGGTTGGGGTTGGGGGCGGGTTAGATGTGGCCTCACTATGTTGACTAACTTGTCCCACACTCTAGAGCTCAACCAACCCTCCTGTTGCAGCCTCCTGCATACTTGGCCCACAGGCGTACAGCCCCGTACCCAACTCTTAATCCCCTCCCTCCACCCTAGTACTTAAAAAAACATTGTCTGGCCAGGCATAGCCACACACCCCAGGCCCAGCTGAGCTTGCTGTGAGTGGGCTCCCATGATACCTGAGCAGCTCACAGCTGCTCAAACTACAAAGTTGCCAGGCATGCCCTCAGGCCCTTGTGTCAGATGAGCTGAGAAAAGAGAGATTCCTGTCCTCTGTGATGTGGCAAAGCCAACAATGCCACTCAAGTCCCATGGTCTGAATGTCAGTCACATGCTAGACACCGAGCTGGGTTCGGTCCAGCTGACATTTTGGTGGGTCTGGTAATTTACTAAGGCTCTCTAGCTAAATGGGGTGAAATTAGATTGCTGATGCCAAATTTAAGTCCTCATGTCTGCACCTCACGACAGCAAGTCGTCCTAGGGAAGATTGTGTTGTTGGAAAGGGTGAGTGTTGCTGCAGAGTCCTGAAGATTCATTATGCAATTGCTAACAAATCGGGATGGCATGTTAGCGTAGTTACCATGGAAAGGCAACTAACAGGAATCTCGGGGAAACTTTAAGTTATGAATTTCATCCTCTGTCACCTTATTTGGGAAAAAGTTAGTCCTAAAGGAGGCTGTTGATCTGCTTTTAGAGAGGTTATAAATGGATACCAGAACACTGCATTTCTGCTTCCTACTGTCGAGCCAAACCTCAAACTCTGTCCTCTCCCTGCTGCGTGACTGAGAGCACCGGGTTGGAAAGGAAGTCCACCCTGCCTGTTGTCATCCCTACCTTCATCATCATACCCTAAATGGACATTCCCCTTCGTGGAAACGACCACTCTATGGAACCCACCCCTCTCTCCGCAGATGGCACAGGTTCAGACAGCAGCAGATGGAGGTCTTGTCTGTGCCGTCCATGTGCAAGTCTATTTCTTGAGAGCTTGTGCAGCTGCCACAGAGACACACGTGGAGCAGAAAGGGGTCACTGGCCACGGCAGGCCGATCGCTCTCATGTCTGCCAGCTCGTTTCTGACTCATTCCCTAAACTGTATAGTCTTAGTCTAACTGCTGCTTTCATTCCATTCACAATGCCTGAGGTATCACAGCTAATTCAGAGGTGATTAAACACACCGGAGATAGCATAGTTCTGTGCACATCCAGGTGCGGAGGCATGTGTTCTTGTTCAAGCTACTCAACAAGCTGAGGCGGGAAGATTGCTTGAGCCCAGGAGTTTGAGAACTGCCTGGGTAACACAGAGTCCGCATCCCCTCCCACCACCACCCTCCAAATCTATCGATCCTAGGGTATCTGTGCATTTAGATCTCTGAGGAATATCCTAAAACTGCTTGTCTGTGGATACATAGGGTGACAGTGTATGGCTTTTCAGCTAACGCTGTGGAGAGCTGATGACTTATCCAAATGCTGAAGGGATTCCTGGCTGGCTTCCTTATTAAGCAACACAAACACAAACATCGTGCAAGGGGAATAACGACCTGCCAACGGCTGCCAGCATCAACATCAGTGTAGACCTGAATTGCTCTTTGGCCCACTGCCCATCACTCCTCCAAAAGGCTCTTCCTGGGCTTCCTCCCCTGTGCCAACTTGAAACCTCGTCTCCCGTTTAATCTTTAATAAGACTTTGCTGTTCATTTTGCCATACATGCTCATCCTCATGTATAGTCTAAAGGCTCAAAGGAACCAGGCATGGTAGCCCATGCTTGTAATCCCAGAATGTGGCAGGTAAGGGCAGGAAGATTGGGATTCCAAGATCATCCTCGGCTACATGGGGAATTTGAAATTAGCCTGGGCTACAGAAGACCCTGTGCTAAAACCAGATAGATAGATGGATGGATGGATAGATAGATAGATAGATAGATAGATAGATAGATAGATAGATAGATAGACAGACAATCAGACAGACAGAGCGAGCTGGGCTCAGCTTACAGTAGAGTGCTTGCCTAGCATGCTTAAGACTCTAGGTCCAATCCTCAGTAACACAGGAAAACAAAAACCAAAATAACTAAAAAACTGGAAGGCGATTTGTCTAATTTGCCGTATCTCCTGGTCCTGTGGCACGACAGGGCAGCAGGCTCCGCTGTGGTGATCTCTCCTCTACATTGCTTTGTTCGTTTCTGTGTCGTGTCGTAGGCAAGCTCTTTTTGGAGACCATGTTAAGAAACCCCAGAGCCTGGAGGACACGGACCTGAGCCGGCTCTACACAGCAACATCCCTGATGCAGATTGATGACAATGTGATGAGGTGGGTCCCCAAGGACTCCTGTGGGTCAGGTGCAGGCCAGAGGCTGCCGGTCAGCCTTGCTCCACTTGCTTTAGCAGCTTCTTTTCATTTTAATAAGTACATAATGCTTAGAAGGAGATCGTAGGAAATCTTCATCTCTTGGAAATGGGAAAAGAATATGACCAGTTGGGCTAGAGAGATGGCTCAGTGACTAAGAACACTGGCTGTTCTTCCAAAGGTCCTGAGTTCAATTCCCAGGAACCACATAGTGGCTCACAACCATCTATAGTGAGATCTGGCTCCCATGCAGGCAGAATGCTGTATAAACAATAAATAAATCTTAATGAGGAAAAAAAGACTGTGACCAATCTTCCCATGTGGCGCAGGCAGCTTGAACTGGGTGGTGAAGTGTGCTCACTAAGAGCCCCCATCTGTACATTGTATGTCCTGCCTCAACACGGGACGAGTCAGTGCTACCCAGATCTGCCTTTGCAGTGGCGGGAAGTATCTTTTGTACATGGTAAGCATGTTTATTCAGACTTCGAAGACTACCAAAACCAGATGACCAACGGTAGACCAAGAGACCTGTAGGTTTCAGACAACACATGGAACCAGTTTCTGGGGGTGGGGATGGGGTGAAGAAGCAATCCCCACCCGTTTCATTCATTCTTTTCCTGCCTGGAGCCCTGGCACCTATGAGCTGACCTTTGCTTAGAAAGCTTCACTTACAGACTTAGTCTCAGACCTTGTCACTGTGTTTCACATTTTACAATCCCTTGACCCCTTTAGGCATAGCCTAAAGCAAGCTAGGCGGCCATTGGCCAGAGGCCGTGAGGTCTCTACTTCCTTTCTTCAAGAGACTCTCCTAGCCTTTCACACCAGGTAAACTTGGAGGTGTTGGTTACTGTTCCCTCAGAGCAAATAGAAACTATGGAATGCTAGTATATTTAAAAGATGGAAACAATGATGCCAGCTGTCTTATGATACAGTGTATGACTTACTGTGATGTCTAATAAGGAAAAAATTAATTTAATTTTAATTTGCTATAAATTTCCCATCTCTCTCCTTAAGCCCAAAGGTAAACATCCCTCGATTCTTGTAAAGCTCTTGGTCATTAATGTACTGGGTGGGAGCGGTTCTCTAATCAAACCTCTCTAGCAGCATTTCACAGAGTGGTCACCAGCATCAGGCTGGAGGAATGGGATGCCTTGGGGAGACCGCACAGGACAGATCACGCATGCTGGTTGTGATCTCTGCACACAGCCTGCTTCCCCACCAGGGCTCCCTGTTGGTCTAGCCTGAGCCTTCTGAGTTGTTTCCAGACCAAGGTACCTAAGAAAGCTGTAGGTAGAAAAGAGCCACAGCTCTGGGAGGCAGGCCATCTCAGAGACCTGAATCAAAACAGAAGGTCCGCCTTTGGAGACTGGAGGCCCCACCCTGGGTAGGGAAGAAAGGGAGGCTCAGAGGTCTCTGGCCAAGGGTAGGATTTGGGGTCTCTGGGCATCAGCCCCCAGCTGAACCCTCTCACAGCACGGGGCTGAGGTGAGCTGCAGGTTGCTCTGGTGTTCTAAACTGCAGTTTGTCATTGAGCTCGGCTGCTCCTTGAATAGGCAGAACTGGTAGCTTCAAAGCACTCGTGTACATCTTACTCCACAGCACACCTTTCATTCCAGTGGCTCCAGGGTAACCCTCCTGAAAAGAATGTTCTGGCTCATGCATGCCTGTGAACCTGAGTTTCTCATCAATATTTATTTATTTATATTTTGCGTGTGTGTGTGTGCTTGTGTTCCAGAAAGTTCCATGGCTATAACTCCTTGAAGGAATATTATGAAGAAGAAAGCTGCATGAGGTACCTGCACAGGGTGAGTGGTGCCCCTCAGCCAGCTTTGCTCGCAGTACAACACATACCCTTCCTTCCTAAGTTTGAGGGTGGAGGCGGAGCCAGTACCTGCTTAGCCTTGCTCCAGTCTGTCACTTGGACTTCCTGTTGCACCCAGTCGCCCTCTCTGTGACTGCCATACTCTAAACCCCAGAGCTGCACTCGACCCAGGCTTCTCCCAAGCCTATGAAGTTGTTTGAAGCATCTAGTTTACTGTTAGACATCCTTTGACTATATAATATTGCCTGTGGGTTTTCCTGGGAGATCTATCTGGGTTTCTTTCTGCCCTAGACCCTTTCTTGTGGCCATATGTGTCTTATTAATATACCATCTAGGACTGAAGCCCCAAATTTTTTGCCAAGCACGGAATAAAGCAGGTGGAGTTCTACAACACAGTAATAGGAAACATGCCTTCTGAAGTGTGTAAATAGCATAGGAGCACACGCCTGTAATGACCAGTACTCAGCATGCGGAGGGAGGAGGACTGCTGTGAGTTTGAGGCCAACTTGGGTTACATAGCGAGTACTCAGCCAGCCAGAGCTGCATAGCAAGATCACGACTCAAAAGCAGAAAGAAGGCCAGCAAGAGAGCTTAGCAGGTGAGGGCGCTTGCCACCAAGCCTGTTCTAAGTTCAAAACCTGCGGCTCACCTGGTGGAAGAGAATTAGCTCCTCAGTTATCCTCTGACTTCACATGCATGAGTACATAGACACCCATGCAGACACACAAATAAATATAATAAAAATTTTAAGATAGACTATTTTCGATCTGTTCTTTTAGCAGCTATGGTAAACTTTGTGTTCACTGAACCTGTGGCCAACACGATGCCCATATTTGACCTATACCAGCACTGATCCAGTCTCTCTCACTCTGCTGTGCACCCCTGCTCTTACGATGCCAACCCCGCTCCCCTCTTATCAGTGACCACCTGTTGCTTTGGCCACCAAACCTCAGCTCATGAAGATGGTTGTGAGTTATAGTTATGGGTCCTTCTGAGTGAGCATCATTCACCTCAGCCTTTGACATGCCAGAGTTCCAGGAGAGCAGAGCCATTCACTACGTCAGGGTGGCAGCTCAGAATGGTCTGAGCGGCCCCTCAGCACCACGTGCACTCCAAACAAAAGGAGGCTGCTCTTATCTGTTTTGCTAATGGGCATACTGAGCGCAGTCCTGCCAGGCACTCCCTGATAGCCACAGCCTATTTGTTTGTGCAGTTTTGTTGAAACAGGTATTGAACCTAGGGCCTTTCATTTGCCAGGAAAGTGCTCTACCGCTAGGTGCATCTCTAATGCTTGGGTTTTGTTTTTGGTTTTTTTTGTTTTTTGTTTTTTTTTTTTATAAATAGGATATCTATCTATAAATAGGAGAGATACAGAGATCCCAGGCTGGCCTTGAACTCACAATTCTTTTGCCTCCACCTCCCAAGTGCTGGGATTATGAGTGTGTACACCTGGCTCCCATTCTGTTTGCATCTTTGAGATTCTTCTAAAAGATTTCCTTTCCTTCTAGTGGAGTGCACCTCTCTTTTCTTTTTTATAATATTAGCTAAAGGATATATCTATATCTATACACACATACTATATCTATACACACACACATACATACATATATATATATATATATATATATATATATATATATATGTAATATATATATACACACACACACTTTGATGCTGTCGTTTTTCTGAGAGGTGAGGCCCAATCGGAACCACTAAAGATAATCAGAAATACTGTGAATGTCCTTAGGTACTACGTTGTCTCCCCTGAGCACACAGGTCTCCTAGGACACTGGCAGCTTTGCTGTCAGGTGGTGGTCACAGTAGACTTGCCGCTCATCCCATGCCAGTGACAGGGTGGCATCCCTAAGGCTGTAAGGCAACAAGCTGAGCTGTAAGCATTTCCCTTTTCTTCGAGGGCATGTCTGGTAGTAGCAGGCCGTTTAACTCCAACGTCCCTTCCTGCAGATATACGTGCCTCTCATGCTGGTTAACGCGGCGGACGACCCCTTGGTACACGAAAGCCTTCTAAACATTCCAAAGTCTCTCTCGGGTGAGTTTCTTCCCACTGTTTCTCTAGCCACATGGCGGATGACCGCTGAAAATCATGTCACTTTCACTGTTCTGTCGGTGTGTGCAGACAAGTCTCTTGGGAGAGGAGTAGGTCATGACAAGTCCTAGGATGCAAAGGGCCCTGGGTAGAACCTTCTAGATTTTTATCGTGCAGCAGGAGACAGGACCATCCTTGAGGCCCATCACCAAGAGACTATGCTGTAGCAGTGTTGCCTCGGGCCTAGCGTTCCATTAAATGGGAGAGCCCTGGCTTAAAGATATTTAGAACTAAAATTTGTCCTTCTAAGCAAAACAAAACAAAGCCAATTCTGCTACCTCTAATAACGGCCCCTCCATGTGCCTGGAGGATGTAAGCAGCTGAAATGGCAGAGAGCATTGCTCATGGAGACACTGTGCAGACTCAACCCATCCTCTCTCCACGCTACAGGGCAGGAAGAGACAGGGAACGAGGGCAGGCAGGGACAGGGGAAAGCAAGGGAAGGAAGGCCGGGGAGTCCAGTTACTTTTCATTGGTTTCAAATCCGTGGGATGTCATCTCCACAGTCCTCTGCGATTACATTTCCTCTTGTAAATACAGTGGCCTAAAGGAAGACCTACTTCCCTGCCACCCCCAGCTGCAAGAGTAGATAAGATAGCAGAGGAAGGGCTTCGGCCTTTCAGAGCTTCTGTCCTGCTCAGGAGAAAGGCCGCCGTGGGGGAGCCTGTTACATGATAGAAGCTGTCTCCTGTCAACCCCCAGCCACCCACGGACTCTCAGCACACTGCACCACAGCCCACTCCGCCACATGCGGCAGCACTTCCCGCCTTCTGAGCCAAAAACAGCATCCGCAGGACTAATGCTATCCCATTAGCATTAGTACAAAAATGTACAAAATAGCAACCAGAAAGGAAGAAGAGAGGGAGTGAGACAAGAAAAGGGCCGTGTCCACTATTTCCTCCCTGCTGGAAAACATTTCCTGTTAAACTTGGCCGTCTCTTCTACACACTGGTCTCCAGTAGCCACGGAGACCAACCTAAATATGGGCCCAGAGTCCAGCTTCAGGCTGTCGGTTCTCAGGATAGCCATGTAGTGCGTGGCTCTGGGAGCCTGAGCATCTTTTAGCATAGCTTACAGCTTAAGCCTCAACCCCGAAGACTGATGCCAGCTGTGAGAACGCATTGACTACACCCTTGGGTTCTGCCTTTTCTCTGATAACTAGTACTCTTCAGTGCTGTGATTGCCCTCCTCTGAGCCTTCTCACCCCTGGAGTTGCCTAATCAGAATCTGCCTTTCAGCACGATATCCTGAGTGATCCCAGTGCACAGAGTTAGGTATCGTGGTCAATCAGGTAGGGCCCTTTAGCATAGGCAGGACAGTGTCATTTCCCCTCCTTTCAGCCCTAAGATTGTAACTTAGTTAGGCAGATGGGCGGGAGGTCAGGATGCAGCTTGGGTTTACGGAGCTTTCAGTATGCATTCTCAGGACTTCTGAAGCTGGTGCCCATTCTATGAGCTGGGTTTTATTTCTTTATTTTGGCAGTGCTTTATCTTGACTGAACTCTGGGGTGGGGGTGGGAGGGTTCCTATTCTATGGCAGTGTTTTCCTGTTGAGCTATGTTCCTAGCCCTTTTGGTGCCCATGGGAGCCTACTGACTTGCCTGCCCACTTGAGAGAAGACTACACAATACACAGTGGTTGGATACCGCTTAGGTACCTCTGAGGAATGCCCAGGCTCCTCAGCTCACCCACCTGTGCCCTCTGCTCTGGAGCTGAGAGGACGTGTAATTCTGCTGCCTTTCCCTCTACAGAGAAACGGGAGAATGTCATGTTTGTGCTGCCGCTGCACGGGGGCCACCTGGGCTTCTTTGAGGGCTCCGTGCTGTTCCCTGAGCCGCTGACCTGGATGGATAAGCTGGTGGTGGAGTACGCCAATGCCATTTGCCAATGGGAAAGGAGTAAGTCCCAGTGCTCAGACACGGAGCAGATGGAGGCCGAGCTAGAATGAACCCTCCGGACTCTGGCGTGCTCCAGCGGCCTTCCTCTGGAACCCACGTCCCTTTGACGGCTGTTTCAGGTCTCCCATCTCCCTCATTGACCTGGATCTGACCTCATACCATCAGCGGGGGCCACCTATCATGCAACCTGTCTCAAGTAGGCAGCTCTCTCCCTGGGAGCTCCAGGCTATTTTTGTGCTTAGTTACGGGTTTTCTCCATTGCATTGTTAGCCATGGTGGCAAGCTACAAGATTCTCACCCTTCTGTCCAGTTTCAGTATCTGATTGCTTCCATGCCGGTTACATCTAGTTTTCCTATTAAGGAACGTGTCTGAACTACAGTTTTGCTTTGCCAATCAAAAGGCCTTTCCCTGAGAACAGTGAAGGATGTATGTCATTTTGTGATGGTCGTATGTGCCCTCCTAGAGTCCCCACCAAGAAGTCAGCATCTTTAACCAATGCTGAAGAAATGACTCCGCTTGGGAGTCTGAGAGCCTGGGACTTCCTGGGCCTCACTTTTGCTGAAACCGAGGAAATTCCCTGACTCAAAAGCCAAGTTTTCCTTCTCACCATCCCCTAAGACTCCTCTGTCTTGTCTTGCTGCTGCTGAGAGTTGCATGGGGCACTTGTCTAAAAATTCAGCCTCCCAGATCCCTCCCCTCGGAGAGGCTGACTCAGTGGGTTTGGGAAGGGCTCTGGGGATTTTAATTTTTGACAAGTGCCCCAGGGAATTCTCATCATTCAGCAAACTGAGGGAAACACCACACTAGAGCGCCTTTAAATTAGAAACATCTTGGTAGCTCATTTGACATTCATAAGCCACAGTATCGCTTTGCTACCAGAGACCTCCGAAGCAGCAAGGCCTGATGTATGGCTGCCCTTGTGTGATCTCACTGTGGTGTCCCTAAAAGGGAGAAGACATTTGGGCAGAGCCCTGGCTCTGCTTCTCCCCGGATAAGTCCTTTCGGACTTGACTCTCATCCCCTGTTTAATGGGGAACTTGGACCAGGTAGATTGCCGAAATGACCACCAGGTCTACAGTTCAGTGACAAACTCAGTGTACTGAGGTTTGAGAGAGCATCCCTCCAGGTGAGTCTGGGAGTCCATCTCCCAGGCTGAGCATGTAAATGCCGTTAATTGCATTTTTTTCCCCTTTCCCCATTTCATATAAAGAGATTTTTAGAGTCATAATCACTCCCTTGTAATTTTAGTTTTCCATCCCAGGTCCAGCTAACATCTAATTGATACCAAACAATTCAAAGTTGGATCGGAATTTGAAGAAATGTGTTTCCAGCTGAGAGAAGGGAGTGTTCTTTTGAAATCAGTTTGTAATTAAATAGCCTCTGTGTGTTGTCTGTTGGGTAGATCTTTCTGAAATGTCTTCTCAAGTAGACATGTCACTCTAGGATTCAAGTATTCCACTTTTGGAATCCTGTGGTACTTGAATCCCTAAGAACCTGCACTTTGAAAAATCAGCAGTTGCTCTCTGGAACTAAATGGGTGATTTGCCTGGATGCTATTATCTTTTTCTCTATTTCATCTTCGTTGGCTCCAGGACAGACTGATGTATGGTAGTGGGTCTATGTGGATGTTTATGAAGTCACCGGAATACCCGAATGCCAACCCTCGGGGCTGCGGGTGGAATAGATCATGGCCATCGGCTCAAGAGACTGTGACAGGAATGTCTGTACAGTGAAGAACTAACTTTTCGACAATCATAAGATCATCTCAATCATAAGTAGACATCGTCTCAGAACACTGAGATGTCTGCAGTCTCCCAGTTTGCTATAATTTTTCACACTCACCAAATTCTGTCACCGTGCCCTTCCAGTGGTTGGCATTTCTCTTTTATGTTCTCTTATCACAAACTGGCACTTTATCATTCATCCCTCAATTTGGAAGCTAATCCTTCTCTGTCAATTTTCCCTCCACCCAACCACAGCTATAATCGGCTCACATAGTTCCTGCTACTGCCTTCATTCCTTAAGACTTTTAATGACAGCAGTAAGGTAATAGACTGAGTCACCACCCCTGGAAGTGAGGGAGCTCCCTTCATTTGCCTGAGGTCATATATCTTTCCAAGTCCCGACAAAGCAGTAGCTTGGGTACCACCTGCCCCAGAGAAAGCCCTGTTGTCACACGTAGGAGGAAGTGGAAGGCTGTCCTGGGAGCCTGGTGCAGCAGCCCTGGAGGCCCACTGAGGAGAGGTAGAGCTGGGGCA
Organism: Psammomys obesus; assembly: GCF_907164565.1. Taxonomy (NCBI): domain Eukaryota; kingdom Metazoa; phylum Chordata; class Mammalia; order Rodentia; family Muridae; genus Psammomys; species Psammomys obesus. The sequence continues at coordinate 17,511,866 of NW_026596046.1, forward strand.
CAGCCTTTGTTGCCACACTACTGGAACTCCAGCCCCCAGGACTGGGGGGAGGGGATGTGTGCCAGCTGAAACCTCCTTAGTGTGTGACTCTGACTGGTACTGGCATTCCATTCTGCTTCACATGAAATCAACGGAAGCTCTTTATTCAAGCTTTGGGCTCTCAGACACGGAAATGAGACCGTGACCATGGCAGTTGGACAGGAAAATTCTTGTTTGACCCTGAATGAGAGCACAGAGGCATGAATGTGGAGGTGCCAGCTTGCCTAATGAATGAGGGAACAGCCCTTTATGTAGGTCAGCCGCTTTCCTTCCCCTGGGCTGCCGTGCTTTCTTCCCAAAGTCATCCATTTCTGATAATGATGTGAATTGTCTGTTAGCTATCAAGTACTTACTTGGACCAAAGACTGAATTTTTAGAGAGCATTTGAGTGTTCTGTTTTAAAATCAAGGATAGAAATTGCATAGATCTAGACAATTCTGTGGCACTAATAACATTAAAACCCAAGTAGGGAATGCACCTACATTGCTCCCGAATAATTGGAAGACATGGACTTCGGTTAAATTAGGATTAACTGACTTGAAAAGAAAAAGATCCAGGCCGCATAGTTTAACAGGAGTTTTGCAGACTCGAAACCCGTTCTCTCCTGCGATGACTTTTCATCATCCATCCTAGAGCAGAATGAAAGTGGAAAGTTTGTTGTGCTGTATGCTTTCCATTTGTGTAACACCTTAGACTTACAAGGGACCTTAGGATCTAGTGGGATATTCCTGAAAGGGGGATCTTCCTTCATTCTCACGGTGTTACAGAGCCGGGTCAGGAAGCCTGTCACTCATCCCCACTGGCTCTGACTCATGTTGGACATAGTGGGCAGCTTCACTTCTCTGAGCACATCATCTCTAAGACTGCTTCATCCACCCATGCATCACTTGCTCAGTCATTGCTAAGTAGCTGCAGGTAGAATAAGGTGAATCCTGACCCCTAAGCTCATCTTGAGAGGACTTGGAGAGAAAGAGCACATGAATTCAGCTTTTTCTAGTTAGGACGCTGGACAGTGTCTTTGACCTCTCTTCCTAGTCTTCACTAGTATGACAGTTTACTTGCTATTCTGAGGGTAGTCTTGTGACTGTAGCAGGTGAGAGCCACCGGTAGTGAGGAGAGTACCTCCGGCCTTCAGTGTGACCAGGCAGAGTGTGGACGGTTGCCAGGGCAGAAGTCCTTCCTGTGCAGGCTCGTCCTGAACGCAGTCTGCACTCAGCTGAGCCCTCTGGATAGCTGAGCTTATCTGGCTGGCATCCGGATGAGAGCTCTCTTTGTAAGTGGCTGACTTGACACAGAGTTTGCCAGCTCCGGGGATACAGTGCATGTGTTGTTTGTGTTTGCCCCGGAAGCAGGTGTTAGAGATGTGAGAGGCTTTTCTTTATCCGTGGCCTTGATCCTGACTTAGAGTGACAGTTTTAAAAGCAGAAGGAAAAACCAAAAACAGAAACAAGCAACCACGTGGAGGTGAAGGAACTTGTGGGTTTCCTTCCTTTAGGCACTCAGGGGAGCGCTTGGGAAGCCTCTCACTTCAGTATCTTGTCACAGTGTCATCTGAAATTCTTTTCCTTACCCAGAAAGCCTTAACTTGCCTCTAGAAAATCCCCTGGTATGACAACCTTGTGGCATAAGATTTCAAACCCTTGTGCTATGAAAGTTTGAGGCAAAGCCACAGCCAAACCAGAGAATTTCCTCAGGTGGCCTGGAGGCTCCTATGACATCACCCCCACCTCTCAGCTCCAACATGAGTGATCCAGAACAGCCCCTCCATCTGTCTTCTTGGCCTTACTCTTTTTCAAAAGCCACATTGGATCACTCAGATGCTTCCAGAAGGGGCCTGGTTGGCATTTAGAGGCCAAGCCATTGGAGGCCAGCTTTCTCCCACCTGTTATCTAAGCAAAGGACAGTACCCGTTCTTCATATTCTAGGGTATTTTGTTGTTGTTGTTCCTAAACTATATTTACAGCTAAGGACACAGGAACAGGCCCCTGCCGGCTAAAGAACCAGAATGGCATCCAGAGCCAAGGCTGCTCTGTCACTGCTGCCTCCAGGTGCTACAGCCCAACGTCGTCTTTAGAAACAGGCCACAGAGTATAGCTTGCCAACAGTCCCCAGACACCCAGAACATAGACAGCTGTCCCTTTTGGAAGAATCCCTCTGCCATGTTTTCCAGCTGTTTTGTTGTTGTTTTGTTGTTGTTGTTTCCTGGCATGTATGTAGGTAGAGCTTTCACTGATGCCTAATAAAAAAGCTGAAATCAATTTCTAATTGGTAGATTAAGTCTGACATCCTGACTTTCTTGAAAGTTCTCAGCTTTTAACTAGTCAAATTAACTAGTCCTGTCAATTACTAACAAAATCCATAACCTTCCTTCTTCCCCCTCTGGTCCCCATTAGCCAAGTAATTTTCTATTGCCATAAATTGGAGACAGGCCACTTCTAGCACCCGCAGAAGTACCTTAGTCTCAGTGGGCATTCTGCCGCCCCCCCCCCCCCAGGCCACACAGAGCAGTCAGTATCACCTAAAATCTTTGCTGACCTCTTTGGTCCCCAGGGCCAACCACTGTTCTCCCATGCTGCTCTCAAGAGGGAATCCCACTCCTGGCTACAGGAGCTAGACTCGCTTTGGTCTTCATTTTGGCCTCTTTAATTTCCTAAAGCACAAGTCCACGTAGAATCCTGTCCCCTCTCCACACTGATTCCAGGTGAGCTGGGTCTCTCCCAAAGCCTCAGGCAGACCTTCACTGTACCTGGGCTTGCAATTTTCCCCCACTGCTGCTGCCTTAGTGACCAGGACTGGGGCGGGAGAGGGGGCCAGCTCGCCTCCCTCCTTTTCACAGGTAGACTCCAGCCAATTACAGTCTTATGTTAGCAAATCTGCTTCCAGATTGATTTTTGAGAAACATCACTTTCACATTCCTTATCCTAGTGTGTTTTGTTTTATTCTCTCTGGGTTTTACGGAACTCCAGATGCTGCCCTAGAAATACTGTATTTTGGAGTTCATGCTCCGAAAGCCCCTGTGCCGCTGCGTCTTTTTGACTCCCAACAGCACCAGGTGTTTCGGACTTGCAATTAGCAATGCAACTTTTTCTAAATATGAGGATATTAACCTTTATTAAGAAATTATACTAGACAGTGGTGTCCTTGTTTGTTTTATGTTCTCACATTACTTTTGATTCTGTGTGGTGGTGAACAAAGATCATTACAAAAAAAACTGTAATTTTGTTATCTTTGATTCAATGGAATTTCTTTACTTAATAAAATAAAGACTAAAAAGTGTAGAGTGCTTGTGTGTGCTCCATCCAGTGAGGGTTTCACATGAAAGGGGGTGCATCTGGGGATGAGCAGATGACTCTGGATAAAGTGCTTGCCGCTCAGCTGGAGGAGCTCAGTTCGGATCCCCAGCACCTAAGCCAGGTGTGGTAGCACATGCCTATAAATTCTGTGGCCAGAAGGTAAAGATGGGAGGATCCCTGGGGCTTCCTGTCTGGCTGCTCTACCTCCCTGAAAACTCCAGATTCATTGAGAGATCCTGTCTCAAAAAACAAGAAAGAGTGTGATAGAGGAGGACATCCAGTTTTGACCTCTAGATCTTACACATACAAGGGTATTATCCTGTGTCTGCATCAAAGCATGAGGTTTAGTGGCAATGTGCAGAACACCCATTTCCTCTCACACATGATGTTAAACCAGCCTTGCAAACAAATACCAGATATGACCAGTTCACACAAACCCATCCTCTCCAGGGAAGCCAAAGAAAGCCAGGAATCTGAAATAAGTAAGGTGGCAACATTTTTTAATTACTTCTTAAACTGAGCCATGTAGACATATGCAGGGCAGGATGGAAACGGTGCTTGTCCTGTGTCATAGTGTTCTTTGAAAAGACCAAGTTTGCTTCATCTAAATCAAAGTCAGGTTGGGTTGGTCGCATAGTGGTGGTGGTTCCTTCCTGCCTTCCTTTTTTCTTTGTTTTCTTGAGACAAGAGACTCATATAACCCGCGCCTCTCAGTCTCACTCTATCTCAGATTGACCCTCTAAACTTCTGATCTTCCTGCCTCTGCCTCTCAAGTGCCGGTTTTCAGGTGTGCACTACCACACCCAACTTGGTGGTGATGTTTTCTTCTTTGGGTCTGTCTATTAACCTGAGCAAAGGGTCTTTGAGGGCCATGTGCTGGCTCAGCCAGGAGAGCTGTGTCACCTCCAAGAGCCTTGCGCTTGAGTCTTCTTCCTTCCTACAGTTTTCTGCAAACCTTTTGACAAATAAGGCAGAATCACATTTTAGAATTCCCCCACTTCCGGTCACTTACAAAGCAGGCACAAATTTTTTTTTTTTTTAATTTGTGGACCCTGATTTTATACATATAGATGAAATCATAGCAGACACTCAATTTTGACCTAAGGAAACCAACTTGTAAAGAATAAAGGGCTCAGGATACAGCTGAGGTCTTTCCTAGCAAGTACAATGTCCTGCTCCAACCTCCAGCACTAAAGAATAAAATGTGGGAAAGAAAATCCTGCCAGCCTAGAGAGGTGGCTCAGCAGTTAAGACCACAGTGTGCTCTTTCAAAGGACCCAGGTTCAGTTCCCAGCACCCAGTGGCAACTACCATTTGTAACTCCAGTTCAAGGAGATCTGATGCCTCTTTTGGCCTTTGTGGGCACTGCATGCATGAGGTGCATAGACACACCTTCAGGCAGGACACTGGTACATGTAAAATAACAAAATAAAAGAATGAAAATGGGAAAGTTCAGGTCTGGGATGTTAGGAGCGTGTCGTTTGCCACACCTCTGCTGGGCAACCTCTAGCATTTGTACTCAGGGCCTCTCCTTACTCCAACAGAACGAATTCATTTTTCATTATACTTTTCACAAACAGGCTCCTCAGACATGGTCCTCCTGAAAGGAGGGACAGACGGTGGCAGTTACATATCCTATTGTATAAATAGGATATTTATACAACAGAGAATACACTTGTATTCTCTGTTGCAGAAAGGGGTCCTCGTGTTATTAATAACAACCCAAACTATTAATAGTCTGTTCTTCATCAGCCTTACACACACAGTCCGGATGACCCTGGGGAATTACAAGGTTGATAGCAGAAAGCGCCAATCAGACGAGTTTCAAGAAGCTGCCCAAGTCCCAGGTAGCCAGAGAGCGAAGGAAGGGAACGAGGGATGGTGACAAGAAGGGCCAGACATGAAAAACCTCAGAAATGTGGCTGACGCCTTACCAGAGGGGCAGGACTGAGCTCTGCAAAGACTGCCTTTGTCCCTCCCGCCTGCTCTCCTAAAGCCTGTTGTCTAGAAATGAACGTAAGGCAGGTTGTCACAGATGCTAAATCTGCTGCCTTGTCAGATCTCCCGCTCTCTGACTGAAGCACAACTTAAAGATTCATTTCCTGGGGCTGGAGAGATGTCTCCGTGGTTAAGAGGGCCTATTGCTTTTGCTCGGGACTCAAGGTCAGTTCCAGGCACCCACATCAGCATCGGGTACCTCACAACAGACTGTAACCCCAATTCTACCGGATCCAACACCCTGTTCTGATTTCCACAGGCACCAACATAACATACCTACACACACTTTAAAAAACAAAATACTTTCTCTGGTATTCATGTTATACTATAGGTAACATTTCCCATGATGAGGACCCAGTGTCAACTGGATGGCCCTCCATATTGTAGCCCCCACCTCTCTCTCTCTCTCTCTCTCTCTCTCTCTCTCTCTCTCTCTCTCCACTGTGTGTCTCCAGGGCAATTTACAGGAAGTGCCCATTTTCATGAATACACTGAAGGGCAGTCGGGTGTAGTGGCATGCATCTTTAATTTTGTGACTTCAAGGGCAGCCTACTCTATATAACAAGTTCTAGTCTAGCCAGGGCTACATAGTGAGACCCTGTCTCAAAAAAAAAAAAAAAAAAGCTCCGGGCCACCCAGAACTTCCTTCTGATACTATTGCTGGAAGTACCCAGTATCCCTGTGAACATACATCAGTTTCCTCTTCAAGTTATTTCCTCCTCTATCTTATGACAGGAAATGAAGTTCTCACATCATCATTCCTCCTTCCCTCTCCCGTGTCCAGATTATAACAAGTAAATTAAAAAGGCCGACATGAGAAGATTAGCATGTGTGGAAACGTGCTAGCCACTTCCTGCCCCTTTGGCTCTAAGCAGGAATTAATGTTTGATTTTAATGTTTTTTATGAATAAGATAAAAATAAGAATGCCTGTATCTTGGTGGTGTGGCAATTAACCCAGCACTCAGGAGACTGAAGCAGGAGGATTGCTGTGAGTTCAAACCCAGAATAGGGTACATAGTAAATAAATAAATGGCGACTGAAAGGCTAATGTCGTATTCTTCACTTTCTGTGTTATTTTTAACTGGTTTTTAGCTGGACAGCATAGAATTTGACGTTCAACTTCTTACCAGAGCATCTAAAACTGAGAGACCCAAGGGCAAAAACAAGCCTGGGTATGTAGTTACTAGAACATTCCTGAGCTTAGAGATGCTGAGGAACTGCAGGCAGGTACCATCAAACCCTAGTCCCAATCTTTTTTTTTTTTCTTTATTCAGTCACATGGAGGAACCACAGGCTCTGTGCTAGGCAGACAGGGAGAGACAGGGGCCAGGGCTAGCTAATAAAGATAGTGAACTTCCAAGACGGCTTCTTCCCCACCCTCCAGATCTGAGACAAAAGCCAGGCAGCTAAAAACAAAGAGTTGTGGGCCTTCTCTCCCACCAGCAGGCTCCTGCTGACAGAATGGCTTAAGTTCCAGGCTGTATCAGGACATGTTCACAGCAGTTGTGGGCCAACCAGCCATCCTGTCTTCAAAATGATCAGCCCTAAATCAGGGGAGAAAACTTCAGAGACAAACAAAACAAAACAAAAAACAAACAAACAAAAAAAAACAACCCTTAAAAAGAGATTGGATTTTTTTTTTTACTTTTTTATGTTTTTTGTTTGTTTGTTTTGTTTTGTTTGGCTTTCTGAGCCTCCCTCAACTCCTGCTTTGCAGAGGAGGGTCTTTTTCTGTGTCCCCTGCATGTATGTGTGTGTTTCCGCACCCCTCATAAACATCTTTCTTCAACTGCCTGCTTCTGCTTGCTGCTTGAGATGTCTCCGCTGCTACCTGCCTCACGCCAGATTTCTCCTGACTTTTAATTCTTTAACTGGCAGAGAACGCTAGCTTGATTTAGATGGCTAGACTCTAACAGGCTTACCCATACACACCCTGGCCTGCTGGCAAGGTCACCCAAGTCACTGGGAGTGCTTGGAAACATCTCGATGCCTAGCTGGTACACCAGATTTCAGACATCAGAACTTTTCAGGGTGGGGGTGGGGAGGTAGATCACACAAGGCTTCCAGCACTACACAGCCAGGCACTGTAGTGTGTGACCATAGAACTGGGGACATAGAGGCAGCAGGGTCTCAAGTTTAAGGTCAATCTTCAGCTACCTAACAACCTGTGTTTTTAAAAAAAAAAAAAAAAAAAAATCTGGGGATGGGCTGGGGCCAAACCAGAGTAACTTGAAACCTCCCAACTCCCGAAGAAGATCCTAGCAGGCAGCGGTCAGTTACAAGTGGCTCTGCTGGAAGCTTTGATGGGTTCTTGAATGTGCAATCCCCTGAAAGTCTTGTTTAAATTGCAGGTTTTGGTTCAGTAAGGCTGAGTGGAGCCTCAGATTTTGTAATCCTGGCGGGCTCCCAAACAGGGCAATGCTTACTTCCTGGGAGCGCCCCCTTGAATGGAGATTCTAAAAGTTTCAGAGGAGCCTGCAATCTTCCAAAATAGAAGCAGAGATCGTCCGCTGTGCTGCTCTGGCGTATTTCCATCGCTTCTCCTGGCTGGTTTGGCAAAAGACAAAAGTACATACCTCTCCCAGGATCCATGGTTGTCCAGGCAGCACTGGTCTGTTCCAGAGTTACCTGGTGAACTCTCAGGTAATGGCCAATTCCAGGCAATGGCCAACTCAGTTCAGAGTCTCTCTGAAGGGAGAACTAGCTCTCCACCCACACCTGGACAAGTGGCCTTCAGACTTTGTCCGAATTCTCTGAAGGTTCACACAAGAAGGGCAGAAATACACAGCTGCAATCTCCCAGCCCATATCCTGCTCTGATCAGTTTGTGGCCAAACCCCTGCCTCATGCCAGATGTCTCCAGAAAGACGCTTTTATATGGACCGAATGGTTGTCCTAAAACTCATGGCTCTTTGTTCCCATTCCCGTGGCTTTCAAGAGTATTTTATCGTCCTTCCTGTGCCTCATTAGTGCAGGAGGGTGAGACACTTGCCAAATCACAGATATAGAGGGGCTCAGATCTGGGTCAGAACAAGTCATTTTAACATCCTCGGTCTCCCCACACCTTCTCCTAATGGCAGCACCACCTTCCTAGACAGGCTAGCTGGCAGTCTCACTGCCTATCACCTCCACCTTTCCTGTCCATGTCCTCAGGCTGTGCCAAACCAAGGCCAGCAGAGGGCAGTGTGAACACACAGCAGGCTTACTGGGTCCCTGACAAAGCCACTGGGTTCTCTTACTATGACCACTGAGCTAAGGTACCCTTGCCTTGCGGTCTTCAGATGGATTCCAGTATCCTTTCGGGGCTTGAGGAGGAAGGAGCCAAGGCACTTGGTGCTCCCTGAGCACTTCCTGGCTGCAATGTTCTCCCTATCCTCATCTATGAAGTTGGAGCTACCACAAATCAGGAAGCCTGGGCTGCACTGAGTAGGGCTTCTGACAATTAGGGATCTAGGGAAGAAATGGGAGTCAACTAAAACCATCAACCACTATTCTCTTAGGTTTGTAATATAATGCTAGTAAAACAACTAGAAGTGTATTGCACTCGTGAGTGTGTGTGTGTGTGTGTGTGTGTGTGTGTGTGTGTGTGTGTGTGTTACTGAGTAACCTTACCTGACCTGGAATTTATTACGTAAACCAGGCTGGCCTAGAACTCACAAAGCTCTAACTCCCAGAAGCTCTAGGATTAAAGGTACATGCTATTGCACCTTAGAAGTGTATCTTGAAAACAAAACAAAACAAATAAAAAAACTCACTTCCCAGAGCTAGGGAGATGGCTCAGTGGGTAAAATGGCCCTAAGCCCAAAAGAGACGGTGCTATGCTATGAGGAAACCATCTGCTCAGCAAGCAAAGTCTCTTAACAGGAATTTTCACACACGCTCAAAAGTCGCTCCGCTTGTGGAAGCCAGCTCCACAGGTGGGAAACACTTTGCATTTGTCAAAACATGCAGATGTGGGAAATGTAAGCTCTGCTAGCTAGTTTAATGTCAACTTGACACAAACTAGAGTCCTTTTAGATCAGGAAGCCTTGGTGGAGAAAATGTTCCCACCAGATTGCCTTCAGGCAAGCCTATGGGCCATTTTCTTGATGGATCATGAGAGAGCCCAATTCACTGTGGGTGATGCTACCCCTGGCTGATGGTCCTGAGTGCTATAAGAAAGGAGGCAGGCCAGGCATGGCGGTGCACACCTTAAATCCCAGCACTCAGAAGGCAGAGGCAAATGGATCTCCGTGAGTTTGAGGCCAACCTGGTCTACAAAATGAGTTCCAGGACAGCCAGGACTACACAGAGACCCCCACACCACCCCCAAAAGGAAGGAAGGAAGACAGAAATAAGGAAGTTTTTACTCAGTCAAATACTGTTCCCTCAAAACCAAGTCACCATCTTGGCCCTCCCATCTTGACAAATGCCGGTCCCTTGTTGTCATACACATAGCCTAACATTCCTGGACATAACTGCAATGTTCTCATCTTTTAAATGCCTTTGGCTCCAGAGGGTCTATAGCTAACTCTCTGTGTGTGTTAGGGTTCCAGACCAAAGTTCTATGTAAGGTTTAGTTTGAAAAAGGAGCTTCAGCTTTGAAAATGTGGGTAAAAGGAATTTGAGAAGTCTTCACTGGCCAGCCTTCTACCCTTCTGGCCATGGTAACAGTTATTTGCTATGATTCTTCCGTCAGCTTAGACGTTCTATGGAAAGACCATTTTGGTCCACAGGCTGTTGACTGTGAGTGCCATAAAAGAGGGATCTTCTCTGGTAAAGAACACTGACTGCAGACCTTAGGATAGAAAGATGTAAGAGACAGGCAGTGGTGGTGCACACTTTTAACCCCAGCACTCAAGAGACAGAGACAGGCAGAGCTTCTTCGTGAGTTCAGGGCCAGCCTGGCCTACAGAGTAAGTTCCAGGACAGCCAAGACTATAGGCTGTACAGAGGAACCCTGCCTCAAAAAAAAAAAAAAATAATAGTAATAATAATAATAATAATAATAAAAGAAGAGGAGGAGGAAGAGAATGTGGGAAATCAGTGCAGGTTTGGTGAAATGGGTGGTAGCATAAAGACGTTTGCCATAGAATTTGTCAGTCTGAGTTCAATCCCTAGGACACACATGGTAGAGAACTGGCTCCTACAAGCTATCTTCTAACCTCCACAGGGGCAGCAAACCATCAGACCATCACACACACACACACACACACACACACACACACACACACACACACGCATGCACACAATGTAAAAATAAAACAGTGAATTCATGCAGTGGTACATTCTATAATCCCAACACTTAAGAAGCAGAGACAGGAGGACTGCCACAAGTAAAAGGCCAAGTTGGGCTACAGAGTGGGACCATTTCTTATATTTAAAAAAGGGGGGAGAGCAGAAGAAAACAAGAAAAGAAGTGTATTCATACAGGTGCACGTTCATTTACTCATGCATTTATGCAGCCTCGGTGGAATACAAGAAAGAGAACTCATGAGGGTCAGAGAAATTCTCGAAGGGGTAAAAGCAGATGGGATTGGACTGACCTCAGAATTCAGGAAATAGCTGAAAAAGGCTACAACAGGCGTGCAGCACCCAGAGTACTCCATGTACGTAAGAATGCAGGGAGACCCACAGGTAAGAGCTGAGTCTTAAGTCGATGGTATGCAGAGACTCAATCAGGCCAGTCAGTCCTCACCTCTAGCTACCACCACTGGCCAGACAACAGGAGTGAGTCTGCTACTAGCTGGGAAAGCCAGCGTTGCATCTTGGGAGAAGTAGCAATCAATACCCAGGAGCCCCAGATGAGACAGTACCAGCCTAAGGAAATCACATGCCCAGCCAGCAGAGGCTCCGACAGGAAGTCTCACGGAAATGAACACTCAAAAATCACTGTGCACTTGTGGAAGCCAGCCCCGTAGGAGAGAAAATATTTATATTTGTCAAAACAGGCAGATTCGGGAAATGTACGCTGTGTCAACTTGTTTTATGTCAACTTGACACAAACTAGAGCCCTTGCAGAAGAGAAAACCTCAACTGAAAAATACATCCCCGGGTTGGCCTGCAGGGCCTATTTTCTTGGTGGAAGAATGATGTGGGAGGGCCCAGCACTCTGTGGGAGGTGCCACACTTGGCGGGCAGTCTTAGGTGCTATAATAAAGCAGGCTGAGCAAGTCGTGAGGAACAAGCCAGTAAGCAGCACTCCAGACCCTTCACTCTGGTCCTGCCTTGAGTTTCTGGCCTGACATCCCTGGATAATGGACTACAAACTGTTGAGATAAAATAAACCCTTTCCTCTCCGAGTTGCTTTTGGTCAATGTTTTATCACAGACTAGAAACCCTACGTAAGCTATAAGTTCATCATGGAAGAGGTTGACACAAGACAAAGAAAGGTTTTATTTGTCTAATGAGGACCGAGAGAGCTCTGAGAAGATATCAAATATACAGTTAAGTAAAACCATCCAACAAGGCAAGGACTACCTAGTAGGACCACCCCCAAGGATCATACCTAAGATGGAGAGGAAGGGACATGACCTTCCACCCTGGAAAGAGTCCAGAGCTCCGAGCTACTACTAGGGCACTCATCAGCAGATCATCTCCAAATGCAACTATCCCAACATTGCTGCTCCCTCCCTGGAATCCTGGGTGGGAAACCGCTTATCTGCATACAGCATCTGTGTTCATCAAACCATTTGGGCTCTCTGTCCCCCTCTTTCTTCTTTGTACTGAATTGTGAGTGGGCTTTTATCTCAGCCTTACACATCCTAAGTATCAAAGCAATTACAAAGGAAGTCATGAAGGAGCCTAATTAGTCTTTGAAATCCCACTACTCTCAAAGCCGCCTCCGCCCTATAACTGCACAGGCAGGTGGAAATATAAGTATCCCAAAGGTCTCTTGTTTAAAGGCATTCCCTTGCCTCACTACCCTCTATGTCAGTTTGGGATGAGGTGCCAATAGAGCGTTCCTAAGCCTAGGGAGGCCTGGGGACAGCAGTCACGTCAGGCATTCCTGTTCCCAGTCTTGGGTTCAGGAATGCCGAGGAAGGGCCAGGGTGCTAGGACAGGTCCTACAACAGGGCATCTCCTCACAAGGCTGTGTTCTCAAATTGGACCCTCGGGCCAAAGAGCTGCTCCGCAACAACCTTGCCATCGTACTTGGGCAGTGTGCCCCCAAAGTCAGCAGGCAAGATGTCCTCATCAATCTCCTGGAAGAAGCCTTCGAGGTCATCGCCATGAACAAAGACCTGCAGAGGAGAGACCAGGGCAACTGAGCAGAAGGATGAGAGAAGGGGAGGACATAGCCATGGCTCAATGGCTTTCTCTACAGTCCTCCAGGGGTGGCCATCGGGGGAGAGGGGGTCTGCTCAGCTTGGGACCAGTGCACAGCACCTGAGGAAGGCTCGGGAGGCAGCCACACACTCACCCTCTGTAGCAACTTGTTCTTCAGGAAGGGCTTGACCACATTATAGGTGGTGGTGAAATACCATGGCTGGTGGATGAAGTGGATAGCTTTGAACCTGGCTGGGAATGAATCCTGCAGTGACAGAGAGAGATCCCCCCCCACCCCATTGCCCATGGTCTCAGGGGCTCTTACTTACCAACACACACACACACACACACACACACTCTCTCTCTCTCTCAATGGCACCACATGTTGTCCTGAAGGACAGCCCATCCCAGGGGCCAGCCACCAGAGAACCCGGGTTTCACCTTCGCTCCAAGGTGCAGGGAGGAAATCCTGTGAGTTACAAAGCCTAACCTGTCCCGTGATGCAAAACAAAAACAGAACTGAAATCCTAGAACTAAAGTTTTTAAAAAGGGATGAGACTGTACCATTCCTTGGTTATTTGGTGATTGTGAGTTTGATATATGTGTACATATTTATGTGTCCGTGTGCCCATGTGTCTGTGTCTGTGTGTGTGGTATGTGTGTGTGTATTATTTGTTTATTGAGACAGGGCCTCATGTGTATACAAAGCTGGCCTTATAATGTAGATGAGTTATGACCTTGAACTTCCAATCCTCCTGCCGCTTCCTTGCGAGTGCTAGAATTACAGGCCATGATGGCCAATGCTGGGGATCAACCTCAGAGCTTTGTGTAAGCTAGGGAAGCACTCTGCCAACTGATCAGTATCCTTGGCTTGGGAGACTGGGTTGTTTTCAAACCACTTGTCCGCTGGGTAGAGTGCAAACCGTTATAGACTATGAGGACACCATGGTCATACCTCCTTGTCCCTTAGGAATTGCCTCATCCACCATCTCCCACCTCTGCTTTCCAAACACACACAGGGCAAATATAAGGTAGCTCAAAGAAGAGACAGGGGAATATCAGTATATGAGGGAATCAGAAAGGGAGATCCCTTCCTCAGGATAAACTGACAAGCAAAAGGAGGCAGCAGGATATACGTGGTCAGACAGCCTGAGGTTCTGTAGTTAAATCCAGCCTCTGCCACTTCATCTGTGTGCCGCCTTGTAAAGTCAGTCTCTGATCCTCAGTTTCCAGGTTTGTAAGATGAAGCAGAATATATGGGAGGGAACCCTCCCAAGGAGTCAATGAAACCAGGCTCCACAGTCATGCAAGCGTTTGTGGCTGAGATGACAGCGGTCACTGCTCTGTATGACACTATATTGTCAACCCCTCCCTCGGGCCCCTTCTTGCATCATGAAACTGGAAAACCAGGGCAAGCCTCCCCACCTGTGAGAGGTTCCTATTGGGCACTTTCCAAGGTCTCACCTGGAGCATGTCCACCATCTTCTTGAGATCCGACGGGCGGAGCCCGGCTGCCTGCTGCATGGTAAAGCCCTTAAAATTCTCAACAATGCAGAAGCCATTGATTTGGGTTTCCTCGTTCTCCAGCAGTTTCTCCAAAATGAAACAATATGCCTGCAAGATCTAGAAGCATAGGGGATAGGTGTGTGGCTCAATCACCAGGCCCTAGAGTTGATTCCCAGCAGCAGAAAGCCTGAAGCACAGCAGGGGTTTAAGATCCAACCCACAGGCGTGATTAAATCTCGGGGTCCCGAGTGGAGAGCCAACTGACACATTCCCCACTACAGGGATTTGCCAAATGTGTCCATCTAGGGTCTCCCCTCAGTGAATACTCGCCAATAAAATACCTTCACTGTCCCATTCATGACTAGAAACCACGGAGTTCATCCCGCTAGAAACAACCTGAGCATCCAGTAAGAGAAGTGAAATGAAGGCAGCTGTAAGCCGTAAGCTGAGCATCCAGTAAGAGCAGTGAAAACGGTGGAAAACAATAACAACGTGGGGAGCTCCTCATGACATTTCATTGCACAGAAGGATCCCTGGCGGGTTTGGTTTTTGTTTGTCGGTGCAAGAAATCAACAGAAGAGTCTTGGGCATGCTAAGCAAGCACTCTACCGTCCTCCAGCCCTTGGTGTTTTTAGACAGTCTCACTTTATAGCTCAAGCTGGCTTTGAAAACTGTTTAGCCCAGGCTAGCCTTGAACAAGAGCTCCTCCTACCACAAACCAATTCCTGAGTGCTGGGATTGCAGATCTGACCACTATTACCCTGCCTACTGTGGTCCGCCTTTCCCTGATCTCCCTTTCCTTCCTCCTTTCCTCCCTCCCTCCCTTCCTCCCTCCCTTCCCTCTTTCCTTCCTTCCTTTCGTTCCTTCTTCCCTTTTTCAATACTGGGGATTGAACCAGGGGCAGCGCAAACTACCAAACAGTATCGCCACAAGCCCTCTTTTTACTACAAATTTTTAGACAGTGTCTTACAAAGTTACTTAGTCTGGCCTCAAACTCACTCTGCAGACATGGCAGGCCTTAAACTTGTATCCAGTCCTCGTGCTTCAGCCTCCCTAGAAGATGGGTTTAAAGGCCTGTGCTACCAAGAATGACTCACGAACCATCCCACTGTTATGAGAGGTGTGTGTGTGTGTGTGTGTGTGTGTGTGTGTGTGTGTGTAAAATAAATTGGAAGAATACTGTGCTTAAAAAAAAATCTAGGTAGCAGAATGATAGATGATTTTACATTTGTAATTTTTTGTGTGTATTCTAAAATGAATAGATACTATTTATGTAATAAGAAAATCCTTTTCTTTAAAACAAAAATACCTTCAGCTGGAGCTAGATAGCTCTGTGATTAAGAGAGCTTGCTGTTCTTACAGAGGACCCGAGTTTGGTTCTCAGCGCCCACATCAGGTGGCTGACTCATAACTGCTTATAACTCCAGCTCCAGGGGATCTGATGCCTCTGGCCACCCCAGGAATTAGCACTCATGAACACACACACAATTAAAATATAATATAGATTTTGTGGGTCATGGTGGTATATGCCTTTAATTTCAGCACTTGGAAGGCAGCAGCAAGCAGATGTCTGTGAGTTCGAGGTCAACCTGATCTACATAGTGAGTTCCAGGACAGCCAAGGCTAAGTACAGAGACTTCAAGAGAAAAAAAAAAAGTGTGTGTAAATCTTTTAAAAAGATTTTATTTATTTATTTTTAAATTTTTTTTTTCGAGACAGGGTTTCTCTGTGTAGCTGGGATTAAAGGTGTGCACCTCCACTGCCTGGCTTATTTTTTAAAAGATTTATTTACTTAATATATAGAAGTTTTATCTGCATGTACACTTGCTTTGCACACCAGAAGAAGGTATGGGACCCCATGGAGTATAGCTACAGACAGTTGTGAGCTGCCACATGAGCGCTGGGAATCGAACTCAGGACCTCTGGAAGAACAGCCAGTGCTCTTAACTGCTGACCCATATCTCCAGCCCTTATTTTTGTTTTCATAATCAATATTTATGAGGAAAATGTTGGCTCCCTGGAGCTGGAGTAACAGGAGACTGAGCTTCCTGACACGGGTGCTGGAACAGGACTCAGGTCCTCTGCAAGAACAGCAAAGTGCTTTTAACTGCTGAACCATCTCTCTGACCCTCCTCCCCAAAATAATCTGTCTAAAAAAAGAAAAAAAAAAGCTTTAAAGTTTTAGGGGTGCTGGAGAGAGAGCCCTGAGGTTAAGAGCACTGGTTGTTCTTCTAAAGGTCCTGAGTTCAATTCCCAGCAACCACATGGTGGCTCACAGCCATCTACAATGAGATCTGGTGCCCTCTTCTGGCCTGCAGGCATACATGCAGGCAGAACACTGTATACATAGTAAATAAATAAATCTTAAAAAAAAAAAAAAAGAGCTTTGATCCAAAAGCTAGTTATCTTGTTTACCGAGAAGACCTAGTAAGAAGATCAGGCATAAGGTAGGGATGATTGCTAGATCCATCACCATTTAACTAGTGCAGAGGACCGGCCAGCCAGTACAATCTAACTTCTTAAGGTCTAGAGTCTAAAAAGCAGAAAAGTCACGTGAAGAAAACAATCTCCTTTATTTACAGCTAATAGTAAACTTAGGGACACAGGCGAAGGCCAGAGTGTAGCTCACTTGGTAGAGCACTTGTCCAGCATTCGCGTAATCCCAGGTTTGATACCCAGCACTGCCTAGAGCCGGGCATGGTGCCACACGCCTGTAACCCCAGCATAGCAGGAGGACCTAAAATTCAAAGGCCATCCTTAACTACAGGAGTAAATTCAAGACCAGCCTGGGGTACCTGAGACGCTGTTTCAAAACAAAACAAATAAGAAAGGAGGGGGGTGGACTGAATGAATGAAAGAAAGAAAAAAGAATAAGGGAAAATCCTTAATCCTTCCCTCGTCAGCCTCTTCAGTGCTTAAACATACGGGCATGCAGGAAACGCACGGTTGATTAGGACAGAACCTGACCTTTCCAGAATCTCCCAACCCATCGTCCTCTGATCCCCATTCTCTCTACTGCTCTCAGCTTTCAGTTTTTGGCAAGGTTTCCCTAAGCTCATATCCCACAGCTGATTGCCTACACTTGGCACTGCTGGGGACAGGTAGGCCAGTGGGCTCTGCTTGCAAAGCTGCTGGGCTTTCCAGCTGCCCTGGAGCATTCTAGGAATTCTGCCCCCGCTGGGAAGATGCCTGATGGCAGGTGACTGCCTGCCTTCCTCCCTCTGAAGACCTGGCCTCCTGGGGATTCCCACAAGAAAGACAAGGGTTAGGAGAGAGAGCCCAGCTGACCTCATCAAAGGTGACTTCTTCACAGTGCCAGTTCTCAATGTTGAATACCATAACCACTCGGCCATACTTGTCGCGACTGGAAAGGACGCCGGGGTAACCTGCCTCAATGGTGCAGCGGATGGCCTCCATGGATAGGCTATCGAAGAGCTCGGGGTACTGGAGCCGGAAGTTCACATAGCCTGCACGGGGAAGAGTCAAGGAGCCCCCTCGGGAGCCATTCCAGCCTTGCTCACCCACCTTCTCCGTTCACACTGAGAACCTTGTGAGCTGTGCAGACATGGGGTACAGTCCCGAACAGGAAGGTAATCATACGTTATATTCCTCCCCTTGGGGTTGACACAGGCTGTCAAATGGATGCGGGGTCAGCTGAGTGGGCTGGTGGGCAGCTCTGAGGGAAAGCCTGGGAAGATAAACTGAAGGCTCCAGCTAGACTTAGGCCCTTCCTAATTCTAGCAATGCCTATACTGCGCACAAATGCCATTCTTACCTATCCCGAACAGGTCCTTGCCTTCACATGGCCATCTGTATCCCCAACCTGGGGCCCGGAGGAGGGGTTTAGGGAGCAATTGCCAAGGAACTGCCAATAATTTCTCTGCTGTTTTAGAACACTCCAGGCTTATCTCAAAACACGCTTGCCTTGTGGTTGTCTCTCCCCAGTTACTCCAATGTCTAATGTCCTTGGGCTTTTGTTCCTTTGCAGTGGAAGCCTTTCTAGGCGCTTCACATACAGCTTCAATCTTCTGTCCTTTATACCCAGCTGCTCATTTTCCTCCTTAACCCTTGTCACTCAAACTCTACCGATGTATTCCATTGACTCCCACAAACAGACTGTAAGGTCTACGACATCAGGGGATGCTTGAACCCCTTGACCTAAAGCAGTGGGTGGGTCCAGGGTGGCAGTGGATTAACATTTGTGGAAAGAGGGGGAAAGTAAAAAGGGGAAGCCTTTGGGCTGCAGACCACCTGCTTCAACCCCTCCCCCTGTAGACACCAAAGACTTGATTTCTTCAGGAATGTTTTTCCCCACCCAGCATGGCCATGGCAGTTCTGTCTCAGTTCCCAAGGCAAGTACCATTCTTGGTTCCACTGGGGTTGAGATTTAGTGTCAGGGGAGAGCATGGGCCAGGCACAGCTTCTCACCTGTAACATCCCAGTGCTCAAAGTGCTTATGAAGAGGGGCTGCAAAGGAAACCTTCCTTTGTCAGCTAAATGTAGTACCAGATTCTACTTGTTGAGTCCCAAGACTGACAGAGAAGAGATTCTTCTAAGAATCTGGTCTTGACCAACTAATTCTGTCCATCTATCCATCCATCCACCCATCCACCCAGCAACTAACAGAGTCCAAGTAATCTTGAGGGCTGCTTAATTCACACACACACTTGAAGGATATGGAGACAGTGACTACCTCGTGGCATAAGGGAGTTTTTCAGTGTGGAAAGGTGTTCAGTGAACACCCTCATCAACACCCTCTCCACCCTCCCTAGGCCAGAGTCATCCCTCTCCTGCAGGCCTTACCTTTAAGCAGCTCATAAGCACGGCCCACGTCAAACTTGCGGGCACGGATGAAGCGCAAGAGGAAGGCACTGTCCCAGGCCTGTACCCTCTCAGCCACCGCCAGGGCCAGCTCCTCCCCAGAAGCGGCCTGTGCCTGTACCAGCTCCTGAAGCTCCCTCACCACCTCGTCCCGGGTCTCCTCCTTTTCATTCAGCTCATCCTTGGCCTGGAACAGGGTAGGGTGGGGCAGACAGTCACCAGTAGGCGCTGGTGAGGAACAGAGCATGCGTGAAAAGGCTCAACTCTAAGATGGCTTGCTGGGAGGGGCCTGACTCCTTCGAAGTTCTGCCCTCCGAGGTCAGGAGTGGCGTGTTCTCTCATACACGTTTGCAATTGGAGAGAGTCAAACTGCTCCGCTTGGGTCAGAGCCCATGTATACTATGTTCTTGTCAAACACCCTGCTACGTCCTCTAAATACAGTGTGTGTGTCACACTTGAATTTATTCATTGTATGTGTGAGTGTTTTGCCTGCACATATGTCTGTGCCCCTGTGTGCTTGGTGCCTGTGAAAGTCAGGAGAGGGCACCAGGTCCCCTGGAGCTGGAGTTAGGAAGAGTTGTGAATCACCATGTGGGAGCTAGGGATCCAACCGGGGTCCCCTGCAGGAGCAACAAGTGCTCTTTTAATAACTTACTTTTTTATTTTATGTGCATTGCTGTTTTGCCTGCATGTATGTCTGTTTGAGGGTGTCAGATCTTGAAGTTACAGACAGTTGTGAGATACCACGTGGGTGCTGGGAACTGAACCCAGCTCCTCTGGAAGAGCAGTAAGTGCTCTTAACCACTGAGCCATCTCTCCAGCCCTACCTTGTGTTTTTAAGCTTTGCCACAACTCCTTGTGGGATTTGGTTGGTTTGGTTTGTTTGTTTTAGTTTGTGTTCTTAGTTAGCCTTTGTGTTTATTTATTTTGTGTGTGTGTGTTTAGGGGAGTGTGTGCTGTGATGTTCATGTGGAATTATTTTTGCTATATGGGCCCTTGGGATCAAGCTCATTTGCTCAGGCTTGATGCAAGTGCCTTTTAGCCAATGAGCCACCTCATCAAGCCCTTGTTTTTGTTTGTTTGGTTTTTGAGTTGGGATTTCTAGCCCAGGCTGACCCCAAATTTGATATAATAGCCAAGGTTTACCTGGGACTTCTGATGCTGCTTGCACCTCCATGTGCTTGGATTATAGACAGGCATGTGCTATCATGCCCAGTGTCATGTGATGGTAGGAGTAGAATACAGAATCCCATGCACTTTAGACAACTCCGCCAACTGAGCCACACCGCCAAACCTATTTTTGTTTCTTTTGATACAAGATCTCTATATGCAACCCAGGCTGACCTTAAAATTATAATTCTCCACCTTATGCCTCCCAAGCACTGGGATTAAAGGCGTGAGCCATTATACTCTGCTAGTGTCCTGGTCTCCATCTCCCAGGAGAGCAGGCTAGGGAGGCGAGAGGTGATGCGTTCTTGCCCTAGTTCCCCCAAGAAGGAGGCACTTCTGGGGCTCCTAATCAGGGCCTCCTCAACTTGACCCAACGGAAGGCAGCCTGCCTCAGCCCCAGAACTTCACAGCCCTTGTTTTGGCTGAGCAAGAAGAGCTGTGAGAATGGCTGGGGCAGCTCTTCCTTTGGGTAGCAGGAAGGGCAAGGGAGAAGAATTCAGATGTGTCCAACTTGAGAGCACCTGTTGATGGAGATACCAGCCGATGCAGAAATGAGAGACTGAAGCTGAACTCAGCTGTTTCTCACCTTCATTCAGCCTCCCTTAAGACAGCTGCCTACTCCAGCAGATTACACTCTGATCACGTCTGAGCTAGTCTAGCCGTCATAGTTCATAGACACAGATGGAGGCCAGACCCAGAGAGGGAAAGAGGTTTGCTCGAGGTCACACCACTAGTTGAACATGTCCTAGAACTTGAGCCTCCTGCTTTTCCATTGGGGACAATGTACCCTTGTTAACTAGGGCCACTTCCGAAGCAGTGTTCTTTATATTTGAGTCTAGGATGGCCCCTGGCGCATATGCTCCAGGCTGGAGTGTTAGACTAAAAGGTAGTCTGAATAGTGACTAACCCAGCTGTTGTAATGGCTCTGAGCTTCTCTGGATCTCTTATATCTCTAGAACAGGCTAGGCTCTCAGTTCCAGGATGACCTAGAGCGTGGGGCCTTTTTTAAAGGAGAGAGGATTCGGAAGTGTCCGTCCCACCCCTACCATGTTGCCCCTCAGGTTGTCCCAGCCATCACTCCCATTCCCTCCCACTCTGGCACCTCACCTTCTGCAAAGTGTGTCGGGGCAGCTGGCTGCAGGGGCCAAAGACAGGACCATGGTCCTTGGTTGTGAGCTGCTCCAGCTGTGCCCGGAGCTCCTGCTCCTCTTCGGGGACCATCCGGAATGTGCCCACCTGGGCAGACAGGAGTCAAGAAGAAGGCAGGACAGTTCTGCCCACCCCTGCCCCCAGCAGCCAGAACCACCGGCAAATGGGCCTGCTGAGACCTTGCGTAGTGCCTTTGGCCAAGGTCTGTGCTAAACCTCCTTTTTCTGGTGGATCAGGGCCCCAAAGAGATTGTCAAGGACTAGGGAGGAAGGGAACAAGGGAAGAGGGACCAGGATACTCACCCCCTCTGACATATTGTCTCTTGAAGACACTGACAGGAGAGAAAGAACCTGTTTGCTCTGCCCTGGCCTCTCCAGGTGGCCTGTCCCCAGCAGCCAAGGAAGTCAGGATCACAGTGACACTAGAGAAACCGTTTTGTGTTTGTCTCAGAACAGTGCAGTTTGAGTATTTAAGTCCCTCCCAACAGCTAGGCGATTGGTCAGAAGTACAGATTCATGGGTCCTGGTCCCTGTGATTCTAACTAGAGGGCTAAAATTAGAGTGTGGCCCCACCTGGCTATGGAGGACGTGGTTCCTGGGCTACACTTTGGAAACCTTGCATTTGGAAGGGGCACGCTGCAAATATCCTGCCCTTCAGCTGTGACTAGCCAGGACCAAAACTGAATTGGTCCCCTTCTCAGCTACAGGGTCAGATCACTCCCATGTGATGGGAGCCTTCCTCTCCGCAGCCTTCCTTCCCTAGTGCAAATGGGCACCCCAGAAATCTTGACCTAGTAGACGGCTCTGCCCTCCTCCACTCCCTCCAGTGCATTCATGCTTAGGAGCCATGGTGAGCAGTTATTCAATCAGTCCTGGGTGTGTGTTCAGAGCTATGTGACACACTGAGGGTTTTCAATTTATTACCTCAGAGACAGGCATGGCAGGGCCAGGAAAAAGTAAATGATTTGTCCAAGGTAACATAGCCCAAGGAAGCCAGGTCTGAGGATATATACCTAAGGTATGGCACCAAGAAGCAGCTTGGGACAACAGAATGTGGGGACCTGGGTTCTAATCCTGTCTCTCACGATTTGCAAATTGTGTGTTTTCACCTGAGTCTCCACTGTCCCTTGTTGGGATGAAAGGGCTATAAGATGTAATTCAATAATGTACACACAAGTAGCATTGGGCCACCAAGATTTCAGTCATGGCCCGCATGTCCCCAGATTTTCTCCTCCTGGGCCTAAATGTCCCCAGGGACTGGAAGAAACTTTAATCATTCTGTTTCTGCCTGTGACCAGGTTCTATTGGTCAACTCAGTCACCTACTCATAGTTGGTAAGCAGCTGGGGCTTGAACCTGTGTGTGCCCGACCCTGCGTCTCTTTAATGCCTAAAGCCAAGGCATCTCTGTACAAACTCCCTGGGGGAGCTGGTGACAGAAACCTTGTAGGTTGGAGAGATCTGGATTTGAATCTGGCTTTTATCACCTGGGTGACCACAGGCAAGTTATTTATTTAATCCTTCTAAGACTGAGAGCAAACTGAGGACAATAGTGATTGTCTTGAAGACCACGGGTTTCTGTGACCTACCCGAAAGTAGAATCTTTCTCTACAGTGGAGTCTGCTCTCCCTTTCTTAACATCACACTGAGATTAACCTAATCTGTACACTGAAACTTGAGGATCCCAGAGAATATCTGAAGGCCACCCGTCTTTTGAAGCTGTCCCTTCCCTACCATGGCCCCCATAAAAAGAAGGGAACTCTGGGGGCTGGAATCCACCCACAAGAACCAAGTACAAGCCACTTGTGGGTTGCAGACAGACATTCAAATATGTTGGCTCAAAAGACCAAAAGCCAAGTACAGTGGCACACAACTATATTTTCAGCACTTGATAGAGGCAAGAGGATCAGAAGTTAAGGTTAATCCTTGGCTATATAGTGAGTTCAAAGCCGTCTGTGCTACATGAGACTCTACCTAAAAAAAAAAAAAAAAAAAAAAAAAAAAAAAAAAAGGTGGCATGGTGGTGCACATCTTTAATTCAAGCACCCAGGGGATCCCTGAGTTAGAGGCCAGCCTGATCTACATAGTGAGTTCCAGGACAGAGAGGGCTACTCAGGGAAACCCTGTCTCCAGCAAACAAAGCAAAGCAAAACTATGAAGAACTGGAGAGGAGTTAGTGAATACCTCAAGCCCAAGTCCTGGATCTTAGAAACACAAGGTCAAAGTCAGCACGGAGAAGCATTTATCTCTTATCTTTAAAAAAGTATTTATCCACGAGCTGTGGGCATGTACGTAATGAAAACATGCTACACCTAGCTTCACACTGATGTTCTCTGTCTTTTAGAGTTAGCAAATAAAACACAATTGATTGCCAATATTAGAACATAAAAGGTGTCTGATCGGCAGTTCTAATTGAATTAGGTTCTCAGCGTTTGTATGTGCTGCGCCTACCTGTAGATTGGTCTGGCTCACCCTGCAGAATGGCAGTCTGAGTCATGGTGAACCCCACTCAGCCCTGACCACTCACTCCCCCCCGGACACACACTCTGTCTTACTCTCCCTGGCCCACCCAGGCCTTGTTACTCACTTACCTGACAGTAGTTTCTTGGGGCTACCCGGTGCCTGCTGGAATTGTTCTGGCGCTCTGGAAGCTGCCTCCTTTGGAGGTGTAGTCAGGTCAGCAAGCTCGGATTAGTGTGTCACAAGGAACTTCTCAGGCCCACCGTTTCCGTTAAATCAGGCTCACAAGCGAAGCACCCTGAGGGAGAGGGGAGAGGCCCAGCCTGCAGGCGACTGTCAAAGCCCTGCTTTGTGAGCTCCTGCTTGGGACTCTGTTCAACCATGTGGAAGTCACTTCACTGGGATCCGGGCCAGCCCCGTCTCATTTCCCTGCCCTCTCTCTTCTCCAACTGAGAAGCAGGGATGCCTGGGAGGGTGCTCCCTCCCACAAAGGGTAGGACATACAGAGAAGTAAAGAGAAATTGTAAATGTGGTCATCAATGCCATCCAGGCCTATGGTCCACGGTCCTGTGCAGAGGGAATGGAGCTGGCAAAGCTGAGGCAGGAAAGGGCCTGCTAGGTATCCCAGGCTGGCCCCAGATCACTGCCCACTTTTTTTGTAGGAACTCTGTTGCTAATCCACACCCTCAGTCCCTGCCTCTTTTGGTTTTGAGAAGTCGAGGTAGGTTTTGAACTCCTGATCCTCCATCTTCTCCCTCTCAAAGGCATGGAAAAGAGGTGTGTGCTGCCACAGCAGGCCTCCCTTGCCCACTTTTGTTTGTTTGTTTTGTTTTTAAGACAGGGTTCCTCTGTGTAGCCTTGGCTGTCCTGGACTTGCTTTGCAGACCAGGCTGGCCTCGAACTCCCAGAGATCCACCTGTCTCTGCCTCCCGGAGTGCTGGGATTACTGACGTGCACCACCATGCCCAGTTCCTTGCCCACTTTTCAATCCTTGCTCCAGCATCTTTCTTTCTGTGTGGTTGCTTTACCACACAGCCATGGCTCAGTCTCCTCTGAGAAGTGGGATGACTAGAGGACCAAACTAGGACTGTGGGGAAAGATCCGAGACGGCCACACAGCACCCACTTCAGGTGCTTAGCTCCCTGGCCCCTGGGGAGTGTTCTGGGGAGCTGGCAGTGGTGCCCAATGCAGAACCAGTGGGCACCTAGGGGAAGGGAACAACATATCCAACCTTCAATGCAGCCAGAAACCCCTGAGCAGCCCTTAGGAGGGCGCACCCAGCCTCTGCCTTGGTGTGAGGGATGAAAGCCCTTTAGATCATTCCCTGTAGGAGATTCCAAAGTCAGGGGGCTCTCTACTTCCACCGCAAGACATGTCTGTTTAATTAAAGTTAGCTTCAGTCGGGGCCCAAGCAGCCCACCTTTGGTCCTGAGCATCTCCTCGAGGTGCTCAGGGCAGGGTTGAGCTCATGTGCACAGGCCATTTTTCTGGAATTCAGCCATGGAAATGTTATGGTCTCACCATGGTTTGGGGCTTACACAGGTGAGACCACGTTGCAGACATGAAAAGAAGACAGTTACCCAGAAGCTAAGGAGGTGGCACCAAAAGATAACACCTTGGTCTCAGTCCTCCAGCTTTCGGGATTCTGAGAAAATGAGTTTCTGTTGGCTAAGTCACCTAGGCTGTGATGTTTTGTTATGCCCAAGGAACTTCACTGGCTGTGAGGCTCATGGGAGAGGATAAGTATAAGAGGCCCAGCTGCCTTAAGCTGCTAAGAGGCTCTGTGAGGACCAATCACAGGGCTTCTCCACAAAGCTTCCTGTGTTCCAAGAGTACTGTAAAGTCCGTGACATGGTCTAGGGGGAGAGGGATGCCCAGAGCAGTGGTTCTCAACCTAGGGGTCATGCCCCCTTTGGGGACCGCTTATCAGATATCATACATATCAGATTTACATTATGATTCACAATAGTAGCCAAATTACAGCTGTGAAAGAGGTTTTATGGTTGGAGTCACTACAACTATATTAAAGGGTCGCAGCATTAGAAGGTCGAGGACTGCTGGCCTAGAGCATCTCAGGACACTAGCAGGCCTGAGGCCCTTCTGGGGAAGAAGAGCTCCCGCTCCCATGGCACAGCTTCGCCCTCACGGACCTTCTCCTGCCCTCCCCTCCCATCCCTAGAGTGGTGTTTAGCTCCTTTGGTTAGAACAATGGTGCCACTGTCCTCACTGGCCCACAAACCTATGCTGCTTCTCCAGCAGACATCTTTGGGCTGCCTGGCCTGTCTGGCCCTAGCTGACTGAAGAGAGGGAGGGAGGGGCTTGCATTTGCAGGGTCATCGTATTAGTGTAAAAATATTTCAACGTTGTTTTTGTCATGAGCAGAAACAGATGGCCATCTTTGTGTCACAATTTAGTGAATGAAAATACATGCACAGCTTTCTTGGATGCAATTTTTGCCAGTAAATTTAATTTTGCTTGAAAGGCTGATCATAGACTCTCATTAGATTTTCACTCCAATCTTACTTTCCGGTATTAACTCTTAGATCATACACTCTTAGATCATACATGTGTGTGCACACAAGTGTGTGTGTGTGTGTGTGTGTGTGTGTGTGTGTGTGTGTGTGTGTATCAGAATGAGCACGAAAGGGTTAAAGAGTTAAAGAGGCTTAGGAACCCAAGAGCAGAGCTGATCTGGTACAGAAGTATCAGACCCAAGTTTAGGAAGCCATTTAAGGGTCAGTTTGAAGTGGGATCCCATGGGCGGGAGAGACTGTGAGCTGCAACTGGGGGGCAGATTCAGGAGACGGTCACTGAGGCAGGATTACTGGGTGAGGATTGTAGCGAGTGGTTGAGGGATTAGTCGTCATGTTTGTCACATGTTGATCTTGGCGTGCTCTTCTTTTATAGCCCTCGGGGAGCGGGGTTATACCTAGGGTGGTGATATGCGCGCGTGGCTGGCGTTCTGGTAGGCTCTGATATATTTTCAGACATCATTCTCTATTGGCACTAAGAAATGAGCAGTTTGTGCCTCTGGTGCACCAACAGATAGTGGTGCTCTTTCAACCCACATTTATTGAGCGGCTACTATGTTTGACATTGGGAATCTAGAGAAAGAAACATCAAACCCTGCAGTTTATCGGAATTATACATAAGATAATTATACAACAATAAGGTACTGGCTTTAGACCCCTCCACCACCAAACAAATAGCACCTGATGTGACAAGATAAGCTCCAAAATGAGTAATGTGATAGCATCCTAGAGTGCTCCTAAACACACAACTACAAAAACCACAAAAAAAAAAAAAATGAGTGTATGAGTGATCTTTGGACTATTAAGTTTGAAATATATTATAAACAATATTTTCTTCTAAAAAATTACCAGTGGTGGAGATGATGGCGGTAATGGTGCATGCCTTTCATTCCAGCACTCGGAGGCAGAGGCAGGCAGATCTCTACACATTTGAAGCCAGCCTGGTCTGCAGAGCGAGGTCTAGAACAGCCAGGGCTACACAAAGAAGTCCTGTCTCGAGGGGTGGGGGAAGGGAGAGAGAGAAAGGAAGAAAGGAAGAAAGGAAAGAAGGAAGGAAGGAAGGAAGGAAGGAAGGAAGGAAGGAAGAAAGGAAGGAAGGAAGGAAGGAAGGAAGGAAGGAAGGAAGGAAGGAAGGAAGGAA